>NW_020884953.1:1306767-1998598 GCF_003945725.1 Corapipo altera
GGTTTGGGAAGGGAAGGTTTGGGAAGGGAAGGTTTGGGAAGGGAAGGGAAGGGAAGGGGAAACATGTAGAACAAGAAGTTCTCAGAGATAGACACAATTTTGCATAAAAATTAAGTCCTTTTTATATCATAGAGTTATAAGTGGGCATAAGACATCATCACTCTGAGGAGCCAATGGATGCTTTTAAATTCAATTTTTCACCTGACCCAATAGCTGATGATGGGCTTAGTTCATTCAGACCAGTTTTATTTTTCCAGACTGTTTCCACTTTTTCAGCTGTTACAGTTCTTTGTGCTTATCAATGGTATCTCAGGATCTCTCTGGCTTCTGGGTACCCCAGCTATGCTTTAAGGAGACCAGCTGCAGTTTTCAGGGATGTTTCTAGTTTGAAAGTTTAGTTCCCAGGCTTGCAGCTCCCAGGCTGGTAGGCAAAATCTCTGCCAGTATTTTTCAGCAGATATTTTCTTCTCTCCAGTAATTTTCCCTTTCTAACCAGGCCACCCTTAAGGCTGCTCACATTGTAGCCTCTGCAGAGAAGCCAATCTGCTTATCCTACCTGCTTCCCTCTCTCAACTGGAACTTCAGTCCCTCCCAAAAAGGATGCTATTCTCTGAATGCAAATATCTACGTCCCCCAAGTTGAGCACCTCTATTTCTGCCTCAGTAAAGGAAGAATTCTTGAAAAAAATTCAAAGATATAATTCCAATTTAGGCAGGACATAGGCTAACTAGTACTACATATGTATGCACTATGCTGTGGAGCAGAAAGAGGTCAAGCAGGCAGATGTTATAAATCAACATTCATCCTTTTAATCAGAAGAATAATTAGTACTGATGATGGTGAGAAATGCAGAAAACCTGGAGGGAAAAAAAAGGAGAGGAATTGCATAGAATAATGACTGAAACCACTGTTAGACACTGAACAAAATATCAAGAATGGTAAAAAAAAAAAAAAAAAGAGCCCTGTTTTGGGCTCAGTAAGACCAGGCTGCTTTCTGAGTGGGCTGAGGAATTCTTGTGTTTACAAGACTATTAGTCCTGAAAATATTTTTCTTCAATGTGTATTGCACATGCATACAAGGCAGAGGCTCAATTTGTACTTAGATGCTCATGTAACAAAAGCGAGATCCTTGCAAAAAGACTTGGAAAAACCTGTGCATAAAACCAGTTTCTAAGGTAAATTGTACTTTGTCTTGCTAAATGTTATTTCTCTCCCATCAGCTACTTTGAAGCATTACCTTCATCGTGTAGAAAGGAAATCTTATCTGATATTTGTGACCAACTTTGAATTGTCCACAGTGAACCTGACTGCTTCTCCTCCATTCGCAAGGACTATAAACCATCTATCTGGAGCTTCATATTACCTGACTAAATACTAAGGTGAGTCACAGTTTCCCTTATAGCAAATGAAACTGAGCCTTTTTAATAGTTGATTATGGATTGCCTGTGTTTTCCTGAGATTGTCTGTACTTATGGGAGACAAAAAGAAAAGAAAGGATTTGCAGGAACTGCAAGAAGTCAAAAATTAAGAGTTGCGGGATTGCAGCAGATCGATTTATAGTGCTTACAGATTGTGTGCCCAGATAATTTCAAAGCACATGGTATGAAGGGGTCAGATCAGCCTCATGCCAACATTTTTTGCAGCATCAGGCAAGACTGTCACTTAAGACCCAGCCAAGAGATTTACAATGTAAATGGTTAGTGCATATGGGCATGAGATTGCCTAAAGTCCCCAGCTGCCAGCTTAGACAAAGCCTTAATTAGCCAATAATGCTGGAAATTTGTGCTACTATGGAAGTTTTCTTTATTCAATAAGCAGTTCCTCATATAGTACCGAACTGAAAACAACAACCAGTTTGACAAGAAACCAAGGAATGTGGCTTTAGGTCAGTATATATTAACTAAAAATTCAATCAGTTAGCTGAAGGTAAAAGTTTATCACTCTATCTCATGAGACATTTGGTACACTACACGAATGAGAACATGTTTCTTTTTAAAGATTAGATATCTATATTTGGGGATCTCATTCCTTAGGGAGAAACTTGATTACGTGGCCAGTTTTTATAGATCCAGAGAAATACAGTTTCCATGAGAGACACAAGAAACTTTAAGCCCCTGTTCTGCAGATAGATGAACTGCCTGTGCACATGAGGCTACGAAATTCAACAGGTTCAAGGCATTTGGACTCAGTTCTCAGTAAGGTATTGAAATTAGCAGCTTCTATACTCAACCTTAGGTATAACCATCAACTGAGACAAAATTCCTTCAGTAATTTCTTTTATTGTTTGAATTAATAGTGTTTGTTAGCCCTTATTTGCTTAATGTGTGAAATGATGCTGCGGAAGAAATGCTAAACCTTAGGTAGAGAAGTGCAATTTATTTTATAATTTTAAATATGTAAGACGATACAAAAGTAAATTTGTTTGTCTGTTTGTTTGTTTGCCTCAATATTCCCTTGACTGGCCTCAGCTTCTTGGCATGCTTTTGTATATAAGGAAAAGAGGAGCAGAATTATAGCAACATTATTTCCAAAAGCACAACTATTCTGAATTATCAACTATACTGCAGCAGAGGATGTAAAACAGCACATAGCTCACTGAACTGGTAATATCTACACTGGGAGAGTGGAAATCTGAATTTGATGGTTCTGGCCAGTTCTGTAGGATAATAGTCTGTATAAGCTGCCAGCAATGATTTTTACTCTCTTCAGCTAAGACAGAAAAGGGGCAGCAAGGCAAAACAAGAATCAGAAAACTCTGAAGAGAAAGCCTCTCTGCAAGGATGAGGTCAACCCAATGAGACTCTGGGCATTGATAAGGAGACTCAGGAAGGGTCAAGGTTTAAACTTTTTTATACTAAAAAAATGAAAGATGAATCAGAAGCATAAAGTCTTACACTCATATACACAAAGTGTTTATGTGTATGAGTGTTATTTTGGCACTGTAAGTAGGCAAGAGAGGATAGCAGCAATACATCTGCTCTTATTTGGAGTTCCCTTTGGGCTGTCAGAGCAGAACAAAGAAACATTGGCATAAATGAAAATGAGGTCAAAGTGTGTAAGGGACATATAGGCATGCCAGAATGATCAGCTTAAGGCTGACAAGAATAACTGAGGTGTGTCCAAAGGGCTACTTTTAAACACTTACTCTGTCTTATTTATGTGCCATGCTCTTTAATTCTGGAGGTGTTTGAACAGTTTAATAAATTTTCCTTGACAAAAGCAATCAAACTCTCATATTGTGCATCATCTACAATTTTCCTATGGTTAAAAATCCCCACATGCAAGCTGACACATGTCATGATCATCTTCAATCCAGGACTAGTTTGGTGAAACCCAACCTTTGTGTTTAATGAACCAACAACATCCAGGACAGTCATGGGAAATCAATCTCATGGGAAATCAATCCCAGGTATTCTTTGAACTACAAAATTATCCTGCATTGGAGGAAAAAAACTTTTGCTGTGCCAGACTTTCATTACTTTACAATAGCTATATGCTGCTAAGTACTACAATTAGTATGTACACTCAGTTTCAGAACCCAGTGAGTTGTGCTATGGTTAAGTTCTCCCTACAACAGAAAAGGCTATGGAAATGAGTGAGACCAGCATTTCTCTGCCAGTCCTGGCACCTTATGGAAGCTGGAATTCAGCTGTCTGGAAATCAGATAGAAACCAGATATTAGTTTCTTCCTTTGGGTAGCAGCAGCTGCTACCCAGAGGTAGGAAGGTTCTTTGTTTTCTTTGGAACAGACATGAAGAAAAGATCTTGTTCCATTCTACATCACTTCAAAATTTCAGAGGGTATCTAATGAACTCTACTTACACACTTTTCTCCCGAAAGAACTCCTGGCAGAAACTGTCCTCATGTTTGCAACTACAGACTAAGCAGTAGGTGAAGAGGTGACAGTGATCCTTGTGGAGATTTGATGTGGCTTTAGTAATGTTAAGTTGGCTGATCCATTCCAGGTCCAGCCATGGGGGTTTGACTTGCCTGTTTGCCTTAAACAGCACATGTTTGTATTACCAAATGTGCTCACATCCAGTACATAAAGAACCACCTGACATGTCAACCAAGATGGGATTTTATGGCCTTTTAAATTAAGAAAACATATGAGTTTATATCTCTTTAAAGAATAAAAGTTGTAAGTGGTAAACAACATACCTGGGAGGGCAATGGCTTCCCAATGCCCAAACATGATGGCTCCTGTGGACTCACACGCCTGTCACAAAAGGGTGTCAAATGAGTTGATATCAGTAGAGTGGATGCAGCCATTTGACTTGTTATCTTGATAGATCAGAACTTTGTGAATTAAATGAGCAGTCAGTAAAGCCTGAAGAAGGAAGAGGGGGGAAACTAGGCCCTTGGGTGGTTGATGAAATGACTGTGGTTTAATCAGAGCTGGAAATGAAAAATCACTTCTTTGCCTTTTTCCTTTGGTGTTCTCTTATTCTGCCCTTTTCTCCATCCTACGCAGAAGCACCATGCCAAACCAACTTGATGTTAGCAAGCTGAATGCCATCTATTTACAATTGCCTCACTAAATGAGACACGTTGGGACAGTAGTCATGTTCCTCAAGGACATGACTATTAGACAGATCTGCTCCCCTAACATAGACATAACCCCAAACCATGGGATGCTAAATTAATCCTCTTTCTGTTCTGCACATGAAAAAGGTCAAAGCTGACTGTGAAACACTTATCCTACTGATCTGGAGCAGCTGAGTTAGGAGAACACTCTCTAGTCTCACCAAGTCAAACTAAAGAGGAAAATCACGCCAAGTGTTCCTGCCCAGTCTGTCACAACAGCTCTTGGTTTCGGGAAAGACACAGCTCTAGAGACTCAAAGAACACACTTATGAGTGTGATGAGGCCTTGGCACATGTTGCCAAGAGAAGCTGTGACTCCCCCATCCCTGGAAGTGTTCAAGGCCAGGCTGGAAAGGGCTTGGATAGTGGAAGGTGTCCCTGGCCATGGCAGGGGGTTTGGAATGAGGTGACCTTTAAAGTCATTTCTAATCCAAACCTTTCTATGATTCTATGATTCTAGGAACACAGTTAAGACTAATTGCAGAATAATCCATTTTATCTCCATGTCCCCTTTCCTTTCAGCTATTTTTTTGCGAGTAGGAAGATACTTGCTCACAAAAGAAACCATGTGTATGTCTGAGAACACTCTACTGGGTCCTATGAATGTATCACTGAGACAGAAAAACACTTGATTTAAGAGTGTTATGTAATTTACATAGAAGAGATTAGTTCCTGTGGCACAATACAAACTCTCTGTATTAAGAATATATTTCCAAATTTAAAAGAAACTAACTATATCTCCTATATTCTATAATTACAGTATGGTTGTATTGATCTTTCAGTTAGCCTTTATTTTTTATTAAGTCTTGCTGCCCATTAACTAGAAATATTGCCCCTTTGAATCTCCTTGTATGCCAATCAAATTCCTTACTAAAATGTGGACCTTCATAATCTTATTTTTTCTCACTATTATTTGCCTTGACACCACTTGAGAGAACTCAGGAAAGATGTTACTGTTACAAAGTTCCTTCCAGCTTTTCATCACAGTGGAATTCCCAGAGAATCTGCAATGTCGTTTTCCATGTATCTAAACTCTTAAAGAAAATTCAAGATATCTTGCCTAACTGCGGATTTCTGAATGTGAAGGATTTGATCCAATGTAGCCTTTTACATTTTCCTTGGATAAAATGAATTTCTTGCAGATAATGTTTTATCCTACTTTTCAGAGACATCTGCAAAGAAGTGATGTACAGCCCTCTCACAGTTGTCCATCTCTCTTTATCTGCTGCACAGGAAGCTTAAACAACCTTTTAGGTTGGAGACTTAATGTGAGAAGATTCATTTAGGTCAGATGAATTCTACCTACTGTTGAACTACTACGTAGTTGTATTTCAATGGAGTAATTATGAATCGGACAAAAAACAGAACAAAGGAATGAGATCCAATTTCTGCAACAAATTATTTATTTATTTAGATAGATAGATAGATAGATAGATAGAAAATATCCTCTTTTTAATTCTAGAAGAGTCAAATTAAGGAATTCTCTTATAGGCACATGTTAGGAACACACTCCTAACTTTTGCTCAGACTGAAATTCAAGAATTTGAAGAACACAAAAAAAAGGAAGCCTGCCATTTAAGCAAACTGACATCTGTTTCATTGACAGAGAACCTGGATAACTTGGTTTTGTGAGTAAGAAGTTTTGATTTGATGTAACTCTGCAAACTGAAGGAACTGTTTAATCAGCTTCAGCAGAGCACAATCCCTGAGCTTTGATACTTTCCCCTCACAGCACTTAGCAATGCAAACAATATTATGGATACCCAGAAGCATTGCAGCAGATTCACAATAGCAACCTGTCATAGTCTGCCCAGGTGAAATTGTTCCTGAGAAAACAACAAAAAAGAAGGAAATTACCAAGAGAAAATGAATGTCATTTGGGAAATTGATATTAATTGCCTACAGTCATAGTCAATGTGAACCTACTCGGCAAGGAATATTTAACATCAAGGTTTGAGTAGTCCCCAGAAAATCAACCTCTGTTTTAAGTCAGCTGCACACTTGAACAACTGGCAGAAGAGGATTTTCAGTAAGCCAGTTACTCCATTGATCTGGAAATGACAAGATTTAGGGCACACATTTGTGCAGAACAGAGGTGGGGACAGCTTGAACAGTTAGCAGGGTATGGAAATTTTCAGGAACATAAACCTGAGGTTCCCATCATGGGCCATATGTGTGCCCCCAAGAGGCACCACCAAATAGGTTATCATGGGTGACTAAAGCTGTTTCAGACTGGCAGTGAGCAAGTCAGAAACATGGAGAGCAGAAAGTGTTGAGAAATGTGGGAATTATTCAAGCAGGTAAAGTTTAAAACAAATTAACAAAAAAACTCAAAGCAAAACAAAAGAAAAAAAAAAAACACGAAAGCAGAAGCCCTCATCCATCCTCTGTGAACATACCTAGACTGCAAGAGAATCAAGATAATCCATCCCTCCTCAAGACGGTTGGGGAAAAGAAGGGAGAAGGAAAAGAGGCAGGATGACAAAAATCATTCATATTAGTCCCTGAGATCTCTACGATTGTCATGGTGGTCTGGTTCCCTCAGAACACATGATAATATAGTTCTGTTTATCATCCTTTATCAGTATGGAAACCACTGTCTTCCACGGTGTTAGTGCTGATAAAGGTCTCATTTTCCTTTCTCATAGGCTTCACACGATATATAAACCACTATATGGGACTTTTTTTTTCACTACACCTTTTCTCCCACCTTGATTTAGCACCCATACCCCTCCCCTTGTATATTTTTTCTGTATATCTCTGAGAAGAATCTGTATCTGTGTTCTCTACAGTTCCTGTTGGAATATAAATTACATATTCCTTGCTGATCTTCTTTTTTCCAAGCGGAACAAATGCAGCTCCCTCACCATCTTTTCTTATGTCATTAACTCCTGCCCCCAGGAGTTATTTGGAATATTTGGCACCATTTAGGTTCATATTTGTGTTCTTACCATTTGCATGTGCTCTGCCTTTCTTCTGGATTTAATGTGCAAATTCAAAAGATGAAAACTGCAGTTCATTTTAACATTAGGAAAAATCTATAATTCTAAATCCAAATTAGCTGCTTGAGAAGTGAAAAGTACCAAAAATGGAGTTAGCATATAGCTCACAAAACCACCAAATAAATTATTGATGCTTTCTCCAGACTCTTCTTTCCAGGCTCTGTTTGTTGTGCCAGCAGGATCTTCTATGAGGAACTTGGATGCCTGCAAGATTCTCAGGTGCTGTTGGAATCAATGCAGAATCAACAACAATTGCTGAGATTTTGCTGGGTGTTTAAGAAATCAGTCATCTGGAAGAGTTGTAACACCAAATGAATTCCCCTTGACATATCAAAGCTCATGGAGATTTATCTTACGGAAACAATAAACTATTTCTGAGCAGAGCCATTGCTTCCTAAAATGTCACATTGCAGCTGAATGACACAAGGTTGTGCAACTACTAAAGTACAGAAGAAAGTGTCAAGAAGCTCAGAAGAAAATAGGATATTTATCAGTCCTTGCAGGACTGGCATGGAAATGGGTACAAACGGTGATTAGTAAAATGGTGAAAGTGTTTCATTCCACCTGTAAATAATTATAAAATAGTTGGTGTGACTATTTAATATGAGGGTGAGATGATTTATTTCTTTATTTACAGATTCTTACATAACCTTTTTTAAAAGCTTTAATTAATTACTCAGGATTTTTTTTTAAATAGCAAAGTTACTTCTGTCTTTACCAAAACAAAAACAACAACAAAAAAAAAAACAAAAACAAAAACCAAACAAAAACAAAACCTCGCCTAAAGAAACAAAAAAAAAAAACCTAAGTAAAAAGAAAAATCTTCTTTCAGAAGTCCAAATTTTGAGTGTTTAGAAGAAAGTAAGATCTTTTATTTCAGTGATTTGTAAGACAGACATCTGTGCCCAATATCTCTTCAATCAAGGGAGCAGTGCAAGCATTTCCAGAATGCAATGGTCTTTAGTTATCCAAGTGGGTTAAATCCTGCTCCTGATGTCTTTTTCAGTCCAATCACTACAGGACATCTATATGATTATCTTAGATCAGACATCAGACTTTAACGCATGAAGATTTTGTTAAAAAATTGCCTCACCATTCATACCTAAATATGGTTATGTTATTCTTTGATATAAAAAAGAAAAATACCATCTGTTTTGCATAACTCTGATCAATAATAAGTCCTTGTTCTTTTAGAAATTGAGCGAAAACTAATTTCTTCTATGAAGAAACCTTTTCAATGCATCTGTAGCTTATTTTGATTAATGTAATTTTTTGGCTGCACGTGCCGATCCAGTGAATACAAAGAAGCTACTGAATGGTGAGACAATGGCAACTGCTTGAGATTACAAAAAATTAATAGAGAAAGAGCCCACCTTTTTCTATAATTTAATTCCCAGATATACTGTTATGTAGCAACATTAGGGCATAATGAATGTGCTCTGTTATTTGCTTCACGGTGGGCTCGGAGCCAGGGCGTCATTCTGCCCGAGAGACAAAAGACGCTCTGTCTCTGCAGAGATTCCTGAATCTTCCCAACACGTTTCCTCATGCATTTTGTGAACTGTCTTTCCCCTCCCCTCTCCCTCTGTTATGTGAGCTGTGAACTGCAGTGAAAATCTGTCTGTGACAGACACTTTCGGTACTTGGTCAGCTGTCAGACAAGCACGAGGTGAAAGACTTCAAATATGGCATTGTGCTCACAAACACACACACACACACACACAGAAACAGCATCACTGGCTACTGCTCATGTCCAAGCATGAAAACAACAACAAAACACACCAAAAAAAACCCAACACCCCCCCCCCCTAAAAAAAAAAAAGAAAACACCATAAGGGAGAAAGTACCTCTGTATAAGTCTGAGATCTTGCAAACAAAGAAGGAATATTTTACAGTTTTCACAGGATCACAGTATGATAGAATGGGTCAAGTTGGAAAGGACCACAATGGGTCATCTGGTCCAACCTACCTGCTCAAGCAGGGTCATCCCAGAGCACATTTTTTTGTTTGTTTGTTTTAGTAAAATCAAACACATAAGACCTAAGCTCAAACTACAGGAGCATCTTCATTCTGTACCCAGAACTCATCTGTGGTAGTATTTGCTGGAGGAGATCTTCACTTTGAAAGTTGTTTCCATTGATCATTGAATATAAAATGGTTTGGGTTGGAAGAGACCTTAAAGATCCAAGCCCCTGTCATGGCAAAAAACACCTTCCACTAGACCAGGTTGCCCCAAGACCCACCCAGCCTGGATCATACTGTCAGGATGGTGTAATCACATCACATAAGTCTAAGGTTCATTGCAGTGAAGTCAGTGTTTATCCAATGTGCTCCAAGCGAAATATCCTCTCTGGATCCTGTGCCATAACAAAAGACTGTTGTCTCCTCCTACAGCATCAGCTAAATTCTGCCTGTAAACACAATTCATTATTCAGGGAAAGCAAAGGAAGCATTCCAGCTGGATCCAGTTTGAGATCAGGTCTGAAAAACCTTCTTTGTTCAAGATCTCACCAAACTGAGCACCTGGGCTGGAGTACTCAAATGACACAAGAAACATCTTGATTTATTTTTGATTCTGAGAGGGATATTTTAGATCCACTAGGCTGCAGGTGTCTTTTAGTGTAACCTTTAAATCTAAACAAACCACATGGCCCACATGAGTATCTCTAATATTCAAAGGTATTCCTAAAGTCTCTGGATACCTGTAGATAACTCAGTTTTACTGCCAGAGTTTACAAGAGTCAGGACATCCTGGCCAAGCACAGACACCTACAATTAGGTGTGTGAACTTGAATCTTGCCATAAGCTCATCCCTAGTCACTGGAGAAATATAGGCACCTGAAGTGGATAGTTCTCCCTTTTCTAAGGTTGGATAAAGACATATCAAATATAAATTTGATAGAAGTGTCTGAAATTTCTCTTCATTGAGTCCTAAGGTGGACTAAATGGCTACCCTTTAGAGAGCTGAGTGTCCATTTCTCTCCCTGAGCTGAGCTATTTTTGGCTGCCTAAGACACCCTGACATACCTGAGACATCCCCGCAGGGCTGTCAGACAGGACAAAACACCAACGGGAAGCTCAAACTTCCTGAAGCAGTAGCTAATATTAAGGCATAATATTTTACAGCATCTCAAGATGGTGCCAGGCTCTGAAGCTGAGCAAATTAAATTATCGTTTGAAGGAAAGTGGCTGAATTAGAGAGAGGACTCTACTCAGATGCCTAAATTTTGGGATTTAGCATCATGCATCCCAATAAAGAGGAAGTCAGGCAAAAACACCAGAACAGGTTGTTCCTGGACATACTCAAACACAGAAAGGAAGCAACTGACAGATAATTTCTGGTAAATTCCCAGAGTTTGGAAGCATAGCAAGGGCCAGGCAAGTTGACTCATTATGTGTGAAGCAATAGGGATGAGATTCATTTGCCTAAATATAGACATTTAGTGCTATTTTAAGTGCTGCAGGATGTCCTACCTAGGCTCCATCTGACACTCCAGAAGGGGAGTCTCTGACAAGGGCTGTGTGATACCTGTTAGTCCCGTGCATATGTCTCAAATATGCTGCAGCAAAATTGGCATCAGACGTCCCTGTTTCAGCAACAAAATCCTCCCCTACATGTCTGCACTTCCAACTTTCCTGAGCATTTGGAAAACCCACCTTGCAAGTTGTCACCCAAATATCACAGAGCAGCAAGTGTCAGCCAGTGATGGCACAGAGCAGCACAGTGCAGTCTGGTGTGTGATCCAAGGCACATAACCCTCATTCCCAGGCAATGCACATGGCTCTGGAAATGGAGACATTTGTTCCTTCCTTTCCAGTCAGCTGGGAGTTGGTCTCTTATCCCAAGCAACAAGCAACAGGACAAAACCACATGGCCTCAACATGTGCCAGGGGAGGTTTAGATTGGATATTAGGAAAAAACTTCTTCAGTGAAAGGGTGGTCAGGCATTGGAACTGGCTTTTGTAGGGATTTAAAAGATGTGTAGATGTGTCACCTGGGGACATGGTTTAGTAGTGGGCTTGGCAGTGCTGGGATAATGGCTGGACTTGATGATCTCAGAGGTCTTTTTCAACCTTAACATATGATTATATAATTTTGGCAAATAATCCAAGCTTGTTCAGCTTTCCCTGCACTTAATATTGAGGACATACCCAGAGAGGATGCTCAGACTCTTCTAGTGGATGAACAGCATATGGGTTAAGATCTGCATCATAAACATTCCTCTAATGATATTTGTTTTAAGAGCAGATGAAAGGAAGGGCTGGCCTTGTGTACAGAAGTTCAGTTCCATTTGACAAGCAGGACTTTTCCTCTTATATCCTCTTATCTCATCCTCCAATTAACATTACTTCCCATTTTCTGAGATAACTGAGGTGGACGCATTCATTGATGGTTATCAAATATGTCCAGAAATATTTTTACCACTGAAACTTTTAAAATCCTTGGGGATTCTCACCACAGGGATAATAATCCGAGTTTCCTCCTGACAGTCCTAAACTTTTTCACTTACCTTCCACTCCTCTTGTCCTTCTTATTTCCTTTGTGATGAGCACCAAAAAGCCCCTGTTAAGCTCCACAAAGTTAGCCTTCATCTAAAAGCAGAGTTCACTTTCTTTTCCACAGTTTAGCTTTTGGTATTCTCTTCCATTTGCTCTGACTCTGACTGATTTCTACCTTTTTTTGGTCTATCTTCACAAGTGTGTCATACCCCAGCCCTCTGAGAAACCAGAGTGTGATAGGTGAACTAAAGAAATTTGCTGATCAAATAATGAGGAGTTAATAAAGTTGTTGCGTGTTGTACTAACTGCTTGTTAATAGCCATAAGTTAGAATGTTATGAAATACCTAACCACAGGTTCTGTACGCTGCGGAATCATTTAACACAACGCAATAATGATTTGGCACTTTATGCTTTAAAGCTGTTTGTTCTAAGCATATTAATAGGAACCAATATGGAAGGGGTCGACCACGAGGAACCCTGGTGACCAACCATCATTCCCATGGAAATTTCCAGGACCACGGCCTCATAGGGATTGATGGCTTTGAAATTATTGGTGGAGACCCCTCAGCAACAGCACTAGCCCGTGAAAAGAGGAACCAACCTGGAACTGGCCCGCGAAAGAGGAACCAAGCAGGATACAGCCCGCGAAACCTCCACCAATGGACTAATGACGTGACTTTGGGGGGAGGTGACCACGGAGGGTATAACTGGGGCTGTTTCAGTTCTCCATTTTGCGGACCGTGCAGGAACTGGGGTTTCCTCAGGTCGCCCGGCTGACCGTTTTTGCTTGTTGGCATTAATAAATCTTTTCAATTTACCTTACAACCTAAATTGATAGCCTCATCGTTCTTTCATCGATAACAAGAGGAAATTGCACACAAACCAGAGAGAAGCTACAGAGTTTCTCCAGGAAAAGAAGAACAGAAAAGACTAACTTTCCAGGGATGTTCATCAGCTCTGAATAGGCTATTCCCTTCCTTCAACGAATTCCCTCACCTTCTGTTGCACATGTTTATCCTAACAAGGCAAACTTTTAGCATCCCTCTCATTAGTTAGTTAAATAAAAATAATGGAAATAAAAAGGCAGAAATAAGAATATATGAAACTTTAATATGGCCATTCAAGAATCATAAAATAAACAGGTACTTCTAGGTCACCATATGATTTTGTTTCGATGTCAAGTTCAGGATGAAATGAAACATGAAAGGTACCTCTTAATTTCCGAAGTCTGTGAAAGGAGTCTTGCTCAAATACAGATGCTTTTGGTTATTTAAATTAGTTCCATCTCAGGTACATAAATGACTTGTAGAATGTACTCTTAATGATCTTCACAATATTCCTTTCTCTAGAACTTTTTATCATCTTTTTTGGTAAATTTTGTTTTTAAGTGAATTCAAAGGGGATGTAACTATATAAACTACTAATGCTGGAGACAGCCACAGCTATAATGTTGTGTAGACTGCATACACTTATTTCTTAAAAAGAATCAAAATGCACAATTTGGTAGAATTATCTATATTTGTTTCTTCTACTGTTTTGACACACCAGTTCTTCAGATGTGTAGGTTGACAGATAAGGTTTCTTGTATTGTGTACGTCTATTAACATAAAACACCTGACAAAAAATATTCAACTTTTATTTTCTTTATATACATAGGGTTTAGTGTGATGATGGAGACAATACTACTTCTGAAGCCATTAGGGATCATGACCTGGTACTTGATAGCAGGATATGTTTTAAACTATGGAAGAAATGGAAATTACTCCTAAATATTTTGGGGTTTCCCAATAAAACTGGAAGGAAATAATCATTAAGCTTTCTGACTCCGGAAAATTTGTGCTTGAACATTTTCTGTGCATGGTATTAAGCCAAGGCCTTTTTGTGAGAGCCAGTTCAAAAGGATTTGGGGCTTTTTCCTTTCTGTGACAGGTCACAAGTTATAATCCTACACTACCATGAAAGAGGACCTAAGCGTGTTCATAGACATGTTAAAAAGGTTCACAGGGGCTTTTTTGGCTTTTGGAGGCCTTTCTTTCTCCTATATATTCATGAAGAATATACTAAAGAGTACACAAGATATTGGGATTCATGTTTGAGTGGACACCCTGGCTTTGGCCATAAGAGATGTGACATTTCAGCTCTCAGGTCCTTTCACGTGATAACACATGCACCAACACAGACAGTGAAATAATGACTGAATGTCCTACCAAATTGTCCTGTGTCAGCCTTCAGACTTGAAAATTTGTTCTGATGTGCAGTGCCTGGGGAACTACAGATGTTGGAGCAAAATGAATTTGCACTGTGAACACAACTCTCCTTGACCAGAGGATTTTAGTCTCTATTCTGAGTCACTGAGAGATAAATAAACACATACAGAGAAATGGAAAAAAGGGAAATATATTTTGGCAAAAAAATTTTCCTTAATGGAGTAAATTTTTAAATCCAAGTCTACTTTCTTTATAAAGTACGTTGCTGGTCTTAATCACACTGCTGTTTCTGTAATGGACTCTTGCTTTAGGCAACCTCAGAGTCTGATCAGGCTAAAAACCAGGCTGTTCCTTAAAAATCCCATTGGGAAGAAGAGAAACAAATGCTCCACTAGTCCAGTGTGGAAACCAATGATGAAACTGAATTTTGGAACTTTGCCATGGATGTACTCTTTCCTTCAATGATCCATGTTCAACAAAGGGTATGAAATTTATATAAGCCATTTATAAAAACCCACAGAATGCTTGCGCTCTATCATTTTTTTTTCCAGGCACAAAATGCTTATCACAAACATTCCCTTCCATGACATCTAGCATTTTCTTCCTGACCTTTTAAAATCAGCATTGATAACAGAAGGTATGCTGGGAATTAACTCTACCAAAGATAAGGCCTTATAGGAAAGCTTGCTATGGAATAAGGATGTTGTTATACAACCTTGCTATACTGCTAAAATAGTGGCAAACAACATCTCACCCTAAACACAAAAACACTTCTTTCAGACAAATTATGCAAATTTAATTTCATTTTTAGCTGCATTTCTCTTGTGACTGCCTGGTCGAGTAGATCCTTGAAACAGAATCCTTCTAAATAAACGCACTGTTGCTAAATGCATTTGCCATGGCAGAAGTCTGAAATTACAAAAAATTAATCTTCTTCAAGGTCATGCTTGCTTGGAGTTACTGGCTCAGGGAAGAGCTACAGAAGGGCCTCGGTTTTGTGCCCTCAGTAGAAGTTGGGGATGATGGAGAGGGAAGAAAGAGCCATTAACTTCTGAAAGAACCAGCATCATCTTTAAGATGGAAGCACTGTGCTCCAGTGGTTGACTTTGCAGTCTATTCCTAGTGACACACGATGGAGGCTCCAGGCTGCTGTTTTCCAAAGGTTTTGCTTAATGTCACAGTGTTTCCACCAGTTTGCTTGTAAAATTAAAGCCCCTGGGAAACACAAAAGCGAGGTAGAAATAAAAGCCAAGGCATTATGTTTCTCTTGGGATTATTAATATAGTTTGGAATCTCTGTAACGGACTCAAAGTACTTACCAAGCATGCTATCTGAGGTTTCACTGTTCACAAAGGAATTACCTCCCTGAGATAAATGCAGATACATTGGAAAGAGCACACATTTTTTCAGGCTAGTAATAAAAATTGTATGCTCGAATAAATGAGAAAATTTTCATCATATGGAACATGAGAAGAGAATGTGGCTGATTATACCAGTGGGAAAACTGCCAAGAAGGCCTTTAAGAACAATGCATTTATTGACTGTTCCATTTGTGTAACAGTCGTGAAACTCCAGATGAGCATTTGGGTTTTCAGTTTGCAGTGGACAGAAAATGAGACAACTCTCCCCATTTACAATGCAGGGCTGATGAACAGAAAAGGATTGTGTGGTTGTGAAGGTGAAATATCTCTCTCAAATGTTTTGACATCTCTAATTCAGGTGTCTGCTTTATTCAGTGAACAGCAACGTCACCCAAGGTTGGCATCTAAGATGAACCAGAAGGTTACCCACCACTGAAAGACTAAACTTGAGAAAAAAACTTCTTTACAGTGAGGATGATCAAGCACTGGAACAGTTTACCTGGAGAGATTATGGAGTCTCCATCTTTGGAGACGTTCAAAACCCAGCTGGACTCAGCACTGAGCAGCCTGTCCTAAGTGACAGTGTTTTGAGCAGGAAGACTAAACCAGGTAATGATCCCATTCCTGTGGAAGGCTGGACCAGGTGATCTTTCGAGGTCCCTTCCAACCTCAGATGTTCTGTGATTCTGGGAAAATAAACTATAGGAACAATTTTTGAAGAGTCATGACAGAACCTCAATTCACAGAAATGTTATTACTGAGCAGGATGTTGTTCTGAATCATTCACTTGGGTTTCCAAACAGCTCTTACACTTGAATGGGGAGTTGATTCACAAGATTTCAGTGTATATTAGGCAGAGAGATGAATGACAAGCATAATAGGATTTAGTCTTTACCTTATGATCCATTGTTCATTGATCACCTGCACATAATCTTTTCATTAGTAATGGTTATAACAATTATGCTACTAACACTTGTTTTCTCATATAACAATTAGAGCTTCCCATTGTAATTAATTCAACTGTCATATCTGTCAACAAGTAAAATAATACAAATCTCATTTTGTGCCTTTCCAATATAACCAATATTAAAATCACACAATCTTAGAATAGTTGTGCAGGATCTCTGAAACCCATCTGGTCCACGTTCAACCTCGTGTCTGTGTTGTAAAAGAGTCAATCTCCGCCTTTCCCCTTTCAAACATAGTGGCTGTTTTCTGGTCTTAGTCCTGTTTGTTAAAGTCTCTCTTGCACTGGACACAGTAGTCCTGACACAGTTTCTAAGTTGCTGAAAAAGAGGGTACAATCACTGTTTTCAGTACTCGCGCTACTTGGTGACTAAAGCAGCGCCCTCACTGTTGCAAGGGAGCACTGATAATTCATATGCAACTTGTCCTGGAGTCATAGAATCATTTACATTGGAAAGACCTCTAAGATCACCCTACCCATGGAAGGAGGTTTGGAACTGGATGATCTTAAAGATCCCTCACAAGCTAAACCATCTTATGATCCACAAGTCCAATCCCTCAGTTTTTACTACAGCTGCTCCCTAGACACTTGGTCTCTACCCATTGTTTATTTTCAGACCTTTTTCATCAAATCACTTCTTCAGGTTTTTGAGATTCATCTGAATGACAGCCTTGTTATCCAGCACACAGACTGCTCCCTGTAATTTGGTGTCAACCCCAAACTTGCTGATAGTGTTCCTTTCTCTGTAATTACAAACCAACAAATCACACCTTTTCCATTTCATCTGGTAGATGTTTTTATGGTTTCCCAGGTGCTGAAAAGCAAAGGCCTGTTCTGAAATATTCACAAGGGACTAGGGTAGGAGTTGTATGACTACAAAGAGGGAAGATCTGAACTTAAATAGAAAAATAAAAATATTTGATATAAAAGCTGGCAGTGACAACTGGTATGGTTAGCAATTACTTGTGACTGAATGTAGACAGTCAACGTGCACACAAATCCCTTCTGACCTGGTAATGTTTCTACCCATGGCAATGTTTCTCACCACATGTACCCGGAAATGCCAAAACAAATATGTGTTTTAATGTTAGTGCACACAGTAATCTTTTAATCTATATCCAATATTGGGTGAAAGTATAAACTACAGAAATATCCTTGTCTCCTTTTTTGACTTTTACACTATAGGATGGATGTAAAGAAGCCACAGCTTGAACAGGAACTTGGCCCAAGACTTTTTAAATCCCCATGGAAAAATCAACAGGCAAGATTCCATCTTGGTGAGAACAATGTCAGTCTGGAGACACCTCAGTAGCCACCTGAGGTTATTGGTATTGCTGGAGATTAGGATCAAGTGCTGCTACAACTGGACATGTCAATCATTAGCAGAGAGCTTTGTACCACGTTTCCTTTGACTGCAAATTTCACATATAAAAACTCATTTCAGAGTATTCCATCTCTTCCAGTACAAGAAGAGGAAATTAAAATGCAACAAAAGCAAACAACCTCAGTTTTGGGTGAATTTGCACTTGAAAAATACATTGTTCTCTCTGGTCAGTACTTGAATTTTGCAATACCTGTGACGTTGAGTCATCTTGTCCTATCAGCAAACAGAAGAGCTATAAATCACCCTCCAGGAAAGAAGTCTCGTCACTGCCATAACTACTTGAAGAAAGACAGAAGAAATTTCTGATCTTCTTGGAAACAAAAGGTAGGATTTATATTGATTTGTTACCTTTGAGTACTGTAATTTTTTTCATGTATTAAAATACAACCTGTTGTCAGAAGGCTTCTTGAACAACTTAGGGCAGTCTCAGAAAGAGGATTTTATTTAGCGAAAAATAAGGATTACATAGGCAACCTTATAACAAAAACTGGGAAAAAAAGGGGAAGAAAATTGATGAACAGTCAGAAATGACAGATGAAAAGACACCTGTGAGCAAGAAAGAGCATCTTGGCAGATTATATGTACATAGAGAAAGGGACAGAGAGACAGTCAAACATATTGAATGGGATATACATTGAGCTTGGTGTATTCTATTGGTATATGATACTATCATCACCTATTTTCAGAGTGATGAAATTACCACCTTGTTTAATTTACTCCTCTTGTGCAAGGTGGCTGTTAAGTAAGACTTTGTGCACAATGCTGTACAAGTGGAATGCCAGAGACTATACTCCAGGTCTTTTCAAGGATAATAAAAAAAAATAAAAATAGGGATGTTCTTTTGTAATGGATATTTAATTCAATGAATAATTTAGGATACACTTTTTTTTTTAGAAGGAGAGATGGAAAAAACATATTCACACAACTTTGCCAAATTGATACAAACTAGGGATGCTAAAGCACCATCTTTCAGTGGCAGATCCTGGTATACAGATGGATTTGCAGGAAAGTCAGTAAGACTTGGCACATGTCCTGATTTATGTTTGATTGAGGGGGAACAGGGGAGGGGGAGAGAGAGACTGCTTTTAGGACCAATGCCTAGAAATTAATGCAGAGCAATTAAATTTACATCTCATAAACTGTAAGCATTTGGTTGAAATCAGTGGGATTGCCAAAAGTATGTTAATATCTTGAAGTGGGAAACCCACTGGGTCTTAAAAAGCATTCCAATGGCATTTTGAAACTTGTATTAAATTACCAATTATATTTAATTGTAAGTTAATTCATAGAAAATATTACAGTGAATGAATAGTTTGCCTATGTCTCTGAGTTAGCTTTACTAAATAGAAAGGTTCAGAATTTCAGCAAAGAGTTATTTTTCCTTTAAAATGTGTCTTACATGCAAAAAGGATTGTTTGTATTTGCATATCATCATATTTTGCACTCAAAGGACGTATTTTTGCTTGTAACTTGAGTACAGCTAAAAATAACCCCCAGCTCTACTTAATTTCTAGTTAAAAATTAGGTGAAAAGAATCATTTTTTCATGATATTGGGAGTATAATCTTTTGTTGCTAAACACCTAGATCAGATACATTTCAAAGTTTTGGAATGGCTCTGGGAAATAAGTGTTCGAAAATTTAATAAGAAAAAAATTCTGTTATCCTAAAGCATTTAAAGGAGACACAGGTGATGGCACAGCTCAAAGCAAGTGACATAAAGCAGTACCAAGAACAGGAAATCAACTACTTATACTGTTAAATATCAGTATGTTTTCCCCTGGATCAACCAGATTTTTTCTCAAGAACAGGTGTTTGGAATAAGTCACTTTATTTTGAAGGCTGTGAGAGATTAATTGGACAGATGTGACCAGTCTGTCCAGTTTTTTAGCCTCTGAGCTGCAGCTGCCCATAGTCACAGTCCACTTCAAAGGGCTTTGTTGTTTAGCAGAGCTGGAGCAGCATCTCTGCCTACAGGTTGGGAACTGTGGGTCACCTCCAGTGCCAGGTAAGGAAGCTGGTGAGGAGCAGGGACCTTGCTGTACCAGTTGGAAAAGGGTAGTTTTTCTTTTCCACATGTTCTCCACAAATACAAATAGTGTTCTCCAGGGCACTTTGTGTTTTATATAAACTGGTTGCCTCAAGGGAAAGGGGCTTTGAACATGAAAAGATCAGCAAACCCTATTGGCCTTCCCCCAAGAATAACTTAAAACCAAAACCAGCAGCCTTTCAAAACCAAATAAGTTAAGAAAGGGAATAAGAAAGGGAAGCACAAACACCTCTGAATTCAGGTGGAGATATTCAGCCAGGATGACAGTAGGAAGTATGAGATATACAAAGCAATTCATTCATAGAAATTTGGTAATGAGGGGGAATTAGTTTTATTATTTTACTTGTAAAATAGGAGGAGGAGATGAGGAAACAAATTAAAAACCATATTACATTGCTTCTTGGGCAAAAGTAAGGACATACATTGGAAAAAGATGCATTAAGTATCAGAGAAATGAAAGCTATATAAAAAATAAATTAAATCCTCATTCTACCTTTTCAGAGATGATTCTGCCAGTG
The DNA here is from genome assembly GCF_003945725.1 of Corapipo altera. NCBI lineage: Eukaryota > Metazoa > Chordata > Aves > Passeriformes > Pipridae > Corapipo > Corapipo altera. The sequence goes on from NW_020884953.1 coordinate 1,327,342, forward strand.
GTGTTCCTGTGTCTCACGGCTGCACTGCCTCCATCCACTGCACAGGTAGGATCCACATTTTGTACTCAGAAAATTTGGGTGGACCCTGAGGCACTTGTGTTCTGACTGAATATGGCTTTTCCTGTACACACCAATCCCACGCATAAAGAGTCTTATTAGATATCTAGGATCTGGAAAACTTTAATCTTTGAAGTCTGCTTCCATTTGAAGCAGTCAACTGGATGCACATTTGCACAATAAACCATCTAAAGATTCGCTATTACTTATGAATTGGATCAGAGAGAACTATATTTTCCAGAAGTTTCCATACATAGATCCAGGAATCATGTTCTCCCAAAGATCCAGCCCTCTTCCAATTAGTTTCCCACAGGTTTACAGACAGCACTTACCTAATTCCTTCCTCATCCTACGGATCCTGAGCTACGTGCCTCTCCCTTTGCTCAAACATCCATCCTTTCATCATGTGTCCCTGATTTCCTTAAAACAGCTAAATTAAGATACTGAATGCACACACATAGTGGTTCCTCCCAACCCATACTTAGACTGAAGTCTTTAGTTTGCCACTTCTGATTCAGAAACATTATGACTGAAGCCCTGATTACTTTTTTATTATTATTTTTCACTCTAACTCTTCAATTTCTGCTCTCCAAGCTTCAGTCTAGAAGACTAGTTGAGAATTAATGTATAGAAGAGACTGAGTTCTTCACATGGCTCTTTTTTAATTAGAGAACACATGAAAAGTTTGAGAAATGCTATCAGTTATGGCAGAATTGTAACAAAATCTATGGTATGAAAGTATAGGCATTCATTTTCTACTCAGTGGGATGTGCTGGTGAAGACCACAAGAGGTCTGTGATGATCCTGTGATTAACCAACAGTTTCCCACAATTAAAAAAAAAAGATAGGCATGGTATAAAATACAGAAGAAGGGAACTACATTATAACCACATTCATGTCTTCAGCTGATTTTTAGATCCTGTTTCCTCACAACCTCATGTAGAAAATTATAATAATAGTAAATAAACCTGATTTGTTTGACTAAATTTAAGAGTCTACAGGCACAAGAGGCATTCCAGAATACCTCAGTCCTCCACAGAGGGTTGGAAGATAAAATACAGGAATCAATGTTGTTATTGCTAAGCTCCATGCCATGGAACCATTGTTGTGCTGCTCCACATGGAAGTTCTCCTAGAGATACTTAGGAGATAAAACAGTAGTCACAGAACCTCCACCATCATCATCAAACCTCCTCCTCATCATCAAAGGATCATCTCTTTGATCAATAGAATTGATCAATACAATTATTTTGATATTTTAATATTTCTTAGAAAGGATATAGGATTTAGTTACATTCAAATAAAACAGAAATATAACATGTTCTTCCCATTTAGGAGCCTGAAGGTGTCGATGCTCTGTCAACCAGCAGAGCAGATCAGCAAAAGCTGATTGTTGACAGACATAATGCCCTCAGGAGAGGAGTAAAACCAACTGCCAGCAACATGATGAAGATGGTAAGTTGTGTGCTGTAAATCTGTTTTTAATGAGTAATGGACTCTATGAGAGGCACAAGACTGTATGCAGGTTACATTATTTTGTTTAGCCGCAAATTCATTCTCCAGACCTTTCACCAGGATGGAGCATGGCCAGCACCAAGAGAAGCATAAAGCTGGACAGATGAAAAAAACCTCTGAAAAATTTTGTGTTGTATGAAAAATAATGTCTCTTTCTTTTGGAGGAAAATGAAAAGGAGAAGAAGGATCCATGGCACTATTAATTTCTTTTTGATTCATTCTTCATCAGTCTCCACAGTTTCTATTCCCTGGATGCATAGTAACTTTTTGCCTACCCATCCCTTCCCCAAAAAAAGGGGGATGAAAAGGATTTTATATTTCACTTTTTCTACTTTGAAATGTAATCTCCAAATGTTGTTCCCTTATGAGGGGCTATTAATTGGCATGTGTCTGAATGACTCGTATTTTATTCTTTCATTAAGGAATGGTGTCCTCGGGCTGCAGAGAATGCCCAAAAATGGGCCAATCAATGTACTTTAAGTCACAGTCCTCGTAATCTGAGGAGAACAGGTAAGTGAAACACAAGTGTAACTGAATAATGTCACATATGTAGTTGATATAACCAGTTTTGATTTTGTTTGTTGGGTTTTTTGAGATACAATTCATACAACATTTAGATTTTTTTTGGACAAAGGGAAACTTCTCGATATAAATCTGTCCAGCAAGTGAGAAAAGTTCAATCTCATTCTCATCCCAGTTGCATCAGTTTTACATAGGAATATCCCACTTTCTACAGTAGATGATAGAGATAAAGCATATTCGCCCAAAATACCCATCAGAAAGAAGAGACTCTAAACCAAATTTAGGGCAGGAACAAGTTTGCATGTGCTGGCTCAAAATATCTGGAAAGAAAGGGGTAAGGGGTGAAGATCCAAAATTGGCTGGTGATGCTAAGCATAGTTTCTAAGACATGATAAATCCCCAGGCAACTTGCAGTCTTTGAGGTTCAGATTAACACTTCAGTCCTTGGATACTGAAGTTACAGCCATACTATGTTAACAATAGTCAGTACCCAGTGTGGTGCTCACTGATTTCTCTCTAGGTCACGTTTAAGATATGGACAGTCCTGTCCATACTTTTTGCCTAAAACCTAAATTGTCTGGTTTTTGTTAAGGTGAATCCCAGATGAGAACTAATGCAGTAAGTTTGGACCTAAATGAAAACAGTAGCTCAAGACAGTGTGGACACCTTCTTGTGTACCAGCAGTTAACTTTGGATTATTGGGATTTTCCCAAGATTACTGGGCTATGACCTGAATAATGATGGGGTTGGTAACTTCCAAATAACAAAATTAGTCATGAACCTGTGCTGCACATGTGCCTGTGTATCTGCAGTCATGCAGAAGGTCTGTCAACAACCAAACTACCAGACAGACAGGCTGGCCATGCTGCAAACTGGTCAAATGACAACCTGTGTATTAACAAAGAATGATGTCACAGAACTGGAAAAAACAACATCCTGCTGCTCCATCTGGGATGAGAATTTCTGTGAAAATCATCTCACCTTTTGTTGGTTTTTTTTTGTTTTTTTTTCCCCTGCATGTGTATCCTTTATGCCTTTCTCAGGATCTTTCTCTTTTCAGATGTACAATGTGGTGAAAATCTCTTCATGTCAACCGCCCCAGTCTCATGGTCACATGTTCTTCAGACTTGGTACGATGAGGAGAAAAGTTTCAAATATGGAACTGGAGCAAAAACAGAAGGTGCTAGGATTGGCCATTACACTCAGGTAGATGCATTTATATATATATATATATTTCAGGCTGAATAAATAAATATCTACATGTTAGTTAAGCAACTGTTACCCTTTCATTTTTAAAAGAAATAAGTGCAATAGAGAACTAAAGGGTTATTCTGACAAAACAAGATGGAAACTTTCAAACTAATAGAATTAAAATGAAAATAATAGGCTAAGTGTCTTATGCAATAAAGAGTAAAGATAATGGTATTTAAAGACTTCAGGAGGAAGCAACTTGTTTGTTTAACATCTGAAAATTGTCCAGACACTAGAAAAACAAGGTTATTAAAGTATCAGTAACAAAATATAAATAGTTTTGTTGCAGTCTACAAAGTTCCATTGGCTCAGAGAGTTTCCAGTTAATCAACAGCTTATCATAACCTCCTTTTGTTCACCTGCACAAAACACAGGATACAAAATTTCACATAATGATTCCTACATTAACAATCTTCATTGAATGAAAATATACGTAATGGAGACATTTTAACTCAGAGATTTTATATATATGTGTGATTAATTATCATTATATCCTCAATATTCTTTGACTGAATAGGGGTGAAAGCAAGTTTTCAGCAAGGCGGGACTCATATTTTAATACAAAGGGCAAATAAGTGACTTCATTGCAAACATTTCTGTAATGCGTATTGCATTTAAATGATTTTCAAATATGTATTTTTCATCCTTCTATGATTTTTATTCTTATACCTACAGATGGTTTGGCACAATTCCAATAAAATTGCATGTGGCGTCGCTTCCTGTAGCAACAGCAGATTCAAATACTTTTATGTCTGCCAGTACTGCCCCGCGTAAGTATTGATTCTGATTTTGGAACTTCTTATTGCATTATCAAAATTACTTGGGAGATGGTGTCATTTGTAATAGAGCACATCACTTATAGCTGAGGAAGAGGTTTGAAGAGTGTATTAGGAATATGAAAAGACAGAAAGATACTCATCAAAAGAGTTGTCAAACAAGCAAAAGCATAAAACACATAAAAGCAACATCCAAATTATATTAAACTTTTCAAATTAAACTTCGTTTGCCTAAAAATCCCAATTTTCATAGCAGTAAATCAGAAAAAAATTGTTTTCAACATTCAACTTGAAATCTTGGTTCAGAAAGGCAGATCAATATGTACAGTACAGTGAAGACTATAATTAATACTAAATAAACTTTAGTAGGAATTTTAAGGTAGAGTGATTATTTCATATGCTGCTTAAAATTCATTTCCATATTCACAGTGTAATATGTTGTGGTGGGTTGACCTTGACAGACCATCAGTAGTCCAACCCTCTATGATTCTTCTCCTCAACAGGACAGAGGAATTAAAAATACAACAAAAAGTTCATGAGTCAAGATAAGGGCAGAGGAGATCACTCATCACCATCATGGGAAAAACTGACTTGGCTTTGGGCAATTAATTTATTACCAATCAAATCAGAACAGGATAAAAAGAAACAAACCCAAACCTAAAAACACCTCCCACCTACCCCTCCCTTCTTCCCAAGTTCAAATTCACTCCTGATTTTCTCCACCTCCTGCCCCTCAGTAGCACAGTAGGATGGGATTGGGAACTCTGATCAGTTCATCATACACTGTCTCTGCAGCTCCTTCCTCCTCATGCTCTTCCCCTGCTCCAGTGGGGGATCCATCTCGTGGGAGACAGTCCCTCCATGAACTTCACTGTGGGTCCTTCCCACAGGCTGCAGTTCTTCAGAAACTGCTCCATGGGTTCCTTCCATGGGGTGAAGTCCTCCAGGAATGGACTGCTGTAGCGTGGGTCCCCCACAGGGTCACAAGTCCTGCCAGGAACCTGCTCCAGCAGGGCCTTCCCACAGGATCACAGCCTCCTTCAGGCATCCTCCTGCTCCAGCGTGGGATGCTCCATGGGCTCCAGGTGGATCCCTGGTCCCCTCTGGAGCTGCAGGGGCACAGCTGCCTCACCATGGGCTGCACCACAGGCTGCAGGGGAATTTCAGGCTCCAGCACCTGGAGCACCTCCTACCCCTCTTCCTTCATTGACCTGGGTGTCTGCAGAGTTATTTCTCTTAGAGTCTCACTCCTTTCCTCTACACAGCAGTTTTTACCCCTCCCTAAATGTGTTATCACAGAGGCTCTGCTGTCACTGGTGGGCTCACACTTGAGCAGCAGCAGGTCCAACCTGGATCTGGCCAGCACTGGCTCTGTCTGAAACAGGGGCAGCTTATGGTGTCTTCTCACAAAAGCCAGTCCTGCAAATTCTCTCCCCTTTGCCCTCTCTGCCCACTGCCAAAACTTTTCCAGATAAACCCAGCACATATATAAAAATAGACATATAACCAAAGAGTGAGTGTAAATTAGTATACATAAACACCTTTATAATTAAATTTTCTTCTCAGATATTGTATAATGTCTTCATAGCTTATGTTGATAACATTGGTTTTTCAGGGGGAATCTAAAGAATTCCATGAAGACACCCTACAAGGAAGGAGAGCCCTGTGGGGATTGCCCTAATGCTTGTGAGGATGGATTGTGCAGTAAGTTCTAAATATTTCAATTGTGCCCCGGGTAAAGTTGATGCTTTAAAACAAACAAAAAAAAATTAATTTATACAAATTGAATTTTTTTGGAATTATTTGCTTAAATACAGGGCCAAAAGCACTATTACAGAATCACATTTTACCATGTTGGTGCTTTATCTGGGTGAGATGAACTGTGGAATGAATCCAAAGAAGTAGGAGTCTGTGATAAGGGTGGGCAAACGTTAGACAGTGGTTGGTGTACACCAACGTCCCAAATCCCTTCATTAAAGATGGCAATGTCTGAATCTCCATGTGGAAACTCTCATGAACACTTTCCTTCATAAGAAGAGTCATGGTCTGCAAGTGAGGTCAAAGATATATTTATACCAACAATAGCACAGACGTGTGAGCTCCAGATTTCCAGGAGCAATACATGTGCTTTTCCATGCCCCAGAGAGACAATTCCCATCCTTGCATCTAGGAAATGCCAGGGAAGCAGGCAGCTTCTTTACCTTTTCTTCTTCTTCCTCCTCTGAACAACAGTGGCTGATCAGGTGGCAGTAGTAACACACTTGACGAGGGCAAGTAATAGACCTGAGTTTTCAGAATTCTAATAGAAAATCAAAATATACAGGCTGAGAGTCACAGGGCAAGGTTCAGTCTTCCGTTATGGAATTAACCAAATTCTCACCATGGCCTGTAGCATAAAGGAAGAAAGCCTTAAAGGAAGAAAACACCTTGCTGGTCCAGTGAGAAATCTCCTTGAGGAACTAAGAATTTTGGATGTGTTCATTTCGATGCTGCTTTGGAGTAAATCACAACCACAAGGAAAAAATTATAGAGAGAATAATGAAAAAATTATTTTTTCAGAAAAATTATTTTGAAAAGAAATGCTGCAGGTCTTCATTTTCCACTCATTATTAATTTTGTGTTTCAATTAATTTTCAGCCAAGTCTTGAAAGTTTGAAGATGTTTTTTTCCAACTCCCTTGACAAAGTCTCCTGGAAGTACCTGGAGCTTTGTCAAGTTCATCACCCTGGTTCCTGCCAATGCAAAACTGAAATAAAGTAACAGGCTCAGCTTTTCCCTTCCTGGACATCCATCCCCTTAGTGACTTCTTTCACAAAACCTGCTCCCATCCAGCCTCTCCCACACATGCAGAAGGACCAACTTCAGTCCAGTGACTCCCACAAGAAAAAAAACTGTTGGAGGATGTATATATTCTATTTGTGTAATGGTCTAGAATATAGAGATCTCAATTGAAATTTGTCATTTGATTGCTAGATATATTTAATTTTTAGCTTTTTTCATCTTTCTTTTCCCAAAACACTGCCTCATGAGCACTTTTTAAAGTTCTGTGGTTCCGTATATTTCACATGTTCTCAGCATAGATGGAGAGTTCTTGGTCATGCAACTAGTTTAACTTGATGGCCATTTTAAATGAATGTAGTGTTAACAGGACCAGAAAATAAACCAGATTGTTTGAAACATGTTTCTCTTATAGTATAGTATAAGATTGCACTTAGCATAAATACAGGTACCTGAACCTGCCTTCTAATGGAAAAGGACTGTCTGAGAAAAGGGCTTTATTCACATTAACAGACAGCCAAGGGGGAAAGGTCCTTGTGTTTGGAAACTTTGTTTTTACTAACAAGTAGAGATGCCTTCCAAAATTATTTTTGTAATATCTTCTTTTGCTGTATCAGTTATTAATTTACTCATTCTTCACTGACTAATTCATGGTAATTTTCATTCTTTCTTATTGCCATGAAACAAAGTTCACTAAACTTCCACCAACTTTATTAGCATTAGGTCTTGATGGGAGCCTAAATCTTTAACAGCATAAACACAAACAGGTCATGTGAGAAACTGAAGATTTCCTAAGCAAAATCAGAAGTCAGGTAAACAACCTTCCATCAGATTCTCCTTCAGAAAGAAGTAACAATTAGAATAAATAACATGGAATCCCCACTCTGTGACCTTTGGGTGGCAAGATGTTCTTCTGTGCAATCAACAGTGGAAATAAATATTATTTTAGTCTCACCTTCCAATGGCTTCACATTGCAGTCCTCTTTTAGTAAGAAAGCTGCTTGAAGATTTCAAGTCCCAGAGCCTTTGGCATGGAATAATTTCAGCACACATTTCCGACTCATTCATTTCAGTGGCATTTCTTCTAGTGTGAAAATGATTATTAAGTAAAAAGCCCAATTTCACAACTCAAAGCGCTTGATGTTGCAGCTGTTTTTTTTTTCTCATTCATCTCCACCACTTTTCCCCTCCATGACATCCTGCCCTACCAGCTGGGGACGTGTCTACTAGTAAATTAGGAAATGCTAGGGCATAGGTGTGAGTGCTGGAACATGACTGACTGCACCCTTAAATAATTAACACAGGTTCAAGTAAGAATGAGGATATTGCAATAGCTAATCCAATGTTGTTACCATTAAGGAAATAGGCAGAACCATTACCCTCATTCCTAAGAGAGTCCTTTACTATGAAGAAAGAAATCACAGAATCATAGAATCATTACAGTTGGAAAAGACCTCTAAGATCATCGAGTCCAACCATTTACCTAACACAGCCAGATCCACCAGTAAACCATATCCCTAAGCACCACAGTTACACATTTTTTTAACACTTCCAGGAGTAGTGATTCCACCACTTCCCTGAATAGCCTATTCCAGTGCTTGACAACCCTTTCTGTGAAGAAGTTTTCACTAATGTACAATTTAAACCTGCCCTGGCACAACTTGAGGACATTTCTTCTTGTTACCTGGGAGAAGAACCTGACCCCTACCTGGCTAGAACCTCCTTTCAGGAGAGCAATAAGGTTGTCCTTTTCTCCAGGCTGAACCCTCCCAGCTCCCTCAGCTGCTTCTCATCAGATTTGTGTTCCAGACCCTTCTGCAGCTTCACTGCGCTTCTCTGGACTCACTCCAACCCCTCAATGTCTTTCTTATAGTGATTTCTATTCCCTTCCACTGTAACTCATACTATAAGAACTGATTTTTCAGTCACTCATAAGAGCAAAGAAGTAGTGTAATGAGGTAAAAATCAATCCTGATACATCTCACCCCTGAGGAACCAGGGAATAAAGGTCAATAAGCCTAATTTAGATTTCCAGGGAGATAATAGAGCAAATTTTTTACCTGTCATTTTGTAATCAGTGGAGCATAAAATATCAGCATGGATCCTTCACGAACTGATCTTGCCAAAACAAACTCTCTTCAGTGAGTCACTCAGATGAGTGGATGCTGTTTTGGCTTTGGTAGCATGTTTGACAAAGCCACAAAAGTAATTTCCAAACTAGGGAGATATGGTTCAAATGAAAGTAATAAGACCTAGCACATACATGCTATTGAACACACACATCTGTGATCCTCCTGTGCAGAGGGCAGAGATGGAGACCTCTGGCACTGCAAGGAATAGCTGCACAGATGGACAGTACCCACAGCCAGAGCTAATTGCACAGCTTCCATGTGATGTCCATAACCTTCCTCTGGGGGCCGACCTGGTGGAAAGCAGCTCTGCAGAGAAGGACCTGGGGGTCTGGTGGATAATAAGCTTCTCTGTGAGCCAGCAGTGTGCCCTGGGGCCCAAGAAAGCCAATGGTATCCTGGGATGCATTAGGAAGAGCACTGTCAGTAGGTCTAGGGAGGTGATCCTTCCCCTCTGCTCAGCCCTGGTGAGGCATATCTGCAGTGCTGTGGCCAGTTCTGGGCTCTTCAGGAGAAGAGGGACATGGAGTTCCTGGAGCAGGTCCAGTGGAGGGTGACAAAGATGATGAAGGGACTGGAGCATCTCTGATGAGGAAAGGCTGAGGGAGCTGGGGCTGTTCAGCCTCAAGAGGAGGCTGAGAGGGGACCTCATACGTGACTGTCAGTGTCTGCAGGGAGGGGGCAGAGGATGGACCAGGCTCTGCTCGGGAGTGCCCAGCAATGGGACAAAATGCTACGGGCAGGAACTGATGCCCAGGAAATTCCACCTGAACAGGAGGAAGAACTTCTTTGCTGTACAGGGACTGAACACAAGAACAGACTGTCCAGAGAGGTTGTGGAGTTTTCCTCACTGGAGATATTCCAGAACTATCTGGACACAATCCTGTGCCATGTGCTCTATGACTACTGCTTTATGTGTGGTCCAGCTACTGATGTTTCTAGGGCATGAGGACAGTTCAGTGACTGACTGTTGTATCAAAGGGTCATGTTGCAATAAGACAGTTCTGGTAAAAGACTTAAAAACCATTATAATATATTCTTCATAATTGCAAGGTAGCATGCCTTGTCCCTAATATGTCCCTATGGTCACTGGGATCCCCACATCAGACCATACACTCCTCCTCTCGCATCCTGTTCCTGCTTCATTTCACCTTTCGAGGTGAAACCCTTGATACCCTAAGAACAGGACCTTGAGCAACTGGATGTGCTTGACTTGCCTGTACCCTGTACCTGCCCTAAGATGCTGGAATTAAATTTCCACATTCTCTCAGAGACAGAGCTATTCCTGAGGTATGGGGAATGGCTAAACAAGAATATGCTTCTAGTTTAAATGTGCCTTAAGATCTTCAGCTGCATCACTTGAACAAAATATAAAACAGGTCAAACGAAGCACTTGTTAGTTGAAATCCCTTTGCAGTGTTGCTGCTAAGAATTTAGTGCCAGGGGAATACATTGCAGAGTCTGTTATGTATTTATCTCTCAGCTTACAGAGGATGGTGTCAAAGAAAATGATAAGTAAAAGATAAGCTCATTCCAGACTGACAAGACCATGTTGTCTAGGTGGCTTGAACAGCAACACAGCAATGTGTTAACCAGCATCGTTAGCAGAATCAGGAGCAGGAATTGCATGCCTGATGGCACTTGTGAGAAGCAGCCACCATCTAATGAGTGCCACGGGTCTGTGGTTAGTGCCGTGTACTGCCAGCTACATCTGTGAAACAAGGTGAAGATAAAAGATAAGGAATAATAAAGCAGGATGTCATTAATCAGCTCCTACAGAAGTAGCATATCAGTAGATAGCATTTAATAATACATTGCCCCAAGCAGCTCAGTGTCTGAGCCTGATCTCATCTTCTGCACAAAGCATCTCCCCTGAGCCCCAGTTGTCTTTGTTCACTTTGTGAACTGCAGCATCGGACCCACTGCCGTCAGTGGGTGGCAGCAGGAGGCCCATCCTGCCAGGAGGGGATACACAATACACGTTAGCTTCTGCTGCATTTAAGGAAATAACACCAAATAACAAGGCCATTTAGGCTGACCCCTCACCTAATGAGCCATAGTTGCCAGCCAATCCACGCATTACCAGTTAATATAAAACAAGATTATTCAGGTCGAGCACTGGTTGGCCAAGAGGGACCACACGGCTCCTGAGTAAACCAAAGCAAAGTTTACCCATTAAAACATCAGGAAAATTAATATAGGAGGTAGGATCCATAGAATCATAGAATCATGGAATGGTTTTTGTTGAAAGGGATGTTAAAGATCATCTAGTTCCAACCCCCTGCCATGGATAAGGATACCTTCCACTAGAACAGGTCACTCAAAGACCCTTCCAACTTGGCCTTGAACACTTCCAGGGATGGGGCAGCCACAGCTTCTCTGGGTAACCTGTGCTAGTACCTCACCACCCTCACAGGGAAGAATTTCTTCCCAATTTCTAACATAAATCTACCCTCCTTCATCTTAAAGCCATTTCCCCTTGTCCTGTCTGTCCATGCCCATCTTGAATTACTCTAGCCATCTACAGACAGTTTAGTCCTACTGACAGTCTTTAAAGAGGATAAGGGAGAGAAATTGGCAAATTTGTGGAACAATTCATAGGAAACTCATTTATTCTCAAACAGAGGCATTATGTCATAGTCTGGGTTGGCAAAGATCTACACGCAGGGCTGGTACTGCACTGCAGGATCTACAGAAAAATGAGGGGATAATTTCAGACTGCTAAAAGCAATTTCTATGGGTCTTCATCTTTGTAGTCAGTGAAACTGTTTGCCACTATATTGACTTAGACTGGACTAGAATTAATTTTCTTCATGGTAACTCTTAATGTTTTGGATTTGTGACCAAATCAGTGTTGATTACACAGTGGTGTTTTACCCACTGCTGAGCAGGGCTTACACAGAGTCAAGGTTTTCTCTGCCTCTCATGCTGCCCCACAAGTGAGGGACCTGTGGGTACAGAAGAAACTGAAAGGGAACACAGGTGGAAGAGCTGATCCCAGCTGACCAAAGGGATATTCTGTAACATATAGCATCATGCTCAGCAACAAAAGCTGTGGGAAAGAAGGAGGAGGGGAGGGACTTCTGGAGTAATGGTATTTGTCTTTCCAAGTCACTATTGCATGAGATGAATCCCTGCTTTCCTGGGGATGGCTGAACACCTGCCTGCCCATGGGAAATAGTGAATGAACTCCAGATTTTGCTTTCTACATGTGTGCAGCTTTTGTTTCACCTATTAAAGTGTCTTTACCTCAACCCAAGAGCTTTTGGACTTTTACCCTTCTGATTCTCTCCCCCATCCTACAAAGCTGGAGTGAACAAGAAGCTGTGGGGCTCAGCTCCCTCTTAGGGCTAAACCGCAGCAGCCATGAAAGCTTTGTCATCTGTCAGTGTCTCTGTCTATTTTAGGGAGGCTGGAACTAGATGATCTTTAAATGTCCCTTCCAACCATTCTATGACTCTATGACAAAGGAGGTTATAGTCAGGTGGGGGTCGGTCTCTTCTCCCAGGCAACCAGCAGTAGGACAAGAGGGCACAGTCTTAATCTGTTCCAGGGGAGATTTATGCTGGACATTCGGAAGAAATTCTTTACAGGGAGAGTGATCAGACATTGGAATGGACTGCCCCAGGAGGTGGTGGATTCACCATCCCTGTAGGTGTTTAAGAAAACATTGGATGTGGCACTTTGTGCCACAGTCTGGTTGACGTGGTGGTGTTGAGTCATAGGTTGGACTTGATAATCTCAGAGGTCTTTTCCAACCTAGTTGATCCTGTTATTCTGTGATTCTGTGAGATGTATTTTTCTTCACGAAAAGCAAATTTTTTCCATGCTGCTGCTTCCAGCAGGTGTGTCACATTAAGGACACCATGTGGGTGAGTGAGTGTATGAGCTCAGTTCTGGGGAAGCAGCAGGCAGGTTTGAAAGACAAAATAGCAGCATGTGCAGCATGCCTGAATATTCCATATATATGGAATACCTGTGGTGTGTGTAGTGTTGTCCCTCCTCATGAGATGTGTTGTGTATTTTGTGACTGTGCAACTGGGAAGCATGCCAGCAAATGCACACTCTAAAAATAGCCCTGGGATCTAGGGCAGGAGTGGGTGATGTGTGTACACATCATGTGTGTTCACACATAGTGGGAATGATGTAGTTGTGAGCAGCTAAGCAGCTGAAGAAGTGAAGAGGTATAATTTTGCACTGATTCTCACAGAGGAAACAGCACAATTTGATCATTCCTAGAGACCATATAGAGACACCATCAAGCAGGCTCCAAAGGTAACATGCTGATGAGAAGATGAATCCATTGGGAGTAGGTTTTCCTCCTGATGACCTTGCAGTTCTGTTTCACATAAACATGAACTCACATGGGTCTACCTCACATGTGTCCATTGTAGTCTAAAACACATTCCCCATGTATTTTACTCGACACATACACACTGTTGTCCATCACTAATTGATTTCTACAGTAGGAAGAGTAAATGCTGTCTCCATGGCATGACCTGAATCTCTTCTTAGCTTTAGGCCTTTCTTTTCTAGATCTTCCTCCGAAATGTTTCCAACCATTCTTTTTTCCATGTCCGTTTGTACTGACACATTACAGAGAGACAGAACATAGGCTTGAGCACTGACGTGGTTTTCTGTACCTTTATAATCTTAGTCTTTGACATTAGCTTGGCTTAGACCAACCATCATGACCTTCCAAAAAAGCCTTGCCATGGTTGAAAGGTTAATAATGCCAAAGGCCCTTCATTATCAGCAGCTTGGAAGACATGGTTCAAGAGGTAGAGTGTTCAGACCCAAACCAGCTGGCCTTGAGACCCAAAAGTTATCCTAGACACATAGTACTATAGACATAGCATTCATGTCCTTGCAGCTCTCCCTTACTTCTGTTCTCAAAACAATTATATTCCTCAACCTTACCCTGAAAGAGATATAGAATAGTGAATGGCTTGACCTATATGATACTTTTTTTTAAAATTCTTGGTGATGTCCAAGCAGTCATTTACTTTATCTGCTTATCCAACCTGTCTCAGGCACCTGCTGTAAGAAGAGGAGGTGAAATGCAGACCTGAAGTGCCTCCATTATGTCCAAAGGCAGCAGAAGGAGAATGTCTCTGAAGTAGAACCCTGGTTTCTAGAGCTGGCTGAGACGAATCCCACTCCAGTAGTCCAGATCATGCTCTTGCAGGGGCAAGTCTTCCTCATCATCTGCAAATCCGAGTGACCTGTATCTATAGTGAGGTTAATTTTAATGACAACCAGCTTGGCTGGGGTGGAGCTGGGAGGTGAGGGATGTGCAGAGCAAAAGGGTGGTGGTTGAAAAGCCAGAAACTGAACAGTGGAGATACTGGCAGGTGGTTAAACACTGAAAGATTTTCTGCACTTGGTCAAGAGAAGAAGTTTAAGAAGCACATTAAGATAAGCAGTTGTGAAACACTCCAGAGAAGTGAAGTGACTAATCCCAACAGATGAACTAGTTATTTTCCCCTTTTCAAATCCTGAAAGCACAGAGATCATCTACAACATCACACGTTCATAGGAGACCCCAAATTCTTGATCTCCCTTAAATTATATTACAGATGATGAGTTTGGTCAAAGCAGACAGTGACTGAGGCACAGGATGTAGCAAGAGGGAGAGGTGTCACCACAGAACAGCCAAACAAATCATCTCTGTAGAATCATAGAATGGCTTGGGTTGGAAGGGACCTTGAAGACCTTATTACAAAGAGCATTTGTAACTAAAAGCTGCCTGGCTTTTCTATTATTTTGTCTGATTCTCACTGTAGGACCAGTGAAGAGCAATGATTCTGTAAGCACCTCTTGCAGAGCTATAATCAGCTGGGAAAAAAATCTGTGACAGAAAAAAATGTGCCAAAGGTGTCCACAGGAAAAATACAACTGAGAAGAAAGGACTGAAAAAAGGGCACATGGTCACCCCTGTGTTAGCTAAGCCTGGTTCTCCCTTGTGTTGTCTCACCTGAATGCAGGTTAACAGGGATGTTTCATTGGAGCAGAGTTGAGTGTGACAGTCTGGTTTCAGGCTGTTCCTTCTCACTGACTTTAGAAGAAGGGTAAAGTGTTCACCTGTTCAGTTTACGACTTGCTGTGAGAATCTGTCACTTTTGACATGGTGCCAGAACATGTAAATTGTTTGGTTTGCCATAATTCCAATCTCTGCTGACTCTGTTCATATATATTTTGATCAAATTACCAGAAGATCTAATATCCTCCTTAAGATGCCTCTGCGAAATCTTCCAGTAACTAAAGAATTAATCTAACTTTAATAAATCCCTAGGAAGCAATTCAGCCTTGACAGAGTCTTAAGAAATGTGATTTAATTTTGTGTGCCTAATAAAACAATGTGCCTAATAATTTTCTAAAGTATTTTTCATTGAAAAGCCTTGGCTTTTTTTTTCCCCCAAAAAAACTATGCTTTCTCTTCTGTCATTAATATACAAACTGCCTGGATTTCTTCCTCCAAGTGTTTACCTTAACTACTGAAATATCATTCTAAAACCAAATAAAAGCTAAAATACGGTCAAAAAAGCCCTATAATTTATGATAAGGATATATATACACATATATATGATATACATATATGTCCTTGACAGAGACATAGTCCAGCTAAACTAACAGATGCTTCAGTTTCTACAGATTTGACTGCAGATAGTTGTTTTTTAATTATATATTGATATAAATTATTGGGTATCAAAACTACACAATCAACCCAAGCTGCATCAACTGTGGAAGATTTAATTTTTGTTACAGTGTGAATTTTCATGAACAAAGGTAAAATCACAGGACAGTGCAAGGGATACAATATTTCCTAGAAAATGCTGAAATCTGGTACCAACACTGGTGAGAAAGGAGGCCTTTTTCCCCCTCAGGAGGAAGACCCATATCCCTTGAATCCTGCATTAATCTGGATCATATCCTGGCCACATCAGACACTGTGCATATGAACTGATTATTTATTTCACATGCATCAGCCTGATACACGTGCAATACTGAAGCCTTGCTGTGCCCCATCAGTTGTCATAGGAGGCTGCCCAGTGATGCCCAGTGCTGGCAGATGTGTGACCAGGTGATTCTGCTCCTGCATTTTTCCCCTTGCCATGTCGCAGCTGGAATTGCAACACACTCACCAAGCTACGAAAAACTGCTCAATCTCGTTCAGAAACTTGCCTTCATTGAAAATATAGGAGTGCCCTCTGGTGGAAAACTGAACAGTTTCAGTGTCACTAAAAATTTCCATTTTTCCTCAAATGCAAATAAGAATTTGTTGCTGGTAAACCAGAAGGTCAAGTCAATTCTTAGTTACATCATTGGATATGTCAAGGCTGAGTTGGTCCTGAGTTTTGTGAATCTACAAGGAAGGCTTGAGGTTCCAGCTTGTTAACCCAGGGCCAATGGTTAGATGAAAATGTCATAGAATCATAGAACGTTAAGGGTTGGAAGGGACTTTAAATATCATCTAGTCCCAACCCCCCTTCCATGGGCAGGGACACCTTCCACTGGTTGCCCAAGGCCTTATCCAACCCTGGTCTTGAGCACAGCCAGAGTTGGGACATCCACAACCTCCCTGGACAACCTGTTCCATTGTTTCACCGCCCTCACAGTAAAGAATTTCTTCCTAATATCTAACCTAAATTTCCCCTCTTTCAATTTGCACCCATAAAAAGCATCTTCCATAAGGAAACAACACTGGGCAGGGTACTTCACATTAAAGTGAAAATTTCCAGGGACTCCTAGAGACAATCTCATCAACCCAAGGACAACTAAAGCAGCACAAGCCAAGACTGTAATTTCAGTTGCTCTGACATGAAAGTGTCTGATAGTGATACAGCTGTCCCTGCTGGTAGTGGGTCTGTGTTAATATAATAAATCTGTGTCAGTATAAAGCCCTTCTGTCTATATGTCAGTGTGTGTAGGTTTAAAACTTCAATCAGATACCATCACCTGAGTAAAACTATCAAAATCATATAAAAATGTGGAAAATAGAGCTTGTAAAGAGGTGAGAAAGCCTCTGTCATGACACCCACGCAGTTGTATCCCCAGATTGTCTCTCCAGCAAATTGCTGTGTGTACAGGGTGTGCCCTTAGCCATCCTGCCCTGCCCAGGAAGGGGATAGATAGGTGGTCTCCATCAGAAAGCAAAGGGACACCACTCTCACAGGACAGTTGCTGTCTGGAGCTGCTTATTAGTGAGAATATTCAGCAGTGCATTGGGTTACATTCACTTTCTCCGTGTTCAAAGGCTGAGCCTACATTTTAACTCATGTGCTTGGTCATTCCTGGAGGCTGGAGGTGCAAAACCTCCACATAGGTTGGAAGTGGTCCCCTAAGGAAAATCCCTGCACAGAACTGCAGCATATAGAATCATAAAGTCATAGAGTCATAGAATCCTAGAATGACTGGGACAGTAAAGGACCTTAAAGATCTTCTATTTCCAACCCCTTCCCATGGGCAGGGACAACTTCCACTAGACCAGATTGCTCCAAACTCCATCCAACCCGGCCTTGAAAACTTCCAGGGATGGGCAACCACAGCTTCACTGGGCAACCTCTGCCACCACCCTCACACCAAAGAATTTCTTCCCAATATCTAATCTAAATCTCTCCTCCTTTAATTTAAAACCTCTCTCCCTTGACCTGTCCCTACCTGCCCATGTAAAACGTTGCTCTCCTTCCTTTTTTTTTTTTTTAAGCCCCCTGGAAAGCCACAATTAAGGTCTCCCTGGAGCCTTCTCTTCTCCAGGTTGAACAACCTCTGTGATGCACAACTTCAACAGCCAGCTGAGCAATCTAATCCTCATCAATGAAGGAAAGAAAAGAAAGAAAAGAAAGAAGAGGGGAAAAAAAGAAAGAAAAGAAAAAAAGAAAGGAAGAAAGGAAGGAAAGGAAGGAAAGAAAGGAAGGAAGAAAGGAAGAAAGAAAGAAAGGAAGGAAGAAAGGAAGAAAGGAAGAAAGAAAGAAAGTATTTAGGGAGGAAAATCAAGGAAAGGAGTAGTCAGTTGTTCTTAAACTTACACCCTCAGATGATGACGTTCTTTTAAAGTAAATATACATTAACTTGTATAAGTTATTATTTGATAACTTCAATAGAGTTTGTGATTTGGTGCTTGGCACTAAAAGTGTTCTTGGAGCAGATGAAAAAATTCTCTGCTTGTACAATATGGAATATTAGAGAAAAATTACTTTGGCAAACAGCAAATTTCCTGGTAAACACTCTGGCTCTGTGGGAGTGGTACCTCACTGACTCAAAGTGTTTGCTTTCCACAGAGCAAAGGACAAGCAAGACAAAAGTCTGTGGGACTGCAACCTGCAGATCTGTCATATGAGAATGTCATGATGTAAAAGATTTTTTCTATTTCTCTCCTAAAGCTGCACAGGTCTGGGGATAATCCAGGCAATGACATTTAAACCCCTGGCCATACACAGGGGAAATGCAATAAATCTCCATGTAAATGGTACTCATGCAATGGAAGACAGGATAGATCCACCTGCAAGATTACAGAGAGCAGTGAAATGGTAGAGGTGGAGTCAAGGCTGATGGAATTCACCTCCAATACTTAAAAGAACTAATTGAACAAAACTTTGAACCACGAACAAGTTTCAAGGCCAGGCTGGACAGGGCTCTGAGCAAACTGGTCTAGTGGATGTCATCCCTGCCCACTGGAATGAGGTGATCTTTAAGGTCCTTTCCAACCCAAACCATTCAGTCATTCTATGATTCCAACACTCAGCTACATGAAGGCAGTCATCACACGGAAGAAGTAATTTAGAGCTTTGCAAAGATGGATATGGAACTTCCACTGGAAAAAAGGAACTAAAGGAGCATTTGAATCATTGACCTCATTTGATCTGAATCAAATTATTGAAAAAGCAATGCAAAAACCCATGGAAGCTATGTTGATAGCAAAACACATCTAATATTTCAAATTTCCATCAAGCAAGCCTGTGAGATGAAGAGGCCTTGTGGTAGCAAAGTCCTTAAAAGGGAACTTTTATGTTTTCCTTTACATACCCAAAGCAGAAATGTGAAACAAGTTACGCTACTGCTCTGGTATGCAAACTGCTGGAACATGAGATAAGAACCTGCTTGTGTTCAAGTGGGAGAATCAAGGCTCAAATGGAATAATCATGTCAAGTGGCTGGATATGGTGAAGTAAATATAGACAGTACAAACAGGAAAATGGCAGGGCTGGTTTGGTTTGCAATGGCACTCACACTTACTGTGCCACTAATACCATACACAGTCAAGATTGCATAGTGAATGCTCAGAAATATGGCTTGGATACATAGAAGTAAAACTAGGTTCTAAGGGGAAAATGGGATTAGGAAAGGACTGTTTATTTGAGAGGGGTTGGAGAGGAGGTAATGGGGTGCAAGGTCAGGGAAAATCTGGGGTCGAACTCAGAAAAAATGGAAAATGAAGAATAGAATCAAAGAGTACTAGAAAGTGAATCTTCTGTCAGCAAGAGTGTGGACACCTGCAGACACCAGTGATGCCAACCTGTGGATATGAGTCTCCCAAAACAGCTGAGGGGCACCCACTGAACAACCCAATGTATTTTGTATCAGGTCAACATCTTGGCAGGGGGAAGAGGATTGGGTCAGATTATTTATAAAATTGTAATCTGATAGTGGATCTGTATCTTAAGTTAGATTTAAGAGTTATAATTAATAATTTCATAGTTGCACATAATGCCTGCATTGCTATAGAGCAGTCAATTAATATTCATAGAATGACTTGTGTAGGAAGGGACCTTAAACATCATAAAGTTCCAAACCTCCCCGCCATGGGCAGGGATGCCACACACTAGATCAGGTTCCTCCAAGCCCCATCCAACCTGGCCTTGAACACTTCCAGGGATGGAGCAGCCACAACTTCTCTGGACAACCTGTGCCAGTGTCTCACCACTCTGAGTAAAGAATTTCTTCCTAACATCTAGTCTAACCCTGCCCTCTGTCAGTTTGAAGTCATCACCCTTGTCCACAGTCCCTCTTGAGCTCTCTTGGAACCCCTTTATGTACTGAAAGGTGCTCTAAGGTCTCCCTGGAGCCTTCTCTTCTCCAGGCTGAACAATTCCAGTTCCCTCAGCCTTTCACATTCATCTAAGCATTTAGTTCAGTTGTGAGTCCACAACTTCCTGAGGTGCCCCAGGGTATCTTGCCAGGGCTCCAGCTACAATGTGGAAAGGCACAGGTCTTCCACATGTACTTTGCAACATCTTTAGCACTGCAAGGGTGTCTTGGACATCTTGTTTTATATGAAATGGTGCCAAGTGCCTCCATATGGGTTGCTGAATTTAGACTTAGGTCTCCACTGACCTAGAAGATCTCCTTCCCTCTGTCAGATTTAGAAATCTGCATTCTAGATACCGTCTTTTAGTCAGACACAATCGTATCTTATGACTTCTCTCAAAAGAGTCTATTCGTCAATTTATGAAGAATTGTATGTATTTGCTTTTCCCTGTCTTTTCCACAGAAAAGCACTAACATAAGCAGGTGTACCGAGATATCATTGATACTGCTGTGAGTAACTGGATATTCTCCAGCAGCAGAAAGCTGTAAAAGATGTGTATCAGTTTCAATTAGGAAATATTATATCCTTACCAGTTATTTTTCTGCAGTCCATTACAGAACAGAGTGTTCTAGGTTCCTCTCTCTGGAATGAGTGTACGTTTTCTATCAAATTATGTCTCTCTAAAGGGGAAAACATTGCAGGATGCAGAAACCAGAAATCTATGCCTCTCTTTACAGTACTTTTTCTCAGGACCTTTTTCAGGAAATTACATACTCCTTGCCTTTTTTACCGTCCCATGTTTCCTGCACGTCAGGCTATGGAATGGCTCAGCTTTAGTGAGGGGCGTGGAAAGCCCTCTCAGTCAAGATATTCTGTGAATGTGTATGTAAAATACCCTCTCGTTATATAGGTTAGATCCATCTTTTATCAAGTAGTTTCCAAATTCAGAGTGTTATAAAATCTATGCTATTACAAAAAAAAAATGGTGAGAAGCCATTCCACAAAGAACCTTGGCTGTGTCTATATGCAGTTAGTTCAGAAATTATTATGAGTCAAACTACAATTAATCAGCAATATCATTTCCAAATGGCTCTTCAAGCTCGGATTCCGTGATTTTAAATGGAGATTCGATGAATACTTCTTTTCACTGTTCCAAATGTTTATCATTTGCTTACTACAACCAGTCCAATGGAATGCTCCATGTAAGATTTGCTGATTTGTAAATTGGATTTTCCTTATATCTTTTACATTTTAACATAACTTTCTGTTGCACCAAGTGCAAGATATTTTTTACCAACTGAACACTATTACAAGACCAACCTTCTTTCTGTGCCATCTACAATGCCTCTGGTTTACTCTTAAGTAAAATGCAAGAAAAGGCTAAAATGGTCATATAAAACAATTTAAGGAATATAAGCATGTAAAAGAATTCATTTAGGGCCCACCTTTTTTTAAAGATTTCACAGTAGAAGATCCTACATTGTTGTCACTATTGTTAAATTAGAGAAAACCTTTTTTCAAGCAAATTCATGAAGAAAACAAAAAGGAATTAACAAAAATCTTCAATTTGTGTAGCTTGTTTTTCACAGACACCCATGTCTGAAGTCATGAACAGTGTAAACTGAAGTTGAGCCTGTAAAACCGTTTTTATCCATGAGTAAAAAGCAAATATCTCCAGATCATCATTAAATTTGAGATGTCAATGACAATGTGAGTCTGCATTTCTTTGTGTCTTCCACAATTAACTGGAGGAAAATGGATGTATTTTCCACTGTCCTTGAAAAAAAATAAGAAATAAATAACTCACCTATATCAAAGGTCAGTTTGCATTCTAACAAACGTTTCTTTGGTTTGTTTTCTCTGTTTCCTGTTCATCAGATTTATTTTAAATAACAGATTTGGTCTAAAAGATGCACTGTGCATGACTATGTTTTGTTTGGTTACACTTAACTATTGCAGAGGAAGACGTCTGAAAAAA
The DNA here is from genome assembly GCF_003945725.1 of Corapipo altera. Taxonomy (NCBI): domain Eukaryota; kingdom Metazoa; phylum Chordata; class Aves; order Passeriformes; family Pipridae; genus Corapipo; species Corapipo altera. The sequence continues at coordinate 1,349,375 of NW_020884953.1, forward strand.
ATAGTGCTGTTCTACATGAGGTTTCCATGTTGAATTCTTCTGTGTTCACTTTCCTTGTATCCTTCCATATTATTAACATTCACTCATGCCAACCATTGGTTTATTTGTTTTATGGGAGAGATGTGATTGAAGGGATGTAGCTTATCTCTCTCATTGACCCGTACCTGATAGTTTCACTTATTTTAATTTAATATTTTAAATAAATTAGATAAGCTGCTTCCTAAAGGCAACTTTAGAAGTGTGTTTTATCTATTTACTTAAAAGGAGATGAAAAAGTCTAACTCAAATACAAGATTTTCACTTTTGAGTTGTCCCAGGAGTTGGAATGAGTTTTACCCCAGATTTCTTTTCTGGAGGCAGATTCTTGATGTCTCATGGTATAGAGTTAGAAAATGTTTCTAATTAATTACTACATCCAAAGTGTAGCTGAAGTGCCAATCTGTACAAGCTTAAAAAAGACTATTATGCATTTTTACCCTGCTCAGCTTTGCCACATTTCAACAGAGAAGATTGAAAAGAGCATGAACACACACACATATTGAGCTTCAATATGAAAAGTGTATCATTTTAGTGATTGAATCATTTACTAATTCATTTTGGACCTCATGAAAATGACTTTCACACACACACACACAGTTTCCTTCTGCAATTCCATATGTTAGACTTTAAAAGTAGTTATAGAGCAGTAAGACTAGGAAAGAACAAAGTTTATTATCCAGGGAAATCATGAACTCTTCTTGCTGCAAATTTTTTAGAACCATGTAGAAAAACAACTCTAAGGCACAGTTTATTTTTCACAGGTTATTTTATGGGGGTGGAAGGGAGGGATAACAATTTTTTTTAATTATTCCATAATACTGTGTTGATGTATGGTTACTGGTGGTTCATTTAGGTTTTTTGTTTATTTTCCTTGGTGATGAATAGTCACCAAGGCAATGGTTTCAAGTTTCACAGTGTCATGAAAGGACGTACTGTAACCACAGAACCCCAGAATGGTTTGGGTGAGAAGGAACCTTAAAGACCATCAGGTTCCAACCCCTGCCATGGGCAGGGACATCTTCCATTAGACCAGGTTACTCAGAGCCCCATCCAACTTGGTCCTGAACATTTTCAGGGATGGGGCAGCCACAACGCACCGCCAGCCTGCAGGTCTTCTTCCAACAGCACACCTGAAAGGTCACCCTAAAATGTCTCCTTTGAAAGCAAATTTCAATCCCTAAAGGCTGCAGATGTACCACAGTGGGCCCCAAGCTGATCAGAACATCTGCTTGGACTGAAAGGTGCTGGAGAAGAGTGGTGAGTAGCTTGGCTCTCTGAAGACCAAAGGTAGACATGGAATGCTGTGTTTTTCTGAGAAGTGCGGATTTTATCTACCTGCTTTTCATCCTGGCTGAACACACAACACCTCCCCCAGTTCAAAACTAATGGTGGAGAATTAGAATACTGCTGCAGTCACAGTTTCCAATTTGCAGGTCATCTGTGCCCAACACCTCAGCCCTGTAGTCTAACAGCCTTCAAAGACACTTGGCATTTACGTGCCTTCCCTTTGCCTGGGAGAGATCTTTTGGTGAGGCATCCACCCCTCTGACAGTAACTGATTGATTTATTGACTGATTGATTACTCTGTTTGTTGTCTCCTCAATAATAATAATATGGAGAGGAAGATGAGTTGGGTCACTTGGAAAAAATCAATAATGTTCCTTTTTGCCAAACAAGCTTAAGCCTGCAAGGTGTTCTGCATAGCTAAGAAAAAGATTTATACAAACTCTGAACCACACAGAACTGCCTGGATTTTAATGTAAAGTGTTATTTGAGCTGTCATTAATTTCATTGGAAATAAAGAATTGAAGAAACTGGATTTTTCTCTTCCTTGTTCTAGATTAAATCACATTTTTGCAGCTCAGGTTTACACAAGTGTTGGAAGAAGAACTTACAGTCAAATGTCTTAAGCTGAAATTTTTTAAGATCTTTCCATAGGTTTATCTTTAAAAATATACATATATTTGCAGAACTCTCTGGAATTAATTCTTAATTTATTTTTTTAATTAAATTGTTCTATCCCTTCAGGTAATCCACATGAGGAAGTGGAAATTGCTATGCTAAACTGTTCTTTGTACCATGGTTTCGGATGTCAGCTTTGTTAATCTTTTTTTACTTCCCAAGTATTTTGCTCATGGACCACGAATTGTAGCATATCTGAAAATAATTCTTTATGGAACAAATGTGTTTAAGTATTTAAACAGGTGTGGCATGTTTCAAAGAAGTACTTTGAGTAGTATAATTTCATTTGAACTGTACAAATAAAGCTCAGGTGACTGTAAAGGATTAATGAAAATTTCTGGGTACAGTGGATGGAGTAAAATAATGGAAGTGTCTCCCAGGACACTGAGAAACTGGAGATCCTAGACTGTCTCCCCTCGCAGTCAAGAAAAATCCAATCTTAATAATCATGGGAGGTGGCTTATTAGGCTTTCTCGTGGTGATAACCGTGGTCTCATCAAAATTGTCCCAAGCACTTCAGATAAAAAAAGCACCTTTTCCCTTATCTCAAAACATGGAAGGATGTGGGAGACCTTATCGCAAGTGACTTCCCGTCAGTGCTGCCCGCTACACAAACAAAGAACAAGGGCAGTTGTGTTTTCCAACACAGGGGTTATAATTCAAGATTAAAATGCTGGCAACAGCACATAGCTGCAGAAATGCCGCAGAAATTTGGAGACAATGAAACAGTATTGAATTGTAGTGTGGGCAGCAACCTCAACCCAGCATGGTGAGAAGGGTGCTCAGTGCAACACACCACAGCAAAGGCAAGGACGAGGAAGGGAACTCAAGAAAGGACAGGGGAGATTGTGCTGATGCTTTATGCCTTCTGAAAGCCAACAGACACCACAGAAAAAAGCAAGACAGGTTGTGTTTGAGCAACAAGGACCTGTCAAAGCTACCTTTGTGATATTACCTTATAAGCGAGTGAAAGCAAAGAGTCTGCAAAAAGGAAAGGTGAGCTGAGTGATGCCAGGTTGGACAGGGCTCTGAACAATCTGGTCTAGTGGAAGGTATTCCTGCTCATGCCAGGGGGTTGAAACTAGAAGATCTTTAGGTTCCTTTCCAACCCAAATCATTCTATGCCTCATTAGAACAAAACACATGTTCTACATCCCTCCAAAGAAGGAAAATGTAACACTTGCAGCCATTCTGCAAGTAGCTTACTCTTAAACAACACATGGAGTGAGTTATGTGTACAATAATCACAAAATCACAGAATCACAGAATGGTTTGGCTTGGAAGGAACCTTAAACACCATCCAGTTCCAACCACCCTTCCATGGGCAGGGCGCCTTCCACCATCCCAGGTTGCTCCAAGCCTCATCCAATCTGGCTTTGAACACTTCCAGGGATGGGGCAGCCACAGCTTCTCTGGGCAACTTGTTCCAGGGTCTCACCATGCACTTATTAAGAATTTCTTCTTAGTATCTCGTATAAACCTGCCTTCTTTCAGTTTAAAGCCATTCTTACTTATCCTATCACTGCATGCCTTGTAAAAAGTGATGCCTAGTACCACATCCTTAGTGAGTTAATGGAATATAAACTTTGTTCAGCAAATGGAATTTCAGGAACCACTTGGAAGAAAATACCACTGTGTTGCCCACTGTGCAACATGGGGCATTCTGCACGTGGCAAAGCTGCTGACTAACGTCTCTCCCTCAAAATATTTATCCTACTCTTTTGTCAGAGTCAGAAAAGACAATTGCAAAGCAACCAGCCCTAACCTTAAACTTTTACTTTGTGAGCACATTAGCACTGTAGCTTGCTAAGCAAACTAGAAGCATTTTGGCCCAGTCAAAGTCAAAATGCTGCAAAAGGACAGGTCTTTTATCTTCTCTTTTTCCTTGCCCTGGAGACAAGCAAAAGGAATCCAGAACAATGGAGCTGTATTGGTTAACTTTCAGGCACCTGTTTCTTAAGAAAAGTTCCTTCTTCCAAAATGGGCAGCCCCAAAGCTGATGTCATTTATCAGCTATAAATATTGACAAGGAAAAAGAAGGGAACATGTATATATAAAGAGCCCTGGGTTGAGGAGAGCCTCTCATTCTCCTACAGCTTCCTTAGACACAGACAGATTCTGGCTGGCTGAAGGTAAAGTATGCAAAATTTAACTTCAGTCTTAGGATTTTATCCAAAGAGTCACTTGGGCAGTATTGATTGGGCACTGTGCTATGGAGGTTAATGGAGTTGATATCCAAGCACTGTCAAATGTGATAATTAAAAGAAAATGCTTATATTATCTCAGAGGAAGAATGTAAAATAAATAGTATCTTCTGCTCTGAAAGCACATCCTCCACCAGTGGGGGTGAGAAATAGCATCAGTGGAGTCTTATTCCCATATTTCTTTAGATCAAAATGTACCACTTGGACCCACTTGCTTCATTCTTCAACTGTGAACATAAATAAATTCCTTTTGCAGAGCATGGTCCACAATGGGAAATGTTTTTCTAATTTCTTTTGGATTATTTTTATGTTGAATTTATTTCACCTGAATATTGGGATATACCAGTACAGCTGAACTCAGAATTGTGTCATCTCTAAATGTTAACTATCTGTCCGAGCTTTCACTATTTAGGCTACTGAAATATCTAATACCTATTATGTATGCAATAAGTTGATTGTCTTTTCTTAATACAGAGTGAATTTTTTTAAATGAAAATAGTGCAAACTCAGAGAAAAGTTATCAAAGTTTCTGAAAAGACAAATATTCCCCCTTTTCCAAACTTTCAAACCTAGTTTGCCCAGAAAGTTGATTTAGCTGGCAGGAGAAAGGTTCTACTGAAGAGAGAAACACCAGGCTAACCACGACCGTATTTTTAAAATAGAACATGGTTTCTAGCTTTGTATCTACCAATTTATGTATTTTTTTTTACATTTAATCAAATTTGCATGAAACCTCAGGTTTTCATGTAGAGCTACCTAAAAGTGCATTGCTGGCATTTGTCTTTTCAGAAGGATAGAAATAATTTAGTGGATTGAACACTATTGACAGTGAAGGATAATTGTATCTGGGAATCACCATCTTTTGGCTTTGAAAGTAAAGCCCAACACTTTTAGTCCAAGGGACAGATTTGATGGTACAGTCGAAGATGTGCAGAAGTATTTTAACCATTTAAATCTGGATCTGGAAATGTTTTATGTTTCCAGCTGCAGCTGGAACTACTCAATGGCCAAAGATACTCCTTCAGTTTATGAATATTTGAATTACATAATAGGACAAGGGGTAATGGTTCTAATCTAAAGGAGGGTCAATTTAGAGTAGATATAAGAAGGAATTTTACAGTGTTAGTTTCCCTATCAAGCAGGATTTCCTAGATCTCTACCACTGACTTGTACTGCTCACACTGCGGATTTTTCTCAGAGGCCAGATCTAAGGTTTATTATGTTTATGGTTTTTGTCTATTTTCCTCTTGTATCAGTCTGTTTTAAGGTAGCCTCTTGAATTTGGAGTTAGTCTACCTTGGGGTTTTGCCACATCTTTGCATTATCTCTTATATATCCTCGTCAGTACAAAGACATACACTTTTTGCTTCTTCTGATATGTAGAAAAAACATCCTATATACAAAAGTGGGTTTCAGACTGTCTGTGTATCTCTGTGGTATTTGCTTCTATAAGGTGTCTTAGGAGCCAGAGGGCAATAGCACACATTATTTGGTAATATTATCATATATGAAGGTTTTCTTTATGTCTCAGTGTCAGATGTAACATGAGGGTGATCACCACCATTAAATCAGCCCTTATGAGATTGATTTAATGAGGAAACAGGGAACAGGAACAGAAACGGAGACAACTTGTTGGCATGTTTAGTGCTCCACTCCAAAAAACCAGTTCTCACTATGGATGATGCTTGAGCAGGACACTGATGTGACAGCACTGAACACATTAATGGACTTTTTTTTAATACAAGGGAGCAAAGATGAAAGAAATGTTGCAAATTCAAGATATCTTGAATAAAGAAGTTCGAAGGGGGACTGATCCAAGTAACACACTCCTTTATGCTACTTACAGTCCCTGTTTCAATGCGAGGTGAAATCTTCTGTCTGTAGGAGACAGTGGTGCCCATGCACCATCATACACTGATTTGCACAGTTTCAGCACATCCACCTTATATTCAGGATCCACTAAAATAAACTTCTTTGGGCCGGCTTGACTTTGCAACAGTTTTGCATCTCTCTCACATACCATGTTATGCCACGAACTATATGGAACAGAGATTAATGGACTTTGGGTTTTTGTTTGTGGTCTTTTTTCCCCCTGTAGAAATGGATCTACTACCTGCAATCATTTTCCTGGCTGCTCTGCTACACCAGTGTGATGGACAGGTAGGAATATTCATCTATGCAAAACAGCCATATCTGAGCACATTGTGTAGGTACCTGACCTGGTGCAGTCTGGTCTAGTGATCTCCAGATATTTACAGTTCAGGAGTGAAATTATTGTTAACATGTTAATATAACACATCAAAGAGGAACTCTTATTTTTCATGGGGTTTTGTATTATTATTGTTATTATTATTTTTATTATTATTGTTATTTGTCTATTGGTTGAGCAACTTGGACTAGTGGAAGGTGTCCCCGTCCATGACAGGGGGTTTGGAGCTACTGAATCTTTAAGGCACCTTCCAACCCAAACCATTCTGTGATTCTGCCTATTAAAATATTCTTCCCTTTGTGAGATTAATTTTAAAAACACATTTTCCACAGACAAATAAACAATTTAACTAAGATCCAGAAATACGATTTTTAAATCTCTTAGAGAGGATTAACCTTGTAATATGTAGAGATCTATTATGTAGGAATTTAAATGTGAGCTGTTTATCAAGATCTTATTAATGAATGAAAAAAAATAAGTACTTCAGGGAACCAAATAGTCTCTTTCTTCTATAAATCTCAGGGGAAATATGTCCTAAGTTGCTTCTTTCCTTTACCTGAGTAGAGCAGCAGCCTAAAATAAGTGGCTGAGTTGTTATTTCTACCACTGTAAATGTCTTAATTTAAACAAGATGTACTACCCTTCTTCTTGGGATAGGTTCAGTTGCCCAAACATGTCTCAGTGCAGCTTGAGACTCTCCAGGGTCCCTGAGCCACTCACGAGTGGCTGTGCAGTGAGCTACACATATCTAGGGCTCTCTGGACACCTCAAATGGCATTAGACGCCATTTTAAGCCACCAAGTACATTCTTTAAAACCTAGAGTTGAGCTGCGAAGGCAAAGCAGTGGAATTCATTCATAACATTTGGACATTTCAAAGTTTAATCTCATTGTATGTTTTTTTTCATTGACCATAAAGGTAAACTGAGATGACTTTTGGATATTTACATCTATTTTATGGGTATCTAGAATTAAGTAAGATGAATCAGTGCCTAGAAAAGAGACCTTTGCACCAATGGCAGAGCCCACCTCACTGACTTCAGCATCAACATATTAGTTGTTCAGATCTCTGTCAGTCTCACTACTAATGGAGGAGGAGGTACTTAAGAAAATGCTTCTTCCAGTTCTAAAATGAAGTGCAGATGTCATGGACTGAGCTTCCTGTGCCCTCTCCTGTAATGACAAAGACAGTGAAGGTGTCTTAGACTGAGATGCCTCAGGTTTAGATATTAAGTAGGAAGAATCTTTTCCTGAGGGATGTTTTAGCCTGAAAACTCCAGTGTAAGCATTGCAACCTCTTTTCTGTGCAAGAATTGATGCCCTCACAACGTTGTTTAAGAGACAACCCAAGTCGTTCATTGCTTTCTTGACCTAAGGTGCTTTAGAAGGTCTGCAAACAGTCCTAAGTTCTAATGCAGCTTCACGTACTTCCAGAGCTTACAACACACAAGAGCTAGAGGCTTTTTTCAGTGCACACAAGAGGTCTAAGCCAGCCTTGAGATTTGGTTCCAGAGCTAAGCTTTCTCCATGTTTGATGTGGAGAAATCTGAGGGCAGTATTCCTACCTACAAATCTCATTTAAGGTCACATCTCCTAATGAAAAGTGCAGTTTAAATCAAGGAGGGAAGGAAAAAAAATATTGTAACAATAGAAGAACAAATAAAAGATTGTTGAGAATTTCCAAGAAACTTTGTATTGAGGAGAAGCTCATAATTTATCTTGTCTATTAAACTTTCTGTTAACTGGGCCTTCATTGTCATTGTTTTCCAGGGTTTTCCAGATAAAACAGCAAAAATTTTCTCCTTTCCTCATTCTAAGTCTAAAAACCAAAAAGAGATCCTTGATCAACACAATGAAATACGCAGATCTGTACTTCCCACAGCCAGGAACATGTTGAAGATGGTAAGCTATGCATTACAACTTGCCTGCTTTTCCCTTAAAAGAGAGGATAGAGAAACCCCAGTATCAAAGCAGTCTGAGGGATGAAGAGGTTTGAGAGCAGCCCTGAAAAGAAGGACTTGGGGATGTTGGTGGATGAGAAACTTAACGTGAGCCAGCAACGCCCACGTGCAGCCCAGAAAGCAAACTGTGTCCTGGGCTCCTCCCTAGCAGTGTGGGAAGAAGGGAAAGAGAGGCAATTCTGCCCCTCTGCCCCCTCAGGTGAGACCCCACCTGCAGAACTGCCTCCAGCTCTGGGATCCCCAACATCAGAAGGACATGGAACTGCTGGAGTGAGTCCAGGGGAGACCACAAAATCAATCAGAGGGCTGGAGCAGCTCTGCTGTGCAGACAGACTGAGAAAATTGGGGCTGTTCAGCCTGGAGAAGAGAATACTCTAAGGAGACCTTAGAGCCCCTTCCAGTACCTAAAGTGGGTCTATAAGAAAGATGGGGGAAAATATTTTATCAGGCCCTCTTGCAATATCAGAAGGGTTAATGGTGTTCATTTAAAAGAGGGTTGATTTAGATTAGATATAGGAAGAAGATTTTTAATTATAAGGGTGGTGAAACACTGCCAGAGATTGCCAAGAGAAGCTGTGGCTGCCCCATCCCTGGAACTGTTCAAGGACAGGCTGAATGGAGCTCTGAGCAGCCTGGTCTAGTTGAAGGTGTCCCTGCTCATTGCAGAGAGGTTGGACTAGATGACCCTTCAAGGTCCATTCCAACCCAAACTATCTATGATTCCATAATTCCTAAAAGCAAAACACATGCCCTGGTAGAAGCAAAGAGCATGTGAAGCAAAGGAGGAGCAGGAATCCGAGCAGCAGCTTCTGAATCACACACTGTCAGGGGGGAGATAAAAGACCTAGATCTGCATAACCATTTGTCCTCACCTGAGTTTGCTTTGCCCATCATTTCTCCCATCCCTCTCACTCCCGATATTCCTTGTTATCCCTATTCCATGATCAGATGAGCTGGTTGGTGCTTTGTGGTTAAGCCTGCACAGTGAGACTTGCAAACATTCCCCAGGTTCAAAGCTCAGCTGGTGCTTCTTAGTCCATCTCAGCTGTACTTGGGTCGAAAATCAGTTCTATGCTATTTAGTGCACTGTTCCCTGCAGTGTTCACTCAGACACAAGTCTGACAGAAAGCAACAGTATGTTACAAAAATCCTAATAATCAGGAGCATCTGGAGATCAGATGTAACTGTGCAGAGTTACCTGCTCTGGCATCTTCAAAAGTAGAAAAAATGTGGTTCCTGTGCCCCAGGAATGTAAACTGGTATGACCCCTTCCCATGACCATGAGAACATTCAGTGCACAACACCTAAGCCATTCCCCATTTTTTTTACTTCTCGTGAACAGCACTAACCTATTTATGACCTGGATACTTCTTCCTTTGTGTCTTTCAGGTGTGGAGCGATAAAGCTGCCAAAAATGCTCAGAAGTGGGCAAATACGTGTCAGATGAGAATCAGTCCAAGGGAGCAGAGAACCCTTAATGGTAGTGACAAGGATGGAAACTGAGCTGATGGGTTAATGTTTGCAGATGACCCCTGGGAATGTGAAATAGAAATAAAGATAACTTTTAATCTGTTGTAGAACTGCTTTTTAGGATTATTAGAATAGTTATTATTATTAGAATACCTTTTTAGGACCTGGTCTAGCAAAAGGTGTCCCTATATGTGGCAGAGGGACCGGAACTAGATGATCTTTAGGTCCCTTACAACTCAAACCATTCTATGATTCTATGATTATTAAACACAAAACTATCATCTTTGTCACATAAATACCCCGAAGGACAATTTGTTGGAACTGGAGAAGGATTATGTACTTGCCCTATATCTGTACCTTTCAAGTGTCCACTTTTGTCTCCTGCTGTAAACAAGACAGTGCCATGGATGACTGTTGGTGTGACTAAGTACAGGATTTTTGTGTAAAGTTTTGTGATCTAAGTATCTGTGCCTGAAAGCTCATAAAATCAGAGTAACATTTCCTGCAGCTTTCAGAGGATGAGGTGGACTGTCCTCCTCTTAAAATCACAGGACAAAAAGATTAGCATCCTAGACTTTTTTTTTTAGACTAAAATTCCAACCCCTCTGTCCCACCTCCCACCCCACAACTTGCTTCTCTCCTAAGGAATAAACCAGACTTACTTCTACTGCAGGTGTCACCTGTGGTGAGAATATACTGCTATCATCTTACCCAAGAACATGGCCTGAAACAATCCAAACATGGTACAGTCAGTCCTCCAATTTCAAATATGGATATGGAGCAACCTCCAAAAATGTCAATATCGAGAGCTACACTCAGGTAAGGAAAACTGAAACACAGTGCACTACAATTACAGCAGTACAATTAAGGCAGCTGGGAGTTATTTATAATTATTAAAAAAAATTATCAGTGTCATCCAACTATTATCTATCATTTACATTCTGATGCGAAGATGAATGATAAATTAAAATTCTTTTCTATCTAATTATGAGGCAATGGAACCAGTATTTTTTAAGAGCTGTCCATAAAAGAAACACTATTCTGTAGAAATAATTTAGAAATACCTTTAATTTAAAAATACCTCTAATTTAAAAATACTTTTAAATAAATACATTTAATTTAGAAATAAATATTTTCTATGTATGGATGAAATTCCTGATTAAGAATTGTCACAACAAAATATCCAAGATGAAAGTATTTGACCTTAAACTTAAGTCTCCTTCCAGCAAATATGTTCAAAAACATTTGGAGATGATAAACTCTTTTTTCTATGTATTCTTTCTGACTACTAAACTGTAAACTTAAAAGCTGAATAGAAAAAAACTGAAAGAAAAAAATACCTTCTGTTATTTTGTTAGCTTTTTGTTGAGAATTCAATAAAGATGACTGAAATAATGTGTTTATTTTTATTCTACAGCTTATCTGGTACAACAGTTACCAGGTTGGATGTGCGGTTTCCTACTGCCCTACAAGCTCCTACAAGTACTTTTACGTTTGCCAATACTGCCCTGCGTACGTACTGCCTGCTTACTCATTATGGATATAGATAATTATGGATTATGGATATCTTTCCAAAACCCCCTGTGCCCCACTGGCCATGTGTAGGATAAAATGACTGCAGTCTACTTTAACCTTTTATAGTTTTAAAAATACTAATGTGAATTGTGGGCTTAATAGCAGGTCTAAATAGTGATATTTATTTTATTTCACATTGTAACAGTTATTAGGGAAATTTCAGCAGATGAACAAAGGTGTATCTCTGGCAGAATCAGGCATAAACTATGCTATAACTTGGACCAAAAAGCAGAAAGTCAGATGCAAAGTGAAAACCAACAGCAAATGAATATTTAGAGGTAAATAGCCCATCTCAAGCAGCTGGTGTCAGAAAGGGTCTGCTGAGGTTATTAAGCAACCTGGTCTAGTGGAAGGTGTCCCTGCCCATGGCAGGGGGTTGGAACAACATGATCTTTAAGGTCTCTCCCAACCCAAATAGTTCTATGATTCTGTGATCTTATGATTGCCTTATAAGCCCCAAACACTTGCAAACCATTAGAAAAGGAGAGCTAGAAAGCACATAATTTTTTTGTGAATAATGCTATACAGATAATCAATTAATTTTGTTTCTCTAAGCCTTATTGCCCCTCTTAGTTAAAATCAAATTTATTCTATTCTATGAATATCTGACATTTAAAACATATCTGAAATTAAAACATGACTGCCTATGAAAATACTTTTATCCAAAAACTTCTGGATGCCTTTCACTGCAATAACTCCTCTTAATGGCCCAGATCTTCATGTTAATCTTGTCATGCCTTGTATTTCTTTCAAATTTCAGAGGAAATAACGCAATGCAAATAGCTACACCTTACAGAAGTGGACCAAAATGTGCAGACTGTCCTGGCCACTGTGACAAAGGGCTTTGCAGTAAGTGACTCTGTTCTCCTCCCGAAAAAAAACATTTGCATTACCTCAGATAGTGATGTTGATCCTGTGTAGCATTTTACTTTTGCATAGTTATTTCCTGCTAATCTGGATGAAAGATCCTAGAGCTGCCCCTTTCATTACCCACCCCTTGCAATAACAGTGATTAAATACCCCACCAAAACAGGCACAACACTGAGCAGGGGCTGGTTGGACCAGCTGACCTCCAGAGGAGCCTTCCAATCTCAAACAGGTGGTTGATACCCACCTTTCCACCTGCATTCCCTTTCTATAATATTCAAGCAATTTTAACTGCAGAGTAAAAGTACAAAGATTATATAGACAAGAAAAACTCAAATCTTTTTGGAAAATGCAGAAGTATCAAACCAAAACTTGGTTTTCAATCAATATTTCACATCTTTGTTTCTCTCTCTTTTATTTTAGCCAATCCTTGCAAGTATCAAGATCTCCTTGGAAACTGCAAGAACCTGAAAACTTTGTTTGGCTGTAGCCACTCACTGGTGAAGCAAAAGTGTCCTGCAACCTGCAAATGCACCACTCAAATCATATAAAGTCCTGGTGGATGTCGTTACAGCTGCTGTGAGACTCATAGGAGAAGCGTAGAACTCACTGTGAAGTGTATTCACCCTCAGTGCATCTGCTCAGATTGACCTATAGATAACAATTTTATCTGGAATCTGACCATTACTTTAGTCCTAAATTAGACTAGCACCCCCAAAATAAGTTCTGATGTTATTTTAGGCTTTGTAAAAATTATGCTTAAGATACTAATTCTTATTTTGTGGCTTTCCTTGCAGTGGATCTGCCACTGATTAATTTGTTTTTAATGGGAGAAACACTTTAAGACACTTCAGGGGTTTTTTTGCATAATATATTAAATGCCACTAAACTTTCTTCTGTTACCTTTTTGTTGATTGTCAATGGAACATATTCCTGCTAAATAAACACATGATTTACCACTGGTTCACAAACCAAGCTTTTAATCAAAGTTATTTGTAAATCAAGGGGTTTTTTTTAATTTGGAAAATTCTTGCTGGATATTTTGAGGCTCTTTTGCACTTCATGTGACTGTGGATGAGATAGGAAGAGAAATACAAAGCAAAGAGAAATGTAATTTTTGTACAGGCAAAATAGGAGGTACACATTAAATCTGACAACTTTTACTTTGTGACCTAAACACAAAGATTCTGATAAATCTGTTTATACAGGTGATAAACGGTGCCTTCCTACTAATCTTTTTCCTTACACTTTTCCAAAATGATACATCCTGGTGCCATTCAGGATGCACTAGGGTGCCCCACAGGCCCTCCAACTGCTCCTCAGGGTTGCTGCTGATCTCCCATAGCTCTCCAGTCACATATACCAGCCCTGAGCAGGGCAGATCCTACTTACCACCTTCCCTTCCTATTTTAGACCAGTAAAAATAATTTTCTCCTTAGGACTGCAATTCTGGTTCAAGACACAGGAGGGTGAGCCATACCCAGACATTGATCTGCTTTGCTTTTTCATTTTGCTACCTGTATAAAGGATTTCTCCTTCCTTTAGATATTAAATTTCTGGGCCTACCATGGCCTGATTTTAACACTTGCTTGCACACAATTTCTTAGTTAATACTGGCTGAATAAATAATCACTATGTATAGAAACTGTTTGGGAGTGGTTTCTTCCCCTCTATTGTCTCATCCTGTCTCTGTTGGTCAGATTACTATCATATTAAAGCAATTGATAGTGTCAAATTAAGGTTTCCAGGATATCAATGACTAATTCTGGTAGGTTTGATTTTCTACCTGCCTGAAGCTCAGTTTCACCATCAAGACTGTGCCACAATGCAGGGCTCTGAGAAAGCTGGAGAGAGGCTTTTTACAAGGACATGGAGTGACAGGACAAGGGGGAATGGCTTCACACTGACAGGGGGCAGGGTTATATTAGATAACAGGAAAATATTCTGGACAGTGAGGGTGCTGAGGCCCTGGAACAGTTTTCCCCGGAGAAACTGAGGGTGCCCCATCCCTGGAAGTGTTCAAGGCCAGGCTGAGTGGAGCTTGCAGTAACCTGGTCTTGGAACAACATGATTCGAACCCAAACCATTCTGTGATTCTGTCATTTGTGGAAAGTGTAATTCAAACCAAAGCTGTGTGGAAATTTCCTAAGTAACCTGTGTTTTCCTCAGAAAACACTATTCTATGAAACCTCAACTCTCTTACAGAAATATACACGATTTTGGAAAAACTTTCAGGTGTTTTCTGGGTTATTTTCCAAGATTTATTTTTTGCTTTAAACCAAAGAGATGGATGTTAAAACTCCTTCCACACATACATTTCCTCTTTCCTCCTTCTCTCTCTCTGGGCTGATGAATATTTAACAAGGAATTATTTTATTATTAGAGATTTCTGAGAGAGTTGCGTCCCCAAAGGTCCAGCTTTTGTGCTCTGGATATCTGGCTATGGTGTTTGAGTATGGAAGCAGCAGGAACTGGATGGGATCTTCTGCAACCTGAAGTGCCTCCCTGGAGGACCAGGCACCCAGCTTGGTTACTGCTGGGTATCTAGGCACAACTTTTATACTTCTATAGGGGATTTCAAAAGATTCTACTTCCCTACCAATGTGGAATAGAACAAATAGCAGGTGAGATGAAATGTTACCTGGATGTTCCTTTTTCTTAGCACAGGCATCAAGGAATGCTTGGGTCACTTAGTTGTTCATGTCCCTGGAAAGGCTGAGATGCTGCTGAATGTGGGTTTATCAAACACAGATGAGGTAAAAGCAATATGACATTTACTGAGATCCATCATTTCAAACGAAATTTTTCTCCATTCTTTGACTGTGTTTTCACAAATTTATTTTCATACTGATGTCTTGACAGTTGTTTCCTTTATGGTACTAGCAGATGCTTTTGGAATGTGCTGCATTGTGCTGCGTTTTAGGTGTTAGTCCAGGCATGAAGCAAATAACACCAGGAATTTCTTACAATTTCTATTCTGGTTCCAGATATACTCACAAGAAGCACATATGCTGAGAGATGATAAGAGCAACTACTATGGTACAAGTCTAAGTCTTATCTGTGGGGAGTGGTGTAAGAGCTCTTCAGCAGACAATTTACATGACAAGGGTTTTAAACATAGTTTTGAACAAATGTTATGAAGTAACTTAACAGTCTGACAGCTTCTGAAGAAAGAACATTTTTTGATATTTAAAATGCACCAATTGCAATAGTCCCATTATCTAATTTGGCTACCTGAGAATCAGCCTCTGGGCTAAGCCCAATGGAAGGTCCTTCACTTCCAGTATCTCAAAGCCTTGCTGAGAGGTATGGGCCTGTATCTTCTCCATTTTTCTCCAGTTGTTGATACGTTAGAACAAATCTTCCATCAAACTTGCCTCGCTCATGTCCTTAACATATCTCACCTACAATAACAACAGGTTAAGCAGGGAATTACAGAATCATTAAGGTTGGAAAAAACCTCTAAGATCATTGAGTCCAACCCTTAACCCAGTACCACCATGTTCACCACTAAACCACGCCCTCAAGTGCCCCACATACCTTTTAAACACCTGCTGGAATGGTGACTTCACCACTTCCCTGGGAAGCCTGTCCCAATGTTTGACAACCCTGTCCACGAAGAAATTTTTCCTAATACCCAACCTAAACCTCCCCTGGAGAAACTTGAGACCACTTCCTCAGGACCTTTGTACTAAATGGAAAGCAAGGGTTGAAAACCTTCACATGCCATTAGAAATCTGTGTTTTCAGAATGTCTCCAAAAAACCAAAAGTCTGGCAAGATGGTTGAGCAAGACCAAGCAGCAAAGGTCCCTCAGAGGAGGGACAGGACAAGGATGTTCCCCACCCCTGGGCTGCTCCTGGTTTTCTAGGACAGGCTGCCAAAAATTGCGTTCCTCTAAATGTAAGAGCCACAGTTAAACTGTGGAAAAACAGGAGATGAACTTTCTCATTAAGAAGTTTCTTGACAGCTACTATCTCTGCTCTGGGCTGAGAGCAAGACATTTAACCTTGAGCTTCAGACCCACTGACTGCAACGCAGAGATAATCCAAGACATTTAGGGCAAGGAAGATTAATTAGTGAACGCTGAGAAAGAACCTATGAAGCACTGAGGCCTGTTAAATATAGTATCACATTTGATAGCCACACCTCCAGTGTAATTGTATCTCAGTTTGACCACAAGTCAAGGGGACAGGGGGCACCAGGAGATACAAGGAAGGAAGTGACACTCCCTCCCATGCCGACTCGCTGGTGACATCTGAAGGTTCATGGGCTGGTCACTGGGCTCAGTCCTCTGCTCTGGGGTCTGTGCAGTGCCACAGCTGGGCTGTTCCCTAGAGATACTCTGTCACCAGCATCAATAACAAGTCCTGAAGAAAGGCAGTTTTTAGGAAAAGTTGAGGCAGCAGATTGACATGGAAATGCTCTCTCCCACATTAAGGAAATGGCCCATATTAACTATTCATTCTGTTATTGATGGGCAACCCGAGGCTCAGCACGTGAGTAACTAAAAGTGACTCTTTAAAATGGTTATCATCACATTCTTGGAGTTTTTTTTCCACAGTGATGGAAATGACCATTTCAAAACAAATGACATTTGTCACTTTCTGTTTTGTGTCATTAACACTCCTCTGCTTTCTGCTCTACCTCCCACTTCTGCATAAAGTGGTGGAAGTAAAGGAGGAAAACCAAGCTGCCACACCAAGATCAAATTAAGGCTTTTGTTCATTTTGTTGACAAATTTTGAATGAAGCACAAGATTTTTTATTTCATTGATTGACTTTAAAACACGAATTTTTATTTTAGGGCAGGTAAAACCATTCACCTATCTTCTTTTAAAAGTCTTTTCCCAATGGAAACAAATTCCAGAAATGTATACTGAAGATAATAAGGAAATACATGTTAAACTATGTTATTTTTATTTAGCGATACACAGCACTCTTTGTGCAGACACATACGATAACTCAAGTTTCCCACCAAGTGATTTCTAAAGGGACAAAAGATGTTTATTCCAGCAAAAAAAATGTAGCCCTTGTGATTTTTGCACAGGACTGAAACACTGAGGGGTAGAGGAGAGTTTCTAAGAACTACTAAGACACAGAAATTACATTATTTCTGTAAATTCAAAGCAAGAATGGATTCACTTCTTATGCAAATGTGACTGTGCAGCTCTGGCCATACAGTGGAGGAGATTTTCTACCCTCACCCAGTAATGTATCAGAAAACATATAAAATGTCTCCTGTTTTTTTGAAACAGACTTTTAAGTTGATGGGTTTTTTAGGAGTGGCTCCTGTGCAGGTGTCACTATTTCTTATGGCAGGAAATGTTTCTCAACATCTTGGTCTTTATTCTTAATTTTTAGCACAAAACCAAGGATATATATACTGTGTTACCAAATTTGGTGAAAAAAAGTTCTAAGCATCAAAACTGGAAAAGTCAGCAGCAGCCTTCCATCAGAATGAATCATAGAATCAATCACAGAATCATAGAATCAACTGGGTTGGAAAAGACCTCCAAGATCATCAAGTTCAACCCTTGATGAAGAGGGACATAAAAACTTTACAAATAGAGGGGAAAACATTTATTTAATAATGAGCATTGAGGAGGTTTTAGTGCACTCAGGGCACTCATGTTAATGTCTCTGACCAACTTCCCTTGAAAGTTCTCCCACCACCTGCCCATGGCCCCAGGAGCCCTGTTTTGGCTTAGCCTGTCTCATCTGTGCCTGTCTCTAGTCTTGGTTTTGGCCCTGTCTCCTGGATTAGCCTTGGACCACCCTTTCTATAATCAATAAACATAAGGATGGATGCATTTGAAACACAAAACCAATCCAGATGATTTTGACATAATATTGACCATACTAAGTCATAAACCAAGCTTTCACCCTTGGAGCTTAGATTATTCCAGCAGGTTCACACTAGGAGTCATTGCAGATCTAGACGGATCTGTTGAACAAACCAGTGTAAAAGATTTTTATCCAGCCCTATAGGAGTTATTTATTGCTTCTATGCATGTTTTAGAGGTAAATGGGAAGTATCTAAGAACTATATGGCATCTAATGAGCTATGGCATGAAAACTTGTGTCTTTCACAGCTTGGCATGAATGTTTTAGAGACTGGATTTTTCCACTGAAGTTATTTTTCTTTATATACCCATTTATTTGCTCCCAATTCACAGTAGTACCTCCAATGTTGGCTTGTCCAGGAAAGGGTGTTGTGTTTTAGATAGTAAGTTGGGTTGCAGTTGTTCATTGAATTTGTCCTTGGCCCATTGTGAGGAAATAATAAATTCATCTTGTCAGTTCAATAGCACAGGGCTACCTCTGGTTACTCAGTGATTTAGTATCCACTTCCTGATAACTAAAAAACCAGCCATGCAAATTAATTATGAAGGTCACAAATCATGGCTTTCATTTGGTCAGCACTCAAGCTGCAAACAAAGTTCCTACTGTCCCAGTACTCAGGCAACTGCAGGAGATGTTAGTTGTACACAGGAAAAACAAACAATAGGGGAGTTTCTTATAGGAATTTGTTAGGTACTAATTGTTCTACCCACACTAACAACTCGTGCCAAGGTCAAAATGATTAGAACTTGTGGATCAGTGTTAACACAAATACAAACCACAAAGTTTATGCTGGAGTTTAACTTGTGGTGTGGCTCAGAGATTACTGCTTTCTACAGTCTCAATCTACCAAACACCCCCTCCAGTCTGGCTGCTGTGGATGGATCGTTGTGCGAAGGAACCCAGGAGCTCCCTTAGCTAGGGAAATTGAAGCTAACAGACCTTTCCATTGAGGAACATTCCCTGATTTTGACTCTTTGAACCCTCTTTGACCCTTCATGCATGAATTGCAATTATTGTGGCAAACAGCATCACGTATCTCACTTCAGATTTCAGTACCATTTGTGCATTATGTAAGATTTGGAGGAGAGAGAAGTATTTAACCTTCTCAACAGGAGGGCAAAATGAAGGGGAAGGCATGGGAACAGGCTCTCTTGCTGAAACAGAAAACATGCCAGTTTTCCTGGAGTCATCACTCAGGTGACATGGCCTTTCCTTACAACAAAGGGAACACACAGGACTTTTGCAGGAACAACACAGCCTTTTACTGAGCAAAATTGTAGCTGTGAATGATCATCTGTGGCAAAATAAATAAAGAGGATTTATGAAGCTGAAAGTTACATCAACTAATGTCATAGTTGTCTAGAGTCACTATTTCTCAAGGCATGTACTGACAGGACATGGGGTAAGGGCTTTAAACTGACAGAGGGCAGGTTTAGATTGGATATTAGGTAGAATTTCTTTGCTGTGACGGTCATGAGGCCCTGGCACAAAGAAGCTGTGGCTGCCCCATCCCTGTGTTCAAGGCCATGTTGGACAGGGTTTGGAGCAACCTGGGATAGTGGAAGGTGTCCCTGCCCATGGAAGGGGGGTTGGAATGAGGTGATCTTTAAAGGTTCCTACTTGTGCCAGTGCCTCAACACCCTCACAGTAAAGAATTCCTTCCTAATACCCAAGACTCAACCCAATCCTCTTCAACTTTCTTTAGAAGTGCCCTTTCCTAGAGCTCTTCTGGCATTATGCAAAGAGTGAACACAAATATAGGTGTACTCGCAGCTACAGCCTGGATTTTGAAATCTGGAAGGAATCCTCTACAAGGAAAGACAACTGAGATGACACACTGCCATGTTTGCAGTCACCTCCTTGGGCTTTTTCAGAAGCTTAACACCTACTAACCCTCAGAGTAAGATTTGGTAAAGGACTTTATGCTGGCAGGAACAGCCACCTCAAGTGCCCAGTTGTGAGTAAGAACAGAGAACTGGTGAGGAGCAAGAAAAACACAGTAACGTAAGAAAAGTCAATAAACATACATGACTTATCACTAACAACTTTTGTAAGTGCCATCTGAGACTTAAAAATAGACATCTAATTGTTGCTATTTTACTATTTCTTATTGCTCTCACGGGATAATAGGTAGAGCTTTTAGTTGTATGCAAATCATCCATCTTAGCAGAAGTAGACCCTTTTTATCACTAGAGCAGTACAAACAAGCTCACTGGCCCTTGTGGAAGGGAGAAGAGCCCTGTTATCTCTTGTAAACAGCTTTTCTGCAACTTTGGGATACACCTCAACCAAAAGCTTCTGCTTCTGCATTTTATTCCTGCTTTGCAATGCTCATGCAATAAAAGCCAAGTATGAAAGAGTCAAGTTTTTAAGCCAACCATGCTCCTCTTCAAGTCCCACTTTAGCCAAACAGTTTAACTGTATGTAATTCTCTGGAATTCCTTCTGGTGTTTACTCCTATGAGTGCTTTGTGCCCTGGAAAGATTAAAAGTATTGTATAGTAATCAAGTAAAGTCACAGAGAACAAAGTCTGTGAGCCTTCAAACAGAAAAACAAAATACAATTACTTCAGCAAGAGGCACTGTAATATCGACCTAAACTAAACCATCATCTACCTATGTGACTGGTTTTTGTCCATTACCATTTGCTCTTCTGGTGGACATCTTAGTGTTTCCTGTAATAGATTTTAAGTGGTGCATTAATGACTTTATTTTCCCCACATTTGTAAGAAATCAGGTAAGAGGCTGGTGGGGGTGATATGGATCCACCGAGGACAATCTCATTGTTGCTGTCCAAGGAGTTGCAAAACCCACTTGTTGTTAGTTCCCTCTTTAAGGTGAAGGCTATTTAAGGTCTGCATGGACAAACTGCATTTACTTGGCTGAGCTTTCAACTTGAGGAGAGGTAGGGGGTCTGCTGACTCATAGAATTACAGTTAGTGTTTAATGAAAAAACAGTTCTACCGTGACACCACAGAAATGGGATAAATGTCAATGTTCTCAAAAAAACTTAGCTCAAAGGCCAGGAGATCTAAGAAATATTTTTGCTACAGTGTGAGGGTGGGCTGCACCTTATCCTATCTCCCTGCTCTCTGTAGCTGTGTTCACAGTAAGAGCACACACCAAGAAGTAGCTTGAAGATTGGTGTACACCCAGGTCATGCTCTGTAAATCCACATCATTGACTGGGGGATATTCATATCTCAAACTTCAATGAACTGAGTTCAGAGTCTTAAACAACATCAGCCTCTTCTAGGAGACATCCTGAACTTGATTTGAGCATTTTTCAGCCAACAAACATGACCAAAAGGGATTTTATCGTCCTGGAAGCTTGAAACTCTGCCATAACTGTTCTCATTTATTTACACAGAGGTTGTGCTATGCCACCAAGACCCTCTTTTTTCATCATTTGGAAAAATAGGATAAAAGCCCCAACAGCCATTTAAAAGACAAATACCTAAAGTTGCTTAGTAGATCCAGGTGTGCAACAATATTTATAAAAGAACAGCCTCACTTCTTCCATTGCATTTATAGCCATCAAGATTGGGATGAAGATAATCAGCAGACACAAGGGAATTTCGTGAAGACCAGCAGGTCCAGTTGTGTACATTTTGATTGCCCTATGCAGCATCTGTGGATGGACACAGAAAGACTTTGAAATGAGATGTTGCAGGTGGCTGTTGCCCATCACCTGAAAAACCTGTGTCAGAAACAAGACAGTCAGGAAAAAAAAATGGGAATGACCAACAGCCATTGACATGGAAGTTGCTTCAGCTGGGAAATATATCAGACCAAAATGCAGGACCTACTAATTTTCTTCTGTGAACAAAGGTTTCAACTGTGCTCTAGGGCTGCAGGATCCAGCCCTTGTTTTCATGATTTAACAGGATAAACATGCCATATTCTCCACAGATGGCATGATCTAGGGCCCATAACCATCTGTAGAAGTTTAGTAATTTAGTAGGGAACTTCATTCATACACAAAACACCTAAAAAAAATTGGGAATAATCTCCTTTCCTTTAGATAATTTACCCCAGAGAATTTCCACTAGAGAAATGAAGCTATTTTTGTTTAGAGCTGTGTATACAGGGGACAGTGGTTACAGATCCTTGTCAGTGCCAAATGCTTCTCGTGATTTGATTTTCCCTTTTTTCTTGGAGAAATAACTCCCAGTGTTCATCAGATTTGGCAGAGAGGGGAGTCTACATGCTGTGAACATGCCTTTTTGCTGTCCTGTGGAATTCTTATCAGGTTGGGATGAGCTACAAGGAGCCTAAAACTGTCATTTTCAGTGCTCTGGTTAGAGCAGCATCTTGTCACAGTCACAGAGAACAACAGTCCAAGGTTTAGCTGAGGAAAGCCAAGACTGTTTTCCTTACCACCACTAGTGACTCAGGGTATAGATATTCATCCTTCTTCCCTTGGAGAGGGTTGAAGAAAATATTCAAAAGACCTGCCATTTCCTTAAGCAGTGCCCAGACCCAAATTTGATACAAGTCAAAGCCCATTGTAACAGGTAAAAAGAGAGGCAATGAGTCAGGCCAAACTGGGTTTTCCCAAAAAATCCAGTAAACAAAGTAGCTCAGCTCCACCCTCTGGATAAAATAACTTCTTTCTCCCTGGCATCTGATGGTACCAGCCCTTTTTTGCTTAATGTTGGCAATATTTGAAGTTAATTGGTGACAGATTCAACCTTGTTCATGGTGAGAGAGAAATGTTTCATTTAATTAGAAGAAAAAATACTGGAGTATAAAAGTATTGAAATATAATTTCTTCAGAGTGCTTATTTGCATGCAAATCATCTGTACATATCTATGACCCAATGATCTGTGGTTGCTGGACATTGGTTCACCTCAGCAGGAAAACAGCTTAGTTACTATTTCTGGCCCAAAAAAAAAAAAAAAAAAAAAAAAAAAAAGACAGGCATGAATACTCTTTTGATATAAGTGGTGTCTCTGTGTGTTTATGTATCTGAATGTGATTTAAGATATAAATAACCACAGAGAAAGTCCTGATTGAATGGAGCTGACTCATTTTAAATTTTAAACACTATTAAAAGGCACTTTCCCCAGTAAGATTTCAACAAGGAAACTTTTCCATACCCCTGAGAGGACTTCAAATAAGGATTGCACATATGTCATGTGAGATCTTCACCAGGGAAAGCATTATGTAATTGAAAAACACAAGATATTTATGGCCGAACTATGGGTAAAAAACAATGAACTTTACTCATGAGTTTGTTCTTTTTAAATCACTTCCTGTGCTAATGTAGGAGCTCACAGGTCCTCACAGTCAAACCTCGCTGTCTGTCTCATCCTGTGGCACAGCAAGGATGAGCAACAGTATTTTAACAAAGCCCTGTTTCCTCTCTTTGAGCTGTTTGAATGAAATACAGTCTCTACAAAGAAAAAAAACACGTATGTTCTTATTTCAGCTTTACCACTTGTTTGATTCTGTGATAGACTGGTGTGTTCTTGCTGAATAATTTGATTTCCCTTCCAAATGCACAGACTCATTTATGAGGAGAAAAAGCTGAGATAATTTTAAACTTAGTTTGGATTACTACCTAATTCTACCATCATATTAGAAAACTGTGAATTGGACTTAGGAACAGAGAAAAAGCTATGGCACTGCTCTGTGCACCAGTACAGAGGTACCTTAAAAATAACTGAGTTCTTTAAATCTTATGTGAGCAGTTTTCCAACAGTATCTCTCCAGGACAGTAGCCCAGTGGAACATCATCTCCCAGAATCTATATATTAAACTGATTTCTATACCCAAGGACTGATGCAGTGTTTTACTGCTGTACTCTGGCTCTACTGCTTCATCACCAATTAGCCTCCTACTGCAATATCATCCCTTTTTTAATTAGGTACAATTTTCCATTTAATAAAGGCTCCTACTATACAATTTTGGCCTGTCTTCTGACGACTGAAATAAGAGAGACCAAGCTACTCATCACATCAATATGACATTTTATCCATAAAACTTGGAGGAGCCAAAACAAATTTTGACAAGTGATGTGACTCTCAAGAGCAACAATAATCTAGGTGAAAATTGGTTTTCTCCTTCATTTTTTGAGAAAGCTTATAACCTGAGCTTTTTAAAATCGTGTAACAGATTTGGTCTCTGACCTATTTGCATTGTCTGAGTTAAGGGAAATGCAAAAAAAAAGGCAATAATTCAAATTGAAAAACTGAGTTGTTTTCTTCAAATTCCTTTTTAATAACGTAAAGCTTTCTTTTTTCAGAACTAGGAATATCCTTTTTACTTACAAAGAAGTACAATCATTTTCTTTCTAAATAAAAGTTTACAATGACACTTTGTGCTCTGAGAATGAGAACTTCACAGTGAAATAAAACCAAGTATGTCTTCAGGATGCTGAAAGAGATTCTCTTTGCTTATCACATCCTGTATGAGAAGGTAGGAGATTTTCCATGGTTTATTTGAGATGAGAAATTATTTACCTTTTCAAAGAAGAGCTACAACTTGAAAATATTATTGACTACAGGAAACACAGTTGAGAGTTGCTGTGTTCCTTACTACGTGCAGCAAAACAGGCTCTGTGAGATTTTCTTGAAGGCTATTTCCTTTTTAAAGGGAGGCAGTGAGAAGCACAACTGTAGCTGAATGAGCTGGTTTTCAATACACATTGTGGGGGGGAAAGGCATGTAAGCAGGATTTCACACACAGAAATAGCCTGGGAAACAGAAATCGCCGTGTTGATCCATAATATTTCCCTCCCATAGTGGGTGTGACGGTGTGTTCATGCCTCTGTATCTCTTTTTTTTTTTGCTGTATCACCCAGACCCACTGAATTAGGCAGCTCTGCTGGAGGCAAACGCCCATTATCAAGCTCTCCCAGCCCCCTGCTCTACAGCAATGCCTTCAGCCTCGGACACCAACATGAGGTTCAAGTTCTCCATCCTAGCACTCCTTCTGGAAGTGATCACCATTGTTTTGTTTGGGATATTTGTGGAATATAAAATCGGTAGTGACTTTGACGCCTTATACCCACGTAAGTGTTGCTGTCTAAGAATTATCGAAGTTAGAATTTCCTTAAGCTAATCCTAGGCAAGATTTCTGAATAACTTAAGAGACCTGCTGAAACAGATAGAAAATAAAGTCGTGCTTTGGGGCAAACAAATTTTTCTGAGGTGTGAAAGCAGCAGGCTTCAAAGAAAAATTCAAGTTGAGCATATATAAAATTCTGTAAGTACCTTACTGCTGAGAATTTCACTGTTCTGGGAGAGAAGAGTCCTGAAAGTAGTTCTAGTGTTTGCACAGCAGGTCAAAACTTGGAGAACTATATATTGCTTTGAAAGATTCTAGCATTTTCCAGAGATGGATGGGAGCGTTTCTTGCCAAAACTTCTATCCTGATAACTGTATTAAATAATTAAAATTATTAGAACATTAATCATCCAGGTTTTGAAAGGTTGTCTTATGAGAACATGGAAAATGGGCAGCATGTGCATCATCATTACAAAATGTTTGCAGAATACAGACTCCACGAAGAGCCATAGTTTTTGTGACAAGTTGGATAACCCCCTGCTCTCTTCCAAAGCAGTAGCTCCATCAGGTAATGATGGTTTAGCCTTCAAATGTTTCTGTTGATTTGTTGCTCTGCAAATGCTTGATGAAATGAAGAAGGAAGTTTTTTGGCCTGAGAAGTAGTTGCTGACTTCTCTCACCCTCCTCTTCCTCATGCAAAGATAAGATTGTTGTGAATAAACAGAAAACAAAGTTTGCAGAGCTGCAGACTGTGTTTTCCTGGCAGTATTGAAGGTTTCTCATTCTTTTCCTTGGCTCTGATGCCTCAATGACTTGTAGCCCTGATTGCAGTCCTCTTAATGAGGATCATAGAAGTACAAAACTCCTTGCCTGCATGTAGTACCCTTGTAATTTTGAATCTATCCCTCATTTTGTCTCATTCTAACTGTCCTTTCAGTGATTGTTACAGGGGAATGTGATCTCAGGGTCTAGTCTTGTGTCTTGTATTCTCACAGAGAGCGTTGTCTGGCTGAGAGAACAGTGAATGCACAGCATTATTCAGCTCCAGATGCAAGTCAGCTGATGAACATCAGGGGCTAATCTCTCACATTTGGGTTAACTCCACTGAAATGCAGCAGTATCTCTGAGACACAGGGACTTAGCTACGCCAGAGCCCATTCCATTTCTGTGATACAGATTGGCCACGTCAATGATAATCATAGAGTCAGAGAATGGTTTGGGTTGGAAGGGAGTTTAAAGATTATCTCGTTCCAACCCCCCTTCCATGGGCAGGGACACCTTCCACTATCCCATGTGGCTTCAAGCCCCGTCCAACCTGGCCTTGAAGACTTCCACGGATGGGGCAGCCACAGCTTCTCTGGGCAACCTGTGCCAGGATCTCACCACTCTCAGGATAAAGAATTTCCTCCTTTATTATCTGCCTGTTTAGAAAGTCATTGTCCCCCTTTTTCATAGCCCCTTTAAGTACTGGAAGGTGCTCTGAGGTGTCCCCAGAGCTTTCTATTCTCCAGGCTAAACAACCCCAGCTCTCTTAACAGAGGTCATATCGAACTATCCCAGTTGTATTGAACTACCCAAGTTCCTAAATTAGGTGGCCATAGCTAGATAGTATATTGGGAATGGCTCTTGGTCCACTGTCACCCAGGAGGTGACACCTAGGCAAAAGCTATGCCAGAAACCACAGTAATAATTTGACAGCACAGATAATTGTATTATTTACTTTTTTTTTTAAGGTAGCTATTGCCTAAAACACCTCTCCACCTACCCCTTCCCTGACTCTATTCCAAAAGAACATGACAACAACAGATACAACCACAGAACAAAATTGTTTGGGCCATCTTTGTATAATTTGGTAAACCAGAAGGATGATGTTTAGGACACAGGACCTTCAGATTCAGTTTACTGGTTTTTCGCCCCTCAAGAACAGAGAAAATGACTCCTCCATTCTCAGAATCATACCTCTGGCTCTGGTACTAAACTGACTGCATTTTCTTGGAGTCCCCTTTATACAAGGGAAAATGAAGGAAAGTGCATTGGATTCTTCTGCTTAATGCCAGCAATTTAGTAGTCTTACAGTACTGTGGTGCATTTCTGAGTAAACCTCTTCTGTATGGATGTTGCCTGTACCACACACATCACCATGGGCACTGGTTCCCTGGGGAGCTCCTGGGGTAGGCTGCTTTAATTTGATATCTCCATTTTAAAAAGGCATCAGAGAGAGGGCAGAAATCTCACCAACATCACAAAGAAGAGGTCTTCAAATGTAACCTATCCAGTTAGGGACCACCTATAGTTATTTCTTCCCTAATACCAGTGTCTAAGAGGTGTGGGAGGAATTTTCTGCTGTTTCCCATGCCTCCCTGAACAGGCAGTGTATGACTGTGCTGCTCCTGTGTGCTGTCCCTCAGCTGCCCACACTGTTGACCTGTGAGCAACCTTCTGAAACAGCTTTGGCTCATACAAACCAGCTCCTTTGCCTGCTCCTAGGTATGGCTTTAAGCATAGCATGGATAAGGGACTGCTTTTAATAAGTACTACAGGTAAGAAAAGTTGGGAGTGAAGTACATATAGCTGTACAGGTGTGAATCAACCTGTACCATGTGCCTGTTGGCCAGGCTGCTCACATTACCAGTAGAGACATAAACTAAGCAAACACCAGGGATGTCATGCTGGACTTGTCGATGTTGACCTGACAGAGCTCATTGCCAATAAAGAATGAGAATAAAAAGCAGGATTTCCTAATACCTGTATTTTCACTTTTAAGACCCCTTCCTCTAAAATTTAGCTGTCTACAAAATGCACACAAAAGTACAGTTTATCTGAGGACCTGACAGAAAATTAATGCTCTGGTTGTATAGGTTTAATAGGATATACCTTGAACCAGGACTTCCCCTGAGTCCACAAAATGATGTGTTCAAATGGCTTCCCATGCCATCCCCAAGGATGTTAACACATCTGTACCTCAGAGATTTAATTGTTCCATCCAGGGGTAAAGTTATATTCTCAGAACTACAGTGCAGGGCCTGATTTTATATGTCTTAAGCACCTCAGCACAATAAATTCGAGCTGTTTCCGTCGTTTTGAACAGAGGAAAAAATGAAAATAATAATGGAGGATCACCATAGCTTTGCACTCAGGGAAGGAATGCTGAGCTGAGATCATTCCCAATAATAGCTTTGCATTATACTGTTTCTACTGGGTGCAAGTACAGGCATGGCAAACTGGATGGACAACTTCAGGTGCCCTGTGCTGCTGGAATGGGAGAACAAGGGGGTGTGATGGTTCTTCAAGCACTCCAACAGGATTTCTTTAGTACTGGTATCCTGTATGCGTTGTCCTGTGATTGATCCATGACTCAAGGCTTAGGAAAACCAATGCATCCCTCTTCAGGGTTCTGTGGTTTACTACTTTAGTCAAAGCAATCAGTTTCAGTATAAACTTAGATACCACGAGCATCTCTGTGTTAAGACTGACCACCTTGCATTGGAATTATGTTGGTCTTGGGCAGCCTTGGAGAATCCTGTGCAATGGTTTTGCTCAGGATCTGCCGGAGCATTTTTCCCAATCTTTATTTTCCTGCTTCACAGAATAGAACTACCACGCTTTGCTAAACGCAACCAGTTACTGAAACAGTTCAGTTCAAATCAGGCTGTTTTCTTCATCATTTAAAATCATTCCAGACCTACTCTTCTCTATAACAAAGCATGAAGGTAGTTAAAGCTCAAGGTATAGGCTAGGCTAGACTCAATAGAATTTGTCCTCAACATCCATGAATTAACCTAGTTTTAACCAGGACTTCTAATTTACATTTATTTGTGTAAATAAGTCCAGACAGCTTTAAAATATCCAGCCTAAGGAGGAGGCAAAAGGATTGGGGATATTTGTGAACCACCTGCATTTCTATAGAATCATAGAACAGCCTGGCTTCAAAAGGACCTTAAAGATCATCTAATTCCAAGCCAACTAACAATGCCATTTCTTAGATGCAACATAAAGGCTGTTACTACACACCTGTAAGTGTTTCAGTGCTAGGTCAGGGCTGGAATATGACACTGCAAATGCAGAAGTTTATCAGGAATCTCCAGTAACTTATACTTCTGGGCCCTCTTTTGGCTGAATCTGGTAACACATATAGCAAAACTAAGGAATGCTTAAAGTAATTGGAATTGTAACTTCAAGCCAAATATTATACTAAACAGCTCAATGTCTCAAGTTTTTCATGCACATTGGTATGTAAGAGCAATGAAATAGAAATTAAAAGAAATAATTTCTCTATACTAGAGGTTCTTACTAACAATAAATCAGAGAAAAAGCTGTTATTATAGCACTCAAACCTGTTTGGTTTAGAGCTGATTAAATCACATAAAACTTAAGAGTAAGGAAATATTTTAAAATATCAAATATCCATGTTGTGGTCATAGACTCAGTTGGTATTAAAAGCCTAAAAATAAAGAAAATTATCATAATAACTTTAAAAAGTAGAAGAAGAACTAGCCATATTTTAACAAAATTCATATTTGGAAAAAAACCTTAAACATTTGAAGAAAGACTAAGTGTCTGTTGACTAATGATATTAATTTTTTAATTCAAATTTTACCTTAAAATGACTTTTTCTTTTATCCATGTAAATAAATCTATGTCTTGTACAGTAGTTTTTTGGGATGCCAAGCAGAATGTTCTTTCTATAGTGATATTAGAAGGAATATTATCAATAATTAGGTGTTGCATTTCCCAGACACTCAGTCTTCACCCAGTAGACTGGTCACAAAGTGGGGAAGAATGTGTCATATCCATGAGAGGACTTGGAATTCTTTTCTATTAAATCCTCCTTTATCCCTAGCTTTCTACACTTCCCAGTCACTTTTCATTGTCACTACACAGACGTGTTTTCCCTTCAGATTTTCAGGATGTCCACGTGATGATATTTGTTGGATTTGGTTTCCTGATGACCTTCCTGAAGAAATATGGATTCAGCAGCGTTGGCATCAACATGCTCATTGCTGCATTCGGTCTCCAGTGGGGAACCCTGATGCAAGGATTTTGGCACATGCATGGAGGGAAAATCCAAACTGATGTCAGAAGGTATATGTGAATTTACAAAAAATGATATTTCTGTCCCTTAGGATATCAGGAGAAGCCATAAACTACACTATCTATGGGATCAGACTTTAGGTTCACCTAAATTTCATTAAGCCTTACTGTCCACTTCTCAAAATCCATCTCTCTTCACCTCTAAGAGGGCCACACCTGGGCCAAAGGAGCCAAAGGGTGGAATGAAATTTGAGGTGCTACATTCATTATGTGTGGGCTGTAAGTCCTGCAGAGAGATTGCTTTGAGTCTCTGGATTTGTAGAAGCTGGAAGATTTCAGCAGTAGCACAGTATATCCTGCATCCAGCAGGCATGGAAGGATCTGTCTTTCCATGACTCACAGGGTCACAGAAGAAAGCCTGGAACAGCATCTCTATCCACTCACAAGTTTTTCTTCTACTTCCTAAGGAGTGATTTTCATGAGCATCACACTGCAGTAGGGTCTGAACACCGATCACAGAATAAGAGACCTCATGAGTGATGTCTCCAGTAACTTTTAATCCCCCTCCCATTCATCTATCCTACTTCTACCAGGGCCTCAGAGTGTTTTTCACATCTGAAGTTCTATTTTCTGAGGCAACTTGTAGACAATTTTGAAAGCAACAGCATCCAAACATTACTGCAGGACAAGCAGGAATACTCTAAGTAGCTCCTTAATGCTCACAGGCAGGCATTTGTAGATGGATCCATAATTTAGTGCCTCTCTGTGCTCCAAGTTCTTGACAAATTTGTAGTTTTATTTACCCTTGCCATTCCCCAAAACATGTTAATGCCGAATCTGCCTGATAGGTCATGCAAACATGATGCACAGTGACAGAAAGTCATGCAAGACTTTCAGAATGATACAAACCATCAGACTGAAGCTGAGACCTCCCTGTCATCTTTCAAATCCAAGTGGCAGACAGGGCTGGAAATTGAGGCACTGGAACGTGTCCAGAGAAGGGTAACAGAGCTGGGGAAGGGTCTGGAGCACAAGTCTGATGAGGAGCAGCTGAAGGAGCTGGGGGGCTCAGCCTGGAGAAAAGGAGGCTCGAGGGGACCTTCTTGCTCTCTACAACTCCCTGAAAGGAGGTTGTAGCCAGGTGGGGTTTGGCCTCTTCTCCCAGGTAACAAGCAACAGAGCAAGAGGGAATGGCCTGAAGTTGTGCCAGGGGAGGTTTAGATTCGTTATTATGAAAAATCTCTTCAGAGAAAGGGTTATCAAGCAATGAAAGAGGCTGTGCAGGGAACTGGTGGAGTCAAATTCCTGGAAGCTTTTAAAAAAACATGCAGATGTGGTGCTTAGGGACATGGTTTAGTGGTGGACTTGGTAGTGCTGTGTTAACAGTTGGACTTAATGGTCTTAGGGGTTCTTCTCCAACCTAAATGATTCTATGATATCCCTGCACAACTGCAATGTACATCTCATCTGTTTTTTCATTATAATTTCAACCAGTTAGGCACATTTATGGTATAAGCAGGAGGAAACCATCCCATACTTATTCCTCAGTAGCTGGTAAGATCCCTACAAAATCCATCTGGAAAGATTTCATTCAATTTTTACCCCCAAAGATGATCTTGATAATTTTATACTTGAAAAGTTAAAGCTCTATCATATTAATATGTCATGTTGGATATTACAGCCTTTAAACTGCTTTTCTCTTTTTCATGGTTTTTTGCTTTACCTTGTTCCGTTTTTATTTATTTTCTTACATTCAGCATGATAAATGCAGACTTCAGTACAGCAACTGCTTTGATTTCATTTGGAGCAGTTCTGGGGAAAACAACTCCCATTCAGATGCTGATCCTGACAATTCTGGAGATCACCATCTTTGCATGCAATGAACATCTAGTTGCCGAAGTACTTCAGGTACAACTATCTAGCAATAATTGTTTTCTCTTTATAACAAATACTTTCACTTCCTGTGAAATATACAATACTTCCTGTTTGTATATTCTAGGTTTTAGTTTCTACCATAGAAATTAAACCATTAAAGTCATCCAGACTTCTCTTTCATCAAATCTTCATCTTTATGTTGTATAAAATCTGAAGTCTTATTTTGGGTCCCTATTACAGGCCACAGATGTTGGAGCTTCAATGACTATTCATGCTTTTGGAGCTTATTTTGGTTTGGCTGTAACCTTAGTGTTGTATCGTCCTGGTCTGAAAAACAAACATGAAAATGATGAATCCACCTATCACTCAGACATGTTTGCCATGATTGGTAAGTGAAGTAAGAGTGAGTGCTGATCAGTTAGTTGTTTATTCCTCTTCCACCTCTATTTTTAACTGATTACCTATTATTGCACTACATTCATTTTCCTAAGTATACTCCTAGAGGTAAATTCTTTATAGTCTGATGCATGCATCATATTTTCAGTGATACACATATATTTATACAGCTTTTCCTTGGTTAAAAGAAAAGAAAGATCAAAGTAAAGATGCGTTTTCACTGTACATTCATGGTGACTTCCTTTTTGTTAAATCTTCTGCTTTTAAGAAGTATTTCCATAGAAAACCATCACATTTAAAAGGATTGAGTTGTGCCTGTCATGGTAATGACTGTGTACCATATACCTGTGTGTCCATGAGATCTATTCATAGACCAATTAAACATCTAAAACTATTACTTATATCTATAGGTGATAAAAGATTTGCATGTGAACTGTCTTGCTAATGCCTCTTATTCTGATTGGTGTTTCACATTGCTCTGGCAGTAAGTGGCCCGTGACAAGGGGTCACAACATGTTAGCAAGATTTGACAGAGATCACGTGTCAAAATCCCAGCTGCCAGTGTCAAAAGCTGTGTATTCTATTATTTCTTCCAGTATTTTGGCTAGTCCATGTTTCTTATTAATCATCTCCCTCATTTCTTGTAGCTACCTGTGTTGTGTTGGGTCTTTCACATTAAAATACTCTTTATGACTGAATAGCCTTTGTTTTGTTTTGACTTGTATTTCACCCAGGTACCCTGTTCCTTTGGCTGTTTTGGCCCAGTTTTAACTCTGCCATTGCAAGTGGGGAAGACATGACAACAGCAATTATCAACACTTACTATTCCTTGGCTGCAAGTACCATCGTAACATTTGCCCTCTCTAGCTTGGTGGACAAAAGAGGCAAATTCAGTATGGTAAGAATCGCATCATGACCTCTGTTAAATCGAGTCAACCCTCTATAATAAGTGTCATGTGAAAGGTGGGAGTTCAGATATTTGCTCATCGGTCCCCCAGGAAAGTTGAGACCCTGGTGTCCAACAGTCTGTCAGCATCTCGTAAGGAGACCCTTCACCACCAGATCTATAAGATCGGAGCGTACCTCGACCTCCCTTGTTAGGGGCAACTCAACAGAGCCTGGACCCCTCAGCAGGTCCTGCCAAGGTGTTGTCCGCCACCAGCAACTGCAAGGACTCACTTTAGCAATTTACAGAATAATATTTTTTATTAATACAAATTCTGACAGATTAATAATGTTTGAAAGTTGTCGGAGATAACGTCTACTGCAAAAATATATTTTAAAGCAATCTACTGACACAAATATTAAGCAAGCACAAGCTCTGATACGAAGCAATCTAATTAATATACTATGGTGTAAGCACAAGCAAAAGCTCTAGTCCTAAAAGCAGCATTTAACGTGCGTAGAGCATATTTCTCACCCCAGGCATCCCTCTCGGGGAGGGGGGGAGAGAATCGACTCAGCCCATCGACTGATC
Source organism: Corapipo altera (assembly GCF_003945725.1). NCBI lineage: Eukaryota > Metazoa > Chordata > Aves > Passeriformes > Pipridae > Corapipo > Corapipo altera. The sequence goes on from NW_020884953.1 coordinate 1,383,297, forward strand.
CCAGTAGTTTCAATGGAGGTCTTCTTCCACTTTCCTCTTATCCCCAACTTACTTTTATACTATTTTCTTTATGTTTGCGTGGAGTTTAGCCTTCAAATGTTTGGGGTTTTTTTCCAAATATGAATTTTGGTAAAATATGGCTAGTTCTCCTTCTACTTTTTAAAGTTATCGTGTTTATTTTTCTTTTTGTGTAGGCTTTTAATACCAACTGAGTCTATGACCACAACATGGATATTTTATATTTTAAAATATTTCCTTACTCTTAAGTTTTATGTGATTTAATCAGCTCTAAACCAAACAGGAAAGCATTGGAGCAGACTGTCCCGGTGGTGGTGCAGGGTTGATGGTTGGGCTTGATAACATTAAAGGTCTTTTCCAACCTTAATGATTCTATGAATCTGTGATGATTTTCTCTTGTCCACAGGACCTGCTGGATCATAGTGACATTAGTGTTCAGGTGGACTTCTGAGTCTTATTCCAAAGACAGCCCTATTTGAGTTATCTTATTACAAGAGCCAAAATAGGTCTCCTAAGGCAAGGAACTATTCCCTGACAATCTCACAGTGCACCTGCACAACAGGCAAAACCAAACTAACTTGGGGCTGCCAGGGTGACAACCTTTCATCTCCTGGCCCTAAAATCCAGCCCTACATTTTCACCCACTTCGTTCCCGCAGCTGCAGTTTTGTCTGAGCTCAGCATGATCAGGATCAGGATTTGCTGCTGTTGTAGGAGGCAGCTCTCTCTCACTCAGCCTGGATTCTCAAGAGATCAGAGTTTTGGTGACTTTGCAAAAGCTGGACTTAGCTGGACTCTAAGCCACATTAAAGTGGCTTAGAGCAACTTTGAACCGAAAGCAAGAATATGTAGCAGGGAACCTTGCTTTAAGTTCCCATTCCTTCTTCATTGGAAAAATCTCACCTGAAGAAAAGGAAAAGTTCTGTGTGCAAGAGAGCCTTCAGAGGCACTCAGTCCTAAAAGGAAACTCTCTTCCTCATATATCACTTCCCCCTCTGTGTCACCTTTGCAGGTTCTCATTCAAAATGCCACCCTGGCAGGAGGAGTAGCAGTGGGTACCTGTGCTGACCTACGCATTTACCCTTTTGGTGCCATGTGCATTGGGATCCTTGCTGGAATTGTCTCTGTCCTTGGGTTCCGCTTCCTGACTGTAAGTATTGGGGACCCACCTCTGCTCTCATTTACTTATTGCCCTTTGGATTTCCTGGAGCTCCGTGCATTTGCTAGAAAGGGAGGATAGAAACTGGCTGATGCAGCAAACTCTAGAAAATGGTGACTTTTAATAATTTGATTATTTTAATAATAATGATTTGATTTTTGTACTTCTGCACTACTTTCTTTTGCACATCATTCTAGAGATCATGGAATTCTATAAACTCACTATAAACTTCCGATTTCCCTTCATTTCAGCCTCTGTTGGAATCCAAGCTGAACATTCAAGACACTTGTGGAGTTCATAATTTGCATGGTTTGCCTGGAATTCTGGGAGGTATCGCTGGCATCATAGTAACCGCAGTAACAGACCAGACAATGTGAGTTACAGAGAGATGAGAAAAAGGTTTCTTTTAATTTTTGAACATCTATCTTAATTTTCTACCTTCTTTGGATCTAATTATGATTTTTTTTTCAGAAATACACCTTTGATTTAATGACAGGCATCATATTCTGGTTTGAATGGGATTCTTCTTAATCTCCTACCTTTAACACTCTGTTTAAATGCCAAGTGTGTTCCAGATTAAAAATGCAAAAAACCCAAAAAAAAAATAAAATCATCATTAAAAACTCAGTGCACAGAACCATTCAAACATAGAAAAATATTTATTATGACTCTACAATTGCACTGCTGGTAACTGTAATATTTCAAAACAAATTGGCAAAATGGGCCTTTTCCACTATCTTATAAGACTCCAAGAAGATGAAATGCTGATCTTTTTGACAACAGAGAGCATTCTCTAAAAGCTTACAGTATACTAATAATCTTTTCAAAGAACTTGTTTTCATTTGAAGTCTAAACCAAGTCAAATTAAAGTCATGATTTGTCTTGTACACAACAATGGCAGGATTTGTTGGACGTAATGTTCTTGGAGATCTTTTCCAACTTTGATGATTCTAGGATATTTTCCTATGAGCCACTTAGTCCAGCAGGCAGCAAGTACAATGTTGTAAGACCAACTATCAGTCTCAATTTTTTAATCGTCAATGGTTTGTTTTCTACCCGTTTCAGGCATGGTGTCCAGCTAACTCCTGGCAAGCAGGCCGCTGCCCTGGGAAGTACACTTGGAATTGCACTGGTGGGAGGAGCATTGACAGGTCAGTCTGATGCATGTAGCAACTGAACTATGTGTGAGCTCAGAGTCTTTTCCATGGAGAACATCAATGTATCAACAATTTCATGTGAATAACACAAAATAGAAGTAATGCACGATGGCACACTGGTAGAAATGCAGCTTTTTCAATATTTTTTTCTTCAAATAAAGTCCAGGTTGGACATAAGAAGAATTTCTCCACTAAAAGGGTTGTCAGACATTGGAAGGGGCTGCCCAGGTGGTGGACTCCCCATCCCTGGACGTGCTCAAGAAACGACTGGATGTGGCACTCAGTGTTCTGGTCTAATTGACGAGGTGATGTTTGGTCAGGGGTTGAACTTGATGATTTTGGAGGTCTTTTCCAACCTCCGTGTCTCTGATTCCATGATTTTAGATATCCTACTGAATACATGCTTCAAAGATACTGAGTTAGATAGATATATATAGAGAGAGAGAGATAGATATAGATACAGATATATATAGATATATATATACATAGGAATAGTAACATGTTGTTCTGGATGGAATTCTTCTCCAGATTTAAAATTCTGAACGGTAACTAGTTTGAGACTAATACATATTCAATGAGGTGTCACATGTTTCCATGTGTTATTGAATACTTCCAAACAAAGAAAACCCAGGAAATTTCAGTCTGAAGTCTGGGGAAAGTTTGAGCAATTAAAAAGAAGCTTTTATTCATGTTTATATGAAGAAATCTGCATCACCCCTCAGAATAAGTGACCTGATGTTCCAAGATGGTTGGATATTTCTGTAGATAAGGAAATGAATCAGAAATCTTAGCTGACTCCCCAGGGCACATCTTAGGGACATTTATTGGGTCATTTTCTCAATTTTTTTAACCTCTAATGCTGTTTTTCCTGCAGGTGCTATTCTAAAGCTGCCCTTCTGGGGACAAGTCTCTGACCAGAACTGCTTTGATGACTCTGCTTTTTGGGAGGTAAGATACAACCTCCTTTATTTTTGTGATATTGGAAAATATACATCACACTGCAGCCCTGCTCTCCTGGGTTGGTGGTTTGCACGCTTGAGTCAACTTTCAAAAATGATGCTCTGCCTCGGGCTGTGGATTTATCAAGGCCAACTTCAGGACCTTTTCTGGACTTCTTAGCTAGCCATGGCCTTTTGAACAAAAAATAGAAAGGGAGCCAACAGATTGATATGTCAGTGGAGCTCTTTATCTCTCTTTTAAGTGCTCACTGTATCAAGTGTCCTCTTCCTTATTAGAGACTGATGACATACTCCTAATTTAGATAACCTGAATTTTATCCTTTATGCCAGGACAAACCCAAAAAGGCAAGGCAAGAATTAATACATGACATACATTCATTGTAAATAAAATGTACTAAAGCAAAAAGGAGTTCTTGTTAAGTGTTTTAATGAATTAAATTCCAATATGGACCAGCCACAAAATTTGGCTTTTGGTGAGAGAAGGTTTGCAGTCTAACAGAAAGTTTTGAGCCAAAAGATCAGCTGCAGCAATGACAATCAGAAAAACAAAAACAAAACCACAAAAAAACCAAACAAAACCACAAACAAACAAAAACCAACCAACCAACCAGCCAAAAAAAACCCCTAAAATATTTTAATGACAACTCTGCAAGATATGTGCTGGTTGACCTTGGGAAAGTCAAAGCACTGGTTTTGGAAAGACGTAAAATGTATTGTCACATGTAAATGTTAAAAAATGTCAGGACAAGAAAAGTTTTACAAAGGCTGAAGAATTTACAGCCTGTGTTGACCCGTGATAATAACAGCCCCTGCTCTACTGAAGGCCCTGTAGTATCACTAACACTGATCAAAAATACTCAATTCCAGATGAGCTTTATCAGATAATGGGATGGAACATTGATATCTGGCATACAACATCATCTGTATTTCTTTAGAGAAGTCTCCTTGTTTCTTTAGAGCTCCTTGAAAATCCCAGATATTAATTCTGTACTCTCACGGCTGACATCAGTGTTAGGGAATTCTTCTATGAACAAGACCCTAAATTCACCCCTCAGAATCCAGAACTGGTTGTTCATGGCAGGCTGTGTCAATGTTGATAAGCAGAAACATAACATATACAAATAGAATTACATTCTCAGCACATTTTAGTCTTCTTTCATGGTAAAAGTAAGTCTATATCTCATTAACTGAACTCTTCTGTTTTTTATGGCAGGTTCCAGAAGAGGAGAAAGGACATGAAATTCTCTCCAGCAACCGTGACGAGAACAGCAGATTTGAAGCTGCCATGTAGAAAAATAATTAGTCTGTAATATTTGTGCTAATGAAGCTCTTTTACATTTCTAATGCTAAGAAACAACATCCAAGTATTTCCCTTACCACCAGAGGGTTTTAAGAAGTAGCTGTAAATAACTATATTTTTGTGATATAAAGCAAGCTTGATTTTAGAGTATGCAGTCATTACGCCAAGCCCAGGAGAATTAATTAGGTCTTTCTAATATATTTGTTCATCATCAAAATTATCTATATCAAATTATCTTTGGTTGCCACTGAGTCAATATAGCTATTGTAACAAATTTTGGGTTTCAAGATTTCTCTGGAATAATATATTTAACTGCAAGATTTCTGTGTTACAATCACATCCTTCAGCTGTGTAGAGGTAATCAAGAAGAAATTAATTGATAGTTTTTATTCAGATTCTAACAAGCTTTTCACCAGAGCATCCCATATTAACTTTTTAAGAAAGTTTGTTGTCTTATTTTTGGATGGGGATGGGGGGGGAATGGGCTGTATTTTGAAGATTGATTACAACAGGAAACAAAATGTTGAAGTCATTCTCACGGCAAAGCACAGAATACAGCGATTGATGAGCTACTCTAAGTGGCAATATGAGTATCAAGATTGTTAATATGTTTATTGAAAGAGAGAAGAAAGTGAAATTGTGAAAAATTTCATTACAGTCACAGATTTCTTTAGACTGTTTCAGGGACAAAATAAGGGAATTGAGAATCAGGTAGTTGCATAATATGTCTTATTACATTCAGCAGTAATAAGTGGGTTGTAGCACTGGTAATGTTAATAAATATGAACTGAATTAATGCTAGCTCCAAAAAAGCATGAGTTGTTAGGAACTGATTGGAAAGAAACCATGCCCAACCTACAGAAGACTCAGAGAGGACTTCCATGTGGTGAGTCACTGACTTTGAAGTCACTGTCTCCTAAAACAAGAGAAAGCAGAAAGAAGAAAAGTGAAGCTAAATCAGTGTAGATTAACTCCACCTGAGAAGTGATGACAGTGGCTGCTCAGCTAAGAGATAGAAAAATTGAGGGGGCTGAAGGAACTCTACAAGATCAGAGTAGCTGGGAGCAGAGTCACACCCCACATCTGTGCCCATGTGCATGGAGTAATCCAGGGAGAAGCAGTGGATTGGAAATCTAGCAGAAGGAACACTTCAGTGCATTATTTGGACATGGAAAGCTAAAACTGATGTCTCAGAAGAACAAGCTAAAGTGGGTGAACTTCAAAGACTTTATTTATATTAGCATCTTATTTCAAGTCTGACTCATCAGACTAAAGAGAAAAACTCCTCTCATATAAAATAGCACATATGTTTTCAGTTGTCCTGATGTATTTTTCCTTCAAAAACTTTAGAAAGATACTTGTCAGGGTTGTCTCATGTTATATCAGCTGTATACTGCTATATATGCCACATTTCTACCTATAGATGAAAACACATTTGTTGTAATACACTTTAGTTCAGATATGCTCTTTTGCAGATGTACAGCAACTGACTCTGTTCTACCTTGTTGGCTATAAAATATGCTTTATCCTTTCAAAGCTTTCACACAATCATATTTGTAAAAATGGAGAAGGTATTTAACAATGTAAATATTGCATATGTAGATATTTTAGAAGGGGTTTTGTATAATTTGCAAAGTATTGAAGTACTTCAAAAATATTTCATATGTAGACAGCCTTTAAAAATCTTATCTTCAATACAGGAATGTCACCCCTCAAAATCTTGTTTGGGCATTCAGAGGGTCTTTCATTAACCTTACAGAGGTGAGGTAATTTCACTGATTCTGAGTGTTGTCCACCCAGGAATGCCTGAGTGAGGAAGTACCACTCACTGTCAGTAAATCTTTCAGAATTATAGAATCATTAAGGTTGGAAAAGACCTCCAAGATCATCAAGTCCAACCTGGAATGGAATATCACCTTTCCCACTAAATCATATTGTGAAGTGCCGTGTCTACTTGGTTTTAGAACCCTTCCAGGGATGGTGAGTCCACCACTTCCCTGGGCAGCCTGTTCCAGTGTTTAACCCCTCTTTCAGTGAAGAATTTTTTCCTAATATTCAGGCTGAGCCTTCCGTGACCAATGATGCCCTCAACAGTTATCTTTAGTTTTTAAAACAAAAAGGGGAAAAATGAACTATGCAGTTTGGTTCTCCAGTTCTCCTTATAATCTTTCCACAGTAATCCACACCCTCATCCTTCAAGAACTCATTATTGTCCTCTGCCTTTTTTTCTCAGAAGTTTCCTGTCCCAGAGAAATCAGTCATTCAGGTTCTCTCAAAAAAAACAGAGGAGGGAGATAGATCATTTTGTTAAATCAGAGCTTCAAATGTTACTTTCTTTTCCATGTCACTGTGCCCTTGAAGTGTATGATTTGTTCTTCTGAAGGGTCATTTCCCTAATTGCTCACCTCCATACTTCAGCTGCCAGTGGCATTTGGTTCTCTGTCTTAGGGTATTTTCTTTGATTGGTTATTTCCCAGTTAATCAAAACTTTAAATACCCTGAGTCAGTAGAGCTTCTTTAATAATTAGTTACAACTTCTGTGTAATATGTTACTGGATATAAAATATCTTGCCAAGAACTTTGCTCTTCCATGAGGGAGCCTCACTCTGGCAGGAAAGGAAAGTAAGGAGGAAAACAAGAGATGGGTGGAGGACAAGCTTAGAGGTTGGGACTGAAAAGACAAGTAAACTGCTCTAAACTCAAGGTTTATGATCATCAGTGTTTCTTTTCTTTCTCATAAAAGACTGACAATTTTTTATTCCTTCCAATAACCATTAAACATTGTGTCTTACCTTTGTTCTCACCTTGACATGTTAGTTTTTACGTTAAAAAAGTTTAAATAAGGTTTATTTTTTTAAGTGAATAAAAACTTTAATTATATCTTATTTAAACCAACCAAAGGTCAAGTTTATTGTCAAAACACCAGTGGATGATCATAATTTGAAGATTGTTTTACAGTTCTTCAGCTCTGTCAGAGCAGTATCTTTGTATTTCATTATTGAAAGGCAAATTTATTTTAAAGCCGTTGGCTGAATATTTGCTTATAAAATTTCTTTTCATATTTGTATTCAAATCCGTTGCTGATTAAATGCATGAATTTCATGATCAGATGGCCAACTGTATTTATTTGACATTTCTTGAGGATGTATAGTCTTCTTTCTCTCTCAGTGGGATCAGCCTGTTAAAAAAGTATGCACTGTGAGAGATTTGGCAAGCCAAAAGAGAGTTCTTCCTCTTCTTCACAAGCCTTCCTGCAGAAGTTCACCTTTCAGTCACCCCTCAGCTCCTTGTTGTTAATTAAATTCTGGATATATGTGGAAAGCCTGACATTCTCTGTGCCTTTTTACCCCACCTGGGAAGGTGGAGTAGAATCAGGCCAACTGGCACTCAGCTGGACACAGGCCCTGGACTCTTTCCAGGACACATTCCAGGTAGGTGAAATGTCTTGGTCTGTTTTTCAGAGACCCTGGGACAGCAGCAGACTCAGGGTAAGGCAGTACATGAGCAGGCTTGTTGGAGCTCCTGTTCCAGGCTCCCAGCCACGTGCCAGGGCACTTTTCCTCTAGGTTTCTGCGCCTCCATCCCCGGGGGCTGACTCCTCTCCTCTGCCTCTGGTCACATCTCTACAGGGATCTTGATGCTTTTAGGAGATAAGAACAAGGGGCTCAGCCTGGGCACCTCCCCTCAAACAGCCCTCACCTTCTTGCCTCAAGGCCATGTACAATTTAGGGCTCTAGACTTCTACTAGAAACTCTTCCAAACACTGTTCTTCAGGCTGTGGCTCAGCTTCTCTGGCCAGTCTCAGTGAAAGACCTGGATGGTTTCTTCTCCATTGCTGCTTCTTCTGACAACTCCCTCTCTGCTGCTCAACTCTCTTAAACTCTAAGACATGAGTCAGACTGCACCTCAGCCCTCTTTCCTCAGCCAACAGAGGACATCTTTTCTCAATGAGGTGTCCAGTTCTGGGATCCCCAATACAAAAGAGATACGGACAGACTGAAGAGAGTCCAGCAAAGGGCCACAAAGATGCTGAAGGAACTGCAGCATCTCTTATGCAAGGAAACACAGAGAGATTGGACTGTTTAGCCTAGAGAAGACTCAGGGGGATCTTACCAGTCTGTATAAACACCTGGAGGAAGGCTCAAAGAAGTCAGAGCCAGATTCTTCTCAGCCTGTGTCCAGTGACAGGACCAGAGGCCATGGGCACACACTGAAACAGGGGAGGTTCCTCTGAACATCAGGAAACACTTTTTTGCTGTGAGAATGACCAAGCACTCCAGGTTGCCCAGAAGGTTGTGGAGTCTTTCTCCTTAGAATCCTAGAATTGTTTAGGACCTTGGAGATATTCAAAATCTGTCTGGATATAGTCTAGGACAACTGGATCTTGATGGTCCTGCTGGAGGAATGGGCTTGGACCAGACAAATTCCAAAGTCCCCTCCAATCTCAAACATTCCATGATTCTGTGACCTGAAATTCTCAGTGAATTCAATACAAGCAAAGTTATGCCAATTCCTAGGTATTTTAAAAAAATAAGTCTGTGCACTACTCCCTTGGGCAGTGGCATTTTGATTTCAGTTCTCAGGGTATCAAGGCTGTACCTGTACTAATGGCAGAAACTTAATTAATTAGTAACCAGGACAGTGTACAGAGTTTATGACTTTTATACCAAAAACCAGGTCAATGACCTGTAGTTCTCCATGTTCTTGGACTTTCATACTCGGACACTGAGCTATACTCTCAACCAGTCACACACTTGGCTAGCAAACATTTACCTGCTGAGGTACAGCACAGAGGGAGAGATATAAACTAGTCACAAACTGCAAGAAAAGTATCTGGGAAAGAGGTTTCCGGACTAACACAGAAGTCTCCAAAGGGAAATTTTTGCAGGAGGACAGAGACCCAGAGTCCACGTTTTCTCTTTTCTCTTCTGTGGCAAACACTCTGTTGAACAGAGATGGACTGGAGCAGCAGCACTTCCATTGGTTTAGTGTTCATCCTGGCTTTTCTATACATTTTGAAAATAGCAGGTTTCTGGGACAACCAGAGAAAGAATTTTCCTCCAGGACCAAGAGCATTACCTATAATTGGAAACCTTCATTTGTTTGATTTGAAGAGACCCTACAGGACTTATGTACAGGTAATAATTTTCTTTTCTATTGGTCCCATAACTACACATATCACTGAGCCCATAGTCCAAGATGTCAGAGAGTTTCTCCTACTGCCCCTGACGTTGTATCCATGGATGATCCTTTAGCAAGGGACAGGAGATAGTTATTTGAGTAGAAAACTTTGAATGCAGAAAGATTTGTTCTTTACTGTAATATTTTCTCCATGCAGCTTCATGCATCCAGGTTTCAGTCTTAAACAACTCTCAAATTAATAACAAGGGCCCACCTTATTTTTGTGATAATTTTGAGGAAAAGGCAACTGAACAAGGAGTGATTTTGATATGTGGTTTAACTCCCTCTGCTTTCCACTGATTGATGTGTCTGGACCTTACTGGAGCTTCTCGCCTTCACTGATTCAGCAAACTTTCTCATCTCTCTTTCCTCCTTCCTTCCCCAAAAGCTGAAGATAACTGTATACACTTAATATTCAGGGCCAACAGTTGCCAGAATAATAAACCTTTTGTTTTTCTTCTAGTACTTTCTCCACCCAGTTTATTGCAGGGCTTTCCTGACTTTGAGTCAGAAGACTTCAATGAACCTGCTCCTTTCTTAGAGTTTTTTCCACTTAGACATTGCAACTACACATCCTCCTTGCTGATGATTTCAAAAGGGATATTTGCACCTACAAATCTGGATGTTGCATCCACAAATCAAAAGATTGCTTAGATGTACAATCTAGAATGTCACTGTAGCTATCCAGTACAGCCTGATCATGTTCACAAAAGCAAATTCCATGTGTTTTCAGGCCAACAGAACCAACATGTCTCTGCTGTAATCCAGTGATTCCACGCTAATGCAGGAGGCTGGTTCTCTGAGTAGTATAATTCAGATATGTGTCACTGTTCCTCTTATTTCATATGTAGTTGGCTCTACTCGCTTACCAGTTGCTGAACATTTTCCACATTGTTGCTAAATAGCTGTTTTCTGTTTCTCTCTGCAAACACAGAAGAAAATAAGGTCAGGAAAAACCCCTCCAATTGTCAGGAGAATTAGGAACAATGAGTTATATAAAAATAAATCTACCTGTACCAGCTGAAAAGGTCTCCAAGACAGATTCATGGAAGATATAGTCATATATAAAAAGCGTGAATTTACCTAATGCTAAATCCTGGCCCAGAAAACAAAAGTTTGGGGGAGGGGTTACACAATAATGGTAGCAAAGGTTTGAACAAGTTTAGCCCACGAACAAAAGAAACGCAATAGCATAGAAATAAGTATGAAAACATGAGTAAAAAATAAATTTAGAGGGGTTTCTGAGGGAAAACAGAGCTGTCAGCATAATCCTTTGCTGATCTAGGGTTGACACTTCTGCTTACTTTGGCATAGTGGGGCTCCACTCCCAACTGTGCCATTTAGTCATTAACCATCACAATGTCTGGCACCTTCACATTATTTAAATCAATTCTCTTTCCATGGACTTGGGAAAATATTTAACATGGCAGAAACGCAGAAGCAGGACAGGGAAATAAGCAGCACTGAAAGGGTGAATTTCTTCATAAGCTGTAAAGTCTGTAAATCCCTGTTCTCTTCTCCTGACAGCTGTCAAAGGAATATGGCCCAGTCTTCAGTGTTCAGATGGGGCACAGGAAAGTAGTTGTGATTTCTGGGTATGAGACAGTGAAGGAAGCTCTTGTAAACCAGGCAGATGCATTTGCAGAGAGACCTAAAATCCCAGTCTTTGAAGATTTGACCAAAGGAAATGGTAAGTTGGTTTTATTTTTCCTTTGTCAGCTTGACTTGTTCAACTTTTTTGTCCTTCTTGTAGACAAAGCAGGAGCTGGGATATCACTTTGGATCAGAGGCCACACAAGGCATTGGAAATAGGGAGCAATCTCGTTGACTTCAGTGGATTTATTCAAAGTTGAAGCTACTGACAGTGACAACAAACCAGCCATAACTCTAAAAATAACCACAGCAACAGATAGTGGATATTGTGACAATTTCAGGATCTAGAACAGGGCATCCGGGCCATAGGAGTATTTCTAGCTCTCATGACATGGCTCTGGACTTGTGTTTTTTCTGAATATGGTAATAGAATGGAACACAAACAGAATTGGGGATCTATTTTAAAAGGGGACATACTGTATACTAAGCTGGGTTTCAAAATGGAAATTTCATACCTAAGCTTTATTCTAATTTAGCATAAGAGTTTCATATTTACATCTCCAAAAATTACACCCTTGGGCAAAGTCAGGAATAATTCTGTGCACATTTTAACAGCTGTAGTTTTTGAACATATTATGCACTTAAGCTTTCTTTCCACTTTATTTTTTAATTTGGAGAAAAAATATAAGCTGAAGTCATTAGTTATATTGGTGTAAAAATTTCAGTGGAAAGAAAAACCTGATTGTGGAGGTTTTAAGATACTACCTGAATTTTAAAGACATTTGTACCTAGTCAGTTTTGTCCAGAAATCATCAGACACATGAGATCTCAGTTCAATTCCACTTCCAAACTATGATGATCAGTGGTTTGAACTTGAATTTCCAATGCCATCTTTCTTTCAGTGACAAGTGTCTCTTAGGATATATACTCTTCTTAAGATTTGATTAGCTACATCTTAAATAGTTATCTTTCTTTTTGTCCAACAAAACTATTGTTGAGGACTGACAATACTTAAGACAAAGTTGTTTTGACTCAGCCAGAAGTAATTTAGTTTTTAAAAGTGACTACTGCTAAACAGTTCCATTCTGTGTCTAGAAAAATCAGTCATTTCTAATCTTCTGCCACCTTGAAATGTTCTCTTTGTGTCAGGGGTTGTTTTTGCTCATGGTGAAAACTGGAAGGTGATGCGAAGATTTACTCTCACAACCTTACGAGACTTTGGGATGGGGAAAAGGGCCATTGAGGATCGAATTGTGGAGGAATACGGGTACCTGGGAGACACCATTGCCTCACAACAAGGTGGGTGGGTGATTCATTCTTCAAACCCGTAGAAACATGGAATCATGGAATGGTTTGGGTTGAAAGGGACCTTAAAGATCATCTCATTTACCTTCCTGCCATGGGCAGGGACACCTCCCACTATCCCAGGCTGCTCCAATCCGGCCTTGAACACTTCCAGGGGTGGGGCAGCCACAGCTTCTCTGGGAAATCTCTTCCAGTGCCATCTCTAAGGTTTTGCTCAAGGACCCAGAGGCCTTCTGAACCTTCTGAAGTTCAGACCTTTTTGAGAAATGTTCTACAGGCTGAATGAATTTGATGGATTTGGCTCCTCTGGCATTTTTGTGTCATGTATTCTGGCACTGAATGATGATCAATAACGGCAATCAATCATAGGAAATAAATAGCAATAATTACTATTATATTTACATTTACAAATTACATCTCTTGCCACAACATAACGCATTCTTTTGTGCATTGTACAGGAAAGCCCTTCGACGCCAGTAAAATAATTAATGCAGCAGTTGCCAACATAATTGTGTCAATATTACTTGGAAAACGATTTGACTACAAAGATTCCAGATTTGTGAGACTTCTAAATCTGACCAATGAAAGCGTGAGGCTTGCTGGGAAACCTTTGGTCACGGTAATGATAAACATACTTATGTTGCTTTTCCACTGGATTACATGGGAAAGTAGTAATACTGGTAATGAGTGTCTTCTGTTAAACAGGCAAATCTAAGACTTTGGGAGATAATAGGTTTACAGAGCAATTTCTTGGGCAAAACAAAGCTTGGGAGACAGTCTGGAAATCTTGAAGCCAACAATCAAACTCCCAGTCTCTCAAAAACAAACTTAAACTATAGTTTGAAGAGTGTTAAGGAGTAACAAATATTCTCTGATACTTGCTTGCAATGCTGCCTCACACCAGATTAATTTCTGTTCCTTTAGGCTTTGAAGAAAAAAAGACAGTTAGTGGTAAAGCTAGTTAAAACAGGAAAAAAGTTGCTGGATAATATTTCCATCTCCATGGTGGTAACTTGCAGCTGTTTGAGTCTGACATCAACACTACTCCTACAAAATAATAATTTTGGGCTGAGAATTTTCCTTATATTCGGTGGTCCCTGATGGATTATCTACCATGAATTAGTTTTTCATATTCTAAAGAACAAAATATTAATGTTAAGTTTTTGTCTTTGTATCTGCAAAATGGGCACAATATCACTCATTTGTTTCTGTAGTGTTTTCAGACCTCTGGCTTGTAAATTCTAACAACTTCCACTCTTGTAGATGTACAACATCTTCCCATACCTTGGATTCCTGCTAAGGGCTAACAAGACTCTTCTCCAAAACAGAGATGAATTCCATGATTATGTAAAAGTTACTTTTCTAGAACATCTCAAAAACCTGGACAAAAATGACCAAAGAAGTCTTATCGATGCTTTCCTGGTTAAGCAGAAGGAGGTAACTGAAATTTTTCTCGTTCGTTGCAACTTTTATGGCTCTGTGAAGACACAACTTCCTTTCAGTCCTTATAATTACAGCTAAATTTCTTTAGGAAATCTGTCTTCGACAAAACACATATAACAAAGTGGTAGAGTTGAACACATACTTCACTCTGTTGCAGTTCCAACCCCTTTTATTCAGCAAACATTTATTCTTATTTATTTCCTTCAGACTGTATCAATATATTTACAGAGGCTGCATCTTTTTTTAATCTGCTTTCTCTGTTGTCCCAGACTTTCTGGCTCTTTCACGAACATAACTCATTGCAGAATAAAATCACTACCTGGGCTTTACTGGGACTCTTATTTGGGGTCTCTAATATATCTGGGTTACCTTCTCCATAGAGAAAGCAGCTCTCTTTGCAGCTGGACCCAGTAAATACAGAGATCATGCAAAATATAAAACCTAGGTCAGCATTATTCTCCAGGTACAAGCCCAAAGCTCTTCTTTGCTTTTCATACTCATTTTAAAACACAGTATTTACTTCTTAATAAATGTTTTTCTACATAAATTGCATTCTCACATGGAAAGCTTTAAGTTTTCATCCTTTTATCTCAACCACTTTTTTCAGGAGAAATCCACTACCAGTGCTTACTTCCATAATGGCAACTTGCTAAGCTTGATGAGCAATTTGTTTACTGCTGGTGTTGAGACAATTTCCACCACACTATACTGGGGCTTTCTGCTGATGCTAAAATACCCTGAAATTCAGAGTAAGTGGTTTTATGACAGATACTGTTACACTCAGGGCATTAGGAACCAAATGTGAAGCTGGAGGGTCAACACATCTGTTAATACACAGTTACAAAAAGCCAAGATTTCCCATCAATTATAGTCTAGGTAATGCTGTGGTCCAGACCCAGTGAGGGGCACACTGGCAAACCTACCAGAGATTATGAACAGAGTTCGTACAGACCAGGCCCTTTGCTCAGGAAAATTTCATTAATTAATAAGACACGAGCTGTCCTGTGTGGGGCAATGAAACTGTTCCAGGTTTCCCTCAGAAATGGGCTGTTGATAAACCAAAGGCCTGTGCAGATGTTAAATGGACTGTACTGAGGCATCAGATACCTGAGAAGATGCAGGGAATTGCCCTTTGTCTGACATCTCCATTCCAGTTGATAGTACAGGGCTGTTTGGAGTCAAAATGGATTTCTGAGACTCTAGTTGGGCAGAGTAAGAACTTTAGACAGAAGAGAGGGCACAAAAAAAAGTCTTTAGGTTTCTTCTTCGTAAAGAAACAATCAAATACTCTAATTCTGTTCACCTTCCATTATTTCCAAATGGAAAAAAAAAAAGACTTTTGGAGAATCTATGATTTTCATTTCTTTTTCTACTTTACATCAATAAAGCACAGGATTTCTCAGGGATGAATGAGACCTTGTTTCTTTCTCATACTTGATTCTTTCCTCAGGAAAGGTTCAAGAAGAGATAGATCAAGTGATAGGGTCAAACCCCCCACGGATCGAGCACCGAACTCAGATGCCATATACAGATGCTGTCATCCATGAAATCCAGAGGTTTGCCAATATCCTGCCACTGGATCTGCCTCATGAGACTGCTGCAGATGTCACCCTCAAGGGCTATTTCATTCCCAAGGTGAGATGCCTACAGGATTGTTTTTTAACATTTCTTCTTCCTGAATTTGTCCAGGTATTAATTCCACTGTCCTGTTTTGCAGGGAACCTACATCATCCCCTTGCTGACCTCAGTCCTGCGCGACGAGTCACAGTGGGAGAAACCAGACATGTTCTACCCTGAGCACTTTCTCGATGCCAATGGGAAATTTGTGAAGAAAGATGCTTTCATGCCCTTTTCAGCAGGTGCTTCCTCTTTTCCATTTACTGTCATTGCAAGTAACTACTTTTTGCAAGGGATACTTGCACTTTTTGCTACTGAAGCCTGGCCTCCATATGATCTTTTTAATGGGGCCATTTCACACCCCATGTTTCACAGATTTCTGAGGGGACACCTCTGATAAGAGCAAGTACTTCCAAATGGCTGCTAATTCCTCCAGCCTCTGGATGTTATTGGTGTCTCAGTTAGCACTGAACAAATATAAATGAGACTTTGTGGTGCTTTTTTAAATATGAGGAAAGTTTTCAGCAAATTCCATGATGGTTTAGGTAACATATATCCGCATTATAATCTGTAGCCCACAACTTCTCAATGTCTTGGGGTTTGAGTCTTACCACAGCCAGTTGCACTGTCTATGACCACAAAAAGCACACAGCAAAGGTGGCTTCTATGTCTTTCCTGTTTCATTTTTCCATGTCCCCTTTAAAAAGGTCATGAATAACGTCAGCTGGGTCAAGATTTCATATACTGTGACAACAGGGAGGAGCTGTCATGTAAAAACCTAAATTCTGTGTAAAATCAAAGAACAGAAAGGGGTTGCATTTTGAGGTTTTTTGAGGCTTTCCCAGAGTGTGACATACACCTGAGTTTAAAAGGCAGTTTAAAAGCTGCTGCAGTTTAACAGGAGGACTGAGAAAAAATTATATTTACAGCACTTTTGAATATCCATAGAATATGCCCCCCACCTTCCCTCTCAGTCCCACTCTGGCCAGCATTTGTGAGTTTCCAAGGAATTTTCTGACAAATTTTAATATAAAAAATTGCCTATATATAGACTAATAGAGCCAAAGCCCAGACTCAACCAGTTGGTCCGGGATTCAAAAATTGGGCCAAGTAGACAAAAAAATCTGAAAATGAAGAAAAAAGATCAGATTTTACTGAAAACTAGAATTAAGGAATTCAGATTGCATTTCCATACATTTCTCCTCAAAATGCAAGCATTTAGACAAAGGAAAGCTAAAAAAACCACCACCAGTTGGCTTTGTTATCATACCTCTGAAGGTCACTTCTTTACTCAACAGACTTTTAAAAGCTGCTAAGTTCTTCATTCATAGCTGGGATAGGATATTTCAGGTGTTCTGGGCTCCCAATGACCTTTCTCCAAATAAGAGATGCTTAAGGTTTTTATTTTCTTCCAACTATTGAAGAAGTAGCTCCCACTGACTCTTATTTTATTCCAGGGAGGAGGATCTGTGCTGGGGAGACTTTGGCCAAAACGGAGCTCTTCCTCTTCTTCACCAGCCTCCTGCAGAGGTTCAACTTCCTGCCTCCACCTGGAGTTTCCACCTCAGACCTGGACCTCAGCCCTGCTATTTCATTTAATATCATCCCCAAACCCTATAAAATGTGTGCTGTGACACGTTCCTAGAGCTCTAAGTAGCATTTATTTGTTTCAAAAATGTTCAAATTACTTTTACATGACATTTGCCTTCCTAATCCTTTGACCAAAATAATTCACAACTTAATGAAGGTTTTCAGTACTTCTAAACCAAAGTGGTGTTCTTTTATTTTTTATTTTTTGGGGAAGGGCAGAAATGAAGGAGAAATATGAACTAATGTATGGCTCATGTTAGATCACCTAATCTGGGCTAAATAATAGAGACCCTCAGCTTTCTTATTCTTATTTCAGTTTTCACTGTTTGTTGAAAGTATATCCCAAAAAACACTCCCAAGTGCAGGTTTCTCCAAAGAGACATATGGACCATGAAGCTGTACCTGGCTTGTACTATTGCACTTAAAGACAAGCACTGCAGAACCTCTGTGGTGAATGGGGGATGTTCAGAGCTTCAGGTCTTTAGAACAGAAGGGCTTGTTCAGTCAGATTGTTTTTGAAGCTGGGTTGGGTATCCTGTTCCCCAATGCCTCATTGCAGTTTCTTCCTTTGGCTCTTCTCCCTACTCCTTCCACTGCCATGTGCAAAGAAATCAGAGTTCTTTACCTGTTATAGCAAATCACTTCTCAGGAAAAACCTTAAGCCAAGTTGACTTGAGTCCAGAGGGTCAAGGTTTTTCCTGAATCTCCTGTAAATGGATAAGCTCAGAAAAATAAAGTGTACACCTGCATAAAATGGCTGGTGCTTTTGTAATGAACCCTCTAAGGGGCTGTTAAACATTGCATAAACATTGTGTGCAAATTCCAGCTGACAGAGGGCTCCCACCTCCTGGCAACTGTGAAAGGAAGTTAAAATTGACTGAGAGCCAAAGTAGCCTTGGGCTGATTCTTCCTCAAGCCTGTGCAACTGCTCTGCCCCTGAGGGCAGCGTGGGAGTTGGGTGGTGCTCTTGGTTCAGGTCCAGCATCCTCAGGTGCCACCCAGACACATCAGGGCTCATGGCCCAGGTGCTGGGGACATGAACAGCATTGTTTACTGAGTGATCACTATGGGGTGCATAGGGGACCCTTCCCTCGCCAACCACGACAAGGTCACCTCTCTCCTCATTCTTCTATTGACTGAGAAAAATGGAGAGTTTCTGGAATAGTTCAAAGCCTTTACACATCAGTGGAAACACGCCCATCACAGATCAGACATGACCCTCCCAGACATTACAGTGTAAACCTTATTTTCCTTCCTCCTGTCCCACCATACAGTCAAGTATTTCTGGTGGTGCTCTGCCTAAACCTCAACCCAGGTGTAGAATGACAAGTATTAAACAAAACTCCACCTAAAAGGAGGAAAACTTCAAGTATTACATAACTCGTTCTCTTTACTGTAGATGCCCTTTTATCACATCACCACAGAATTTCTGATTTATCTCAAAAATACTTTTGACAATTAAAAGAGATCATCTCAGTTATGAATAATCCTTATTGTTTGGGAGTATGAAAATAAGCAGTTATGGAGAGGCACAAGATCATGGATGACTCTGTAAGGCTTCATTGCAAGGACATCAAAATGTCTCTGCTGGGGCCACAGCCTGCTCCAGTACTGAGTCTGCAGATTCCAAAAATCAAAAAGTTGACACAGCCTTGTCTGAACTGACCCTGCTCTTTCCTCCAGAACCTCTATTTGCTGAGGCAGTCTGAAATTCTGCCTTTCACATGGCAGGGCCCTGTGGTGCATGATCACCTCAGGCCCTTCGCTGAGGTGTCTCTGTTTATCAGGTGGTTAATTTCTGTCTCCAAACCAAAAGCCACTGGATTTAGTTACCTGGAAATTATTCTCCTTCTCATTAAATGTAGGATCTCCACAGCTTCTGTAAAAATGGTCTAATTAGGCTGAATAAGAATCTAGAGGTAGACATCTGGCCCTATTGAAGGCAATAGTAGAATTACCAAATCCAATTACCTGGATTTGAAAAAAAACCAGTGATGTTGATAAATTCAGTTTTCCTAAAATACTAGGCTGCCTTAAATCCAAACTGGCCTTTGATCCATTTCCCAAAATTCTCACTTTTCTATGGGCTTGCAAAAAATCTCTGTTGTGTGCCAGTAGCTCTCTCCTGAGGGGATTGCCTACTTTACTTAAAAAAAACCAAAAAAACCCCAAAAAACAGTTTTTAAAAATTTATAAAGTAGAATCATGGCTTGGTTTTCCAAAAACGAATCTTCCCGTCCTGTATGGGTGACTCAGGTGCACACACTGTCTTTCAGATGGCACTGCACATACAAATGCCATTTTATATTTAAAGTACTATAAACCTTAGAAAGCTAAAATATTAATGGAATATTTGACTATTAGGAAAATTAAGTGTCTCAATCCATCTTTCTGCCCTCCTTCAGAGCCTTTCTGTAGGCTTTGTTCTCAGAAGTCCCTTCCCTGAATTTCATGATTTGTTGTCTCAGGTAGAGAAACAAGGCTCACCTTGTTTCTCCAACAGACTAACGCTGCAAATCTTCTTTCCCTTTCCCCCCCATGGCTTGTCTCCCTGTTTCCATCTTTGTTTCACAGACAAATTCAGGAATATACCTGCAGAGCTTCATAGGGTCCCTTTCCACCACCTGGACTCTTTGTTCTTTGTCCATCCTCCACCCTCTGCTCTCCTTCCTTTGCCAGGCAGGACTGGCAAAACTGGTTCCCACTTAGGCTTTAGATAATCTCCTTTTCAAAAAGAGATTCCTTTTATTCTGAATAGAATTTCTGTGAGGTGCCCTTTCAGTTCAGAATATAAACACAAGCTTTAGGCCAAATCTTAATAGCTCCCATTAAGTATTTAACTGAGGACTGTGAGGAACCTTACCAGCAGTGCTGCAAGATTTCATCCAGTGTTGGCATGTTTAGCTCTACCACAAGTAGCAGATGGACAGATAGATTTGTCTTGAGCATAAAGGAGACTTGTTAAATAAGCATAAACAGACTTGTTGCTGTATTAGACATTAAAAGATTTCTTTATAAAGCTTTTTTTTTCAGTTCAGACAGCTCCTTGCAGATTTCTCTGCTTAATTTCACAGACTAATCTCTTTTAGGCCACATCAGGGAAAGGAGAGGCTTGAGGACTTATTCCAAAACAGACAAATGGGGTTAGAGATGTCCAAGGATCCTGCTGTAGATATTCTAGAAAATGGTTATACAGAAGAAATAATTCTTCCATCAGAAGCAGCACAATTTCAACTGAATTACAACAAAACTATTACATTAGAACCATCACCCAGTCATTTGGAACTGCCATGAGCACAGATTTCCTCGAGCACAGAAGTCATGAGCAGTTACTACCTTTGATTCTAGGATTACACGAGAAACTCTCCTATGATTTCTGATCTCACCCAAGTTATTAAATTCCACAAAAGTTCTCCTGCAGTGCAAAAAAAGCTGATCTGAATGTAGGTTTGTGAGGTTTGCCTACAAGTGAGATTTGGCTAAAAAATGAAAAGGTGTATGAATCACTCGGAAGAATGAGCAGGGAAGGAACTGGGCATTCATGCTTTTCAGTAGTGTTATTGATGGGATATTTGTCTCCAGGACATTACCCTGAGCTGGAAAGCCACACCTGTGCAATGTCTTAGCTAGAGTGGTAGCCACAAGCCTGCTGTAACCCTTCCTTCGATGCTCTGGTAGGGTGTAATTATGAATCATGGTGGCAAACTGGTCTGTCAGGCTCCAGGAGAGGGGATTCCCTTGTTCATCCAAGACACAGGCACTGGGGAAGCAGCAAATGAGACCAGCAAGATACTTCTGGCACCTTGGGTTGCCTCCCCGTGACCAGGTTTTGCAGAGCAGGCCGGCATGGGAGACATCCAGGTGAGCCAAGGTCAATTTGGGGTCCATCCTAAGGGATAGAACAGAAAGACTGTTAGGCACAAAGCTGTGCCCCTCATTCTCCAAGCAACTGCACTACATTTAAAGCTGCCTTCTCCAGCCAAATAGATTTCCAGGTCTGTATCAGAAAGGGGAATCAAAGCAAGCTGAGTTCATTTGGCTGCAGATTTAGAAATAATTGTAGAGGGCAGCACCTCTCCAGTTTGGGGGTTTGTTTTCTATAAGCTCCTGAATCCACTCACCACACTCCAGAAGTGCCTTATTCCTTACAGAAAGACTGGAGAATATGTTAAGAAAGGCAAGGAGCCTTAGTGAGTGACATTAGGTAGCACAAAAGAGTGGAAAGGATTTCATTTCCAGTCTTTCATCCTCCAAGACTGATAGATTCTTTCTGGATTTCAAATACACTGCAGAGAAATTTTTTATAGGAAGACTGAGGCCTCTGGTTCCCCTACTCTTCTGCTCTGATGTCAGACCAATATTTCACCAGTAGAGGCATGTTAGAAAACTTAGATTCAAGGAGTTGTGTAAAGCTTGCTCTGTGAAAAACAAATTTGGCAGGAATCCAAGATCCACCTATCAAATCTAAGAAGCTTTGACACAGGAAAGTCAAAGGACATGGAGAGCAGATCTGTGGATCCCATGTCTACACGAGGAGGAGGGGATGGGGAGTATCCTGAGATGTAAAAATGCAAGAGTGATTGACTAATTAAAGCAAAATCTTGATAAGTATTTAATAGTTCCTTCCTTACCAAGTGATTCCTCAGTCAGGTTTTTGAGACAGTCACAGAGAAAGCCTAACAGTCTTCCTGATATTTTGGATGTAAAAGTACTTTTAGGAAATACATCACTACAGTAATGACTTCAGTAAATGACATGGAGTGCTCAGACATACCGAAGTTTGACATCTGGCAGCATATCTGGGTCTGGATGGATAACCATCTGGAAAGAGGATGTCATCACATCTACCTGCTTGGATAAAGCCACAGTCCTGGATATTTCACATATTCCATCCTGGAGCCCTGTGTATACAAAGATTAATATTAAGGCACTTCACAAATAAAGTGGTTTGTTTGTTTGTTTTTTAAATTCTTTTTTTAGGTCTTGTCTGAGTTCAGCTTTCAAACACCGGCTCTCACTAAACCTCTAATGACACATTATTTACTGCTCAGCTCAGTCTGTATGTTGTCTACAGAATCCTATGGCCAGTAGCAAAATTAAACATCAATAAGCATCCCTTCCTGACAATGAAATAACTTCATCTATGTGAAAGCAGAACTTGAAATGGTAGTAGTGAATATGATATGGATGAAATTCAGAAAGCTAAAAAAAATTCCATATCCTAGATCTTGATTTTTGCTTAAGTACAAAAAAACCCACCCTTTCTGTAGAGCAGAATGGCAAAGTTTATATTCCATGAAAACTACTCATTCTGTTTACTCTGAATCAAGTAAAACTGGACTGCACCTTGAATCTGAAAAATTTGTCCCCAATTGATGGCATCTGTGTTTTCCAGTAGTTCCCAGTAAGCCTCCAGCTCCTTGTAGAAAACTGCATAAGCATTGGTGTAATGGTCAAGGTCATCCATCTCATTCTGGGGAGAAAAAATATGGAAGAATTACAAATTCTGCCCCTTCCCACATACAGATTTTTCACATTGGAATCAAAACTCACTAAAGGCCAACTCCAGACTTAAAAAATGGTATTTGGTTTACAAGGTCTTCAGACCACACCTCTTCTGGAAAACAAAATATGTTCCCTGCCCCTGAAAGAGCTGAAATAAAACAGTCTGGCCTCATCAATACTATTACACCATCTTACTCTCCAAAACAGGCTGGAAACACTCAAACTGCCAGCTGGGGATTGTTCGCATCCTGTGCTGACTCCTTCATTGCTGGTTGTCCCAGAGACCTCGACAAGGATTTAGTTGTACCTCATATGAGCCTACAAGAAGAAGGGATTGTTATCTGAGCCTAGAGTTGGGGAAGCATGCACAAATTTGTGCAGCTCAGAGATTGCTTTATCACAGTGGACAGAGGGAGTTATGGCAATGCCCCCTCTGAAACCCTCTGTAGCACAGCCTGTAATGAACCACAGGAACGCAGAAGGACCCTTCTTTCACCTTGTAGCAGCATCTGCCCCACCATAAGGTCACTAAGGTTCTTTTTTTGTGTGTCTATCTGCACAAAGGCTGGAAAGACCAAAGAATCCTTGGAGAGGTTTGGTCAAGTGGCATGAGTGCAAGTAGAATGTGTCTCTACATAAACTCTGTAAGTTAATCTTCAATCAGTGTAATCAGGCTAATTACAATCAATTAGAGCATGTATTTCATAACTAAGTTTGTTCATGCTAGAATTCCTAGGCAGAACGTCTCAGGAAAAAGCAGCACTCCCTATAGTGTGCTTTGTGCTGGCACCCACTGGGATGTCCTATGGCACTTTATGGTTCCCACCTCCCCATTACACACTTCCCAGATACAGCTGGCTCCATCCATAAAGCTCTCAGAAAGCTGGGAGGAAGGCTCCAGTCATGTTGGATCCACCTCTCAGAAAGAAAGATAAAAACCACCTCTATCTACCTCCCTCTGTGGCCGGGTGATAACAGCTTTGAAGTCTGGCCATGAGTCCACCACCACTTCTGTCCTGAAGGGGTTCCCTCGGCTGATGTTCACCACAGCTCCATAAACCTGCAGGAGGAAGAGCCAATAGAAGAAAGACAGTTTGAGACATGCTACCATGTGTTGTAAACCAGAGACTGAACCAGTGACACAGAGCTGAAAGCTTCACACACATACACACACATCTCATGTAACCCTTCAGGTGTGTAGGCTGAAACCTACACACTGACCAGTAAGGCACAATACCATGAAGATAAACCATTATCTAATTATGTCAACCCTAATCACTATGGAGAGGAGGTGGACTAATGTTCTTTTCTTAAGAACGGGAACTTAGGTTAGTAATCAGGACCAAAGGATAAGACAGGCTGAGAGAGTTGGGGCTGTTAAGCCTGGAGAAGGGAAAGCCCCGAGGAGACCTCAGAGCACCTTCCAGTACCTAAAGGGGTTCTAAGAGAGCTACAAGAACATCTAAGAGGAACATTTTACAAGAGTCTGGAGTGACAGGACAAGGGAGAATGGCTTCAAACTGAAAGAGGGCAGATTTAGATTAGAGATTAGGAAGAAATTCTTCCCTGTGAGGATGGTGAGGCCCTGGCACAGGTTGCCCAGAGAAGCTGTGGCTGCTCCTTCCCTGGAAGTGTTGAAGGCCAGGTTGGACGGGGCTTGGAGTAACCTGATCTAGAGGAAGGTGCCCCTGGCTATGCCAGGATGTTGGAACTGGATGAGCTTTAAGATCCCTTCCAAGACAAACCATTCCTTGATTCCATGATATCTCAGATGCAGTTATCCAAACAGCAACTATCAGTCAGTCCAGAGGAAGTGCAACCCTTTCCCTAGAGTTTTGATTCCCTGACAAACATCCAAAACCACTGATGGAAATACCACAGAAAATGCAGGTCAGTGCTGTTACCTTAAGGGACTCAGGAAAACTCTTCCTTAACATTTTCTCAAGCATCTGCAGCTTCCTGGAGCAGTTAAGTACCAGCATCTCTCTTGCTGGGAACACATAGAAAATATAAAGATTCACTCAAAAAAAGAGATAATGTGAAGGAACTGAGTGGTACAATTGCTAATTTCATAAAATACAGTATCTCCCACAAGTGTCTTGCTTCAGAACGTACCTGTGTAAAACAAACAAAAAAATTTCCAAAACCAAAAAGTTTCTGAGAAGCCAAAAAAAAAAAAAAAAAAAAAAGAGTAACTTTACTTAAAAAGTCTAAGGGAAGAATTCAAATCCTAAGGTTTCTCAGAGGTAACACAATGTTCATTCTTTCTTTTACCTCTTAAATGTGCACCATTTAATCTTAAAAGCATTTCCCTTTGCTGCATTTTGTTATAAATATTAACATACCTTAAGAATTACTGCAGCCATCAAGTATCCACCTTCCTACTAAGGAACATCTTATGAACAGTCACCCCTCAGGATCACAGATCAGCAACCTCATCTGCTGGAAGGTGTCCCTGCCCATGGCAGGAGGCTGGAACCAGTTGAGATTTAATGTCCTTTCCAAGTCAAACTCTCCTATGATTCTATGATTACATGTTGGTATTTACCTTCCTTGAAGCTTACATTCCATTTTCTCACCATATTCAATGGAAAAACTGTCTCTGGGTCACTGCATCACTGTACGTGCAACTATAAAGGTAGCATCAGTACATGTTTGAATACACAGCTACTTTTACTTAAGGACAGTTCTAAGACCTTTATGCCTGGAAATACTTTCAGATTGGGAAAAAATATTGATATGTATAGCCCACTTGATAACTTACCTGCCTTCAGTCTTGGAGCTCACCCTTCCAAAGTGCAACAATAACTTGAAGTGAGGAGACTATAAAATACATCCGCTTCGTGGCTGCTTCTGCACAGGGAATGATGAGAGTCCTCGTTCAGAATCTCAAACCTATAAATTTATTGATCCAAGTTGTTCTAAATTGGTATACTGTTCCTAGCAGCTTTGTTCTGTCTTTTTTGGGGGGAGCATGGAAATAAAAGCCAGAGCCAGCCACACCTTCAGAGGAGGAGGGACTCTGTAAGAAAAGTGACACAGGGCTTGTTCAGGAGTATACGTTCTAGAAAGAACTTTAAATTTGTTCATGAAGACATTTAATCTCTTTGCATTTATACCAGTGAATGGTATGCTTTGCACACACTTATAATGATCTCTTCTTCTCAGTGGGAGGGAAATTAGTTCTCATTTTCAGTGCCAAGGTTCTTACCATGAGGTAAACTGAGACCAGAGAAACCCAACCCAGCTCAGTGGCCCCAAGCACCACTTTGAGGTGGCAGCCCTGCTCCCCTTTTGCCTGAGTTTTCAGTTGTCCCTGTCAGTCCAGTTTGATGATGTTAACCCATCCTGTCCTCTGGATTTGGACTGGATAACCTACAAACAAGGCAGAAGAGTCGATACAGAAAGAACATCGAAGTGTTACCTGAGAGGACATGCAGATGTTTTGCTTGAACATAAGAAAGGGTTGATATGGGATACAGATGAATGTTATTGATATATCTTAAGAAATCTGCAGCTTATAACTTACTGTTTGAAGCCAAGGCTTGTGAAATTGAAGTTTCAGATGCTCCCAGGTCATATCACACAAGTTCACAGCTCCACACAGACTGATCAACAGTGAACCTGCTCCTAGAGGGGTCTTCTAATCTCATCAAAGCCACAATCTGACCATTCTGCATGAATAAAGTGTATCCAACATCAAGTAAGTTGAGCTAAGACCACTTCCTAAATGTCTGGATTTATGTTCCCGGTTTATGTTTTTCTGCTTATGTGTGCATGACAACCCCAAGATAACAACATCCTAAGAACAGCCAGCCTATCACAAATCACCTAGTCTCAGGAAAAAAATAAAATAGTTAATTAAAAAAATTAACCTGTACCTATCTACCCCTGTAATGCAGAAGCTCCTTCTTCAATTACTACTATTTCTGCTTTCCTTGTGTGGAAGCTGTATCTGACTCCTACTTACTGCCCTTTTCCACACTTTAAAAAAAAAAATGAAAAGGTATCCATTGGTTCAGGCAGTTCAAAACCCACACAGTAATTTGCTCACAAGTAAATCACCCTCAATGAAACAAAGCAAAAATTAAGATGCTGGTACGCAGGAAAATCATGGGTTAAAGTACTTTTGGGTAAAGTCAGTAAATGCTCCCCTTGTCAAGTGATCAAAAATTTGAGAAATATTTTTAAATAATTATGCATGGGAAAACAGATTTTTTAATTTCATTTTCATCCTCTGAAGCCAAAAGGTATTTGACAGTTAATGAAATACAAGGTGAGTACACAACTCTGACATCAGAGCTTAGCTCTATAATGTTCTCAGGTAGTTTCCCCGAGCACCTGGATAAATCAGGTGGAGTTATTTTTTAGCAGTGAACATGGAAGTGCAAAAAAATCCTGTACATTTCATAAAAATTATTCAATTTCCTGTCATGGAGGCTGTTTTACCAAAAAAAAAAAAAAAAAAAAAAAGTAGAAAATCGAACAGGGCATTTACAACTTTTTATTTTTATTTTATTTTATTTTTATTAGAAAATCATATTTTTACTTGGTGGTTCAGGTTTAAAAAGGATTTAACTCTTACTTTGGTTAAGAGATTCTGCCTTCAGTGATCTACAGATGTAGATACAGAAGTGCAAATATAATGGAATAGTTGCCTAATTCTATAAAAATGCCCAAATAACCCAGGATCCATTTCCCTCCCTTCTCCTAGGACAGGATATATCAACATTAGAAGTCATCACAAGTCAAACCCCAAAAGAATCCTTGATAGATGACATAAATCACTGGAGTCCCAGAATGTATCTACAGATTTATATACCAATATTCATAGAAAATGTTTTAAGGGAAATTCAGCAGTCACAACAGCAAAGCCATTAGAAAGAAAACAGTTTCCATGCTGAGCATCCTGCTGCTCTACATTAACACAGAGTGCTGGTCGACATTATCTCCTCCAAAGGAGACTCCACACATTTCATCTTCTCAAAGCAAGTCCACCTTCTCATAGGTCTTTTCAATGAGGGTTAACAAGTTCTTCAAGTCAGTTGACTGTTGAATAGTGTTCAAATCCTTTAACAGACCTTTCTGATTCTTTGTCTTCAAAATTTCTTCCTAAAGAAGGAAAGAATGACGGATAACAAATAAAAACTGCTTTTGTCAAGTGCAACAGGAATTCCCCTTTCGTGCAGCCCAGTTGTAGCCAAAGTAAGATAAAAAAAGATTCAAAAAGACAAAGAGTAAGTCTTCCCTTCAACAGTTATAGATATGTTTCAGGTATGATTACAGGTTCCCTAGGACCACAGGTTTTTCTAGGAAGAGACAAGTGATCCTTTTAATTAGAGAGTGATTTAGCTTAGAAGGGACCTTAAAGATCATCCAGCTCTAAGGCCCCTGCCAATGACAGGGACATCTTCCACTACACCAAGTTATTCAGGTCCCATCCAACCCGGCCTTGAACACTTTCAGGGATGGAGAGAGTTTCCAGGGTTTTGTTTGGTTTTTAAAACATAAGTACATAGTTCCCAATGAAAAGAAACAAGAAAAAAAAAGGAAAAAGAAAACTCTCCAATTTTTCTGAATTTTCAGATTTTCCCCCTCTGACAGAAGATGTGATAAAAGCACATTCTGCTGCCTTCCTTCTCATAACCAAAGTATTACACATATATATATTTATATAAATAACAGTTACATACACGTATATAAATATATTATATATTCCACACGCACCTGCAAAGTAGGTGCCTGCACACTGTGCTTGGGGAGTTCTGGAAGGTGGAGTGCACCACTGCCATTTTCCTGGAATATCTAGGAAGGGAAAAAGAAAAAATAATCCAAAAAACCCCAAACATCAGGTTCCCCAGTAGGAAAATAACCTGGCTGTCATTATCCAACTTCTGAAAACTAAACTTCTTAATTTTGCAACTAAAGTTGGTGAAATTGAAAAGAATTATTCTCAAAGGCAAATGAGGCCTTCCTTAAATGACATTCCCTGAGAAACAGCTTGTTTAGGACAGCTCTGGAAGTTAGCCCATTCCTATAGGTTAGGGTACAGAAGTATTTATTGGAGATACCTTCCTGGCCTCTTTTTCATCTTCCTCTAACTGGTTCTTCAGCAGCTGGATTTTGTACTTCAGTTGCTGCACAGTTTCCTCAATGCGGTCTGCTGATCGCTCAGCTTCAGTTATTTCTTCCTAAAATAAAACAGACACAACACCAGAATAAAATTTACTTCAAAGATGGGGAGCCTTTTGTACAGAACCATCCAGACAGAGACACTGCTGTGCATCAAAGGTGGGTTATGATGAGGAGTGGACACTCCTCCACAAGAGCATAGGTACAGTCAGCTCTCTCTCTACTAAAAGGTTACAACACACACTGAGCAGCAGCAACTGGGTAAGGTAACTCCTTCCCTTTCTTGCCTTTCATACCTGCAGCTGTGCCAAAGATTCCTCATTTGCCTCAAGCATTTGTCTCTCTGCCATTTGAAGGCTTGGGATATTCTTCAGGCTGTCCAGTTTCCCTGGAGGCACCTTTACAGTCTTGAAAACTTTCAGCACCCTTAAGTGTACAAAAAGGAAAACATGACTTGCAGTTCTTTGCAAAACTAGAAGTGATTAATTACTTCTCTGGGGAAAAAACTAAACTCAGTTTAGCCCAATTGCTGCTAGTGAAGTAAAAGGCTCCAGACAGGAAGGAAAGCTGTCTTGAACTGTTTTCCAAAATCATGTGGAATAGATGTCTATCCAAAGAAGGAACCAGGAACAAGAAATCCCACCATTCTCACCTTTGCTACTGCACTGACCTTGTGTGATTTCCATCCCACTGGCCTGTACATTCCCTGATTATAAACTATTCTGACCCTTCTGCTTTTCAAAGTAAAACTAAGTTCTAAAATCAGCATTTTAGCTTCTTCCAAACAATCATCATTTTAGTAAAACCTGAACATGATATAGGATATATAGCTTTTTGTCAGAGGGAGAGTTTAGCTTACCCTCAAAGCATGGTACAAAATAACTGGGTAAAAGAAATCTCTTCTCTCATTGTTTTCTTTTAATTTATAGTTTCTTACCTTTTTTTCAGTACATTGAGGTGCTTCTGAACATCATCTTTCTCCTTCCTCTGTTGGCACAACACAGATCTGGAAAGAAAACAAAGGCAGAATTCCTGTCACAAAGCCTGCAAGCACAGAGAACACATCAAATGAAGTGCACACAGTCAGAACTTCTCTAGGTAAAAATTTCCAATTTCAGACAGAAAGTGTTATATTATATTGCATAAAATATAGACAGACAGCCATATTGCCCAAAAAAGCTCCAAAGCATTTCCAGTTCAAACAATACTACAATTTTTACTTTATTCCTTGCGGAAACAAAGAAGAACCACCAGGATATTTGGCACTTACAGTACTGCTGAATCCACTGCACTTTCCAGAAATTGTCTACTGCTCTCTGAGAGAGTCTGCCAAGATCCTATTGTGGCACTGGAAAGCTTCACTTTTTTTGAAGAAACATTTTCTCCTGTTAACATAAAGGAAGAAAAGGAAAAAATATGATTTGTCAAACCTGGGCAGATGGTTTTGTGACTCATTTCAGTCAGATGGGAGTCAAAGGTGTAACACTTCAGATTTAACAGCAAAGAACAAGGTCCTACCTCTAGGGGAACAGTCTCTCTGCTTCTTAACTGTCCTTTTCACTGTCTCAGTGACCTGCTGAAGAGAAGAATTTGTAGCAAATGTGGCAATTTTGAAACATCCTCTGCTGTGCCATCATCCATCCACTACCATCAACCCACTGTGTTAGTGCCTGACAGAAACCTTTGACACTGACCACTAAAAAAACCATCTTTTTTGAACTGTGCAACAGTAATTCATGCCAAGTAGACTAAGGAAAAAAAATTCACTCTTCCCAATTCCTCCCATTCCAAGAATGAGATCATGAAATAAATGCACAGGATGTTTGTCTGTTCAGCAGCATCTTGAGATCGTGCTGTTCATCAGTTCAGCTGGGTAACAAACCTTGTTGGAGAATCCTGTCGTGAGACATGCAAAGAATATCTTCCAAAGGTGAATAAACTGAGCCTGAATGAACTCTGACCTGATCACTCTGCTCAATCAGATGCTGTTCAGCAGCTCTTCACAACTGCACAGCCAGCTTGCCTTTTTGCTCATGATCAGGCAATGCTTCCCTCTACTTGTGACAGGCACAGTAGCACCCAACTAGGAATTCTGGAAACCAGGAAGCAATCAAGGCTGCTCAAAAGAGCTGTTCACACTGGGCATTTCCTCGAGTTACATTTAGTTACTTAATTGTTCTCTATAAATTTCAGTTTAAAAATGGGCAAAAATATCTCTTTTTCCCGCCCCTTTGGTTACTTTTCTATTTTGATCCAAAATAATGAATACCTGTCTTTTTTGACCTTGTTTTCTTCCTTCTCCATCTGTTCCTTTTTTTTTGCTGGAAGGTTTCAGTTTGTGTTGAGACTTAAAAGGGTTTTTTGCTGATCTCCCACCAGGGGTCTCCCCCATTTTAGTGGAAGGTGTGTGGCGGGGTTTCATTATCTGTAAACCAACAGGAACAGGAGGAAAAGACAAAATTAAAATCTAGCAATTACGAGCCTAAATGAGCACAAATGTTCGCATATTTGCTAATCCAAAGCCTAAATCTTGTATATTTACCTAAGTGCAGGACTCCTAAAAAAGCATCCCCATCTGCCTTTTAGACAAACTCTTACTTGTTTCACATCTGTTTCTAAAGTTAAAAGGCAGCATGACGGGGATGTCAAAGAACAGCAATGGTAAAGCAACAGAACTGACCTGAGAAAAGCCTCATTTGTTCTTAAAGTAGAAAATTCTCTGCTCTCAAAAGACCCTGCCTGTAACACTGTGTCCAGCTCTGGGGCCCCTAAAATAAGAAGGATGTGGCGCTGCTGGAGCAAGTCCAGGGGATGCCACGGAGATGCTCTAAGGGCTGGAGCACCTCTGCTGTGGAGACAGGTTGGGAGAGCTGGGGGTGTTCACCTGGAAAAGGCTCAGGGGAGAACTTAGAGCTCCTACCAGTGCCTAAAGGGGCTCTAAGAGAGCTGGAGAGGGACTTTGCACAAGGGTCTGGAGGGACAGGACAAGGGAGAATGGCTTTAAACTGACAGAGGGCAGGTTTAGATGAGATATTAAGAAAAAACTCTTCCCTGAAAGGGAGGTGAGGCTCTGGCACAGGTTGTCCAGAGAAGCTGTGGCTGCTCCATCCCTGTAAGTGTTCAAAGCCAGGTTGGATGGGGCTTGGAGGAAGGTGGGGTAGTGGAAAGTGTCCCTGCACATGGTGGGGGGGTGGGACTAGATGGTCATTAAGGTTCCTTCCAACCCAAATCATTGTGTGGTTTTATCTTTCTAATGCAGCTGAGCAGAATCATCCAATTACCAGACCTTCTTACCTTAGCCCCTAATTACAACAGTCTTTGCTGCCATTTAAACCTATAGTTTCTTTTCTTACTTACTACAGAGACAGAGGGAAGAGCAATCCCACAGAAGGGAACAGCCACAACACCCCACCACCCTGCTCTTCTCTCTATATATATTCAGTTTTTCTTTCATCCCCTCGGCCCATTTTCCCCTCACTCAGAGGTCCTGTCACGGCTCACCAGGGGAGCGTTGTGACTGACCCTACACCAGATAAATAAGCTCCAGGCCAGGTAACCAAGCCATGTTAAGAAGCCCTGTAAGAGGTAAATAATGCCTAAACGAGGTAAGCAAGCCCTATAAAAGGTACATAAACCCTAAACCAGGTAAGTAAGCGCTGTCTTTCTCCTCCACAACTGCCGAGGCTATATAACAGCTTTCGCAGCTCACAAGAGATGGCGCGAGGACTACAACTCCCGGCATGCACCGCTCAACAGTGCAGCTCGGAGAACTCGCATACCGAGCGCAATGCAGGCTGGGAGTTGTAGTCCTCCCCAACCATACTCCCAATACCCCTAAACGCTCGCTCTCTTGCCGCTGCCTGATAACACCCCGGGGAGCATCTCCACAAAAACCTTCTCCCCCCTCCCGGTTCATCCCGCCCCGAGCCTCACCGGCCCGGCGCTGCCGCCTCCTCTTCCTCCTCCTCCTCAGCGCCCCTACCTCAGCTCGCCGGGACGTTACAAAATAAACCGCGCTCCCCGCGCGCAGGCGCACTGACGTTCCCGCCCGCTGCGCGTGCGCGGGACCCGAGCGCTGACGGAGGGGCCGAGACAGGTAACGGGAAGTGGGGGGGGGGAGAGGTGTCTGTCCCTATTCCCATTCCTGCCCTTATCCCTGTCCATATCCATGTCCGCAGTCCCTGTCCCGGTCTCTGTCCTTGTCCCGATCCCCTAACCCAGACGCGGTCCCGGCCCCGCGTCCCCATTGGCCGCCGAGGGGGCGTGTTTGTGGGCGGGAGGTGGTGGCGGGGGGCACCCGGTCACCCCCCGGCTGTGGGCGCTGAGGGGGGACAGCGGACAGGGCGGCTTTGGGGCTCCCTCGGGGTGAGGGGCTGGTGATGGAGAGATGAGCAGAGAACTGACTGAAGCTCAGCAAGGGCCGGTGCAGCGTCCTGCGCCTGGGGAGGAACAGTCCTGGAGTGTATTAGTGACAGCATTGCCAGCAGGTCAGGGAGGGGATCCTGCCCCTCTGCTCAGCCCTGGGGAGGCACATCTGGAGTACTGTGCCCAGCTCTGGGCTCCTTGGGACGGGAGAGACGTGGAGCTCCTGGAGCGAGTTGTTGTGATCAGATTATTACGATTATTAGAGAGATGCCTCTTCCCCATTTAAAGTGCAAAAGAGACCACATGCCGAAGTCAGTAGTACGGATTTTGTTTAACAGTAAATGTGAGGGGGAGAGAGAGAGAGAGAGAAAAAAATAGAAAAGAGAGGGAGGGGGAGAGAAAGAGAGTGACAAAAAGTAGGCAGATATCACCACCTCATGGATCCAGAAGGTGTCCTGTAGTCCTTTTGCCCGTGGCTTCTTGGTGGTGAGGGTTCCACAAAACACAGAGTTCAATGGATTAGTATAAATTCAGGGATATGGGGTACCCAAGCACCTCCCCTGCAGAAGGGAGTTTTACATGGTTTTTTGCAACACTGTGGATCTGTTGCAACACTGTGGATCTTGTGGGCTCAGAAATGAGTCTGGGGGCTATGGCCTCCCCCTGCCAGACGCAGCGAGGGCTGATTTTCAGCACAGCTGCTGAGTTGGCTTTCCTTGTGGATACATTCCTCTCCCCCAGGCTTGTTTAATTCTCCTTAGATCTGAGATAATTGGACAGTAGTACTGCCTTTATCTTCTCTCAAGTTCAGGTGGCTTAACTCACAGTCCAGTTTCCCAGTTTCAGGAGGCGTATTTGGGCAGGGTGAGCTTCTGTGGTTGGAGCTTCTTTATACACTTTGGCATAGTAGGCAAAGTCCTCCGGTGATCTTAACAGTGGTTAAGACAATTATGATTTTTAAGTCTCTTACATAGCTCCAGCAGAGGGTTACAAAGATGATGAAGGGACTGGAGCATCTCTCTTAGGAGGAAAGGCTGAGGGAGCTGGGCCTGTTCAGCCTCAAGAAGAAACACTGAGTGGCGACCTCATCCATGTCTGTCAGTGTTTGCAGGGAGGGGGCAGAGGATGGACCAGGCTGTCCTTGGGGTTTCCCAGCAATGGGACAAGACGAATGGAACTGGTACCCAGGAGGGTCCACCTGAACATGAGGAAGAACTTCTTTCCTGTGCAGTGACCGAGTACTGGAACAGGAACAGGTTACCCAGAGAGTTTGTGGAATCTCCCTCACTGGAGATGTTCCAGAGCTGTCTGGACACAATCCTATGCCATGTGCTCTGAGAGGACCCTACTTGAGCAGGGAGGTTGGACCAGATGACCCCTTGTGGTCCCTCCCAACCTGCCCCATTCTTTGATTCTGTGACTGATGCAGCAGTGGGGGCCCAGGTTGCCTTTCATCCTGGCTGCAGCATCACATGCCCACAGGGAATGAGTGCTCCTCAGGTGCTCCTCTGTGCCCAGCAGGTTATATACATACCACATTTAGCATATATATTATTAAAGCACGTATTTGGAGTGTTGCTGCAACACCATAATGAGAGGTGAGAGGTGTTTTCCAGTTTTATGTGAGATTTCTCATGAAGGTGTCAGGGAAGTGTGATTTTCCAGGGGTTGTGAAGGAAATGAGGCAGAGAGGAGGTGAGTGCCCTTGGAGCCAAGCTGTAAAGGTTGTGGCTTCAGAAAGAAGCAGGGATAGGGTGTGGAGAGCAGCAGCAAAGGAGCTTACAGCTTTCAGGAGTTACTGAGCTTACAGAATCACACGATGGTTTGGGTTGGAAGGAACCTTAAAGATGATCTCATTCCAACCTCTTGCCATGGGCCAGGATGCCTTCCACTACACCAGGTTGCTCCAAGCCCCATCCAGCCTTGAGCATTTCTAGGGATGAAGCAACCACAGCTGCTCTGGGCAGCCTGTGCCAGGGCCTCACCACCCTCACAGAGGAAGTTAAAGTTGTCTTCCATACCAGTCTCACGTGTGGTGAGATGAGCTCTGGAGCTCTTGCATTATCCCTGTGTTCTCACATGCCACAGTCTTTTTCTCCTTTTTTTCTCAGTGTCTCTGGTTACCATCCAGCCCAAGCCACCTTTTCCAAAGTTTGTGATTTATCAGCAATTTTCTGACAGTCCACTTTCTGCAGAGTGCCGCCTTGATGTTGGATATAAGAAGAAAACCTTCCCTGTGACGGTGGTGAGGCCCTGGTACAGGTTATCCAGAGAAACCTTGGCTGCCCCATTCCTGGAAGAGGGTCCCTCTTTAAGGAATTCATAGATGAGGGAGGTGGGAAGGTCAGAGGGTAGCTGGGCATGGCATCTTCATGCCTCACACTGGCTTTTCAGTGACTGATTAACGATGGTGCTGCTGAGGGACTGAATAAGTGACACATTTACGATGTGAATATAGACGGGTTTGGGAACGTTTCCTTGGCTAGAGGAAAATGATGATGCAGATATGTGTATTTATTTTGTCCAGCTCACCCCGGGCTGACAGCTCAGCCATGCTGAGGGCCAGGGACGTCATCCTGCGGCTGCGGCCGTGCCACCGCATGCCCCTGGCCCAGATTCCAGCCGGCCGGAGCACGTGGCGTTCCCTGCACAGGCAGCCCCTGCACCCAGAGTGGGCTGCCCTGGCTGAAAAGCAGCTGAAAGGCAAAAACCCCAAGGATTTAATCTGGCACACCCCAGAGGGGATCGACATCAAGCCGTTGTACTCCAAGAGGGACACCAAGGACCTCCCTGAGGAGCTGCCAGGGGTGAAACCTTTCACTCGGGGGCCCTATCCCACCATGTACACCTATAGGCCATGGACAATCCGACAATATGCTGGATTCAGCACAGTGGAAGAGAGCAACAAGTTCTACAAGGACAACATAAAAGGTAGGGCAGCTGGTTTGGGAAAAAGCATTGCCTTGTGAAGCAGTGGGGAACATGGATTCAGTGTGCTACATGGCAAATGTGATCGTTCTGCCTCGTGAGTTTGGGTTTCTGATGGGATCTTCCCAGTGGCACTATCTATATTTCTTTATTATTGGGAAATTGGATCATTTCTGGAACTGACTTTGCTTCATTTTGCTGTGGAAAAGAAATGTGTTAAATGCTGGTTTTAGTTATTGCACCTTAACACATAGAGAGATGTAATTTGGCTCCATCCCAGAGTCCAACCAGCAGAGATTATGGAGCACTTCACACTCGTTTTGAGACCATGAGAGAAGATTGTAGTGGAAAAAAAATGTTGAACTATGTGACTTAACTTCTGGTGTTAGTGCATTCTGACATTTTGGATTTCCATCTCATATTCTGAATGAACTCATAAATACCTATAAATAGTATCATTCATGGCATATTACTAAATACAAAATATGGGGATTTTCCTTATTTGAGAACAGTTTTCCCAATATTTCTGCAGAGTGTTGTCCTTTGCAGATGTCCCTGCCCATGGCAGGGGGGTTGGAAGTAGATGATCTTTAAGGTCCCTTCCAACCCAAACCAATTCTCTGTGATTGTTGAGGAGTTGTTTGGAGATTTCTGCATCTTTTGATACCATGGTTTTTTGTTTCTCTTTCCTGTAGCTGGCCAGCAGGGATTGTCTGTTGCTTTTGATTTGGCCACCCACCGTGGGTATGATTCAGACAATCCACGAGTCCGAGGAGATGTTGGAATGGCTGGAGTTGCCATTGACACTGTGGAAGACACTAAAATCCTTTTTGATGGAATTCCTTTGGAGAAAATGTCTGTTTCCATGACAATGAACGGGGCAGTGATTCCCGTGTTGGCAACATTCATTGTGACTGGAGAAGAGCAGGGAGTGCCCCAGGCCAAGCTGACAGGGACAATCCAAAATGACATCCTGAAGGAGTTCATGGTCCGCAATACCTACATATTCCCTCCAGAGCCATCCATGAGGATCATTGCTGACATCTTCCAGTACACCTCAAAGGTATTCATTGTTTAAATGTACTTCTGATACTATGTCAAGTTAACTGTTTTTGAGGCACTTTGGAGAACAAAGCAGAAGATGGGAAGACCTGTCATAGTGAAGAATAGTGAGGTCGTGGAAAGGGCTGGAAGGAGAAGTTAAGATCCCAAATCACTTACAGCATAAATTTGAAGGTTTTTTAAGTCAATCCCAATCAAAGCCAGATTAAGGTGAGCCTGAGCCTGAAAGGATGCAGGAAGCTTAGAGATGAGGAACATTCAGGCTGTTCTTTGCAGAGAAAGTAAGAAGCCACATAGTTAAGCATTGTTTGCAGAAGCAAAGAGGTAAGAGTCTCGAAGGGCTTCTGCTGCAAAATTAAGAATGAGAAGAAGGTAATGAAAGGATTGAAGTCTGGAGCTGATGACTGGAAGTTCAGTGCTCCCAGTTGTTTTCTTAGTTGCATTTTCACTGGAGAGGTGGCACACAGCCTGTGATGGAGAACAATACTCAGCATGGTGAGTGATGGTACAGGCACAATGGATAGTGCAAAAAGGTGAAACCACATGAAGTAAAGATCTGCAAACACCATTTCATAGGCTTGGATTATATTTGCAGTCTACAGGGAGTGCACAGAATGGGCTGGAACACCTCTGCCATGGAGACAGGCTGTTGTTCAACCTGGAGCGGAGAAGGCTCCAGAAAGAGACCTCATTGCAGCCTTTCAGTGACTAAGGGGGCTTGTAAAAAAGACTGAGAGAACTTTTTACACAGGCAGGTAGTGATAGGACAAGGGGAACAGTTTTAAACTAAAAGAGGAGAGATTCAGGTTAGATACTAAGGAAGAAATTCTTCCCTGTGAGGGTGGCGAGGCCCTGGCACAGGATGCCCAGAGAAGCTGTGGCTGCCCCATCCCTGGACGTGTTCAAGGCCAGGTTGGAGCAACCTGGGATAGTGGAAAATGTTCCTGCCCATGGCAGGGGGTTGGAACTGGATGAGCTTTAAGGTCCCTTCCAACTCAACCCGTTCTGTCACTCTGTGAATGGATTATTTGTGAATGTTGATAGAGCAATTATCCACCCCGCCCCTTGCTGTTATACCCTGTTGTCTCTTTTTTGCAGCATATGCCAAAATTTAATTCCATTTCCATCAGTGGGTACCACATGCAAGAGGCAGGAGCTGACACCATTCTGGAATTAGCTTATACCATAGCAGATGGCTTGGAGTACTGCAGAACTGGGCTTAAAGCTGGCCTCACCATTGATGAATTTGCACCAAGGTGAGCTCAAGAAATTTGCAAGTATAAAACTCACTTTTTGGTAAAACCTCTAAGACAGTTTAATATGAAATTCTGTATTTTTAGGCATACAAGCAATATTGGCAATGCTCACGTTGCAGATAGGTTCGGGTTTGTTTTTGTTACATGATTTCAGTTATAAAATCTATTTTGTCCAACACCTAGGCTAATAAACTGAATAAAGCTCATGCACAAGCATTGTCAAGGTCAATTTTAATTTAATTTTCAGCAGAATATTGTATTTTTTGTATAGTTAATGCCAGACTAGGCAAGAATTATAGTTTCAGTGGTCTTGTTTATTTACAGATTCCCTAACTATACAGTGAGTTTAAAAAAGAAGAGGTGTGGTGCATGGAGCCTGTTGCACATTCAAACTGTAGAAATCAAATTAATTAACCCATCCCTGACATCTGTGGCAAGATCCAAGTGGATCATGTAGAATAAGATACAGCCTTATTTTCAGGCTTTGAAGTGATGGGGAATTCTGTAAGAGCTTTTGGCAAATTGTTTCCATAGCTAATTCACTGTTTAAAAAGTGCATCTTTAGTCTAATAACTTTTACTTGTGTGAACTGTGTATGTTTGCATTTATAAATCATAAAAGCTGTAAGTAAGCAAAAGTATATTGATCAGTCTGTTCCCTGTTATGCTGTCCTGTGTTAAACTGATTTGGATTTTGATTAAAATCATCAGGAAAAGGATGAAAACATGCTTGTAATATGTAATGTCTTCTCATTATAGGTAGTTTGTGAGTGTAACTGCACTGGTAGATGGTGTCCAGGAGTATTCCCTGGCACTACACTGTCACTGTCTGTACTTGCTGGGACACTGCTTGACTGAGAGCTCCCCCAAAACAGTCCCTGGGGACAGTTTAGCAGTTCCAGGGGCCGCTGGCAGTGGCAGTTTGTTTGCAGTCACCCTGTTTGGAGGCTAAATCACTTTATTCACATAAACGTGTACGTTCTGTAGCAGCTGGCATCAGTGTCCAGGAACATTCCCATCATCTGCAAAAGTAAATTATCCGAGACCTTGCTGTAGGATTTATCCTTTACTGAAACAAAATTATTAGAATGGTTTCATGTTTTATCCTGTTCATGTGCTCTTATTACAGGCTCTCCTTCTTCTGGGGAATTGGGATGAACTTCTACATGGAAATAGCGAAGCTGAGAGCCGGGAGGCGGCTCTGGGCTGACTTGATTGAGAAAATGTTTAAGCCCAAGGATCCCAAATCTCTTCTGCTGAGAGCTCATTGTCAGACTTCGGGCTGGTCTCTCACTGAGCAGGTTAGAAATGGGACTGTCATCATCTTCCTCACTGAAATATGTTCTCATGGAGTGGATCTGGTGTTACTAAGGTGCAGCTTCCTGAAGGAGGACGCCTGTCCCACTCTTGAGTTTGACAGGTGCATAAACAAGCATTGGATACATCTTTATATTCATTCAGGACTCAGAGCATGAAGCCCCCTCTTGTATTTGTCCTGTAAGTTACCTTTTCAAAATGCAGCTGAGTAAGGAAGTAGAGGCACTTTTTTCTCAGGATCACTGGCTTGAGAATGCATATGAGGAGCCAAGGAAGTCACTCATGCCCCTAATGACAACTGCTGAAGAGGGAAGAAATGGTTACAACTCATCTGTTCTTTAGCAACTGGGTGCACTGTCTGGTCTTCCTGTTCAGTTACATCACAACTAGAAAATAAATCATTGGAGTGCATATAGTTTCCCAAGTGAGGTCGGAGCTGGGTTCCAGCTCTGATTCCAAGGCCTGCTTCTCAATCAAAGTCAGGCAATAGGAGTTATTTTTAGGTTGTGATTGCAACCATTGTTATTTGACTTCTGTGCCTTGGTTTTATTCTTGTTTTTTGGTCGAAGTAAATGTAATTTTTACTTACATTGCAACAACACAGTACAACTAAAACAATGGAACTTTCTGAGCAGTGGCCTTTGTGGGTCCTCCAATTAAAAGTATTGTGTGGGTACAAAAATATTAATATTACTAAAATGATATTCAACCATCTTCAAGTCTCCAGTGTAAATAATTTTCTACCTGGATCATAAGCCCTTTTTTCATGTCTAAGCATTGCACTTATCTTAATGTAACTTCTCAGTGCCCGGTGTTTACTCCAGTAGGTTTCAGAGGGCAAATATATTTTCCTTTGACCTGCCTTTAGATATGTACCTACTTATAAATTAGGTATTACATTCTTGCTTATCCAAATCCCATTTTTCTGTAATTCTTTAAATGGAATACTTGAACCAGAAAG
Source organism: Corapipo altera (assembly GCF_003945725.1). NCBI lineage: Eukaryota > Metazoa > Chordata > Aves > Passeriformes > Pipridae > Corapipo > Corapipo altera. The sequence goes on from NW_020884953.1 coordinate 1,424,143, forward strand.
GCTCCAGTGCAGGCAGAATTACCACGTTCTGTAAAACAGTGATATTAATTCCAATTCTTTATGGAGGATAATGTAACTCACATTGGTTCAGTTTGCTTTCTTCAAGGCCACATTGGTGGCTCTAAATTTTTTTGTATACATTCATCTCACCAAAGCCCTTCAAGAAGTAGGTTTGCAGTCTTGACCTATCAATGAATTCTCTCAATAATCACATTAAAAAGTACAGGCAGCTCACTGTGTGAGTCTTCACTCCATCTCAGCACTTGGAGACCACTAGAATTCCTCTTTAACTGTGAGGACACATACATACAACTCAACTATCTAGGTGTCTGAGAGGAGCAGATAAAAATTTTGACCTAAAGACTGATATTATATTCTGTAATTCTGACTCTATTTCTATACCTATCCTTCAATTTTATAGTACCAGCAAGTTGCAACTGTAATTTCTACCTCTGTGTAATGTTGTCATTAATGAAAATATTTAAGTACATTAAGTTCCAAAACAGATCTTGACTAGTAACCCGTCTGACACACGTGCTTTTCACTGTTCCAAGAATTCTGGATTCTGAGGATGGAGGACATCAGGCCTACCTGTTCCATCCTTTCCAACTTGGATTCATTAAGGCCTTCTAAGCACCACTGAATATAAGTTAGGCTTTGATTTGTTACCATCACCAGTTTACTCACACACTGATAATGTTGTCTTTTTTTCTGGATTAATCTCTGTGTTAAGATACTGACAAGTGATAAATCCCTTTGATTTGATGACTGACCCCTGTTACTGACTGGGGTTTTCTCAGCTTTTGTTCTGATTCCAGTGTTTCAGTGGGGAGTCTTGCATCCATTTCCCTGCAGACTGTGTGTGACCAACCATGGCAGAACCTCTGAGTTCCAGAGCTGTCCTTTCCCTTCCAGGATCCCTTTAACAACGTTATCCGCACCACGATCGAGGCCATGGCTGCAGTTTTTGGGGGAACACAGTCCTTGCACACAAATTCCTTTGATGAAGCCCTGGGTTTGCCCACAGTGAAGAGTGCTCGCATTGCCAGGAACACACAGATCATAATCCAAGAGGAATCAGGAATTCCTAAAGTGGCAGATCCCTGGGGGGGATCTTACCTGATGGAGTGCCTCACCAACGATGTCTATGAAGCTGCTTTAAAGGTCAGTTTGCATAACCTATCCTGGGAAAACTTTAGGGATGGGAGTTTTGAGAAATGTATTTTAAGGGACTATTTGATAAGTTAGTAATTTCTAAACAAGGAATTATTTTACACTTCTGCTTCAGTGCTTTCTTTGTGAATGAACTTTACAAAATACAGTTTAGAGCATGGGACTGGACAGGTAGGCATAATAAAAATTTGGATGGTAGTACAAGTACAAAGCTCATTTTTTTAAACCTTGTTACTACTCACTTTCTCAATCCTCTTCATTTCTCAGCTTATTGAGGAGATAGAAGAAATGGGTGGAATGGCCAAAGCCGTTGCTGAGGGGATTCCCAAACTTCGTATTGAAGAGTGTGCAGCCCGGAGACAAGCCAGGATTGACTCTGGTAGGAGCAGGGAGATGAAAGTAGGGAAAAGTGCCACTAGAAACCTTTGTATAAAGAGTTTTTTACACACGTTTTCATTCTTAGTTTAAAAGTAACAGATTGTGAGTGGTAAAATGAATGGTAATAGTTTTATGCCAGTGAAAACTTCTGGAAAAAGATTTGTGAAGTACAGTGCCAGTGTGAAAAGCCTTACTTGACATATTGAAGATTAGACTAGACAAGGCACTAGAAAGACCATTTTAAAGGGATATTTGGAGCCTTCAGTAGTTAATAGATTAATTTCTGATAGGAGCTTTTATCCGTGATTCCTGAATTAAAAAGCAGGAATGCCACCAGATGGCGGTATGGAATGCAGCTGGCCAAATTCCTGGGGTTACCGGAGAAGCTGTTATTCCTGAAGACCAGAAAAAATGCAGTGCAGAGGATGATACAGCTCTTTATTTGTGATATATAAACGTGTATATGAATGTGTACACATGTGGTGTATATATATATATGTAGAGATATTTTTACATGTGTCCTTATAACTCTATTCCACTTGTTGTAATCTGAGTTTCAGTAGCAGTCCAGTAACAGAAAACAGGGATAACTCATACATAAAAGTTAAATGAACTTGTTGTATAGAGAATAAATTTGAAGCAGGTCTTAATTAAGACCAATAAAGAATAATTAGTCAAGTTCTGTGTTTTCTCTCCCAAGGTAAATTACTTGATGTTGCTTCAAAGAGTATATTAGTGTTATCAGGCACTGCAAATAAAAATTATTGATATGTTCATACTGGCTGAAAGCTAAAATATAGTTTTCCACTTCATTTTTATTCACGTGGACTAGTTTTAGGTAGGAACTTCACTCTATTTGATAAGTCAGAAAAGTAAATGCAAAGGAGTGCAGGAGACCAGCACTCGTGCTTAATTCTACAAGATTCACTTATGTAAGCTTAAAAATGGAAAATGGCCAATGTTCTATTTCATATCTTTTTTTCTGGCCCAGCGTTCCCTGAGTTCAATGTTCATGCATTTAATCACCTCTCATCATAAAATCTGAAGAATACAGACATAAATCCTTTCTATAAGAGAAAATTTTACATATTTGAAATGTATATAGTTATAATGCATTATAATGCTCAAAAACTTCTTGTCCTGTTGATACTGTGTCTTCTCACAGTAGTTTGCAAATGTATTCTGAGTTTCTGGTGTTTCCATTGGAAATAGGGTCTGAAGTAATTGTTGGAGTAAACAAGCATCAGCTGGAGAAAGAGGAGACAGTGGAAGTTCTGGCCATTGATAACACTACAGTCCGTGCCAAGCAGATTGAGAAGATCAACAAGGTGAGAACAACCTTTTTAAAAAGGGAACTTCTGGTAATTGCAGATAGAACTTGAGTAAAGGTGCTTTGCTAATTTCTCTAATACTGAAACACAGTATTAGAATCCAGACAAAAATGTTTTCGTTACATTGACTTGATTTTCCTCATTGTATTTCTGATGGTGTCGTGAAAATATATCTAACCTTTAAAAACTGGGAGCTTTACATGTCCTGAAAATAAGATAGGAAACAGCTATGCAATGTTCTGCTCTAAAAACAGGTAACATTGCTTAGTCACTCAGACTGTTCAGTACAGCTTGTCAAGAGCCACTGAGGGACAGGGTTTTGGAACCAGAAATCAGTATCCACTTTCATAATCAGTAAAAATGTAGATAAAACTGGCTTAAGAATTATGTTATGGACTTTTACACATTTTAAGATCTGAGGTGCCTTTTTACTTCTAATCTTACTGAACTATATAGTGCATATTGACAGTTCCATACCTTCAGAATTAATATTTGAAATCAAACAGTCTTACACACTCAACTTCCCATTTCACTTCGCAGTTTGTTTTAACCCAATATCTTTCCCCTGCGCTGTAGGTGAAGGCCAGCAGAGATAATGCAGCAGCCCAGCAGTGCCTGGATGCTCTGACAAAATGTGCTGCCACTGGGGAAGGAAACCTCCTTGCTCTTGCAGTGGAAGCAGCACGTGCCAGGTACTGGAGGTGAACAAGCAACTGCTGCTTGAAAATCAGTGGCTCATTTTCACCTCTTCACCGTTACTGGGTGTGGTGCCAGTGAGATTGGTGTCTTGAGATGTTTTGGGATTTTATTTTAGAGGTTGAAGTAAAAAGTGGCTGCAGTTTCACACTGTCAAATAGACCATTATTACATTTTACAGCCTCTTAAGGACATGCTTTAATTTCTTATAAGGAACCATGCAGTTATAAAGAATCTCGTGTGAACTGAGATTGTTCATACACACTGTGCTGTTTACAACTCATAATCTTACCAGCTTCAGGATGTAACTGGGTTTCTCTGTCACCCTGCTGGTTCATGGGTCAAGGAGCTTAAGAAGTGTCTGAGATGTGAAAATGGATATTCACAATCTCATCATGCTCTGTTGCTTCATCTTTCCTTGCACCACAGATTGGTGTGAAAACATTTTTTGACTGAAGAAGAAATCAGTTTGCTTAGTCAGGCAAAGATGTCGAAGATGCTCTTGAGTGGTGCAGTGAGACATCCTCGGAGTCCAGTGGAACAGTTACTTTTTTCACCCAAGGTGCTTTTGAGGCTGTTTTCTTTCCTCTTTCAAGGTCAGCATCAGTCTCTAGAATAGATCTTGTCTGTCTGTTCCTTAATTAACTAAATGCCCCAAAAATGAGCAAACCAAATTCACTCTTTATTGGAGTACTGGCCTCTTTTTACTGTGATATCTCAAATTCTTTCATTGAACACTTAAGAGCTGTATTTTGAATACACTTTCTCCCACGCAGAGCTTGTCAGGAGTCTCCAGCAGCAAGTCTGCATTTGTCTGTGAACTGTGAAGGTCACATAGGAGGGCTGTGTTGGATTTACAAGGGAGTCATATCTTCTGTACCAAAACTGGCCAGTTATTTCCCAGTTTCTCTCCTTGGTGACCATGTCTTTCATTAATTGTAAAAGCTTTAATAGACCGCAGGTCTACTTTGTAAGCTGCAAACACAAAACTAAATTCTCCCCCAAAACTATAAATGGGGTGTTACCAAGAAAGAAACTGTCCTGGCATCTGGTATGGAGGGTCTGAAGGGGGACTGTGAGCTCTGGGAACATTTATGGGGAGCCTTTCTGTTGGGGACAACATGGGAAAAGCTTTGCAAGTGAAGCACATTCACCCTTCCCAAGCAATAGACAAGTGGGCCAGTGTCACCAGCAAGAGTGACAGGTGCCTCTTTCCTACTGAATGGAAAATGATGGATTTTGATCATGATGTCATCTTAATCACTTGGAATAAAATAAGTGGCACAGAATTTTCAGTGATGAGACTCCATGGACTAATACAGAGATTTCAGCGCTGAAAAACACAAGTAGAAAAGTAATTTTGGTACTCTGACCAAAGTAATAAGGCAGAGGTGATAGGGAACTGGAGCACCCCTTCTGTGCCTCATTTCTCATGAGAAGTTACAGGCAAATGGGTGTAGTTAGGTAGGGTATGAGGCAGGTTATGCCAAGTTCTTTCTCACCTCCATCTGTGTTGCTGTTTTTCTGTCCCTCTCCAGACTCCAGTCCCAGCTGTGCCAGCTCCCAGTGATGGAAAAGGAAAGCAGGAGTGCATTGTATCATGTTGTTCTGCTCCTTTGTCTGCCCAGCCTGTTACCTCATGGTACTTTGTCACCTGGTTTCACACTGCTGCCTGTCATTACTGCTGAAATGCACAGGCAGGAGTGTGAGGCTGAGCAGACAGAAGGTGACAGTTCTAACGGGCACATTGTGGTCATTGACTTTCTTCAAATTGATATTTGGGCAGCACAGCCTGTTGTGAGCCACTGGGTTAATCACAGCATAAGTTGCCAAAGGAAGCAGATCCTGTGCCCCGTAGGACACACAAATGAACAACATCTTTACTGGTCACAGTTGTGCTTGTCTTTAATGACACTGACCCAAAGCTTAGCCAAGAGCCAAGCTCCTCTTCTTGGGAAATCATCTGCTTTTGAGGAAGCACAGGGAATCTCTGAGCAGTGAAGGGCTCTGATCCAGCACAGTTGGTCAGCAGTAACTCTGAGCAGTTAATAAGACATAAACAGTTTATATACAAACATATTGCCTCAGCCACCAGATATTTTTAAGGGCTATAGACTGATAAAAAATCTCACTGTTAAGAGGCTGTATTCCTGCCTCCAGAGAGAGCTATTTCATTGTGGATGCGTATGTAGCAGAGATTTTAAAAAAAAAGTTTATAAGTTTGTTGGTAAACAGTAGGAGAGCATTCATGAGTAGCTGAAAAGCAGAACTCCTGTTATTACTTAAGAACTTTAGATTTAAAGGTTTGCAGGGATTTTATCTCTCTTTTAGAAGAGACCAACCTCCACTTGGCTGCTACCTCCTTTCAGGTGGTTGTAAGGAACAAATGCGGGAGAAAATGTGAATTCCAGAGGTTTGAAATGTGCTTAGCAGTAGCTGAGTTGGTTGGTTGGTTTGGTCTCTATATCTGAGCACATGTGTTTTATTAAAGCAGTATTTTTATTTCTTTCCTTTGACAAAGTTTGCAGCAAGTTGTATTCAGCACGTATTTTTTTATTGCTTTAGGACAGAGGCTGTTATTTCTGATGTTTGTACAAGAAGACAACACAGCCTGGTTTGCTTCTCTCGCTTGTGCTGCAGCAGTAAAATGTGTATTATTTCAAATGGGCACAGTGTGTCCAGTAGCAAACAAAACTTGTAACTTGTACACAAATAAATTTCCCAGATTCTTCTGCATCTTAGTGGATAAGGAGTCAGGAGTAGAGGAGAAGAGTAATAAACACTAAAATAAAAACATAAGGGAAAGGCAAGCATATTCCAGTTAGAATGTTGGGTGTCAGTCTTTTCTGTGTGTTCTTCCTGGTTTTGTCCCCTCTTGATTTATATTTTGTGTTTTAGTATGGGTCCAAATCCAAGATTCTACAGCCTGAGCCCCCCAAAAAACCCTGTTCAGAATCTGATTTAATTTTCTGAAATATTTTGCCATGCAGTAGTCCCCATTGCCTTGTCACTTGTAAATCAATTCTCACATCAGCAATAAAATACTTTCTTAAAATTACCTTTGCATGTTCTGTTAGTGGGTGACAGTGGGGTGAGTCACATGTTCAGAGTTGCAGCACCGAAAGGGAAAGGAATGGAAATTAATTTGTCCTGCAGCAAGGGAAATAGTTGGCCCAGTGCCAGTGATGCCTGTGTCCTGTTTTCCTTTCGGCCTCCTGATAATATTCCTGCTTTGTGTCTGTGCCTCAGGTGCACCGTGGGAGAAATAACAGATGCCATGAAGAAGGTTTTCGGGGAGCACAAAGCCAGCGACCGGATGGTGAGTGGAGCCTATCGCCAGGAATTTGGAGAGAGTGATGAAATCCTGCATGCCATCAATAGGTGAGAAATGCTTCCCAGGTAGCCAGACCTCTAATAACCTCACATTTAATCCAGGAGGTACATGTGCTACTCACTATGCCCTAAAAAAGCATTTCCCAAACCTGAGTGACATCCCCAGATCAAAGCAATGACCTACAACAGTGACCTGCAAAGCATGACAGGCACTCTTGTGCCTATAAGGAAGGAAGGAAAATGACAAGAATTAAGTGCAGTAAGACAATAGTAAAAACTCAACTGAACTTGTATTTGCTTGCAAACACCAAGGTGATGTTATGATTTGAGGATTTTGTTCAGGTAGCCTGTGCAGCCATAGGATTGAGAAGCTGAGAAACTCTACCTGAAATGGCTGTACCTTGGGTTGCTTCTGTTCGAGGCTATGTAATAGTAATCTCTAAAATATTTCCAGCAATTCATATTACAAAATCTTGATCTACCCATAATTGTTCCTGCAATTTCACTCTTACTAAAACTGTCAGGCTAAAATCTGTCTGGATATCCACATACAACTTCCAGTCTCTGGGTGCTACTTACTCATATCCCGATGGAGAAAACATCTGAAGATGGTGGTATGTGTGAAAACAGCTGCCTATTTGTGCCTTTTCTCAGCTTCTGCCTTCACTGCTGCCCTCAGGGGTAAAGAGCCTGAATTGCTGTAGTGGGAGGTGATGTAATTCCAATCGATGCTGATCAGTCCCTGCTGTGCTGGGGCTTACATATTAAAGAGTTCAGGCTGTCTGGAAAGGGAATTACTTGATGGCTTCACAGTGGTGATGTTCAGATTGACTTGAAAGTAGTTGTGCTGTGGAGTGTCTTATTTTAAATATTTAAATTTAGGTCTTTGTAATTATGGGTTTTATGGGAAACTGAACTGAACTAATTCCTTGAAAATCAAGATGTAGCTCCCTTTTTTACAGAGAATCACAGAATCATTTAGGTTGGAAAAAACCTCCAAGATCATAGAATCCAACCTTTGACCAATCACCACCTTGTTAAGTAGACTCAGTGCCACGTTCAGTCGATTCTTGAACACTTCCAGGGATGGTGACTCCACCACCATCCTGCCTTTATGTCCAAGGTCATGTGTACCACTTAGTAAACATGGTGACAAAACTGGATTTGCTGTGTGTCACTTTGCACAGCCCTTCATAAGGGTGATTTCACACTGCCCAGCATGTAAACCAAGCCCTGAATTCCAGGGTCTCATGTGGTTTTAGCCTTGGCAGGCTTGGAGTACCTGGAGCTGTTCTTGTTGGGAGGGAGCCTGTGGATGGGGAAGTAAGAAAACAAGAATATGGAAACAGAAAACAATACAGAGAAAAGGATTTAGAGATGTCACAAATCAGTTCAGATACCTGCTTCACTGATATTCTTAGCAGTCCTTAGGCTGGCCTGACTCCTATACACCCTCAAGCACAAGCTCTGTCAGTTTGCTTCCTCAGGCTGCCTTGACATAATTCCTTTTCAAGCTGTCCAGTACAATATTAAAAAAAAAATCAACCCACAAAAAACCAAACCAAACCAAACAAAACCACAAAAGTTTTTATTTCTAAGAAGGGATAGTCTTAGTGTCCCACTCACAGACAGATCCTGGTGGTACATGAATAATGAGCAATAAGATGAGAGAATAATATCTGAGGCTCTTCAATACAAGAGAAATATCAACAGCTACTATCCGAAAAAAGAGAGGCAATGGAACAAGTACACAGAATATGGGATACAGTAATCCTTCTCTGGACAGTCTTGTGCCCAGTGGAATGGTGATGATGCACAGTGTGATATCCAGGACCCATCTCTATAACCTGTGTGCAAGTACTTTTGAAATAATCATACATAATTATTCTCAAAATATAAAAATTGTGGTTTATTTTGTTGTAATTCCCCTCACTGAACCCTCAGAGAATTCAGCATTTTGTCTGTTAGAAAGCAGAAGGGTAGTGGAGTGTTTGGTTTTTTTTAAAAGAACATTTTATTGGTGAGGCTGATAAATACAAGAAGTTAGTGATTGTATAACATGAATATTAATATAGTGGTTAGTAATTATGCAACATGAATTTGATATATTAATATATTCCATAGCCAAACCATGACTTAGAAGATGTTTTTATCTGATGTACAGAAATTACGCTACACTTGCAGCCAGTGCATTTTTTATGTGTGGAAATACTTCTAATGCTTCTCAGTGACTTGCACTGATACAAGAGGTGTTTTCCACCAGAGTTAACAAGTTCATGGACCGAGAGGGGCGCAGGCCTCGCATTCTTGTGGCAAAGATGGGCCAGGACGGCCACGACAGAGGGGCCAAAGTCATCGCCACAGGATTTGCAGACATCGGCTTCGACGTGGACATCGGGCCCCTCTTCCAGGTAGGACCGATTGAATCCAGAGTATTCCAAATGCATCCATTTTCCCTCTGATGCCGGTGCAGCGTCCAGGCTGGGGCTGTTCCCTGTCTCATGCCCTGTCTCCGCACAGACCCCCCGGGAGGTGGCACAGCAGGCGGTGGATGCCGATGTGCACTGTGTGGGGGTGAGCACACTGGCGGCAGGACACAAAACCCTGGTGCCTGAACTCATCAAGGAGCTCAACACCCTCCACCGCCCAGACATCCTGGTCATCTGTGGAGGTGTCATCCCACCTCAGGTACGGGGCAGCATCCTGTCCATCCAGACCAAGAGCTGCTTTATCTGTGCTGTTTTATCTGTTTCCTCTATCCTGTAATGTCAGAGGGGATTTACAGGTACAAGGTGGTCACAGAGCACTGTCAGGTCTAACTGTTCTGATTTTTGCTACACCACGTCCTGGTTTAATTTACAGTGTTTGTGGGATGGAATATTAAGCTGTGTTGTGAAAAGATGAGCCTCAGGGAGATGTTCTTTATGCTCTGTTGTTTCCCATCACCAGTACTTTGCATGTCACTGGTACAGGCTGGGTCCTGTCCTAAAGAGACCTCATGGCTTCCAGCCATAAATTTGGGAAGAGCCAGAGCTGGTGACTAAGACACCTGGCAGGTCCCATCACACATCTCATTCACTATTCAGCCTCTCCTCACCATCACAATCATCAGGCCTCAGTGTTGCCTCTCATTCCCTCTGCTTTCTCCTAAACTGTTGAACAGTTTGTTGGATTACCGTGCAGTCACATCTGTGCTTTTCTCTTACATTTTTCCTTAGCTCATCCACAGTTTGCCTGGCTGTATCACCCTTAGGGTTATCCTCTGTCTAGAGTGATTCAAATTGATTTTGCACATAGATCTCCCCTTTTCCCACACTTCTCCCTTTGTTAGCTAATTAGGAAAGCATTCAGGAATTACAGACTTTTAAACTGAACAAACAAAACTCGTAGTATTTTTCTGGGAGACAAATTGTGTTCTATCCAGTACCTCTCAAGAGGCTGCTACTAACTTGTGGTTGAAAAAGGTACAGAATACCTTATATAAAAGTAAGAGTGAATACAGAACTGCTTCCCAGATCTTTTTGATATTTCAGGACAATCATAAAATTAGATTAACTTAGATGGCAAGAGACCACAGGGAGTCATCTGCTCCAAGCCCTTGTTTACAGCAGTATTTTCAAAATTAGAAGTTAGATCAAACTTAGATTGGGTCAGTCAGGGTCACAACCAGTTGGCTTTTGAAAATTTTCCAAGGATTGACATGAGTCTGATTCTAAAGAAATAAAATCTTTCCTACAGATATTTTTTTTTATTATTTCTTTTTTACCTCCTAACTACCCTGCTTTTCCCATCTCCTTGAAGCTGTGCTGCCTTTCTCTGGGATTAGTTGCTTTCTCAGGCTCAGCATACAGGATAGAGCATACACAGCTATACATGAAAGAGCAATTTTCTGTTGAACCATTAACTATAGATCTTAAATCTATTTTTGAACAGGATTACGAGTTCCTGTACGATGCCGGCGTTACCAATGTGTTTGGTCCAGGGACTCGCATTCCAAAGGCAGCTGTGCAAGTGTTGGATGATATTGAGAAGTGCCTGGAGAAGAGGCAGCAATCCATGTAACTCTGGAATGTCACATCACAGCAGCCTTACAACAATTGCCTGCGGAACGGGATCATCACAAGGGATGGCCAGCCACAAACTGCTTCTACTGCCCCCTGGCCTGGTGTTTTGTGCTTTCTAAGAAAGTTGTAAACTCTCTGGTTTGTTCTATTAGAGGATTATTTATATATGTACTCACCAGAAAATTTTATCTCTAGAACCGTGACTTCAGGAAATGAAGGGAATTCACGTAAGTGTGTTTGGGGTTTTTTTCCCAGATATACTGATAAATAAACTAATTGCAGCTCTTTTGGTTGGTCTCTTTTTTCATGTAGAGAACTTGTTTTGCATTTTTTGGCAGTCACTGTGGACCTGGTACTCTTCAGGCAAAATCACTGAAGTTCAGCAGAGATGTGGTTGAATCCAGCAGCACTTTGATTTGGGAAATGGTGACGTCTTGGGGAACAGCAGTGCTGTAGAGAGAGCACAGGTGCACAGCTGCTCCTGCATGGGCTACTGCCACATACAATATTTGTATCTTATTAAACCATGAAATTCAAAAATTATGGTTTATCTACCTCCTCTAGTGGGAGGTATCCCTGCCCATGGCAGGGGGTTGGAACAAGATGAGCTTTAAAGTCCCTTCCAACCCAAACCGTTCTGTGATTCTATGAAGCTGTTCATCAAAGAAGGCATTGAGTTCCAATTTATTTTAATACAAATCAGTGTTAATTTTCTTATTTAACTTTATATGTCATCATCTGATTAGGGAGGAGGAGTATCATCAATGGAAAGAAAGGAGCCAAAGGTGGCTCACTCAGGTGTGGGTGTCTGCATTGTAAACTCCCTCAGTTTGGTGAGAGAACTCCTAGAATGTGAACAGGCCAGATCTGTTGGGGTTTTTACCTTAAATATCTGTTTGCATTGGAGTGACTGTGCTGGTGATTGCAAACATAAGGTGCCCAGACTCACTCCTGAGGGAAGTGCTTGCATCCTGCTTCCATGTCTGAAAAGATCATTTTGTTGACAGCACAGTCCAGAGCTGGATAGGAAATACCATGGAATTAGTTTATATTTTTTATATATATGGAATATATATATGGAGTTATATTATAATTTGATCATAAATTAACTTCCCAAAGCTAAAAAAAAAAACCTAAAACAACTAGTTCCCTGATATTAATGCTGTACTGGCTTTCCTGGTTCTTTGGTCAAGGGCAGCCCTGCCTTTTAAATTTTCTATATGTAAGATAAACCCACCTATGATTCAGAGTTTCTTCTGGGGAAGTTTGGATTTGCTTCTTTCTGAGTCTGAAAAATGAGAAATAAATTTGAGCCATATTTGATACACAAACACCTGGATTGGATTTTTAAAAATTAAGTACATAAACAGTTAATAATAGATTGGGCTATTAAAGTGTTGTATTTAAACATGAACAGGATACAGACCTTTGGGGTTTACAGAGTTTTTCCTGCTATAGAGTGGCATATTTTTCATGTTACATACACTTTAAAAGCATTTACAAAGGGATGTGGACCTGTTCTGCTCCTAAGTTTTTCCCAGCAGAAGCTCCCATTACGCTGCATTATTAACTTGGATGTCCTTGCTCCAGTCACTGATCTGCAATCAGCTGATAGGAATATTTATTTTACTCTTTATTTTAAACATCAAGCAATTGAGCAAAAACTCTGAGGAGGTGGTGGTTGAATTACAGTTTCATTTACCTATCAGGTTACTTTTTAAAGCTGAAAAAGTACTGATAGTTGACATTTGCCATGAGAAGTCCCTTTTCACACTTGCATAATGCTATGCTGCCTCTTCTTCCCATAGATTTTCCTTCAGTTTTCACATACTCCCCTCTCAGTTGCTGATGTTTTCTCCTGTTCCTCACATTCCTCTCCCCTTTTCCCATTTTCACATGCCAGGGGCTGTTGGAGGTGACTGTTTTCCAGAGGATGCTTCACATCACTGTATTTGGAGAGAAGGCTGAGTGCAGCCTTGTTTCATATGGAGTATCTGTGAATGACAGCCCAGGACAAGATAATGTCCTGGAGGCCAACTTAATTTAGGGATTTTCCACAGATTTTTACAAATAAAGCTACTTTAGTGCTCACAACACTTCCAGTGCAGGATTTCAAGGGATTTCCTTATCGTTTTCTAATCCCCAATTTAGGAATTACTTAGTGCCTTAGTGTATGTCACAGCTCCTGCCTAATTTTCTTTGTTCTTTTGTAATCCAGACATGTAACAGGAATTCTCAGAGCCACAGAAGTCTTTAAGCCTATTTGTAATCCCACACTTGGCCTTAGCAGTTTACAAAATGGAACTGATTATCACTGTTTGAGTCTGGCAAAAGTTTTCAAGAACTGAGAGTCCATTCACTATTGTTGTTTAAAATCTGGGCCAAAGCTGCCTGTGACTTAACTCTTCTTGCCTCCACCAAACCCAATGCAAAGGTTTGGTGAAGGTTCCACTAGACCAGGAAGGCGTCCCTGCCCATGGAAGGGGGATTGAACTGAGATGGTCTTTAAGGTCCCTTCCAAATCAAACCATTCTCTGATTCTGTGTGGTCAGGGGAAGCCAAGAGCTGCTGCAGCCACCAACCCATATTTTGTCTGAGATTTCAAACCCTGAGGGTTGGTATTGTGTCCTTTAAAATCACAGACAGTAAGTTGGAGAAAGATTTAAGCTGTAGGAGCTCATCAATTCCACCCCAGAATCTCTGGATAAACCTGGTGTGATTGTACTAATCCTTTAAACTGAATCAGCAGACTCTGTCCTCAGTTGCAATCGTATCAGTGCCCCAGCCAGTGGGGAACTCGGGATCTCAGGCGCTCCCATGGAAGCCATGAGAGCCAAGACTTCACTGCAGGACAATTTAACTGCTGGGCAGGTTATCTTGAGGATGCCTTGTGTCATCCTATACAGAGCACTCCTCCAGAAAAAGGGTTGTAAAGCATTGGAACAGGCTGCCCAGGGAAGGGATGGAGTCACCATCCCTGGAATTGTTCTGAAAACATGTGGGTATGGCACTTGAGGACATGGCTTAATGGTGGGGGTGCTGGGCTGGTGATTTTAAAGGTCTTTTCCAACCCTAACGATCATGATTTAAAACAAATGCTCCAACAGCTTTCATGGCAGAAAACCGCCCAAGTGCACCATTCCTTCTACTGGGAGCTTCCTTCACTTCCCACTGTGCCATTTGGGACACACAGAAGGCATTCTTCACTGGCTGCCACGTTCCCACCAAACCTCTTCCAACTAAGGCTGCTCGACTCCTTGAACTTGTGGTTCCTTGCTCCCTCGGAGGTGTAGTTCAACTCCTCAAAACACAAGACACTTTGAGAGCAGCCACGTTACCATCTTTCCTTGGCAGGGAATATTTCTTGCTTCCCATATGGTTTTCAGTCTGTATTGCTTGAAAGTTACACTCTCAGCTGTATTTATTTGGTAACATTTTGTGTGCAACCTACGATTTCCTCTGATGGCTGTTTTACTGCTGGAGCCAAGAGCTGGCAGATAAATTGCATTAAAAAATCAGGAGTATAAGAAAAAAAAACCCACAAAAATAATAAATTCCCTTTATATTCCTTTATATTAATTATTCCCTTTGTATTATAGCTGCTTCCCTGAAAATAAGTTTAGTTTACGTGATTTTATGTTTAGTACATAAATCTATTTCCTCTAAAGTGGAAGTTTTTGAAAAAAATAGATTTTTTTTTCTGTGTAGTCTAAAGCCAATATTTGAGAGTTGCTTAAAAATGTATAATTAAACCTCTGTATTTGGCATAAGATGTGCAGTGACAACCCCACGCGCTGCATCCCTACTTATTTAGGCCCAGGACTGAGCCCAGGTTTGACCTGTGCTGTGAACCCATGGCTGCATTTCAACGACCTGCAGCTCCCGGGTTCTCCAGCTTGACCGCCGAGGAGAGACGGATGTTGTCCCTCCCACTCCACATCATGGACACGGGATTCTCCGCGGAGTTGTCAGAGCTGAAGTAACGGACTCGCCAGCCACAGCAACACTGCAACTTTTTAATCTCACAGCGGAAGGTTTTGCTGAAGATGTAGTAAATGAAAGGGTTGTAGGCCGTGGAGGACTTGGCGAACAGGCAGGGCAGCAGCGTCACGATGGGCTGCAGGGAGGCGCTGGAGTTGAAGATGGACCAGAAGCTGGCGGCCGCATACGGGGTCCAGGAGCTCAGGAACCCCACAGAGATGAGCACGGCCATCTGGAAGGGAACACAGGCCTTCAGTTCACAGCCTGTACCAACAGGGCCTCATACTCCAGCAAACCTGAACCTGAAATACCTGGAGCTGTGCTTGTTGTGCTGTGCCATGAGCACAGGTAACACTGGACGGGGTACAGAGGTTTCTATTCCCACCCAGCAGATCTACACCGTGCGTTTCTTAACAGGCAGCTGTTGTTTTCATCTCCTTCCCTGACCTGTCCTGGGAGATGCAGCCCCAAAACAACTCCACCAATAGACTTTCCCCCTGTGCTGGGCACTGGTGAGGTCCCACCTCGAATCTTGGGGTCAGTTTTGGGCCCCTTACTACAAGAAAGGCATTGAGGTGTTGGAGGGAGTCCAGAGAAGGGCAACAGAGCTGGGGAAGGGTCTGGAGCACAAATCTGTTGAGAAGCAGCTGGGGGGGTTCAGCCTGGAGGAAAGGAGTCTCAGGGGTGACCTTGTCACTCTCTACAACTGCCTGAAAGACAGGTTGGGGTCAGTCTCTTCTCTCAGGTAAGAAATTATAAAGAGGAAATGTCCTCAAGTTGGGTCAAGGGAGGTTTATATTGGATATGGTGAAAGAAGTCTCCGCTAAAAGGGTTGTGAAGCATTGGAACAGGCTGCCCAGGGCAGTGGTGGCGTCACCATCCCTGGAAGCATTCAAAAAACATGTAGAAGTGGTGCTTAGGGTCATGGTTTAGTAGTGGACTTGGAAGTGCTGGGTTAATGGTTGGACTTGATCTTAGAGATCTTTTCCAACCTTAAAAATTCAGGGATTCTATGACTGACCTCTAGAAATCTTGGACCAATTCTGCTTTTCCACAAGAAATGCACAACTGAAGTGCGTATTTGAAAAAATGTTGTATTAAAAAATCCTGTTTCCATACAGAATTTCTGTGGAGCTCTCTCTCAGCATAGCCACTCTGTCAAGTGAAAATATCTGAGATGACAGAACCTTCATTCCAACAGGAAGGCTTCAACAGCTATTCCAGCATGACTGGAAATCTATATATCCATGAAAATCCTGGTGCAACTGCCCAAAGATTTAACAAGCTGTTCTGTACCTGTGATAGGTTATCCTGACCAAGCTGCTGAAATGACAAGGTTTTCAGGAGCTCTGTGCTCCTCTGAGTATGGATGAGACTGGAACCACATCTCCAGCTTTGGTCAATACCAGACAAAAGCAATGAAGGGTCATTGTGAGGGGGAAGGTCATCATGGGGGTTGGACTAGATGACCTTTAAAGGCCCTTTCTAACCCAACCTATCCTATAGTGCCATGATTCTATGAGTTGTGCATAGCACAGCCAGCTCTCTGCAAGCTCTTGATTACTGCAAACACTTCCAGACCCATCATGGGGATAACTCACCACTGTCAGCTTCTTCTCCAATTTGGCTGCATTAGGGATCCTGTCAATATTCTGGATTTCTTGGTAGGCCTTATGAACCTTCCAGGCAATTCCCAAGTAACAGGCAACGATGGTCAGCGCAGGCAGGACTGTGCACAGGAGGAACATGCTCAGGATGAAAGAAAAGCCATTGGAGGAGTTGTGGAACTTGCTCCAGGCTATTGTACAAGAGATGCCAAAGGGCTCAGGGCCATAGTAGCCCCAGCCTACCAAGGGTAGGATGGCCCAGAGCAAGGAGTAGAGCCAGATGAAAGCAATCAAGATGAAGACGGTGTTCTTGGTGATTTTGTTACCTGCAAGAAAGAGGAAGAGGAAGTATATATGGATCTCACCTCAGCCACGTGGTTTTTGCCATAACTGCTCCTCAAACAAAAGGATGGTAGCTACAGATACACCTGGGCTGCTGCAGTTCCCAAACCTTTGGTCTTCTTGAGAAAGTATCCATAGATTGGGTGAGACCTGAACACAGCTCTCAGTGCTCATCTAAAGCTTAGTAAGTCAGGGAGCTTTACATAATCAAGTTGACCACAAATTTACTGTAGTCCCAGCCCAGGAATGCCAGGAGAATACTCCTCAAAATCCAGTATGTCTGCTTGGATACAAATAGGAGGAGAAGACAGTCTGGTCCAGCAAAACATTTGGGCTCTCTGCTCTCAGGTAGTTTCACTTGGTAAAACTGAGAAGTGAAAAACCTCACTGTTTAGTAAAGAAATTAATCAGATCATTCTGGGAACATCAGGATTTGATATTGGACTAAAAGCCGAGGCTTATTCTGCTGTTACTGCACTGATACTCCATGCCATATTCCACAACAATCCTGCCCAAACACACCACAACGAGTTTTCTGGACAGGTGATGACTCACTGTTGGATTTGGATGAGTTGGTGACGAGGAACCGGATCACAGCCATGGCACACAAGGTCATCATGCTGCAGACTCCAAACAGGAAGCCCATAAGGGCATAGTAAATGCAGGAGGCATCTCCTCCCAGCCAGGCATGGTTCCAGGCAGAGGCGATGGCCAGTGGGTACATGCTGATGGCCATCCCAATGTCTGCCACTGCCAGGTTCACTGTGAGCAGCTCCGGTGACTTCAGGAGGGAAAAGCGTTTTGCAGCTGTAGCAAGGACAGCTGAATTTCCAAGGATTGTCAGGATGGCTGGAAGAGGAGAATCAGCACAGACAAGAACAGAGTTAACACACCTGTGAAGTCCCTGGAAAGGATGTGACGTATCTGAAAGGGGCTGCAAGAGGGACTTTTTACAAGGATATGTAGTGATAGGACAAGGGGCAATGGCTTTAAACTGAAAGAGAGCAGGTTTAGGTTGGATATTAGGAAGGAATTCTTCCCTGTGAGAGTGCTGAGACTCTGACACACATTGCCTACAGAACTTGTGGCTGCCCTATCCCTTGAAGTGTTCAAGGCGAGGTTGGACAGGGCTTGGACCAACCTGATCTAGTGGAAGGTGTCCCTGCCCATGGCAAGGGGTTGGAATGTTCCCCTTGTCCTATCACTGTCTGCCGGTGTAAAAAGTCACTCTCCCTCTTTTTTAATAAGCTCCCTTTAAATACTGGAAAGCTGCAATGAGGTCTCAGAGCCTTTTGTTCTCCAGGCTGAACACCCCCAGCTCTCCCAGCCTGTCTCCACAGCAGAGGGGCTCCAGCCCTCGGAGCATCGTCATGGCCTCCTCTGTACTCACTACAGCAGCTCCATGTCTTTCTTGTGCTGAGAAAGAATATCCTCACTTACTTCTCTTTCCTGCTGAAGAGCTCCAGCTGAACTGCCTGTCCTTTCTCATCTATGTGCCCTCCACTTCCCAAAGCCTTTCCTCTTTGCAATGCGTCTTCCACTGAAACCTCCTGGGCTCTGAGCTGCCCCAATGCTGTGCATGTGCTGGCTGAGCAGTTCAGGGCCCTCACTGCTCCCTTAGAATCACCTCGTGCAGCAGTTCAGACAGCCCCACTGTTCTGGTGGTCTCTGAGTGCAGTGGGACCACGGGAATTGTTTAGCCAGGGGTGTGCAACAGATCCAGAGCTTGCCTCGCAAAAGGACCTGTCAGACATACATTATTCAGGTGTGCCACAGGGCTTGTTCATGACAGCAGTGTCAGAAGTACATGTACCAAACAACTCGGTTTTGCTTTTTTTTCAAGTGAACGTGGTGCTGGAGAGATATTTTCTTCAAAGGTTTTCCTGAAGAGTTGTCCTCTAAACTCAGATGTGAGAGAGGGAGAGAGAAAAGGCTTCTGTCCTGTTCCCCTGTGGGTCTGGATGCAGAAAGACTGTATTTCCTCACAGATACCACTTAAGAAAGTGCTCACCAAGGAATTAAGAGAGGCACATGAAAAAAGATAAAACAAATATACTGGCATTAGTACAAAAATCGCAGAGATGTCAAGGGAAAGGCTTTAACAAAAGGGAGACACAAATCTGAGACCCTACATCCCTCATTCATTCCCTTTCTGACAACACATATTCACTTGGCACCTCTGGATACAATGGAAAAGTTCCCTGAGCTCTCAGGAGCTGTATTTCTGCACACACAGGAGGATGCCCACGGTGGCTCAGCACCTGCTGACAGAGAGCAACCTGCAGCGTGGTGGGAAGAGCACTCTCCTGAAAAATGACAGCCACAGTATGGGACACAGAATCAAAGAATCACCGAATCCTTTGGGTTGGAAAAGACTTCCAAGATCATTGAGTCCAACCATTAACCCAGCACTGTTGAGCCCACCACTAACCCATGTCCCCAAGTGCCACATCTACACATCTTTTAAATCTCTCCAGGGATGGTGACTCCACCACTGCCCTGGGCAGACTCTTCCAGTGCTTGACAACCCTTTTGATGAGTAAATCTTTCCTAATACCCAAAGTAAACCTCCCCTGGCACAACTTGAGACTGTGTCTTGTCATCTCGTCACAGGAGAAGAGACCTTCCCCCACCTGGCTACAGCCCCCTGTCAGGGAGTTGTAGAGAGCAATAAGGTCCCCCCGGAGACTCCTTTTCTCCAGGCTGAGCCCCCCCAGCTCCCTCAGCTGCTCCTCATCAGACTTTTGCTCCAGGCTCTTCCCCACCTCCATTGCCCTTCTCTGGGCTTGCTGCAGCACCTCAATGTCTCTCCTGTAATGAGGAGCCCAAAACTGACCATCCTCTGGCTTCAGGAGGAACATGAACCCCATTGATTTTCTTTTGAGAGAGCCCTAACCACTAAACATGATGTAAGAAGTTGCCCTTAGTCTCACCCTCAGAGAGAGACATCCAAACCCACCCTCCCTTTTGCTTCATCTGCAGCTCTTCCCCTCCGTCCCACTCTCCATGGGACTGCTGGGTGGCATGGGACAAAGCTGGACAAGAGTGGCTAGTAGTCCAATAACTGGTGGTGAGCGCTGCAGCCCACGCCCTGGCCTTTTTGTTTCATAATAAAAACATAATTCCAGGGGATAAATTGGCAGCCCCAGTGAGGTGGCAAAGCTATGGATAAATACAACACGATTTCTAGTTAAGCTCAGTCCTTCATTTCTGACAGCCCCTATGCGATACAGTGAGCCTGGCTGCCACACAGGGCTCTTGATCCAGTGCTGGGAGCTGTGCCTGAAGTTTCAGTGCCTAAAAGCCCTTTAGGAGAGGTGTGAGACTGTAGCATGGTGGCACATCAGCAAGGGGAGCTCCAGCCTCTAGCCCTTTGTTGCTGCCCTTTCCATTCATTGCCTTAACTGCATCTATATATTTACATTTCTGAGAGAAGGGAACTGGTATCCTGACTTGATCCAAAGAAAAACCCTTGGATGTTTTGTGTGCATGGATTTTCCTCACCCTGAGTTGTATTCTGTCAGCACAGCTGAGGGGACAGCACAGGACAGTTGAGTGCAGGGAGAATTGTGCAGAGCAGGGGGAGATGTGAAATGCTGAAGCCCAGCACTGCTGCCCAAAGCCTCAGTAATAAAGGACACATAGGCTTATCTTTCCTATCTCAACCAAGGTTTTCAAGTGAGCTGAAGGAAAGAATTTTTCATCTTGGCAAAATCCAGGTGGAAAGCATGCCTAAATCAATTCCACTCCTCCCCAAATCCACAACAGTAAAAAACAGATCCTTGTGTACATGCAACAAGGTGACAAGGAAGACAACACTTAACTGAAGCCAGATTGGAGCAGGCTAGTAGATATCCCCACTTGTATTTCATTTTAACTCTGCTTGCAGCAGGGCAAACAGGCTGCTAAAAAAACCAAAACTGCTATTTGGAAACACTTTCCTGTTCTATAGCAGTTCATCCTACCAAGACACAGCAAAATGACACCTCCCCCCACCAAAGGGTAAGACCACAGTTGCGTTCCTGTGATCAGTCCCATAAAATGAGCTGCCTTGACTCAGTTCACATGGCTGAGATGCCAGAGTAAGAGATAAACAACTTATTTTGAATACTTGTGATGCCACAGAGGCAAATTCATGCTGGCAATTCTTCAGCATCAAAACAAAACATTGTGAATCTGAGAGTGGAGATTAATCCTGGCATCCAGGAAGGTACTAAGCAGAGGAACCTGTGGGGAAACAGATTCTCTGTTATTTCCCTCCAGTTTCCCCTGTCTGACCACGGCACAGCCAGGGAGTCCCTGTGTGCCTGTTCCCAAGCTCCAATCAAACGAGCAGGCTGTGAACTCACCTATGATCAGAAGAAAGACCCCAGCTCCATAATCCACTACCGGGTGGAGCTTGGAAATGTACTGCTCCTCCATCATCCCTGCTGAAGGTGGGTAAAGGTTTCAAATCAAAGGTGAAGTGGCTGTAGGAGCAAAGAGGCTCGTCCTCGTGGTTTGCCTGCTGCAGGTGTGAGCCGGGTGTTGGGTGCTGTCAGTGCAGGGATCCTTCTGCTCTCTCCTTCTCCCTCCCTCTGCTGTGGCAGGGGAGAAGCCTGAAGTGAGAGGAAGGCTCTGTCCCTGGGGAGGTACACTGAAAGCCAGGCAGGGCCACTGCCAGAGCGATCCCGCCTGCCTGGCTGGCAGAGCATCTCTCCACCCACCCTCTCCTCTCCCAGCCCTCTGCTCCTTGGCATGTCAAGAAACTTCACAATGCAAATGCCCTCAGATGAGTAAAAACAATTGTTTTTCAACGATCAGCAGCCCTGGGAAATAAATCCAGGCTGAGGGATCAGGTAAGGGAAGGAAGGTTGGGAGTTTCGTTTTCCACGTTAATGGTTGACTATGGGAGACACGAGGTTGGGGCAAGGGATCTCTGTGTTGAGGTGTTAGAGGGAAGCTGTTCGCTGCAGGGGCTCAGCAGAATCAAAGTCACACTGCTGAGGATAGGGCTGTCAGAGCTGCTCCAGGGCAGAGGATGCTGGGTCTGTAAATGACTGCAAAGCACCAGAGAACCAACCTCAAAGGTCACTCCTGTGACACTCCAGCGGTTTGACCTGGCAAACAGCCACAGCAGGGCCTCATCTCCATATTTGCCTTCACCTTGTAATATCTGAGCCTAAAATTATCATGATCTAAATAATCAAACCATCATAATGAGCAGCCTGGTCTAGTGGAAGGTGCCCCCTGCCCATGTCAGGGGGATTGGAACAAGATGGTCTCTAAGATCCCTTCAAACACTTTCTATGATTCTGTGATTCTATAATAATGCTCTTTCTGTCTGTTTAAACAATGCCAAGTTTGGCTCCAGGTTCTGAATGTGTGTCACAAGCTCATCTCTGTTTCCATACACAGGTGTTGATTTTGGTGCACAGAGACTTACAGCTCTGTAGTTGCAATGTCATTAACTTCACTTTCAACCAGGGCAGCACCCAGCCAGCAAAGTGAAGGCCTGATCTAGGCTAAATTATTTAATTCCAGTACTAGCATCATTCTCTGCTTGCCCTGTTTTACTCTGTTCAGACACAGATGGATGCCCCATCCCTGGCAGTGCTCAAGGGCAGGTCAGATGGAGCAACCTGGTCTAGTGAAACGTGTTGGAACAAGATGAGCTTTAAGGTCCCTTCCAACCCAAAGTGTTCTATGATTCCGTGATAGGGAAATGTAAAATTCACAAGAGCACACGAGCATCACATGTGCAATTTAGGTGCTCAAGTATAGCAGTAACAGCCTAAATTGTGAAAAACTTACAAATCTGGGAGACTTCAGAAGTCTTGAGTGTCACCAGGGTTTTGAGTATCTCCAAGCACAGAGACTCCACAACACTTGTTCCAATGCCTCTGTGGTCTCATTCAAAGCCTCATACAGTTTTTGAATAAAGATACCACCTAACTCATGAAATCAAGCACCTGCTCGTTAGTTGTTCAATGCAGAACATTCCTTCATTGAATGTTCCTCAGAAGTAGACATTGAGCTGAATGTTGCAATGCTCTCAAGCTCTGGATGTATAAACAAGCATCAATTTAGTCTAGGAATGTAGGATATGTACAATATTAATTATAAAAGGAAGTCTTTCTTTAAGAAAAGGCTGAAAAAGTACAGATATATCTCAAAAACATGCCTAGTATTGAAAGTTTTAAATAGCTTGATCAATTTAGTGTAGTCTGTTCAAGAAAGAGATCCCAATTTGGGAAAGAAAAGTCTCCTAGAGTAGCAAAAGACACAGTAAATCCTGTGACAGAAAGTAATTTGCTGTATTCTGACAATTAATCCAGTATAGTGCACACAAACCCACGGTATTGGTAAATTAACCAATGCCAGATCACCACAAAGATGCTGAAATCTGACTGTTCACCTGTTATATTCACAGAGCAGTTGCTGGCACTCTTTTGGGCTGGGCCAACTAACACTGTCCTAAATCATTCCCAGGCACAGGTCAGCTAAAATGAGTCCAGGACCATTCCCAGGAGGCAGGAAGGTTATTGCTTTTGAAGACAAAGTGACACTGTTTGTTTAGTTCCCTGGTACAGGTGTTGCCCATGGGTTTTGCTCTTGTCCTGAGTGCGAAAATTTAGTTGAGAAATAGATTCTCAAGGTGCAGCCATTAGATGAGAAATTCTAAAGACTTATCAGTGCTCAGATAGAGGTTACAACGCTGATAAAATTCTTGCTGATAAAATTCCCTTCTCCTGCTTTCCCACTTGTTGCACAGTCCATCCTCTCACTCCTGAAATAAGACACTGCATTTCTGCAGGCAAGCAAAGAGAAACCAGAGGCAAGATTAAAACATTTTGCTGAGAATATAATGACTCCTTGGTGACTGCACTGGCTACATCAGGAGCCCAGTCTCCTGCCAGCGCTTGTGGGCACCTTACATTACACTGTGGCTATTTCATGCTGGTTTAGATGGCATTTTGTTTATTGTGAAACCCTCAACTGAGCATTCACATGGGGTAGAATTATATCAACAGTTCAGTTACGAAATGGAAGACAAGAAAATAAATTATTAAAACCAGAAGAGTTGACTGATTCCAAATCCAGTGTATTATTCATGTGTTGTTTAACAATAGCAAGTTGTACTCACCACTATCTTCCTGCACATCAGATCAAACCAGATGAACTGTTTACAACCAAAGCACAGTCAAAGTTTAAACTTCTTGACAGTGTGTGTGGAGGGGTGTCATATTTTAGAACTGTTTTGTGAAATTTATTTTCATTTTAAAAAAATATTCTTCAAATGAGACAGGTGGAAGAATAAAGTTGCTACCTACTCATTTCTGAAAGGTTATGTGAAACTTCAAACAAAAAATGAACTCACCATGAAATTACATATACATATTTGATGTAAATACAAACATATATATAAAACAAGTTCCCATTGTTGACATAAAACAGAGTATGAGTTGAAGAATTACTTGATGCTACCAAGTAAGAACGTCCTACAACTTTATTTTTACTTTTTGCAAGAAAAAAAATAAAAGAATATTCTGATTCAGTAAGGGAATTGCTCTGAATTATCACTTTGCCACTATGTAGCAGTTCATTTTACAGAGATAAAATGTCTCACTGTTTGTAGTTGTTTGGACCAAGAATATTGGGTTGGGTTTGGTACCATATATCAAAATCATTAGTATCTTCTGATATCTGGGTCAGGCTATGAATCTGTGTCCTTATCTGCACAGGATTTACGTCTATCAAAAATAGTCCTGTATTGTTTAGAAGAGGACATGACTTTGTTATTCTTGTTTATCTCTGGCTCCTCAGCCCAGATCTTCTCTTTGTGAAGACCATGAGATTTCAAGCTGAGCAGAGTCCTGCAAACAGTCCATGTGGATACTCCCTTTTGGGACAGTCCCCTCTCCTTTCTCTGAAACAAGTCTGCCATGATGCACACTCAGGCTTTTTCATTAGCACATACCACCTTTTTCAAACTCCTTGGAGGAGATGACTTCATCATCTTCTCCAGCAATTCCTACAAATTCCTTCCATTTAAATGATCATGTATTTCTGCAATCTTACTTTTGGAAGCTCATCTTTGAGGTGAGACCTCTAGCTGAGCCTCCAGCTTTCACCTCCATTTATGAAAACCAGAAACAGCATTTTAAGTGGAATTCTCAGAGTCTGCTCATGAAGTTGTATGTTTTCAACAACCAAATCTTGTTTAAGCTGGTATTTGCAACTTCAAGCATAGTAATTTTTAAAATTGTTTTCTTCTGGATGGCTGCACTGCCTTGCATGTTACTGCCTGAGGGGTTATTTATTTACAAAGTCTAAATTCAATGTAGGGACACCAACCTCCCTAAACTCTCCCAGCAGGAACTGAAGGTAGTTGCCCCCTTAAAGAATCCACTTTGGATCAATATATTTTGCTCTTTTGTTTACATATAATAGTTGGCTGTTGGTTAACCCAGTCCAAGTGATCTTCACCACAGCACATAGAGACTCACCAGAAAAACATGAGTTGAGCTGTTATTCCAGTGATTTGACTCCAGAGCAAAAAATGGGCTCCAAACCCAAGACCATCTTGTATGCACAGGACTGAATGATAATTCAAAAGGGGAAGTGGAGGGGCAAGCAGTGATCTCTTCTCTCTGGTGACCAGTGACAGTAGCCGAGGGAACAGCGTGAAGCTGAATCAGGGGAGATTTAGTTTGGATATTAGGAAAAACTTCTTCATCTGGAGGGTAGTTGGGCTCTGAACAGGCTCCTCAGGGCAGTGGTCACAGCACCAAGGCTGCCAGAGCTCAAGGAGTGTTTGGACTCAGGCACATGGTGTGACTCTTGGAGTGTTCTGTGCAGGGCCATGAGTTGGACCCCATGATCCTTGTGGGTCCTTTCCAACTCAGCATATTCTGTGATTCTGTGACTTATTAAACAACAGCATCATTATTTGTTTGTAGCTGGGAACCATTGACACTCATTCTGCACTGGTGAAAAGGAGAGAACAAGGTGTACAGCTGTCAGCAAACTGGTCTAGTGGAAGGTGTCCCTGTCCGTGGCAGTGAAGTGGGAACGAGGTGAGCTTCAATGACCTTTCCAACCTAAACTGTTCTATGAAGTCACATATGGAGCTGATCATTTCAACAGGGTTGCCCTCTCAGGGACATTTTCTTTTTTTTACAAATATGCAATGAAAGGTACTGATTTGAGAAGCAATATGAAAACAGGACAAAGATCAAACATAGCATAAGGTGGAAGGGGAAATATGGTAATGGGATACAAAAAGGTGAATTCAACATGCAAGTACGAAGCACATTACAGCTATTTCTTTCAAAGGTGTGAGAAACAGACTCCAATACACTATGAGTGGAAAGGAAATGGCACTAGAGGTGCTAACATAAAATGAAAACTACTATTATGCCAGAAAAAGAGAAGAATAAAATATATTGCCCATAGTGAGATTTGGCAATGCAAACCTGCTCAGATTTAAAATGGTGAGAGACCTCAGTTTAACAGTCATATGAACAGCATTCATCCTCTCATTTTCAAGAGTTCAAAGACAAAATCATGCCCTGTTATGCTGGATATTACACAAATAATCATATGTGGACACTTACTTGCAGTGTAAGTATTTTTGCAACCATTTATTGACATGTAGGTTTTGGTAGCAAGCTCCACTGACTTTTCCTTTGCATTTGGTCCTGCACTCCATTTATTCACAGTTCCTCTGTGTCATTTAGACCATGGGAAAAACTAGTAAAATTTGTAGAATGGACCACCCAGGACTCTACCACCACTAGAGTATTGCTGTGCAGGAGCATTGTATCATCATCCTCTGCACACCTCTAGGGTGTGCACAGCCCTGGGCATGCAGGAGTGTGGCTGAAGAGAAGATGAACGGGGAAGCAATACATTCCAGTCACTCTACATTGCAAAAAGCCAGATTCAGCAGATTGAATGATTTCAGACTCTCTGGTTCTGTGTGACTGGATCAGGGTGGCAACAAAGACTTGACTGTTTGTGATCCTGGGCTCAGAAGTGTTCTGGAAGTCTCAAAATAGCAAATAGCACTTGGAGACAAGGGATCAGAGTATGTAGGGTTGGTACTATGCCTGTCCTGATCCCTCCAGCAGCACTGGGAGCAGGAAGGCCAGCTCTGAAGGAGTCTGCCCAGTTTCAGGACTAGTCTCAGCTCTGCTCCTTTGTCTCTTTTTCCTATGACCCAGAACTGCTTTGGACTCCTTCCTCTGATGAATGACAGAACTCAATCCTCTCCCCTTTGCTGGGAAATCCAGAACCATGCTGAGAGGGAGCATCCCTCCAAGAGCACAGGTAGAATTGATCCTTCTCTTTGTTCCTTAACTTGGATAGCAGGACTAGGCAGAATTGAGACAGGACAAAACAGGCTGTGGTGGTGTTGGCTATGAAGAGGAATTTTGGCATACAGGGTCATGTGGAAAGGCAAACAGTGGAGGGACTTTTTGAACATTGGCATAGGGACAGTGAAATTCACCCACTGCTGACTCTTTTTTAAAGAGTTCATGGATTGCATTCCCACTGGTGTTGGTATTGCACACTTTGCTGAAGGAGGGAAAGCGGGATTTGTTTTGAGAGAACCTTTTCATTTTTATTGAAAGGTAGTCAGAGGAAAGGTTACCAGAGTGGGAGACAAGGGATCAGGGCACTTATACTACTTTTGGAGACAGAGCTGATATAATATTGATAATCTTTACCCAAGTGGTCTAACCTAGTTGTGTTGACACCATGGAGTCTTTGAACACTGTTTGGGTGCACCCACCTCTATTCCCTGTTCCAGTTTCTCCAAAAAGGTAGGAATAGAGCACCCCAGGGACGTGATTCCGGAGCAAACATGGCTGTGTATCCCACACAGACAGACAGACAGACAGACAGCAGGGCAGGGTTCAAGGGTGTAATCCTACAGCACTGCAGATGAGCTCAAGGGCACTGCTCTGTCCCTGCTGCTGCCTATTGTGTCACTCGCCAAGACATTTCCTTTCTCCTGCTGCCCCTGGTTTATCCAGTGGGGCTGTACATTTGTCAGGGTCTGACCGATCTCCTGCTGTTCCTGCCCAGTGCCTGGTAACAATGGAGCGCCGTTATTGGCTTGTGCCTCTCAGCACCATTGTGATACAACAATGGTTTGAAGAAAGAGGCCAATTTCCTTTCATTTTAGGATTTGGCTAATTTGACTCTTAGTAATTTCTAAATGGACCCACACTGGGAATTCAGAAATGCCAGGATTCTCTAAACTTATTGTTTAGAGAAAAAAAAAAAATTGCTGAGAGACTGAATCCTGAAAAAATGTAGTGGTAGATAAGAGTGGAAATTCATGGAGATGCTTCTCTTGAATGGAAAAGAA
Source organism: Corapipo altera (assembly GCF_003945725.1). Classification (NCBI taxonomy): domain Eukaryota; kingdom Metazoa; phylum Chordata; class Aves; order Passeriformes; family Pipridae; genus Corapipo; species Corapipo altera. The sequence continues at coordinate 1,452,410 of NW_020884953.1, forward strand.
CAGGTTGCTTTGTTCAACCTGGAACACAATGTTTAATGGAGAAAGAAGACAGAAAGATTGGGAAACAAAGGCACAACAGAGACTTGATGATAACAAATCTCTTTTTAGGTAGAATATGGAAGACAAAACTTCTGCTCTACAATAAGCTGTGGTGGCACCAACAGCCCTTTTACAATGACCCTGTTAAGGACAGCATTCAGCAGAGCTGCCTGCCCAGAAACTAATACAGCAACACACTGCTAAGGCACCTTCCTTGGATTTCAACTTCCAGTGAAAGAACTGCTTGGACTTTAAGGGTCCCTAGCAACAGGGAGAGCACCAGAAGCATAGAATGGTTTGGGCTGGAAGGACCTTAAAGCTCATCTCATTCCAACTCTCCTACCATGGGTAGGGACAACTTCCACTAGGCCAAGTTGCCCCAAGCCCTGTCCAACCTCACCTTGAACACTAGAAGACCCTCTGTTCCTTTTCAGGTCTTTATCAAATTTGTAAAATGATGTTCAGGTCTCTTTTTCAGCCTTCAGATTATAAGTATATGAGTGAGAGAAGTCAAAGCTATTCTGTCTTGACTTCTTTTCTGAGGCTTTTTGACCTTTTGAGCCAAGTAGTGGTTAATTCCCACTGCACAAAACTGCCAAGCTTCAAGATGGCTGTAAATGTGGCACAGAGTAGGATTGTGAGGGAAAGAAGAGAAACTACTTTCTCAATATTATTCTATTTTAGTCACCAGCATTTTAATTGCTTGCATTTTCAAACTTAACTGAGCTGCAGCAGCATGTGCTTTCAGAGAGCATTTCCTACACCTTGGGGGGTGCTTTAGGATTTACTTCCTGGCACGTCATTCCCTTGCAGTGGTGTGAAATGCCTTTTGCAGGGATATAAGAGATCATGAAAGTAGCAAACCATAATCCCACAAGTGTTACTGATCGTGCAGCCACATCTTCTGCTCATTGCTCCCGATACTTGACAGGAAACAAAAGCGGGATCAAGGGGCAAATTAAGTATTTAGTGGATATTCTCTGTATTTGTCAAGTGCTCAGCTATGTTTTGCTAATATTGAGTTATCCTTCTGCTTACCTTCCAGGGGCTACTCTACAGTGAAAAACTAGTGAGGCGAGAAAGAGCCTCAGAAAAGCATCACTGCAGCCTCCTCACCTCAGGTAGGCCTGACACCAATTCCTCTACTGCTCAAGCAATCTGTGCATCAGAAAAGTATTGTCTTGCTTTTAAGACACTGGTTCAGATTACACTGTAATAGACCACGCTCAAAACCAGCAACAGCAACTGTGAATACTTTCTGCACTCAATTACACTGAGAAAACAGAGATGAACCTCAGAAAAAAACCCCAAGTTTTGTGGTGAGGGCCCTGAGGCAAGCTAGGTTTGAATCCTTGCCTTCCCACAGTCTTCCTGTCTCCTTTTTGGCCAGTGGCTAAATTTTTCTCTGCCTTAATTCCCCAGAATTAAACTATGGATGCAAATAAAAGCTTTCTTCTTTATATCCTTTAAATCACCATCACATTTTCCCAGAAACATAGAATGGTTTGGGATGGAAGGGACCTTAAAGCTCATCTTGTTTCAACGCCCCTGCCATGGGCAGGGACACCTTCCACTTTTGGACCAGGTTGCTCCAAGCCCCATCCAACCCGGCCTTGAACACTTCCAGGGATGGGGCAGCCACAGCTTCTCTGGGCAACCCGTGCCAGTGTCTCACCAACCTCAATGTAAAGAATTTCTTCCTAATGTCTAACCTAAATATACCCTCTGTCAGTTTGAAGCCATTTCCCCTGTAGTGTCCCTACATACCCTTGTAGCCAAATTCCTCTTTGGCTTTCTTGTCAGCCCCCTTTAGGTACTGGAAGGGGCTCTAAGGTCTCCCTGGAGCCTTCTCTTCTCCAGGCTAAATCCCCCCAGCTCTCCCAGCCTGTCTCCAGAAGAGAATTCCAGCCCTCAGAGCATTTTTGTGGCCTCCTCTGGACTCAAACAAGTCAGCATCTCTCTTGTGTTGGGGAGTCCAGAGCTGGACACAGCACTCCAGGTGGGATATCACAAGAGCGAAGTAGAGGGCAAGAATCACCTCCCTCGACCTGCTGCCCAGGCTATTTTTGATGCAGCCCAGGATACAGTCAGCTTTTTGGGCTGCAAATGCAAGAAATGACCAGTTATTGCCAAGTCATGTCCAGTTTTTCTTTCACCAGCACCCCCAAGTCCTTCTCAGCAGGGCTGCTCTCAATCCATTCTCCACCCCAGCCTGTGTTGACCCCAGGGCCTTGTGGATACTGGATCTTGTTGAGCTCCGTGAAGTTCACACAGGTCCACCCCCCAAGCCTGTCCAGGTCCCTCCAGATGCCATCCCATCCCTCCAGCATGTTGACCTCACCACACAGCTAGTGTCAAAGTTCTGGCTGTGCACATCAGCATTCTCTCAGGAAACATCTGCACACGATTCAAAGGAAGAAAAAATTTCCTCTTCTTCCAGGACTATTCCAGGTGGGCAGTTTCCCTCCTGTGCTGGGAGGGAAGCAGGTTCAGGCACTTGGATCTAAGCTCTGCTCCCCCACCTGCCCTGCTGTTCAGAGCTTGTTCTGCTCACATCAACACAGAGCTTTGGGGCAAAAGGGGCCTGGTGTTGGGGGCTTGTTGAACTCATATCAGAACACGGGGACAAAAGTCCCCATGGCACACTTTGACTTATCTGGGAATGGAGATGCTTGTCACTTGGAGAATCCATCCCCAGGAGCATTTTCTATTCAGTCTATGTTGCAAACATGTTTGTTTGTTTGTAGACTCCATGTCCTCATCAGGAGAGAATCTCTGTATTCATTCAGAAGGGAAGATTCAAGGCCATCTTTATCCATTGTGGTTATTTCGAAAAACTCTGACAGCACGAACACAACAGGCACAAAAACCATGAGGTAAATTATGACCCTTTTTCACTCATAGTTTCTGTGATACTGGCTTGTGACCACTTTAATGTGTGGTCACATTATTGACAGGGTGATATCAATCTATTTTTGCCCATTAATGAATATATTAAAATATTTATCACAGGTAACAAAATGTTTTTTATAACCTGAACATTTGAAGCAAACTCATTTATTGACTTGTAACTGAATATATGAAAATCTGTCATATGTACTTAAATAGATTCCATAGCCCTAACATTAGCACAGAATTTATTTCGGCTAAATAAAATAATTTAAAAGTTTCAGATCTAGTTGAAACCGGTCATCCAGACTTCTGGAGTCAGTGGTGAAGGATCATTGGAGTGAAAGGCATTCTTAGTGGAGAAATATGCACCACATCTGGATGATATCAGTGGTTATTTGGAAGTGGTTATTATTATTATTATTATTATTATTATTATCATTATTATTATTATTATTATTGTTGTTGTTGTTGATGTTGTTGTGAGGGTGGTGAGGCACTGGAACAGTTGTTTAATTAAAATAAAAATATATTTTAGCTGTGCAAGTTTAATAATAATTTTCCCAAAGGTTTTTAATTACTGATTTCTTCCTGTAGAAACATGACAAGGACAATGATGTTATTAGTATTTGAGTGATCCTGGTTTGACTGTGAAAGTCACTGATCTGAACAATACAGGGAACATGAGTTTGACACTTTTTTGATGCAGAAAATTTTTGGTAGCTGTAGGACTCTTCTAGTGAGGTATGTTCTCTGCAGCATTCTCTGGGCTCTAAAATAATAATCTTTCCCAGACACAGAAAAGGACGTTTGGAGGTATATTCAGTCACAGAGGACATGTAAAACAAGATTCTATAACATCTAGTTATTCTCACCTATAACACTTTGTTGCAGGGACATATTCCATTTTTCTTGCCCAGGTCTCATGATTAAAATAGTATTGTCCTTCCCTGTGGCTATTACTTCAGCTGGTTCAGGAGGGCTATTTGGTTTTTGGACCCATACTTTGGCTCCATTATTAAGGGTGTTTCTGAATTTTTTCTATTAAAGTCACAGTATCTGGTACAGCTGCCACGAGAGGCAGGGTATGCTTATTTAACTCTCTAAAATCTACAGTCATTCTCCATGACCCATCACTCTTTTTTTACAGGCCATACCGGATTATTCCAAGCTGTGGTAGTGATTTTAAAACTCCAGCATCCAGCAAATCTTTAATTGTCTGTGATATTTCTTCATGCCCTCCTGGCATCCGGTATTGTTTCATTGTTACTAATTTAGTTGCAGCAGGAATCTGCACAGGAGGTATTTTTATTTTTCCCACTAAGATTGACCAGGCACTAATATTCCAAATTGGTATTGACCATCAGGAAGATTCAGGGTTAATCCTTTTAGAATATCTATCCCTATTTTATATTCAGGGCTAGAAACAATCATGACCCCCACTCTCCAAGGTAACCAAGCTGCTGTATTTTTTCAATTACTTCATAGAGGGGCCTTCCCATCTCGTTAATCAAGGAAGTCAGGATTACATTTTTGTAGGTTGCTGGAGAAACCTTAATCAGCTTATTTCTCATAGTAACAGACAGAGCATGCTGCATCATACTGTCAGCATCTCCTGTGAAAATCACCGACTCCATCCCCTCTTCCTTTAATTGCCATACACAGTCCCACAATGTACACCATGCATGCTCAACTCAGGCCAGTCATTTTCTGTGCAGTATTTATTACTGCATTCCAAAGCAGCCAAAGCTCATGGATTAGTGTCGTTATTCCAAAATGCATCCTGCACAAAGGAGTCTGAACTCAAGATTAAAAACTTCCTGGAATCCCCTGAATCGAAGGTTTCCCCTGATGCTCCCTGACTGTGCAAACACACCATCCAAGTCAGCAGAGATTCTCCCAGTCTCTGTTTAAACTGTTCAATTATATCATTTACTTCATTCTGAGTATAATTGTCCACCACATCCCTCCTTATCAGCTGCCCATCAGCCCCTAATTCCATTTTCCGTCGCCATGCTGGTCTCATGTCTATGAATTCATCTGGGGAACCAGCCTCATCAGAATCTGTAGAATCCCAAATATCTCCATCCCATTTATCAGGATCCCACTGCACAACTGCCCCTGTAATCACTGAATGCACTTTCCTATGATTCACTTTCCCCCTCCTTCTCTTGTACTTGTACTGTGCCACCCAAACTGCAGCCTTCTCAGCTACAGTCTGACGAGTGTCCAACTTATCAACAAGCAACTTATTTTGACACAGGTGTAGTATTATGTATTTTACTAAGGATTATATAGAACTTTGGCTAATGAACAGATACATGGCTAAATACAACATTAGGTTGGAAGGTTCATCTAGAGGTCCACCTTGGCTCAGGGCCTGTTCAGGCCTCAGCACTTCACAAGCACAGTTCATTTCTGCTGACTTTTAGCCCTTATCTCATTGTTCTAAATCACTACGAGACAGCACATTTATCTTTGGTTAAAGATAACCCACAACTCCTTTCTCCTTAAACAATTCTTTATTGCTCTTATAGCTAAACTATGTCTGTTGATTCAACTCCCTGGGGCAGAAAAATCATTTGACCTATTTCCTACAGGTGCAGAGCTCAGTTATTCCCTAATCTCCTTCAGGCATCAAGGTTTTTATCTTTTTTTACTGACATTAAGTTAAACACAGGTTTGAGTAAAAACAGCTAAAATCACAAAGTCCAAGAAAACACAAATCAGTACAAGTTCCTTAGCTAATTCGGGCACAGCTCTTTACAAGTTTCAGAAGACCACAAGATTCTTTAGCCAAATGAGGCAGAGTCCCTTTACAGAAAGACACAGCAGAGTTCCTATAATAGCTCCAGCAACTATACCAGCTGTACTTACAGCTAGAATAGATAAATAACAATACTGTTTGTTAAGTGTCAAAGTTATAAGACCAACTTTCTTTTAACATTAAACCCAGTATGTTTCACATGATCCAGGTTAATAGTACACCAGTGAATCAGAGAGAGGCTCAATCACATGCGTTTATTTAAAACAATAATAAGCCTTGTTTTGGCACCCACCAGTTACAAGGTTTTGGATTCGAGTTTAGAGAAAAAGGATATTCAGTTTTCATATGCAGAACGCTACATGACCATTACCCAGCAAACACTTTGAGGGGTGACATTCAGCTCAATAGAACATTCATCCGTGCCAACTCTGTTCGAGGCAACACCGTTGTATACACCAGAGTCTTCCTGAGAGACATTCTTCAGAAGAAGCTCCCCTGTATTTTTATCTACAAATAACAAAAGGTAGATGTTTACCATTTCCTTAAGTTTAATTCCATATTCAATACTACAGAACTCTTAATGATATCTTAATTTAAAAATGTCGTATTAAAAACATCCAAATAAAAACAAAAGTCTATCATGCTGTAAAATATCATTATTTGTAAAAGTCCCTTACCCTGTTAGAAATTTATTCCACAGCATCTGACTCATTTGCTAATTTGACTAATCAATAGATAGGAACGGTTGCTACTCTCAACGCTCTACAGCCAATAATATAAGCATTAAGTTATCTGACATGACTAGAACTAGTTATATGTGGAAAAATAAGGGGCATAACAACAGTAGCCTAAAGTCTTGAATGGTACAGAGAAAGATATTAATGAAAAATAAGAGAGAATCAAACAGCACTACCAGGAAGCAAGTTCAAAATGAAGAATAGTACAAGGTTCTGCTTTTGTAGCTGATTTTTAAGGATCTGTGTTCTATGATATTACAGATTCTAATAGACTACAGAAGCCTACAAAAAAATGGGGATGTTCACAGAAGTCAGTTTTTGCTTGTTTTAAATCAAACTGAAGCAACATCTGCATTTTCTGAGGAATAAACTACAGGAGGATAGGAGACCCCTATGAGAAGAACCGCATGTCTTATTCTCTCTCCTCTAGAAATCCACTTTGGCTACTCTTAGACACATTGTCCTGTATATCCTGTGCAACCTGAGTTAATATATGTCTATTTGTAAGCAGATTGTTAAACTGCTACATCTCCAAGGAAATCCTACCATCTCAAGGTTTAAGGTTTTCATAACTACAAAGAAGATCAAGAACTGGTACTCTGCCAAAAAAATATTACAGAACTTTCACAAAGCCAAAATTCACAAATTAACCTTCTATAATGAAGTTCTCACAATAAAAATTCAATATCACCACTGTAATAATTTGAAATCCATCAGTCAAAATTCAGAATATCTAACTCTATCCTCACAACACTTGAGCACAAGTGAGCATGATACTGGAGCCTAATGGTAAACTCAAAACTTGAAACATTTCCCAGTATGAATTAAAAAAACCAAAATAAACCTCAACTTGTTTCAATGTCAGTTTTGTTACCCAGTGAGAGGGCAGAAGTGACATTTATCTTGACTACTTTATATTAATACTAAGCATGAGATGCTCACAAGTCAAGATAAGACAAAAATACTAATGCAATCTTTTTAAATATTTCAGAGTAATAAATCAAGCTTGACAGTACTCAGCATGGAAGTGGCAGGAAGTTCCTGTGTGCCAGACACTCTCCTCCAGTCATAAGACAAAAGTGGGGATCCTTCTCGTGATGCACATTTCAAGGTAACGTCTTTTCCAATCTCCTGTGATCCTTCAATGGAACATTTAGTTCCTACTGGCTTTACTAATAAACAAAATATCACTGAATTAATAACAGTCACAATCAAAATGCTTACTAGTTGTGTTCTAGTAGGTCAGTGCATCTTGATAAAGATAAAGCTTGTGCAACAAACCATTTCTCTGCATGAAAAGATTTTCTATGAAATACAAGCCAGGTGCAGAATTTTTAAAAGTGTCCATTATTCTGAATATCATTCCCTTCACCCTCAGAACAGAGGGTTGTGTCCACTCCTTCCAAAGCCTCAATAATGACTGCATTATCAAAGATTCAATATGACTTTACCCAGCAGTTTTCATTTTAGACATCGAAGATAGGATGGATTAAGCACATACAAAATGTCACTGAAAATTCAAGGAAAGAAATTATCTTACCAAGTACAGTCAACTGTATTTTTTTGCTTTGAACTCCAGGTACCTTCTTTACTTTGCACTGGTATGTGCCAGTGTCTTCTGCCTTTAAATTCACGATATCCAATGAACCATCACCAGATCTGGGATTAGAATTAGTAAATTGCACCCGCCCAGTCACAGCAGGATTATAGTGATTATAAATCCTGTCTACAGCATACATAATTATCTGTAAAAAAAGAAATATGATTCAGAAATCCACTTGGCTTGCAAACATTTAAACCAAATTGTTGTCCTCAGATTCTTGATAGTTTCATTCTATTGTTTTAAGCCCAGAAGAATGACATAGCCAAATATTTCCAACTTCAAAATATCACCATACACAGCATTACAATGAATACTGCAACCAAACATCTGTCCATGTACTAATAGGTCAGCATTGACTTCTAACTTAAAGAAAACTGTTTAGAACTGCTCTAACTTCATTCTGTAAAACCTGTCTACTAAAATGAATTATCTTATTGTCAAGGCTTCCAAAGAATGGAAATTGTTACTAACTAAAGGAGTTAATATGTTTTCATTCAGGAAGATAATGCTGCTACAAAAGCAAAGTTTGCTTTCTGCGACCGAAATGTATTTAATTTGACTTTTTCATTGAAAAGCAAACCTACAGTGAAAAATTTCTAGACATTTCATATTTAATCTGCTATTCTAAAACTTCCTCTATATTTCATATGACTGGTGTTTCAAAGTAATTTAAGATCACAAGCATCCCAACCTGAAAGGTATAAGTTAAAAACATCAGTAACAAAACTTATACATTTACCTACTCAAACAACTGAATTAACACTGCCCCAAAAAAAAGTCTCTCCTTACCACTTGTTCCTTCTCTGGATTATCTGCTGGTATGAACACCCACTCAATATCTAGTGGGCCTTCATCTTCTTCCAAGAGTTCAAAAGTACATGGCAATGTAACTTTCTCTCCTTGTGCTTTTTCAAACACTGATTGGTCAACTGAAGTTATAGTTAGGCTTCTTGTTAGACCTATAAAAATATATTTTTGTATTTTAAAAAACAAGTAACATGCAGTATTCAAATCCATCATATAGCTTTCCTGTACAGAAATCGTGTCAGACTTGTCAGTGCTGGAGAGATCCCGTGCAGATCCTGCTGCCAAACACAATGCACATGCTGTTCATTTGGAATCACATCCAACAGGTAGCTACACCTTTCAAACCATACAAACCTAACCAAAACATTTTCGGGAGCAGGTTTATTATTTATAATTATTAAATAATTAATTACAGGAACCTAGTAACACCTAATATTTGATATGAGAAACATTTGCTACTTTTTAGTAGCCCAGGCACGTTTTGTTTGGTTTGTGTGGTTTTGGGGTTTGATTGCTCTTTTGTTGTTGTTGTTTGAGACTATCTACTCCTTTGTTTTCTTTCATCACTAAAGCCAAACGCTCTCAGGTCCATCCAGTTCAACTCCCTTCCTCCCTCTCTTTAAATTCTCTCACGTTTCCTCCACAGGGTTCAACTGCGGCCATCGGGTCTGGACAACCGGGTTCCGAAGGCTCTCTGGAAGCCACCCAGAGAGCAAAACCAGAACCAACGCGGGTGCTAGAGGTATTACACACTGGGTTTGAACGGAAATACTTTTTTTTTTTTCCTCACACACACACGGCGCAGACCTACACACACACGCGGAGGGGTGGAGGTGCGGCGCTCCACGGTCACCGGGACGGGCGCCTGGCGGGCAGCGGCCCCTCGGCCCCGCTGAGCTTTCTCCCAGCCCGACAGAGCCGCCGCCGCCACCTCCCTCCATCCTTCCATCCTCTCTGCCTCCTTCCCTCTCTCCTCTCCTTTCCCTTCCCTTCTCTCCCTTCCCCTCCTGCCCACCTGCGGAGCAGAGCAGCACGAGGGACAGCGCCAGCAGTGGCACCGGCGGCTCCATGGCGCGGCAGGTATCCAGCGCCGCCGGCTCCGTCCCGGGCTCCTGGCGGGCACCCAGCACCTTCGGCTCCGTCCCCGGCTCCCAGCGGGCACCTCCCGCCCCTCGCACCGCCCCGCAGGTGACTCAGCCCGGCCCGGCCCGGCCCCGCCCCGCCGCGCCCCCCGCAACTTGTCCCCGCACCCCCGGGTTGGCCGCGGCTCTCCGCGCATCGCCCCGCGGTGCCGCCCGCTCCCCGCCCGCCCGGCAGCGGGGATGGGGCATCGCTTTGCGAGCCCAAGCGCCCCAAACAGCCCGTGCGAGCGGTAGGAGGGTGCCCGCGGTAGCCGAAGTGATGCCCCGGGGCGCGGCAGGCACCGCACCGCTCCCGCCGGTAGCGCTGTCGCTGGCGAGTGCAAAATTTGTAAAAGAAAGGATAGAAGTTGAGCGAAACTATGCAAAACAACTGAGGAATCTGGTTAAGAAGTAGAGTCCTAAACGTTCACCGAAAGATAAGGAACCCAGGTTTACTTCGTGTATTGCCTTTTTTAACATCCTTAATGAGTTGAGTGACTATGCAGGACAACAAGAAGTAGTTGCAGAAGAAATGGAACACAGAGTGTACAGAGAATTGATGAGATATTCTCATGATCTAAATACTGAGAGGAAAATGCATCTTCAGAAAGGGTGAAAGGCTCAGACGCGCTGGAAACAGAGAGGCAGAGAAGGTACAGCAAAGCTGTTAACGACTGAACAATGGCACTAATGTGACTAAGGCTGATGTTGAGAAGGCCAAGCAACAGTTAAACCTGCACACACACAGGGATGATGAAAACAAAAATTAACATGCTGCAAAACTACAGAATTTTAATGGGGAACAGCACAAACATGACTACATTGTATTTCCTTTAAGCTGCTTGAAGCAACCTCAAGGAATGGATGGTGAGCGCCGAACAGATCTGTCCCAGTCCCCACAGCAATGCCAATGTAATGCCACCTGGCCGCAGGATTTGGAGGGGTGTCCACTGGGCACCTCCCCAGGGACCCCCAACCCACCACTTCCCCTCCCTGGGTACCAGTGTCATAAGCTTCCCATGGTGGGACATTCAAATCTAGGGAGGACTCTTACATCCAGAGGGTCCCCTATGTGTGGGGGAACCCCAAAATCTGAGAAAGATCCCCAAAATTTGGGAGAGAAAAAGGGGGATTCACACTCATTGTCTTGGTGTCCTGAACATCCCATATTGGGGCATTAAAAACTGGGGGATCCAACATCCTGGGGGGATCTATGGTGTCTCCTCAGTATCCTGGGCATCCCCTAAGTGTCCTTTCAAGTTATTTAATTGTTAATTATTGAAGTTTCAAGCTCCAGTTATACAGTTCAATAATAAATCTCCTCCTGGCAGAAAGGAAGAACATGGAGTTTTTATCCCAAACTTTTTGTCTACCTTGTAGTCTTATCAAAGGTACTTCCAGTCCCCTCATCACCAGAGGTGGTTTGTTTAATACACCAGACTTGCTACTGAAATTTAGGCTTCAAGATGGTCAAAGGATAAATGGACAAAGATTGTATGCCAGGGAAGGGGGATTGGATGAGGAAGCTGTTCTTTGTAAACCATAGGCCACTGGCAGCCTTGGAGTAGGTGGACAAAGGCATTAAATATGGACTGCTGTGATAATGAAGACTGTGGACTAGATCAACCAAAGCAGAGGAGACTCGGGTACTAAGGGAAGAAATACACTGTTAGTACAGGACAGAAAAAAAACAGAAGCACGATGTTATCTCAAATTGTGGCACCCTGCTGCTAAATGAATATATGCCGAAACCCTGGGGTTTGCAAAGCCCACTGAAGGCAGTGGAAAGATTCCTGTTGACCTCAGTGGACTGTGAATCATCCTCAAGTGGGAATAGAGCTCCAGTTCCAGTGGCTGATCTCATCTCCATGCAGGTTAGTCCTGGGACAGGTCCCATATCAGCCATGGTGTTTGGTGGGTGATAAAGCTATTTGTTGCTGATAAGGACAAACACACCCTCATTGTACCCTGAAGTGGGGATGGGATGAGTTCATCTAATCCCATTAGACACCTATATCTAAGTTAAACCCACTCTGGTACTCAGTGGAGAAAAGTCAACATTTCATCTGCAACTCATCACTCCAAAATGGATATCTAAAATAGGTCAGATGATTCACACTCTAATTTCCTGTTTCTTCCCATTGACAATAAAGGGAACACAAACATGTGGTGGGAAGAATATCACTCCAAGTATCTTCATCAGACTAGCTCCAAAAATGTTCTCTTTTATAGATGATTGCTAAATCAAACAGCCAAGTCCACACAAGATCCTAATGGAGACAGGTTCAAGCAAACCCAGTTGGCTTTCATTTGTCTTGCGTGAACTACAGAGCTTTGCCTCAGTAGGATTTTATATTAATAACATAAATATATTCCAGTGATAAACTAGCCTTTGATGTACCCTGTTGTGGTTGCATGGTGTGGATCATAGGTCTAAAATGGTCTCAGGTATATTTCAAAGATAATAATAATAATAAAAATAAATGGACAAGAGGTTTCAAATTATCACCACGTATTAGCTCTCAGAAAGCTCTCATCCCAGTGGTGAAGAGTACATGGGGAAATTCAGCACCAAATTCAAACCTAAAGGACATGTCTACAGCTGAGTTTGGACTCCCATTATGCTCAGTGGAGAAGGAGTCAATACAGGCAACAGAGACTGGAACTCACTTGCCTAAACATAAGTATCTAATTTAGAGTGACCTGAATCCAATTTAGAATGACACTCTAAGCTCTGTTGGTTGTAGAAAATCACTCTCCAAATGAGGAATTTGGCCACCACCTCCAATGCAGTCATGACAAAAAGAAGCCACCTAAAATTAGGTAATTGCTATGGAATCTCATCCACTGGAAACTGCCCACTTGGTTGCCCAGTAATAACATCCTTACCTGGTCCATATCCTGACAGGATACAGTGGGATGAGATGCCCCATGTCCTGGACCATTAGGACTGTTATGTCAGGAGTTAATCATAGATTTACAGAATCATTTGGGGTGGAAAAGACCTCTGAGATCATTGAGTGCAATCATTAACCCAGCACTGCCAAGCCCACCACTAAACCATGTCCCCAAGGGCCACATCTTCATGTCTTTTAAATTGCTCCAGGGATGGTGACTCCACCACTGCCCTGGGCAGCCTGTTCCAATAATTGATAACCCATTTAATAAAGAAATTTCCCCTAATATCCAAACTAAACTTCCCCTGGTGCAACTTGAGGCCATTTCTTCTTGTCCTATCACTTGTTACTTGGGAAAAGAGACCGACTCCCACCTGGCTGCAACCTCCTGTCAGGGAATTGTAGAGAATGATAAGGTCCTCCCTGATCCTCCTTTTCTCCAGACTGAGCCCCCCCAGCTCCCTCAGCTGCTCCTCATCAGACTTGTGCCCCAGACCCTTCCCCAGCTCTGTTGGCCTTCTCTGGATATATTCCAGCACCTCATATTAAGATTAAAAAACAAACAAACAACAAAATAAACTTTGAAGTAATAATTTTATTTTAAAGCAAAGTTTCTCTCTATATATTTATTCTAAAGCAACACTTTTATAAATGGGCAAAAAAAGGTTTTGTACTTGTGGGTTTGCTCATACTGAGAATGAAAATATACTGTGAAACTTTGACTTTTACCTTGAAATGGAAATGCTGAGTTTCAGGCAGCTCAAGTAAATTTGGTAAAGCCTTGCAAAGATGAACTGTACAACATCTTGAGCACAACCAAACTCATAAAGTGGCTCCACAAGAGGACATGTAAGTACCACTGCCAGTCTTTGTTGTGTCAGTCCGATCCCCTCCCACCAGATGTTTGTTGGATGATAGTCCAGACAAATCAACATAAAGTTTCTCATGAAATTACCCCAAACATAATAGAGCCCTTGCATATTTGAAAAGCTCTATTCAGAAACACAGCTTCTTACTTGGTACTTACCCTCAAAATATTCTTCACTGTCAGCAGCTATTAAAAACAAGAATAACAATGGCTATTTCTATAATAGCTGTGTTTTGAAATCTCAGAGCACTTTGTGAACTTAACAGATCTATCTGAGCTGTACGGACTCATATCAACTATTAGGGAATGCAGCTCCGTTTGGGGCAAGAACTGGACTTCTGTTCTCAAAAACTCTATAAAGAAATACAGATAAGCATGAAGACAGATTTATGAAAGCAGGGATACCTTCCACTATACCAGGTTTCTGGTCCAAACTGGCCTTAACCACTTCCAGGGATGGGGCAGCCACAGCTTCTCTGGGAAACTTGTGCCAGTGCCTCACCACCCTCACAGTAAAAATCTAAATATAAAGCCTTTTGACTGCTAAATCACCCTCGTAATCATCCTACTCTAATGAGCATTTGGTGAATGCTTCCATCACTTCCAGCATACTGTGTAATTGTCACTTGTGCCAGGCAAAATGATGGAAAAGAAAGAGTATTTTTTACTTGCATTAATTCACTTGAAACTAGATTTAGTACTCTGCAACATGCAGAGGAAAATCAATTCTGGAGAGAATTTTAGTATCACATAAAATGCCACTCGTGTTTTTCACATTATTAAAAGAATAACCTAAAGTATTTTAGGATGGAATAATCTAAGATGGAAGGAAAATACAAAAATAGGCTAGGAGGGACATGACCTGTTTAACCAGGGAAAAGGTCGCAAACACAAAAAGCTCTGGCTACTCCTTTTCCATAATTTTTCATCATTTTCAGTCTTGTCAGCATGAATAATACCATTGATTTTTACTATGATTGCAGAATACAAAACAAAGTTGAAAAACAGTCGAAAGACCATTTCTCTCTTTTGCTTTCAATTGAAACACCCTTTCCAAATGCAGACAAGTAACGAAGCTGACTAAGACTCCACAGAACATACCTGATCAGTGTATAGTCCAGGTTTTGAGGCAACTTTTTAAGAAATATTTTTAAACAATAAAAAAGAAGTTACTTGCATGTTATAGCAATCCTGTTTCTAGATGAGGTTGTCACCTGATTTAGTAAGGAAACAAATCTTCTCTGGTCATTCCTTCTGTTTGTTTCTCTGTCTTGCTCTCTGTCCTGGGAAATTGTCCCTGGGTCATGGTAACTCCTAAACTGCACCTGGAAATTGTGTAGGAGAGTTTTAGTTTGCCTGGATCCAAGCCAGAGTAACCTGGTCCAGTGGCAGGTGTCTCTGCTCATGGCAGGGGATTGGAACAAAATGATCTTTAAGATGCCTTCCAAACCAAACCATTCCATGATTTTATGATAAGCCAGGCCAGTACCTTGTTGACTATAGATGGATTGAGTTCTCCTGCCTTGTGCAGGTGTCTGCTGCTGTTTAATTTGTTGGTGTAGCCTGGTAGAGACAGAGAGATGGATGGATAACATCCAAATGGCAACTGGGATCTAGCCATCCAATTCTGGAGGGTGAAATTCACAATAGGGCATGACCAGATCACACCAAAAGGGCTCCAGCCAGCAAAAAAGCCCTGCCACATAGAATCATAAAATCCTAGAATGATTTGGGTTGAAGTGACCTTAAAGATCATCTCATCTTTGTCTTTCATATCAAAAAGGCACGAGAAAACTGCCCCATCCCTGGAAGTGTTCAAGGCCAAGTTGGATGGGCCTTGGAGCAATCTGGTGTAGTGGAAGGTGTCCCTGCTCCAGGCAGAGGGGTTGGAATCAATGACCTTTAAAAAGTCCCTTCCATCTCAAACTGTTCCATGATTCTATGAAGAGAAAAAGAGCAAATTCAGTAGAATGGACCATGCTCAATTTACCAGAGAAAAGGCTCTGTATTTCCAGGTTTTCCTGAGTTCTACCTTGTAATAGTTGTCTCCTGATTTAGGGAAATGCTGTGTATGTCAATAAATCAAACTTTGTTTCCAGTACTGAGAGCTGAAAACACATAAGAGCACTGCTCTGTTCTCTGTGGGCATTTGGTGTTAGAAGGCTCTGTCCCTAAGTGGTGCTCAGCTCTTTGTCCTCACTGATGTGTTTTCTCCTCTTCCCTCTGGAACAGACTTCAGTGGAGCTGTTTGCAAAAAAAAAGGGGGGTGGAGGGGGAAAGGTCAATGGCTTCATGAAAAAGAGAAACAAACAACATCCCAGCAGGTTTTACAGTAAAAGAAGCCAGTTAGTTAGTATGTCTTGGTTTGTTACTGCAACATCCTGGCTCTTACAAAGCTCTCAGCTCCTCACAGTCCTAACACAGCTGAAACTGTGCTGACAAACCCTTCTGGAGATATTTCCCTCTTTACATTACCTGCTCATGTAATTAATGACTTTATTTCCGACTTGTCCAGCCTTTTTTTCTATGCTTTTCTGGCTGGATTTGTATTCAGTTACCACCTCTCCTACTCTTATTGCCAGACCATAACTGCTTTTACATTATTTTCCCAGGAATAATTCTCTGACTTTTCCTGGCTTAAAAGTGACATTATCTTTTATCCCTGGACTTTCAGGCTTTTTGTTCAAGTAAGAGATATTTCCATATTTTTTGTTATATGCCCTGGCTGGCAATATCCTGAAGGATACTGATACAAGATTGTATGAAATTACTGTCACAAGTCCTTCCAACCTACAGCCTTAGATGCATGAGGATAAAAAACACTGCTTTAGCAGCAGCGTAAAGTGATTACACTCTCAAATTACACACTTTAGGTCAATATCTTATGTTAGTTGAGGTAAAGCTGGGCAACCATTCTGGCCACAAAGATGTCCAAAATCCATGCTTTAAATAATTACATTTTATTGGGGTTGCTTCAATTTCTCATAATGTCCAATATTTCACAGAATCACAGAATGGTTTGGGTTTGTGGAAGGGACATCTTCCACTAGACCAGGTTGCTCCAAGCCCCATCCAACCTGGCCTGGAACACCTCCAGGGGGCAGCCACAGCTTCTCTGGGCACTTTGTGCCAGGGCCTCACCACCCTCTCAGGGAAGAATTTCTTCCTAATACTCAACCTAAATCTACCCTCTTTCAGCTTAAAGCCATTCCCCCTTGTCCTATTCCTTCCAAGAATCTTACCACAACTCTTGTTGCGTGTTAGAGTGTGGGCATAAGCACTGTTGCAGACAGACTCTTCTCACTCCAATGCAAGTTGAATTTGTAGAAGGTAGTTTTGTGTAATGGGCTGGTAAAGGCAGCCGCAACCTTCCCCACACCCACTTTTCATGGCCACATTTATTCCTCAGCCATTGCATGATCACTTTATTCACTGGATGATGGCATCATGAAGAACTAGGGTGAGAGTTACAGTTTGTTCCTTTATGAAAAAGAGTGAAAATAGTTTCAAGGGAAAAGACTTGGCATTTACAGCTTTGTAAGGACTATGCAGAGTTTTTCAGGTTTTCTAGTGAAGGAGCTATCTTCTTTTTCAAAGAAGATTTTTTTAAAGTTCATGCTTTTAAAAAAAAAGGAAGAATGAAAGCAGATATTAATCTCCTTTCAGTGAGAATATGAGCAACTAAAATGAGCTGGGGGTGTTTATACTGGAGAAGAGCAGGCTCAGGGAGACCTTCTCACTCTCTACAACCACCGGGCAGGAGGTTGTAGCGAGGTGGGGGTCGTTTTTTTCTCCCAAGTAACAAATGATAGGACAAGACGAAACAGCCACAGGGGAGGTTTAGATTGGATATTAGGAAATATTTCTTCACAGAAAGGGTTATGAAGCATTGGAACAGGCTGCCCAGGGAAGTGGTGGAATCACTATTCCTGAATGATTGAAAAACATGTGCTCAGAGACATGGTTTAGTGGTGGACAGTATTAGGTTAACGACTGGACTAAGTGACCTTAGAGGTCTTTTCCAACCTGAACAATTCAGTGATTTTAAGATTCACAATGGGTTTCTTGCAATTTAGTCTCTTTACAACAGCTGAGGGCTTTTTTGCATTTTGAAAGTCACCCATGGAATGGGAACAACAAATGTGTGGAAAATGATCTTCCCATTAGCTTTGATAATTACAACTGAGGTTCTATACTTTCCCTCCTCGATTTCTACTTGAAACTCCGATCTTCTCTACTTCCCCTTCCCACAACAGACTGGACCAGTGGAACAGGGGTAGGATTATTGAGATCCGTCCAGTATTTCAGGTTGTTCCACTGCAGAGCCTGTGGCTGCAGAGCCATCTTGTGGAGGAGGCTCAGACGGGTCTGCCAGGAGGAGACTTTTTTATTACTTTTTTTTTTTTTTTTACATGCTACAGCTTGATCTGGCAGGAAGAAGTCTAGGCAAGACATCCTGCCCACCCAGCATCTACTTCACCCACCCTAGAGTAGCAACAAGTCCTCTGACTCTGTAGAGATTCCCAAATTCCCTGAGAGCTGAAACATAGAAGCCAATATTTCTCTCATCATTTCCTAATTTAATACTCCCAGTTTGGAGGGTTTTGACAATGCTCCTGTTGAGAGGTTTTGCCACTTCTACTTGAAAATAAAAGGATGCCATCTGAATTTAACACACTGAACAAATGTGCCTACAAATGGGTGCAGCTCCATGTATGCCAGGTACAAGGCTCTGAAATTAAGGTACGTAATTAGTTCTTTACAAGTTTTTTGGGGGGGAAGAAGACAGGAATAGGGGAAATTCCTCTCATTGGAATGGCTAAACATGCCACCCCTTCTGGAGATACCACTACCGAGTACAGGGTCTGGAAAATGAGAGCTGGGAATCCTATAGCAGTGCAGGATGTGGGATCACAATTGAGGGGGGTTATAAAATACTGCCAGGACCAGGCTGCTGGTAGCAGGGGATCCATGGGCTGACAGGACAAGGACTAGGCAGGGTCTGTCATCTGTTGTGTTCAATTCTGGTCTCCACAGTTCAAGGAAGACAAGGAGCTACTGCAGAGGGTCCAGTGGAGACCGTGAAGACGATGAGGGGTCTGGAACACCTCTCTTATGCGGAAAGACTGCAGGAGCTGGGCCTGGTTAGTCTGGAGAAGAGAAGATTGAGAGGGGATCTCATCAATACATATAAATATCTCCAAGGCAGGTGCCAAGAGGATGGTGCCAGACTCTCTTCAGACTCCCTTCAGCATCAGGACGAGGAGCAATGGCCATAAAGCAAAATACAAGAAGTTCCATCTCAACAAGAGGAAGATTTTTTTTACCTTGAGGGTGACAGAGCACTGGAACAGCCTGCCCAGAGATTTTGTGTATTTTCCCTCTCTGGAGACATTCCAAACCCACCTGGATGCATTTCCATGTCACCTGTTCCAGGTGACTCTGCCCCAGCAGGGTGTTGGACTGGATGATCTCCAGAGCTCCCTTCCAAACGCAACTCACAGAATCAGACAAGCAAAGAATCACAGAACGGTTTGTGTTGGAAGGAACCTTAAAAATCATCTCATTCCAACCACCCTCCCATGGGCAGCGACACTCTATATGTATATAGAATTTATATATGCATATACCTACATATTTGCACATGTAAATGTGTCTGTATGAAGATTTATGTATTTCCCACTCTCACCCTTTCAGCCTGATCGGCCAAGGGGAGGGAACAGGATGAAGCTTACAGTGCTGTTTGTGTTTCCACGAATTTCCTGACTTATGCCTGTGACTATTCTATGATTCTGTTAGCCCCCAGCGGGGAAGGATCCTTATTGTGAGCACAATCCCTGTCTTAAGACTCTTAATGATTATTAGCTGAGACCTACTTTTGCAGAAGGAGAAATAACAAAATTGCCTAAAACGGGAATAGGTTTCGCAGAACTTTTGAAACACCCCACCCCAACCCAGGGCGCATGTAAGGGGCAAGTTAAATTCAGTTTCAGACCAATAAAAGCACGTTAAAAACTGAGCTTTAAGCCACATTTAAAAGCCACAGCGCTGGGACAAGACGCCCCCCAAACGAGGGCGGGCGGGGCCACTCCTCAGGCCACGCCCCTCCGCTCCGTCCAATCAAGAGGCGGCGGCCCGGCGTCCCCTGGCCCTTTCCCCGCCGCGCACGCGCGCGGGGGTGGAGGTTGGATTTCAGCGCGGATCCGGACGGGCCGGGAGATGTCGGGCATTCCAGAGCCGGAGGGGGACAGCGGTAAGTGCCCGATGCCCTGGCAGGGACCCAGCGTGGCTCCCGCGGGGGATGAGGAGCCCGAGTGACCGGAGAGAGCGGGGAAGGTTGGGGGAGTGAAAATGCGCGGGGCCTGCTGGTGCTTGCGCATGCGCCCTGGGCACAGAAAGGTGGGGGTCTTGGGGTTTTCTGGGAATTGCGTTGATTGTCTGTCTCTGCCCGCAGAGCCAGACGTGTTTCAGATCGTGCTGCCAATCACTGTCTTGATGCTCAGCGATGAGGATTTTCTCCAGGGTGATGCTGAGGAGCAAGACGTGTCCTTTCCCAAGGTGGAGCAGGATTTTAACTTAAACAACAGCGTTTACCTAAAAGATGTTGTGGCACCTTCAAACGACTGTAGCAGTGTAGGCAGCTGGGACGAAAACAAGACTATTTCAAATGAAGATAGTTGTATTAAATACTCTGAAGAGAAGTGGCTTGCTGAGGGTGTGTGCAACGCATCAAAATCATCTTTAAGTGATGGGTGTGGTGCAGGCCTGGAGAAATGTGGCCAAAATTGCACGTTACCTACATCGCCTCACAAAACAGAAATAAACAAAAGCAGTGGTGGAAAAGAATGTGATGGTGGCTTTCAGAAGATTCGTCCTCTCCTCTCTGCTGGCAGTGAGGACAGAGATGATACCAGCCCATTGATGTTGCCAGTGGTACCCAAAAAAGAAGAAGAACCTGGTAGTGTTGCAGGTGTTCTTTGTGATGGCAGTCCAGAGGGACAACCAGAAATCCACAAGGAGATGGAGGCAGTTGCTGAAATGAAAGGTAACTTCTTTAATAAGATTAGTGCAAGAGTTTAAGAAATCTGGTAAATCTAAAGTTTTTGAAATAGGAAAGTGTATAAAACAATATCAAACCCATTTATTTTAGAGTAAGCATTTAAAATTAGATTAATATCATGTGCAGCAGAAGGAGAATATTGGCTGGAATAGGCTTAGTTCTTTCACACACTTGTGAAAAGTAGTGAAAGTCCAAGAAGTTAGTACTGTTTCACTCTACTGCAGTGACCAAAGGAGTGGCCTTTCATCAGGGAAAAGGTTCTGAAAATAAAAAAGTTGAAAAAGGATCACATGTGCAAGAATGGAGCCCTAGCAATGTTTGATGATAGTACTTTGATACGAATCCTGGCATGAGGCTGTTTTGTTAAAAAACTGTAAGGAATGCAGTGTTGTCCTGCGAAATTCAGCTTTGAGTGAAAAGAGAAAGTGGAAAAAAGGAGGCTTTTCACTGGGAGCAGCATTTAAATGTTGGGGGCAAAGGGGAACGTGAAGAGAGGCATTAGTAAAAAAAGTGGATAGAGGGAAATACTAAGGAAGCAGAAGAGTGCCAAGCAAGTCATTAGGCAATTTGGGATTATTACTACCAATTAATAATGAACATTTGTGATTGTATGAAATGTCATACATGAGTCTTTTTATATCTTCCTGTAGATCCTGATTCTTCGAAGAATGATAACGAAGCTGATACTGAAGCTGATAACAGAAAAATAAGCAAATTTGAAGATGAAACTCTGAGTTCTCTTCTGGAACATGGCTTAGAGGAAGAACAGAAATTTACCTATTGTTCTGATCCATTTCTTAATGGATGTTCTCCTACTTCTAAAGAACTTCCAAAAGATGTAGGGAAACTTGAGTTGAATGTTTCCACTTCTACTGAATCAAATACTACTGGAGAGCATATTTATAAGACATTAACACCGTTTCCTAGAAAAAGATATCGGCAACAAAAAGTTGTTTCTTCTCATGCAAACCAGAAAGAATTCCAAAGCCAGCAAGAAGGTTTAGTGTGGCAGAGTAATACTTTGACCCTCTCACCCCTTTCTAAAACATCTCGTTCTACAAATAAGCATGAAAGATTGAATTTCAAGTGCAGGTTTTGCAGCTCTATGTATAAATGCAGTGCACACTTAAAGAAACACATTTATTCAGCTCACAAAGATGAGAAAATACATAAATGCTGCTTTTGTAAAAGAACCTTTTTCTTCTTTTTCAACCTTAAGAATCACCTTAAATTGCATAAAAAAATTACCAGGTTGCAAAAAGCAAGAAAAAACAGAACAAGTGCAAGAAAAGGGAGGCAGAGAGGATCTGAAGAAGGGACATCTGAGACCAAGAAAAGAGAACGTAAATATGAGAAATTTTTTGTTAAAATTGAAAGGGACTTTACACCTCTGTGTGTGCCAGTTAGTTTTTCCTGCAGAATGTGTTTCTTTGCTTCATCAAATCCAAGGAGTTTTATTCATCACATGAAGGGCCATAAAGAGAGACCACCATACCAGTGCCCTCAGTGTGACTACTCCTGCACTACCTTTTCCTGCCTGTTAACTCACATGTACTGGCATGCTGGGTATAAGCTGTACCAGTGCAGATTCTGCAGCTTCTTTTCATTATATTTTGCAAGCATGGTGAGGCACAGCTCCATCCACACAGGGGCTAAACCATGTTCCTGGGAGTTCTGCCAGTCAGCTTTCAGCAGCAGCTTGGAGTTAAAGAGACACAGGAGGCTCCACACAGGGACAGAAACGTGCCAAGGGCAGGAACTTGACGGTGTAAGTGGAAGGAAGAGAACTCGAAGATCTTTAAAGAATTATTCATGTGATGAATGTAACCTGGTGTTTTACACTAAAGGAGATCTCAACTTGCACAAGAAATCTCATGAACAGTTCAAGGCTAATGGTTATACAGATCAGAGCAATAAATACCACAAAATATGCAAAGCTGAGAGTGATTCTCAGGGCCACGTTTCTCTCTTATGTAGAGAAAATGATTGTCTCGGTGGGGCAATGCTGACTTCAGAAGTAGACTGTGAGCAAGCAGGTGATGTGCAGGGCAATAAAAAAATGTACTCTGGAAAGAAATTCCCTGAAAACAGTCTTGGAAGCAACAGCCTGGCTATTACTGGGAATAGATCAGAAGTCGCTCAGACGTCACACAAAATGGACGCTGTCCTTTACAAAGAGGAACCTCTCTTCAAGTCAGAGGCCTCTCATTCACAAGTGCAAGATGACAATGCATACCATAACTCTGTGGAAAACTCAAAGGATTCATGTTCTTCCACTTTAAATACATTCAGAACATACATGTGCCAACACTGCAGTTATGCTACTGATGTTCAGAACAACTTCAGGCTACACCTAAAGATACATACAGATGAAAGACCATTTGTATGTAAAGATTGCAATAAGACATTTAAAACATCAAACCATTTGCAGAAACACAGCCTTCTTCACGTAAAGAATGAACAGGAGTTGGGCAGTTGCCTCTATGTAGAGAAGTGTTTGAAAAGTCTTGAATTGCATCGTGAAATTTATGGAGGCACGTGTCCAGAAAGGGATTTTGGTTCCTCAGAAGGTTCAAACAGCTCCTTCCTTGGTTCAAAAGTCTTTGGAGTACAGCCAGATGTTCAGAGGGACAGCAAAAACGATTTGCTAGCACAGAGTCAGCCACCATTCTACCAGTGTGCAGAGTGCAGGTACAGTACTTACAGTTTAAGCAACCTTGAACTCCACATAAGAACTCACACGGGTGAGAAACCTTACAGCTGCACTGTTTGCCAGATGAAGTTTCGTACTTCCAGCCACCTGAAGAGACACGGAGTGACACATTTTAACACAGAGCATTTCAAGTGCAGGAACTGTGACTACTCCACAAACCAATGGCTGGCCCTGAAAAGTCACCTGGCTTCGCACTCGGGCGAGGGAAGCTCATCTCTGGGCACAGCTGATCTCTGCGATCACAAGATGCTCCCTGTGAAAACGTACCGGTGTGAGGAGTGTGGCTATTGCACGGCCCACAACGGGAACATGAAGCCCCACCTGCGGATCCACACGGGGGAGAGGCCGTTCAAGTGTGGGCAGTGTGCCCTGGCCTTCCGCACCTCCAGCCACCTCAAGCGCCACCTGCTGACTCACTCGAGGCTGCGCTGCAGGAGGTGTAAATACTCCACGCTGGATAAACGGGCTTTCCAAAAGCACACAAAAACACACAGAAAAAAGTACATGTGCGGGAGGTGTAATGTGGCACTGCCTACCCAGAAACTGCTGGAAAAGCACGAGCGGCAGCACAAGGGTGGGATATAAGGTTGGGAGTTGGCACTTGGTTCTAGAGTGGTTTGTGTGTTCTGAATTTGTTGAGGCTTTACGTTTCAGAACAAGGGCTGGTAAGGGATACATCCAGCATTTTGGTCCAGAGAGTGAAACTTGGAGGACTGGTTTGCTCCAGGTTTTTCAGAGAGGTTCAGTTCTAGCACAGGCTGTGCTAAAAATCTTGGAGACACTTCTTCATGCCTGAGTAACTGCTTAATACCATGAGTCCTGTTAGGATTTGACCATCACTTTAAACAGTTACTCTGTGCCACTTATTTTCTTGTAAAAAATTAATAAAAATCTTTTTTCTAACTGAAAGAATGCTTAAAGGGAGGGAAAGAAGTACATGTTATATAAAAATTATCAGTGCATCTGGAGGCTTAATGCTACCTCCCATCTGCTGAAAGTTGCCTCCTAGGTTCTTTTGCAATACTTGTAAGAGAAGAAAAAAAGTCTCTCACAAAACTATGGAAACAAAATATTCATGTCATCACTGCATAACTGTGATATGAAGATGTTTTCTATATGTATATAAAAGGTTTATTAGGCAGTTACCTTGTTTGTAGTTTTGATAATTTTGTGAGCAGTCTGACAGAAAGGGTAATGTCCTGAATAATTTATTTTATGATACTGAGAATCCTTAAATTAATCTTCAATTTTATGTTAGTGTCTAATGTTAATAACTGTGGTAGAAAATGCCTTACCTTTTCTCAGGCTGGTAGTTACTGTGTTGTTTGTTACAACAGATGATGTAGTTTTCAAATAACTTCTGTTATTTTGAGCACCTGCTGATAATTGTGAATGCTATTTAGTTACACTGAAAACCTTAGGAATGTCTTGAACTGCTTAAATTTATTTTAAGAACTTAACTGTTCATCTAAAATACCATGTAAGAGCCACCTGCACCAAACAGTTGGTACAGAGTATGGTGAAGGCAGGTGGGTGCTGCTTCCAGTTTCTATTTATATCTAGACAAATCTTTGATTGTTTTACAGTTACAGAGTGCTAGAAACTTTGAGTGGACATCACTGACTGTGATAAGTGGTTTTGATAACAATGTTTTACTCTCTTGTGTGAGGAAAGACAACAGCAAAGGGCTGGTGTGAACTGTCCCCTGATGTTACAGCTCAGTCCATGAAGAAGCAGAATAAGCCTGTAGCTTAATTTAGAGAATGTAAACATGGCACTCGTGGAGCTTTTCTGTTGTTCCTAAAATGTGTGCTTTTCTTTAGAAATATAGGTAATGTCTTGCAGAGGGTTTCTGGTAAAGCAGGAGGGAGGTTGGATATTTAAAAGCCATTACATGATCCTGGGCAACCAGCTCTGGGTGGCCCTGCCTGAGCAAGGGCTTGGACCAGATGTTCTCCAGAATTCCTGCAGCCATTCCGTGATTTGGAACACGATTTTTCAAGAGTGGACTGAAACTCATGAATAGATGCTTGGAGTTAAGGCCAGATCAGCAAAGGTATTCAAGTGATCTAGTTCTTTGCAGCTGAGGTAAAGTCAGAAAACTGCCTGAACCATGGTGGTTACCAGATGTTTGTAGTACAAGCTGGGAAGTCACCATTTGGGAATGAGTCATTCAGATCTTGGAATGATTGAGGCAATCACCTGATACAGTTGTGAGAAGAATGTTATCCTGTATGAAGAAAGAAAAGTATATTAACAGTTACACAAATTTGGAGGCATTTTTACTTGCATTACTGTACAATTCTGATGGTTTATTTGAAGAAAAATTCCAAAGAACAGGTACGAAGAAGAAACAAAAACAACGAAGAAATTGTAAGCCTTTATATCAGATGAGACTAGGAAAGCTAAATCTGGTAGAGTTTAAAAGTGTGGTGTACAGTGATAAGGGAGCCCAGTTTATAGGGATAAATTAATTTCAGTAAATTTTTACAAGAGTTGGTAAACATCAGTTTCTTCAAGATGTAAGAACAACAAGATATTTTCAGATGGAGCTTGACAATTTTGTTAAAGTATTCTAGGTTGTTGCTTCTAATAAACAGTTTTTTGACTCCTGACATTCTCCTCTGTTCTTTATACACTGCACTGCATTTTGAGGATTCAAAGGTATTCTCAGTCTGCCAAGTCAGTGAAATTTAAAGGTAGAGGCCTACTCAGATAAGACATGGGCTGTTCTTGGTAATTTTTTGGTAGCTAAAAGTGTAATACTTTTTATTCCTGTGTACTTTAAACAAAAGCCTTTCCTAAATCATATTAAGACGTTTCCTATTTCAACCAAAAAACTGCTTTATTTTCTCTTTGAACATATCTTGAATAGAGACAAACAACTTGAGCAGAAGGGTGTCATTTTAGCTGCTGTGCATCTTCTAAATAAGTGAATAAAAGTTAAAGAGAGGGTGAAGTCAGTGAATATAGGTCAGACCTCTGTGGTGTGGTGGTGCATCCTCCCTCTCAGGCCACACTCTGAACTCAGAAATGCTCCTTAGGCCTCAGCCTTGAACAGCACCTGGGCTCAGCTCCTCTTGAGCTTATCAGAAACACTGTCTGCTCCTGGGGACTAGTGCTGTCTAATGAGCTCCTGGGTTTTAACAGCCTTGGAAAGTTATTTTTAATGCCTGAATAACAACCCAAGTGGAACAACATTTTTGTTACTAAACTCTCAAAGTTACTGACCCGAATTGCAACCAGGCTGGAAAATCAGTGTGACCAAAGCCAACTCTCTTGTGACCCTACAAGCAGTGGTCCTAAGGGAGACCCTTGGAACTCTCCTGGCCCACAACAGGCTGTGACCAGCACCTCCCTGTGAGCAGGATACCTCTCAGAGCCAGTGGACTCTCAGGTTTGCTGTACTTGGAGGATCACTGCCAAACAATGGCAACAGATCCTGAGCTGATACCCCCACTCCTCAAGGCTCAACCCTTCACCCATTGAGAAGATTCAAAGGCATCCAGTGTGAGTATGTCTCTGAACTGGAGGGGAAATTTTCACAGATATACCTTTTACACACTCCTTTAGGTCTGTGTGCGTGTGTGTGTGTGTGTGAATATGTCTTAGCAAATGTGCTATGAATGTTTTTCTCCTAGATTCTTAAGTACTTTAGACTTGTAAATAAGATAGGCCTGTGAGTTACTGTTCTGCCTATAGTAAATTCTACATGAATCTTTTGTTAAATTGTTTAAATTAAATTATTGATTAAGTGCTGTTGTGCTGTTAAGTTTAAGTGCTGTTAAACCTTCAGGCCTAAACCACTGGTCAAGCCTGGGGTTAAGTTTGGCAGCAGGGTCCCCTCTGAACCTTGTGACTCAACAGGATGGTCTCATTCCTTTTTATTGTTCCCTTTCCCATCCTTACCGTTTTTTTTTTTTTTTGTCCCCAGCATCCACATCCATAATTTTTGGTTGATTTAGTTTTATATTGATTGATTGTTTTTAGATATTCAGATTTCTCTTCCTGTGCTTTAACCACAGAGTAAGTAGTAGTGTGAACATTGCCAGCTTTTACCTTTATATTAAACCTGCTGTAGCTGATGCCTTTGTCAGTGATACTCTGAGTGACCTAAAGGACTCATTTGTGACAAACTGGTGTGGTTGGCAGGAGATATCACTGACTACTTATAAAAGCATGGAGTAAGTCCAAATCCTCAGTCCTCAGATGAATGGGCTCAGGGTAACTGGCATGACTGGAAGGGTGTGGAGGAACATTTAAAAGCAGCTGGGTATAAAGTCTGGGAAAGACTGCAATAAAAAGACATATGGTTAACCACCAGCCAAATTTACCTACAACGGAAGGAAATTAGACAATTTGGGGTTTACTTTACTGAACATTATTATGTGCTGCTGCCTCAGTGTCCATTTGGGCTACATGGAATGGTTTGGGTGGGAAGGAACCTTAAAGACCATCCAGTTCCAACCCCCATGGCAGGGACACCTTCCACTATCCCAGGTTGTTTCAAGTCCCATCCAGCCAGTCCTTGAACACTTCCAGGGATGGGGCAGCCACAGCTTCTCTGGGCAACCTGTGCCAGGGCCTCACCACCCTCACAGGGACGAACTCCCTCTGTACATAAATGCACGGGTTTTTTCCTCAGATTAACAAAACACACTATAAACATGACATTACGGAAACCTGATTTCCCTCCTGCCGTTCCTACCCTTCCTTATTTGAGTCCCTTGGGGAAATGTGAAGGGATTTATAGCAAACCCCCTTTACTTCTCCGGCGTCGGACGGGCCCCTCTGCCGGGCGCTCCTCCGGCCGTTAGGGGGCGCCACCGCGGAGAGCCGCACAGGGAGCGCAAAGGTGGTGCGCATGCGCGGAGCCGCCAGACCCGCTTCCCTGGAAGAGCACGGGCCCCGCTTTCCGGGAAAACCCGCCGACCCCGCTCCCTGCTTCCCTGGCAGATCAGCCGGCCCCGCTTCCCTCGCCCTCGGCACCCCCTCCGGCGCTGAGGGCGCCTGTGCGCGGTCCGGGCCGGCCCCGCTGAGGCGAGCGGCGCTCCCGTCCCCTCTCCGCTTTCTCGCTCCAGGGGCTCGCCCCCCCCTCCCTTCGCCGCCAAGATGCCGCGGATTATGATTAAAGGCGGCGTGTGGCGGAACACCGAGGTAGGACTCGGCGGGGTTTGTTTAATGCCTTGTTTCCCCCTCAGGGCCTGGGGGGGAGCCCTCCCTGGTGCGCAGGCGCGGGGGGAGGGGGGGGAAGAGTGGAGAGGGGTCGTGTTGCGCTTGCGCAGGAGGCTCAGGTTTTAGGGTGTCTTTGGGAGGTTGGGATTTGCTGGGTCCTGCTGGATCCCGCTGGGTCCGGGCATGCGGAGGGTTTGGGGGCTGCAGGAGCGAGTCCGGAGGAGGGCAGCGGAGCTGGGAAAGGGTCTGGAGCACAAATCCAATAAGGAGCGACTGGGGGGCTTGACCTGGAGGAAAGGAGCCTCAGGGGAGATCTTATTGCTCTCTGCAGCTCCCTTAAAGGAGACTGTAGCCAGGTAGAGGTCGGGCTCTACTCTCAGGCAACCAGCGGTAGGACAAGAGGACAAAGTCTTAAGCTGTGCCAGGGAGGTTTAGGTTGGGCATTGGGGGGAAATTCTTCACAGAAAAGGTGATTAGACATTGAAAGGGGCTGCACAGGGCGGTGGTGGAGTCACCATCCCTGGAGGTGTTCAAGGAAAGACTGGATGTGGCTCTTAGTGCCTGGTCTAGCTGACAAGGTGGTGTTCAGCCATGGGTTGGACTCCATGATCTCAGAGGCCTTTTCCAGCCTAATTGATCCTGTGATCCTGTGGCTCTGTTGGACTGCATTTCCCAGCAGCCTGTGCCTCCCTCCTCACCTGCTGCCTCAGTGGGCAAAGGTCACATTGATGTTGTTTCTCCTGAGGGCTGCAGATTGGGAAGCTCAGCCATGTGTGTGTTGTGTCCTTTCCTCCAGGGAAACCATCCCCACAGCCCTGGAGGGAAAGGGTGAGCTCTGCTGTGCTCCAAGATGTCCCTCTCACAGGCTTGTACTACATAGTCAGGTTCCTTATGCTCTAGGGGAATGAGGCAGCAGAAATCTCTTGCATTTGGAGGTCTTTCCAAATGTGAAAATGGCAGAGTCATAGAATTTTTTGGGTTGGAAAAGACCTTTAAGATCACCCAGTCCAACCATCAACCTGGCACCACCACCACGGTCACCATTAAACCATGTCCTCAAGTGCCACATCCACCTGTTTTTTTAACAGTTCAGGAATGGTAACTCCACCACTGCCCTGGGCAGCGTGTTCCAATGCTTTACAACCCTTTCCATGAAAAATATTGTCCTAATAAGTAATCTAAACCTCCACTGGTGCAACTTCAGGCCATTTCCTCTTGTCCTGTCAATGGGTATGGGCTCTTCCTCTGCAGCCCCAAGTGTTCTGTGTGTTGTTCCAAAAAAGAGCAACTCCCCCTTCCCCCCTATTTTTGCTGTCACTTGCTCTCAGAACTACAAGTGGTCGTGAAAAGAAAAATTGTAACAGGAGAAATCAAGGATGTGAGTTTTTTTAGAGACATGTTTAAAGCAAAAGGATGTACCTGGCACTGTAAAACCCAGAACTCTGTCACTGCGTGCTGTGAACACCAGGCATGTGCACAGTTCCAGAAAGCAGTGAAGAAAAAGTAACAGAAGATAAAATGTGCTGTGTGTGCTTTTTAAGCCCTTGTGACATGTCAGTGATGTGCCAGGAGGCAGCTGAATTGGGGGTCAGCAGAGGACAGGAAAACCCAGGTTATGTTCACCCCATCCCTATGGCCTTCCATAGCTGATTAATTTTGGTGACTGTGCATTAAATAGAATCATAGAGTGTCTTAAGTTGAAAAGGACCCAAAAGGATAATCGAGTCCAACTCCTGGCCCTACATAGGACACCACCAACAAACCCACAGCGTGCCTGAGAGCTTTGTTCAAATGCTCCTTGAGCTCTGTCAGGCTTGGTGCCATGACCACTGCCCTGGGGAGCCTGTTCAGTGCCCAAATAGGTCACTGTTTTACCAGTTTTTGCTCACCAGAGATAAAATAGGTGCAATTTTTTTTAATTAACATTTTGGTTATACATACAACATTAACAATACAGCGTGGAACCAGCTGATATCAAGTCATTCATAAAATGACCAGTTACTTGCAAAAAAGCCTGTTAATGCACCAGTGAGGCTCCTGTGTCCCATAAAGTGCCAAGTGAATTTGGAAAAAAACCAAAGGGAGGGTTTATTATTTATTTCATGACAGTAATGACATGAATTGTTTCCTGTAGCAGCTGGAGCCAGAGCTGATCATCAAGTCACAGTTAAAGCTGCTCTGGGAGGGGTCTGTGAGACAGTGCCTGTCCTTGATGACAAACATGTGCCCGGTGCAGCTGAGCACACTGAGCACAGCTACGCTCCCTGAACGCTCACTGGATATGGAACAGGAGCATCTGTGACTGATGAGACTGCAGGAATAGTTTTGATTTTAAAATACCACTTGATTTAAAATACCACTTTCTCTGAGTAAACCGGAAATACTGAACCCATGTATCTGTGAGGAAGGGAGAGAGGGACTGATGGATGAACTGACAGACAGCTGATAGACTTCTGGCTTTTGATCAGATCTCAGTGCACACTTTGATGTAGGTGAACAACATGACTCCCAAGCTGCATCCATTGCATTTTCACTCCATTTGAATTAAGATACGAAATAAGGAGATAATTTTATGGTATTATTTAAAACAAGCCACCCAGAGGTGTCATCAATTCTACTTTTTTTTTTTTTTTGCAATTGCGATGCCGTTACCAGACAAAAACTTCCCTTCCTCTTTGTTACTGTCCTTCAAGGAAGGCATACAGAGCCTTTAAAAACTAGTGCATTAGAGAGCATTGAAAGTAATAATTTTGGAAGTTCTGTTGGATATATGAAGTTTGGAACACTAATCATATGTCTTTTTCATTTAATCTTTATTGATTTCATTGGCCTTCGAAATACAAATCCGTATTCATCTTGAGAATAAAATGTGGGAAAGAAGCAGCAGTGCTGTGCTGTTTCCACTGGGTCACCTGTTAGATGAAATACACTGTGTTCTCCTTTGGTTGAGCTCACGTTTTCTGTTTTGTAAGTTTTTGTGATCCATAACAGTGTTTATTTATTTTTCTTTTAAGGATGAAATTCTGAAAGCAGCTGTTATGAAATATGGCAAAAACCAGTGGTCTCGTATTGCTTCCTTATTGCACAGGAAATCAGCAAAGCAGTGCAAAGCCAGATGGTGAGTGAGAGGTGCCA
Source organism: Corapipo altera (assembly GCF_003945725.1). NCBI lineage: Eukaryota > Metazoa > Chordata > Aves > Passeriformes > Pipridae > Corapipo > Corapipo altera. The sequence continues at coordinate 1,484,221 of NW_020884953.1, forward strand.
TGTCTGGAACATAAGGTTCATAATTAGTGGAAGTTTAGACATTACCACAGACTAATTTATGTCCTCAGAGCAACAACAGATTAAAAAATGTTTAATTTTATTGTGGGTGTTTTGAATTCTTATTGTTTGAAAATAGTTGAACAAAAGTAGCCAGATGTTTTCTTTGCCAGTGACTGCACTGTTAGCAAATGCAGGATCACTTAAAATTATATACTTAAAATTTTTTTCCCTGTATTGAAACATTTTTTTAATCAGTGGGTATTGCCAAGGAAATAAAATTGTAAGATATTAATCTCTTTTACATATAATTTTCTAATTTCTTGTAATAGGAGTTTGTCTTGAGACTAAATGTTTAGAAATTGCACTGTGAAATTTAATTTTTTATAAAAAATAGGAGCTTAAAACTAATTCAAATACATACAGTATGAGTCTGTTTGAAATTCAGGCTTAGTTTGTCGAGTACTGAACTGCACATATTTATTATATTACTTCTTATGAAGGTAACAGTAATGGAACAGTTGAGGATTAGTAAGATAATTGTTGAAGGCTCCAGACCAAACAAATCTACCATTTCTGGTATCTTTGATCGTTGCAATTTTTAATTTACTTTTTCAGGATTAATTTTGTGACTCCTTACTTTTCCAGAGTAGAGTCAAGGAAAGGAGGAAGAGGCAATATTTGTATGAAAAATGCTTGATAAATAATACATTTTAGAGCTCAAATACATATGTCATAAAAATGCTTGAAGACAAATCAGTGGATAACTTGGATGTCATCCTTAATTTTTTCCCTTTTTCCAGGTATGAGTGGCTGGACCCAAGCATCAAAAAGACAGAGTGGTCCCGGGAAGAGGAGGAGAAGCTGCTGCACTTGGCCAAGCTGATGCCAACCCAGTGGAGAACCATTGCCCCCATTATTGGGAGAACTGCTGCCCAGTGCTTGGAGCACTATGAATTTCTCCTGTGAGTTTCTGTTTGGCCAGAGGTGGAGATACTTGGAAAATCTGTGGAGTTTGCTGTAGGGATGGTGTGGAATTATTGTGGTTTCAAGTTGACTGAGTCCTTTTGTAAGGAAATCTTTAAGGATTGTTTCTTCTCACTCACTGTGTCTAGCTTGAAAGAAGAAGCTCCTGGAACCAGGAGAACAGGCTGCAATAGAGAGAGGTGTATATTTTCTTGCTCCTGGTCATCCTGGCTTAGAGGAGTATCAAGACTGATGCTTTTATTAGGCTTCCATTTCAGGTTTATTTGGGTAGTTTTGGCTGGCTGATCAGCAAGAGTGGATGTGTAAGAGAGGAAAAAAAAAAGAGACATCTCTGTATGAGAAGAGAAGGAAAGTGCTGTTTTCCTTTGTGACTTTTGGTAATTCTGGTGAGATTGGTTGAGTATAAAAGCATAATGGGAAACTTGATATTTTGTTTTGTCACACTGCTTGGATTCATGGTTTTATTGTTAAAGATTACCTGAGGAGATTTCCCTATTACAAGCTGTATCAGTATTGTATTTTATGTAATATTTTGATGTTCTGGTATGTTGGTTTCTTTCTCGTGTCTGATTTAAGATTATGTAACTGTACCACACTCATGAATTGTATAAGAAATGTAATGTATTGTCCACAGTACAATTACAGATTAGTTTTTTATAGTCAGTCTTTGGGGACATATATTATTGGAACAGATATTATTATGAGCCTGGGGCAAACAAAGAACCAGTGGTGAAATACCTACAATGTGTTTTTAGGGACAAAGCTGCTCAGAGAGACAACGAGGAAGAAACTGCTGATGATCCTCGGAAACTGAAACCTGGAGAAATCGATCCAAACCCAGAAACCAAACCAGCCAGGCCAGATCCCATTGACATGGATGAAGGTGGGTTAGGAGGTTGTTTACTGCTTTTGACAGAAATCTGATCTCTTTCATTTTTCTGTTTACTCAGCCTCTGTACCCTGGTTTCTTCTGTCTTTTTTTTCTCCATCCCCTGATCATTAATTTTCTTACAGGTTTTGTCTTACTTCTGTATCTGGCCAGTCAATTATACTTTTCCAGTTTTCCTTTTCTTAGTGTGTTCTGCCTCCTTATCTCTCATCTTCATCTCTTACAATGACTGACTGACCTTTGCTTTGACAACTGCTCTGCTTGTTTGCATTCAAAGTTGTGTATATTTGTCTTTTCCCATCAGCTCACACCTCTCAGATGAATCCATGCTGAAGCACTGGAAAACTACATGACTTTTTCTTTGCTTTGCACATAGCAGTGTTAAACTAACTGTTTACTAACTGTTAAACTGTTTTTTGTTAAACTAACAAATGAATATTTCTATATTCCATGAATGGATCAGTTTTAAACAGTCACAGGTTCACAAATACAACGGATGAAAATGCAATTAACAAGTTCTCAATATAATACTCTTAGATAAAGGTGTAAATGAAATTTTTCTTCCATTAATGTGGTCAGTTTGCCTCTTTATGTAAGTATTTTGATTCGCTGTAGGTATTAGTTGAATTGTTTTCAACATTAGGCTTTTTTCTAAAAGTCTTCATTTCATCTGGCCAATGATTTAGTAAATATATTGAGGCAACTTGAAGAAAACTAGTTTAGTGATGATGCAGAATGCCCTGTGAAAATATTGATTCATTCAGCTTTTAAAGATTGTTTTATGATCTCAATGTCACTTTTTTCCTTGCCCTCATCTTGTAAGTGCAAAGTCATATTTGTATTTATCTGTACTGTTGTAGATGAGCTTGAAATGCTGTCTGAAGCCAGAGCACGTCTGGCTAATACCCAAGGAAAAAAGGCCAAGAGGAAAGCCAGGGAGAAGCAGCTGGAAGAAGCTAGGTAAACTTTTGTTTGGTTTCATAAACTGGGACTGCTTTTCTTCCTCCTGCACTTTAAATCATATGATGTTACTGTTCCTTTAGACGTCTTGCTGCTCTCCAGAAAAGACGAGAACTTCGGGCTGCTGGGATTGAGATCCAGAAGAAAAGGAAAAAGAAGAGAGGTGTGGATTACAATGCAGAAATTCCATTTGAAAAGAAACCTGCCCCTGGTTTTTATGATACATCAGAGGAAAACTACCAGTCCCTGGATGCAGATTTCAGGAGGTTACGTCAGCAAGACCTGGATGGAGAATTAAGATCGTAAGTGTGTGTTATACTAAGGAGGGAATGGTATATTTGAAAAAAAAACAACCCATATATATGTGTGTTACCTGTATATATATATATATACACTTATGTATTTATATATTTTAATTATGTGGGCAGGAAATGTGTTTTCCATAGGACAGATATTAGTGCAGATTGATTCTACCTATTCAGTCTCCTGTATTTTTATCTTTCCAAAGGGTCCAGTTCACCTTTTATCTATAATCACCTTTTATCTTTCTACTAGTTTACCCTTTGGCTATGAGAATGAAGTTCCTCATGCATGTTCTTCCTCTTTAAATGGAAATGGTTTTTGAGGTTTGTTTTCTTTTAGCAGTTCATTTGCTTGTGTATTTACAGTCCTTTGTCTAAGTAATAGCCTTATTGAGATTGCTTACAGGAGTAGATTTTGCTTGTAGTATTACTTTTGATGGAATTGGTTTTAAGTTGAAGGTCCTTAAATGCTTAATTTCTCCCCACCCCTCAAAAAAATCCCCAAGCATGCAGCTGAGAAGTTAAATGGATCACGAGCAGTATGGTACAGATTTAATTCTACAGTTGTATTTCCCACTGCTTCTGCCAACTGCTTTTTACTGAGAGTCAGTCCAGTGCCTTGCACAGTTTGGTTTATTAACTTGTGAACTGATTTTTCTGTATGGCTCTTAATTCAGAAGGTCGGGCTGGAGCTTCAAACTGAAGCTTATAATGTCATAGTCTACCTCCACTGCTATTTGAAGAAAATACCATTTTTGCTAAATAGTCAAGAGAAGTTGGTTCCCATATCCCACAGAAAATGTTCATCTTCCCTTAGCTGTTGCTGGAGAAAAAGAGACTGTTCACATCTCCTTATTTTTACTGTCTCAGTTCTTGGCCTGACATTTTCCTCTTGCTCCAGTGACCCTGTTGATTGTAGTTGAAGCAGCCTAAGAGCTGGACCTGTTGGGTAATTCTACAATTTTGAAGCAGGTTCTGCTGCAAGATCTGCAGATCACATCTAATCACTGAACTTCTGCCCCTCAAGGTGCTTCACTCTTCCTGCAGCACATATCCAACTTTTGATTAGGGTGCTCTTTGTTTGTTTGGTTTACTTTGTAGCTGTTCTGTGTGTTCTGAAATGATTCTGTTGTCCACATGACAGGGAAAGGGAGGGAAGAGAGCGCAAAAAGGACAAGCAACATATGAAACGGAAAAAAGAGTCAGACTTGCCCTCAGCTATTCTGCAGACAAGTGGAGTGTCAGAATTTACCAAAAAAAGAAGTAAACTCGTGCTTCCAGCTCCTCAGGTGAGGTGTTCATTGATAATAAACAACTTATAAGTTGTGCCAAACAATGATTTCTGTTTTACCAAGTGGGGTTGTATCCTATCTCACTGTGCCTTGGGATTTTCTCTTTTAAAGATCTCTGATACTGAACTTGAAGAAGTTGTAAAAGTTGGCCAGGCCAGTGAGATTGCTCGCCAGACTGCTGAGGAATCTGGAATTACAAACTCAGCTTCCAGCACTCTTCTCTCTGAATATAATGTGACCAACAACAGCATAGCACTGAGGACTCCCAAAACTCCGGCAGCACAGGACAGGATCCTACAGGTAGAGCATCAATTTACAGAAGGAGTTCTTAGTTTTAGAGCAGTGGTTGACTGAAGGTGTAAGTACCACAGAAACATTCCTTGGATTGTGTGCAATACTGGGATTTGAACTGACACATGATCTCCAGGACACACTGAAGGGCACAGAAGTAGATCCTCTGCTACCTGATCGGTTGTCACTATGTTTCAGAACACTACCATACTTTTCCCTTTAATCATGTATTGCCTGAAGCTGTTAACCATTCTCCTAGTGTCTTCTGTAATTTCCCTTTCTCTTGGGTGTCTCTCAGTGTCGAATATATATTTATGAGTTCATGTCCTTAAAACAGTGTATTTTGTGTTGTTCAGCTTTTATTTCAGTTAACAAGTAATTAACTGCAACAATATTTTACTAGCGCTTGATTGGCTTAAAACCACTTAAGATAAAGTTTGCCAAAACATTCCTTTGCAACCTCCAAATTATATTTGTGTTACACTAATTGTGTGAGTGCCTGGATTTTTTTCAGAAACCAGTAGTGTTGGGTATTGTTTTGTTGAGTGTGGGGAAATGGCTAAATGGAATCGGTGTGGCTGGTGTGTAAAATAAACAAAATTCCACCCCAAAAATCCCACCTCGAAACAAAACCCACCCCAAACCTCATAATGAGCTGTATTTCAGCAGTTTCTTGATAGGAGAAAAGGGAAGGTTCCTGACTTTACAGATAATGATCTAAGTCTCTATGCAGTATTTGCAGGAATGGTCATGTTCATCTTCAAATGGAGTATTCTGATCCAAATTTATATCACAGTATTGTGCATATATGCACAGCTCTCTAGATGGATTAGTGTTCTGGTAGTATAATTTCTTCAGCTCATTTTCAGAGTGACTTAATTCTTCATTGTAACAAGGAAAAAGAAAATAAATATTAGGAGGATATTCATTAGAACCCAAATTGGGTCATGGACCAAAAATCAGAATAGTGACCATCTCTTTTGGACCATTCTCTTTGAAATGCAGCTTGGGTAACTTCATTGAATTTGGATTTCAGAGTGTAAGTGTACTCTTCCCTCTGAAAATCAGATTCCTTGGGATGACTGGAGTATTCAGTCACTAATAAATCTTTTAGATCTATAGAGTCTGGCAAACTGAAAGAAGTTGAAACAATAAGTAGCCCACTCATTTTTGCAACTCCAGTTTATAATATATTTTATTGGAAATGAAGATTCAAATCCCTTTCAGTGTTTGTAAATATCAGTGTATGGGTGTTAAAGTTTTGAACTTTTAAACATTTTCCACAAACTGATGTTCAAATGACTCTTCAGCTTTTTTTACTGCTACTGAACCTGTTAAACATGTAGCAGAGTGTGACTGTGAATGTTGTAGTCAAACACTGCATGTTTTCTGTTACACAGGAAGCCCAGAATCTGATGGCACTCACCAATGTGGATACCCCCCTGAAAGGAGGTCTGAATACTCCTTTGCATGAAAGTGACTTTTCAGGGGTAACACCACAGAAACAGGTTGTTCAGACTCCAAATACTGTGCTTTCCACACCTTTCAGGTAAACAGACTCCTTTTCTGATGGGTGCTTGGGTGGGTGTGTATCTGTTTGGAGGTGGGTGGACAGAGCACATTTTGATGTGTGAGGTAATAGCTCATGATCAGTCCTTCAAAACAGATTTTAATTCGCTTTTATTCGAAGCCCTTGTTGTACAAATTTCTCCTTCTCCATGTCTTTAGAAAGCTCAACCATGTCCTCTTCATTTGTATTCATACAGTGTATGGCTCAGTGGAGTTTTGGTCCAAAATGTGGCTTTCTGTGGTCTGGAGCAATATAAAATATACTGGGGTAATACAGGAGTATAAATAGTAAGATGGAGAGTCATTCTGTGTGTGGATCCTGGCCTTTCCAAAGTATTACCTCGGAGTCAAAGGTGTGGGAGGTCCCTTAGCCAAACCCACACTGAATTTTTGAAAAGCTGGAGTAAATATTTTATAAGCCATATATATCCAAAATAAAATATTTCTTATATTGCCAGTCTAAATAGTACAGAATTGCTGGTTTAACTCTTACAGTGGGTCCTGAACAAATATATATCCCACAAATGCCAAATACCATACAGCTAAAACATGTTACACTTGGTACATTTTGTCTGTCAGGTTTTTCTACTTAGGTTCTAATTTTACTTGTATCATGCTAGTAGGAAAAGTGGAGAATGACATAAAAAGGACCTTTATGGCAGCTGTTCCAAAGCAGCTTTATTTTGTTTAGAAGCTGTGTGCAAAAGCCCTACTCTTTTAATTAAAAGAGCAGCTATGAAGCAATGAATCCTTTTTTTGGAGATCTATTGGTGTCAGTGTGGTGCAGAAAGAATGTAGAATTTGGCCTGGAGTGATCTGGCTGTTTATTTGGGTTATTTTATATTTAAAAATGTAAAGACATTCTGATTTTGTTGTTTGACTGAGATTTTTGTTTGTGGTGGGTTTTTAGCGTCTGAAGTTCAGAATTGCCCATGTTATTATGGTGCCTGTGTATCAGCTTGGCTTGCTCACAGAAGTGCTCTATCAGTGGGAAAATCCAAGACCTTGAGCAGAGGGAAAAATAAATCCATCCGTGGAGTGGCACAGGGTTCATGTAGTAGGTCATTGGGATAGAGAACAATAGTCCTTCCCAATCTCAAGGAGAAGCTGAGGCCCACAAAATCTAAGACTTAGTCCATTCTTCCTATTCACAGGTGCTTAGAAGTAATTACTGTAATGTAATTACTCCTTCAAGTGTCAGTGAAAGCAAAGAGGCATCTTGAGGGTGATTCATTCGGTTGTAAGATGGGAGAGCTGTTGAGCCGGATGATTCTGGAGTGAATGAGCTGCCCAGGTGCTGGGGAAGTCAGAGCTTGCAATTCAGTCCTGATACTGTATCCCGGGATAATGCCTGGTGACTGGGAATCTCTTCTCTCAAAAGCAGCAGTGGGAGTTTGTGTTGGTGTAGTTCCTGAAGCTTCTCTCAACATAATGATGTGTCTGCATTTTAGCTTGTCAGGTCCTTGGTTACACCTTGGCAGGTTTAAACAATGTGTTTTTTGGATTCTTCTAATTGCACATCACAGTTTCACTGCCTCCCAAGAAAAAACTCTAAGTGGAGTGTATTGACTGTGTTTATGTAACATTTTCCAGCATTCAGACTTCAAGTAGAGCTCTTTAGGGAAAAAAGTACTGACTAACTACACTTCTCTAGAACACCCTCTCAGGGATCAGAGAGTTTAACTCCTCGAGGAGGGCTAACTCCCAAACCTGCACTTGGCACAACTCCTGGAAGAACTCCACTGCGGGATAAACTGAACATCAACCCAGAGGAGGGAATGGCAGATTACAGTGACCCATCTTATGCAAAACAAATGGTAAGAAGTACTTAAGCAGTGGAATTCAGTGCTCTGTAATTTGCAGGATTTTTAATTTTCATCTGCGGAACAGAATTTTATTTTATAATAAAAGCAAGTGTTACTTCTTCCACCTGTCTACAGGTCTGTCCTCATCACATGATAAAATCAAATCTTTATGTGCAAGAATAGAAATCTTGCCACTTAGAGTGGCTTTCAGTGTGCTCAGTAAAGCACTCTAAAGCTGTTTGTCAAAGAAGACAGTTAAGTTTCCATCCTACTTGTATCTTCGAAGCTGAGTAGAAAATATATATCGAGCAAAGATTGGTTTTTCTTGCAATCCTGCACAGCCCTCAAATCCCTTGTCATTTTGGCTTCCCCATTTACCTACAGGGCCTTTTCATCAGTCTGTTGTGTTGACAACACTGAGCTAAAGGAGTTTAATTTTTGCCATTAGGAGCACTTGGATTTGAGATGTGCAGTAATCTGAGTCCCATCCAGATTCTTTCATCACCTTTGGCAACAGATGTTTCCATTCTTGGAGATGCAGCCAGATGGACCCTGCCAATTAGACTTGATATAAAAGGACCTATCCCTAATAGGGAGCACCTTGGGAAACTCCTTTTATGTGGCTGATTCTGCAGCCTCAGCTGTGGCTTTGGATATCTCCCACCTGAGCTATTGACAGTTCTCTTTTTGGCCTAGGTGAGGATATCCACTCCAGGTTTTTGGCTAGTTTTCACAAAAATAACTCAAGTTCAGAATTTCAGATTTCCTCTTGACTTGAAGGAGTCCCTTCCAACTCAGAATATTCTGAGAATATCTGAGAAGTTTTATTGGATGTCTGTGATTCTGTCCTAGCATTTTTATAGTAAAAAGGCTTTTTGTTGCTAGAAGGAAAACTGGGATTTCAGTTTCCTGATGGACTCTGCTGGTGCTTTCTGGCTTTGCAGCAGACTAAGATGGACAGGTGATATTAGTAGTGTACTGTTCTATCTGCTGATGTAGGTGATTGGATTGCACCTCAGTGCTTCCAGAAGCATCACATCTTCCTGCTGTTCCAACAGGAGAGAGAGTCTCGTGAGCACCTGCGCATGGGACTCATGGCCCTCCCTGCCCCAAAGAACGACTTTGAGATTGTGTTACCCGAAAATGCAGAAAAAGAGCTTGAAGAACATGAAGTAGATGAAACCTTTGTAGAAGATGCTGCTGATATAGAAGCCCGCAAACAGGTTGGTGTGTGTGAGATGTGGATACAGCCTTTTGTTTAAAATAAAACGTGTTCTTTGTATGGTTCCTGTAGTTCAGTGGAAACTTCTTCTACAGGATAACAAAGGGGAGTGTACCTGTTTCCTTTGCTGCCATCAGAATATACGTACACAGAATAAATCAGTTTTCTCTCTAAATCCTATTCTTAATTTGTTAATGTTACATATCACATAACATTTTCTATGATGAAATGTCTTTGAGTTTTGTTCCCCAGAAGGTAAAAATGTGATAGAGGCACATGCTTGATTTTAAGCACGTGAGAATTGTGCTTTTTTTTTTTTTTCCCAGTTAGTTTTAGGTTATCCTCTCAAGGCTGAAAGTTGCTGAAATGCAAATTCAGGCAGGCTGGTGGCACACAGAATGAAATGTGCCATGCAGTGAATTGGTACCTTTGACTTGTACCACAGGATTACCCAGACAGCCAAGTTGTGAATGTGTCCCTGTTGTTTTGTTTTGTTTAAGAATCAAGGAAGGCTAAGAATCAATACTTGATTTTATTTAAGAATCAAGGATAAAGTACTAGCTTAAATTCTACCAGTTAAATGATTGTACTGGCCAGTACTTAGAGACACTTCAAATTTTTATAACAACAGTCCCTTTTCCATTTATTGCTTATCCTAATTTTTGTGATGCAAATACCTTCAAATAAATGGGTTTTTTGACTCCAGAGAGGTTTTTGCCTATGTCTGTGCCTTGACAAGGGAACAAAATATTTTAAAAAATCCTATGCTTTGTTATCTTTGAATAGGATAAACATTTCCCAGAATTTGATTCCTAGCATGCCCCATTTGGAGAGGAACATGTTATATACCTGTATATGTATGTCTTGTGCATAAAAAGTCTGAATAAATATTAGTAATTTATATTTTTATAACAGAGAAAGAATTTGAGTTGTACCATCATACAGGAGAGGCTTCCTGCCTTTTCAAGTGAAGATGTGATGTGCTGGGATTAGAACATGGAAGATCTTGGTCATTGTTCCTGAAGTTTCATACAACACTGACTTTTCATGTTATTTATTGCCTAAAAGTGTATTGTAAAGAGAACTCATGTTTTTACACTTTGACAAGTATTGCTTTAGTGAAAAACATACATACTTAAAGTCATTGAAGATGACAAGTAGAGTCCTGGCTGTAAATTTAAGAGTCTTTCTTTTCCTGATGGATTTCATGTCTGGAGAGTTAGAGCAGTTGTCAAACTTGATGTGGAGAAATGTGTAAAGAATGATGGAGTTGGGGCTGAAAGAGAGCTTGATGGCTGGAAATGAGTTTGGAAGATCTCTTTTCTTGGAGTTAGTCTGCTGTGCTCTTCCCATTCACTTTAGAGGCAGTAAATTATGTTGTCATCACATTATTTAGCTCTGGCTTCATAACATGAAGTCTTTATTCTTTAAGGAATCTTCACTGCATTAATCAATTAGTTTTTATATCATATACATTTCTAGGAAGCATCTGATTGTGTTACAGTAGCTGGAATAACTCTTGGCTTGTTTGTGTAGGCCCTCCGGGAAGCAGAGCGTGCCAAGGAGCTGAAGAGAATGCACAAAGCTGTGCAGAAGAATCTACCACGGCCCTCAGAAGTAAGTGGAAACAAAATTCACTCTTAAAGAAAGAAAAAAAAAGAAATAAAGATTTTAACCATTATAGGAGAAAATACAGTCTAAGTAGATCATGAGAAAGTGAAATCTTTATTTAAGTGTACTGATTTCAGCTTGAAGGGAAACTCACAGCAAAGTCGTCATCTCCACAAATGTTCAGATTGCTGTATGTGTATCACACCACAAGGGATTTTGGTACCTGTTCTCCAGGGCTTAGCTGATACATAAAATATATACTTGAGTGGAGATCTATGAACTTAATGTGATCTTTGGTGTATATGATGTTTATTAACTTTCTTTTTATTCCTGGGCAGGTTAATGAAACAATACTGAGACCCTTGAATGTGGAACCACCTCTAACAGACTTGCAGAAAAGTGAAGAGCTAATAAAGAAAGAGATGATTACTATGCTCCATTTTGATCTTTTACACCACCCATTTGGAGAACAGCTTAGTGGTAAGAAAGGGAAAGGCCCAGGATTTGGAAGCAACAATGCGGAGCACATGGCTTACTTGGAACAAAATCCTTATGAGAAGTTCTCTAAAGAGGATCTCAAGAAGGTGAGAACTATGTGGCCTAAAGAGACCTAATATCTCCTTATTGACATCGTACTGTAATCTTACAAAAAAAAGGAGAATCCAAGCCTGCACAGAATTCAGTTAGGAGATCTCCAGAGGGCTGTATGAAGAGCTGTAATCATAGAATCGTTGAGATTGGAAAAGACCTCTAAGATAATCAAGTTCAATCATCCAGCACTGCCAAGTATTAAGTAAGGATAAGTTATGAAGTTATTAAGTGAGGACAATTTAGGTGCACATTCTCTTTTCTGTGAGTTGATGTTAATCTGGGCACACAGCAGATTGGTGGGGATGCTGTATTTACCCGTAGACATTGTTATTTAGATACAATTTTGAATATGCTTATCATTTTAAGTAAGGGTAGGAGCTGTAATACCCCAGTAGTTACCAAATTCTACTTCTTTGTTTCTGTTTAGGGTTAAATCATTGAGGCTTTAACTAGGTGTGCAATCCACCATCTGCTGCCTCTGTATTTTATTAATCCAGAATTGCAAAGCACTTTTTTTAAAGCAGTGCAGACTAAATAGGGCAGTGGTATCAGCTTGTAACTTGGAGCAGGAAATCAAGTTGTTTAATTATGCTTGTCAGGCTTGATCCAGGAGAGCTGTGCTGGTGCAGAGCCTGCTGGGCTGTGGCAGCTGATCTGACAGCATACCTGGTTGCAGAAGTGCTGAGCAGGCACAATGGTTGCTGGCTGGAATGAGTGGGTGTTCTGGGCACTCTGTCCTGTTTTGCATTGTGATCCCAAGTTAAACAGCAGCCCTGGACCAGGGTTCCGGTTCGGAGTGTTCAGTTATTTAAGCAGCTACAGATGTTGCCTTTTGCTGCCAAGTGACAGGCAGGCAGTTCAGGCACACAGGGCTGTGGTTTGGGTCTTTCAAAAGAGCCTCACCTGTGAAGCTGTGCCAGTGACCTTTGACCAAATGCTTACAGGAATAAAAGTGAGTGGAAAGGACAAACTCACGTGCCACCAAGTCGTCTGTTTTATGCAGAGTCCTGCTTTCTGAGACCTGTGCTCTGACAGGAGGTCTAGTGTCTCTACACCTAAATCCCTTATTATTTTCAAGTGACTCTAAAGATACACAAGCATTCTCCTTGACCATATCTGACCAGTGAATCGAGCCTAAAATGACAAACACTGAACAGTATGTACTTCCAATTTGCTGTTAAAAGAAAAATTTTACTTGAAGATTTCTTACTAGGAGAAGTTAAAGATGGAAAATACCGTTAGATCATGAATTTCACTGCCCTGCCAGTGTCAGATTGTTCCCTTAGGAATGCTCTCCAATTGCTTTCTCTGGTTGTTTTGAAGTTCAGCAAGAATAAGGTTTTCTGTCACTTCCCTTAGAGACTATTACACGGTCCAGTAGCTTTTATCTGGAAACTTTCTTCAGAGTCCCTGGAAATTCTGTCTCCTAACTGATGGGCAGAAGTTCTTTTGCATCCTTGCTCCTGCTTACTCTTTAACATTCAGCATAATATTCCCTCTTTGTCTAAAAGCCAGTTCAAACCAAGAATTTTTCCTATCTCTCTGCTCTCATCTGGGGCTTGTTTATTTTTCTTTACTTCCATTTGTTTTTAGAACAACTTCCTCCTAAAATCCCTATACAGAATGCTCTTTTCTTTTCCTGATGTGTAGTGTCTTTTGGGGAGGATTAGCAGTGGTGCTGAGCACAGTGTGCTGAGCTCTTAGGGATGGGGAACTCATCAGTGTCACAACTAAATAGCCTTAAGTAGTTCCTCACAGTGTACTAATAGAGGCTAATTGAAAGAGAACCTTTATAAGAGTCAGCTTTGTCAGGTGTGGTTAGATGATTCCTATTTTATCTGTCTTGACCATCAAGGACAAGGAATTAATTTTCCTTTCCCTGAGATCATCTGATCTGGTGATGCCTGACTTACTTCCTGGGCAATATGCTGTTATAAAATATAATGTCTGCTTGAAGATACTGACTGCTGATATGGATATTTTTGATGCACATGCAAATCCTGTTGAAAGAGAGGACGTGGCCATGCACTTAGAACCAATGAAATCCAGATCAGCAAATATATTTTAGCTTTTTGATTACAAATAAATTCAGATGGACCTGGATGCTTGTGTAGTTTTGTGGGCCAGGCTCTTTGTCAGAAATAGTAAGAGTTGTGAGAACAACTCAAATCGTTTCAGTTCACTGTAAGTTACTTTTTAAGCTGGAAAGAGCAGAGTGTTCATATCTCACTAGTTCTCTAGCCACAGAATGTGTTCAGAGGAGTGTTTCCTGCAGTGGAGCTTACACAGCTCGCCCCTTACTGTTTAGACTTGACTTTCCAGGTTGTGTGGACAAGGGCAAGCAAAAGGAAATGAAAAGTGATTTTTGTTTCACAGAACAGCTGCTTCTGTCTGTACAGTTCTCCCTCCCCTCAAGGTCCTTGCTTTTATCTCTGTTCTTCTGCAGCAAGATGAAGTATCTTGCTGTGCCACAGCTTTCATTAGCCACGGCAGAGTGGTGTCAGGCTTGGCCAAATTATATAAAATGAGGGATAGTTGCACTGTGAGCAGTCTCCCAGCCTGGGTTTCATTTATAATCCACAGCATCTGTCTTTGATTTCATAGTTAGCTTAACCTGGTGGTGAGCTTTTAGTATGAAAGGAAAAGCTGCCCCCATGAGTTGCACATTGAAGGATTGAAAAGAAGAAGAATTTTCTTGTATCCTGTGTACTGTAACTGCAATTTATTTCTCATCCTTTCCCAACAGGCACAAGATCTACTGGCACAAGAGATGGAAGTGGTAAAGCAAGGAATGGGGCATGGAGAGCTGTCAAGTGAAGCTTATAACCAGGTGTGGGAAGAATGTTACAGCCAAGTGTTGTACCTGCCTGGACAGAGCCGATACACGAGGGCCAACTTGGCCAGCAAAAAAGACAGGATAGAGTCACTTGAAAAGAGACTTGAGGTCAGTGTCACTTTTTTTCCTGTTTTTTGCACCTGCTTTTGGGGTTTTTTTTAGAGTTTCTCTCCTTGTGTTTAGTTTCTTTTTTCTATGTAAGAGAGGTTCCTGTATAAATCAGTCAGGTGTTTTGGTGGGATTCCTTTGAAAAGGTCATTGAAGCTGTAGCACAGCTCATCTCACCCACTTTATTCTCATCTGGAGAGAAAGTCAGGTTCTGCTTTCGTAATTCCATGTGGACTTTTTTATTGTTTTCCTAATCTCCACTGTTAACAGATCAGATACCTGATCTTTCTAGCTTTGCACTTTGCTCCTAATAGTGACCAGTATGAGATATTTTAGATAAAGATGCTTAAAACCAACATTTCTGGATCAAAACTCCTTTCAAGTTCTCTTTCCAACTTAACATTTGGTTTCTGATTGACTATGACATAAACGAAGGTCCAGATAGTCCTGAATTCCTGCCAGACTGGCATCCTTTGGCAATTCCAGTGATTCCCTCCAAAAAGAAAACGATGGGTGTTTGTGGTCCCATTCCACTTTATCAGACCCTTTCCCTGTGCCCTCTCTAGAGCTTCACTCAAACACTCCACACAAAACCCCACAAAATAGCATTTATGATAACAAGTGAGCTGATTTGAAATGGTTTCTTCCCACAGAACATGTGTTTGTTCTGACTTGCAGTAAGTCACTAAATGTTTTCCAAAATACCGTTTTAGCCTAAAAGTCTCTTTAAATTCTGCAGGCATCAGATTATTTTGTTCCATGGTAAAAGGAAACTTTACCAAAAAAGTTTTTCTGTGTTTAACATCAACATAGCTACTGTTACTAGAAGTAACCCCCCCCCCCAACAGCTGTTGCCACAGAAAAACATGAGAGAGGCCAGAAAGGCTGAATTTTCACTTGATTCATACACATGAAACACAGTGTGAAGGTGTTTTGTGAAGCCTGTCAGTCAAGAATGTCATCCAGGTATAGACTCAGTAGTTGTTTGTCAACCTCTCAGGCCAGGAGCAGTTCACCTGTGTGTACAGTGGTAGTAAGGGTTTAGTAGGAACGGCAGAGCCCTTGTTGTGCTGCTGCTCCCCCAGCAGAGAGCACCATTGCCTTGCCCAACGCTGCCCAGCTCTCACTCTGCTCTGCTTCCCTGAAACTGCTGTCAGAGCACAGCCTGGCTGTGCATGGCACTGCGGCCAGGTGGGCACCATGCCAGGAATCAGAGGGCTGCACCTAATTTGTGTACAAATGCTTTTGAAATTTAAATATCTCAGGCCCAAAACGACATTAGAAGGGCGTTACTAAAGTTGCAAAGTCAAACAGTCCAAGTTAGGGAATGCACAGCCTTAATTTGCCTATGCATGTGCTTTATGAGACAGTCTTTAATTTTGTGATTGCAGCCCTAGTTTTTCCACAGACTCATTTGCTGCACAGGGTGGATGGTACTTGCTTAATGAGTAGCTCTTGAATATTTTGTTTTCTCTTTATTGTTCAGTGTGTGGCCCTGTGCCTTTATGCTGTGTACTGTTTCTCCAGTCTAAATTGGTTACTTCTGTGTGGGCTTTCTTATGCTGTTGATCTCTGTCCATCTTTTCCCAATATTTGAATGAGTAGTTGGTGGTGGAATGCTTATTAAGGATACTGAAGCAAAGTAAGTCAGGTCAAGTCATCTGTTCATCAGATTCCTGTATGTTTGTTCTAAGTGTTTGTTGCTCTATAGTCACAAGACAGTCACCCAGGAAGCAAAATATAAATCAGAGGTCTTGCCAAAAAAAGTAAAATTGGTTTTTATTTGCTGCCAACATTTGCATGGGACTCTGTGGAACACACTGAACAAAATCCATTGAGCTGTGTCCCATCAGGTCAGGGAGGCAATCCTGCCCCTCTGCTCAGTCCTGGTGAGGCACATCTGCAGTGCTGTGTCCAGTTCTGGGCTCCTCATCACAAGAGAGACGTGGAGCTCCAGGAGCTCTATGTGGAGGGTGACAAAGATGATGAAGGGACTGGAGCATCTCTGATGAAGAAAGGCTGGGGGAGCTGGGGCTGTTCAGCCTCGGGAGGAGGCTGAGAGGGGACTTCATCCATGTCTGTCAGTGCCTGCAGGGAGGGGGCAGAGGATGGACCAGGTTCTGCTCAGGGATGCCCAGCAATGGGACAAGAGGCCATGGACAGAAACTGATGGTCAGGAAGTTCTACCTGAATGTGAGGAAAAACTTCTTTCCTGTGCAGTGACTGAGCACTGGAACAGGTTGCCCAGAGAGTTTGTAGAGTCTTCCTCACTGGAGATATTCCAGAACCATCTGGCCAAAATCCTGTGCCAAGTGCTCTGGGATGACCCTGCTTGAGCAGGGAGGTTGGACCAGGTGACCCACTGTGGTCCCCTCCAGCCTGACTCATTCTGTGATTCTGTGACAACAATCAGTCGCTGCAATCATGGGATTCTCTCCCTAATGCAGCTGCATCACTTGGGAGCTCAGAGTGCTGCTGGATGAGGCTGATGGCTTGGTGCACTTCCACACATAATCCTGCTCTGCTGTTTTATTGTGTTCCAAAATCCCATCCCCCAGCTCAGTCAGGCACTGGGGCCAGCAGAGCTCTCTGTGCCCCACAGCTGCAGGTGCAGCACTGCCTCTCACAACTCAGTTTCCTGAGTGCAGGTGGACTCTTTGCAAAGTTAAATTTGAGCTGAAAATTTCTCCCAAGTGTGTGCAAAATACAGTTTAGTGCAGCTCTGTGGCCTGACCTATTTAAAAGGCCCATTCCTAAAAGCA
The DNA here is from genome assembly GCF_003945725.1 of Corapipo altera. Lineage (NCBI taxonomy): Eukaryota > Metazoa > Chordata > Aves > Passeriformes > Pipridae > Corapipo > Corapipo altera. The sequence continues at coordinate 1,501,443 of NW_020884953.1, forward strand.
AGATATGCATATACAGTTTTTTAAGCATAGGTCACCTGCTGAATTGTTTTTTAAATAATGAATAAAAACCATAGCAGTTTAATGAACAAATGAATATGCAGTAAAAAAGCACAGCAATTTTTTTTTCTCTAACCCGTTCTCAGCAATGGCAAAAGCCACCTTCATTTTAATGTTTTTCCAAGGAAAATTTCTGAAAGCAATATCAGTTGAAATAGATATTTTAATGGGAAGTATCAGACAAGCTTAATGAAAAGCAGGGACATTAGCTCAGCTTTCAGTACCCTAAGATACTCGTTTTACTCTTAACTTCCTTTGAGGGAAGAGTAGAAACTGTAAAATAGAGTTTGCCAGCAACAGCAACTGATGTTGGTCAGCTTTGGGGCTGCTGCTTCTGCTTTATGTTGTATTAAGATCATTAGGGAAGAAAAAGCCATGAGAGTTTATTGATATTTGGCACAGCTGCACCTCAGGTAATCCCTGTCTAACACTTCCATATGGGACTGCTGACACCCTGCAGGTCCTGTGCAAAAACTTCCAGCTCTTTCTGGGACTGTTCATCGCTCAGAGATTCCTGGCTGGATTGATGGTGTGGACACACAGTCATCTTCCCTTAATTGGCCTGTTCTCACTGCCTCAGTGATTCCGTGGTGGCAGCCTGGTGTATGTTGACACGACATTTATCTTTCTGGAATGGATGGTGATACCACAAACAGATTTGGGCTGTTATTGATGAGCTTGAGGAGGGAAAGCAGAGCGGTTGTGGAGAGCTTCTGTTTGGCTGGGTTATCCTGTCCAGGCACCACCAGCAATAGTTCCAATGTTGGAGTGTCCTGCTGTGTGTTAGTAATACTTTCCACTTCTCTGTTTTGAGGGTTTTGGACTCTTTGAATGTGTTACTTACTGTGGATAAAGTGTGTTACAAGATTAGTATGTGAACTCTTTTGCATTACAGGGGGGGAGTTTCAGGTCCATGCAAGTGAATCTCTGTGACCTCACCATGTGTCTGTGGTACAGCTTAGATTTGTGGAATTTTCTGATGTTTCTAGTAGCTTTGAGAAGTCCAGCATATTTTTTCAAGGCTAGGCTACACTGTAGAACAAGTCATTTCAGAAATGGGAGTTTGCTGATGCTTACAGTACATTTACTACTTCATTTCTCTTCTATAGCTTGTATTCCCTTCTCTTCCAAGCAATATATTTACAAAGAAAAGCATTCCTGCTAAGGTGTGTGTTGCACTAGGGACCTCATAAGATGAAATGAGATAGCAGAGGCATCTATTTAACAAAATAGTTGCTTCCCTTTGTAGTTCATAACTTAGAAACTTCCTGCCAGCATTATTTTTTCTTTGAAGACAGTTCATAAAGTTCGCTTGCAGCATACAAATATTTTTATTAAAATTGTGGTAGTTAATGTTATCATTTCATTTGATGGTTAAATTATAAACACTATTGAAAGCCCACAGGGGAAGAAGCTCAAGGTACATTGTCTATGCAAAATTTAGTAAATTATCTATTCTTTGCAGTATCCAAGATATATCAAGGTGATAATTTACCAGTGTCCATTTTTGCTTTTGATTGCAGCCCAAGTCCTCTGAATTAATTCAGATTGAAAACCACTTGCTTAACTGGAGTTTTATGGTTTACATGGTACATTCTGCTGCAGGGTGTATCACTTACTAGTTTATTGGAGATTGTATTTTAATTTCTCTGTAGTTTACATGCTTCTAAAGTTTGCAGTTTCTTTTGCATTTTCAGATATGCTGTTACTGAGAAAACACCTGGAGAAAATGAGAGATTTTATAAGACTAGGAATAGAGAAAATACAAAACTAAAATATGGTGGAAATCCTGAGTAGTCTTGCTTTTATGCTCACATATTTTATTTTGTGCTAATGTGTTGCCTCTGTGGAATAGGCTTTTTTTAATAAGGTCTCTTGGGAGAGTAATTGGAACCAGAGGATCACAGCAAAGGGTTATCAGTGGTCTTCACTGCCAAGTTGTTCAGAATCTGATAATTTACAATGCTTAGAAATAAAGTTCAGCATTGACAAAGCTCTTCATTGCAAAGGGCCTTTGCACACCATCACTGTCCAAAATTGACTGCTGCAAGCTCACCATGAGGCTTCTGCTGGGTATTGAGAGGGAACCAGGCTGTTTGCTGACTTGTTTAATACCTGAGCTTCTGCAGGATTGTCAGGAGACCAGTGCAGGCAGTCTGGGTTTGCAGGGGTGGTTTTTGAAGGCAATTACACTGTACTTGCTGCCCTGTTACCTCACAGACACAGCAGTAACCCATGTTTGCTTACAGGTAATCAGAGCTCTTGGCCTCGGTACTTGTTGCTGTCTGTGATCTTACTGCATTTTTTTTTTTTTTTTACTTTTGAATGGTAGAGAGTTTCCAAAAAAGTTTAGTAAAAGTAAATTATTTGTTTTTCTTCTTGAACTGTACTCTTCTAGACAGGTTTCTACTGCGATTGAAGTAGAATTATAGAATCATTAAGGTTGGAAAAGACCTTTGAGATCACCAAGTCCAACCATCAACCTGACACCACCGTGTTCACCACTAAAACATGTCTAAAAGTACCATATCCACACAATTTTTGAACACTTCCAGAGGTGGTGACTTCAGCACTTCCCTGTGCAGCTTGTTCCAATACTTGACAACCCTTTCTGTGAAGAAATTCTTCCTAATATCCAATCCAAACCACCTCTGGTGCAACTTGAAGCCATTTCTGCTTGCCCTGCAACTTGTTACCTGGGAGAAGAGACCGACCCCCACCTGGCTCCAACCTCCTTTCAGGGAGTTGTAGAAAACATGTATGGCTATCACTGATAGTAGTGCTAGTCTCAGAAGCAGTTACCAAATAAAAATGTTCTAAGTGGGCTTTAATGTCATCACTGTAGATCAACAGTGGCTGCTAATTTACCCAGTAACTTTCTAGATTAGTCTAGTTCTGAGAAGTTGGATGCTATGAACTCTGTGGGAGCACTTGCTCTTGATATACCCTGTACTGTCTTTACTCAACAGTCATTCCAGCTTGTGTTACAGTGTTTGAAGACAAGTCATTATAATTTAAGGAATGTAGTTCAGGTGGAGAATGCTCTTGGCTTATTAGATTTGGCTGTGAGTAGAGGAAATAGTGTCCTACAGACATCAGTAAGTTGTAATGCTGTGTGATGTACATGGCAAATATAGGAGTTTATATCCAGGCTTCCCTATTCAGTTGGGTAAAAGTGGCTCTGTATTGGTATTCAAGCTCTGAACATTTGATCTGGTTTCAGTTGTGAAGTTGCAGCTGCTTACCAGCAGTGCCTTAATTTGAGGATCTTTTGTAACTAAATCTTCCATTAAAAACTTGGTGGGATCCCAGTCAATCAGAATTAATTCCTTTTTTTCTTTTCTCTTTAAATTTGCACACCCTGTCCCTCTTTGACTGTTCTGATACCGATCAGCCCTTTTTCTTAATGAGCCTTGTTTCCCCCTTGTACGTTAAGTAAGTGTTTTACTGGAGATGGAGGCGTTCAAGGCCAGACTGGATGGGACTCTGATAACCTGCTCCAGTGGAAGGTGTCCCTGCCCATGGCAGGGGTTTGGAATGAGATGATCTTTAAGGTCCCTTCCGACCCCAGAACATTCTGTGGTTCTGTGATCTTCAGTGTTGCAGCAGAGATGTGAAATTGTGTCAAGCCACGGAGTGGTTTCAGTCGATGAGCTGAGCTCATGTCAGTTTGACAGATTTGAGCCCATATTCTTCTACACTGGAAATGCAATTTTTGTTTGATGTTAATCCCAAGCCTCGGTTTGCAGCAGTTGACTGTTACCTTTTACTAACTCAGGGGTAAGTGAAAGGCAGAGCTCTACAGAGAGTTTTCCCTGATCAAACTGTAGAAAGATGAAACAGTGTTTCAAGCCAAAAAATGGCAAATCTGTCCAAGGGCATGGAATTGGAAAAGTATTTTTAAGTAGAGCAATTAATGAGTTTTTGTTTAAAAAAAACTTGCTATTGTTGAGTGCACTATAAAGGTTGTGAAGGCAGATGACCCCACCATGCCCAGAGGATGCTGTGGTGTTTTGGTCATCATTGTCCCCAGGGTGGTTGGAAATGCTGGTGAATCCCGCTGGGTGTCGTGGTGTGTTCTCATTCCAGCTCCTCCAGCTGGCTGAGCCAACATGAGGCAAGTTCACAAACCCTGCTATTTAAACTGAGTTAATCCATGTCCTGCCAGCAGAATTGGGTATGGGAGGGCCACTTGTGGGTCTGAGGTGAGGAAGGAAGTTACAGTAAAGTTTAGAGTAGTGCTCTATATGTTCCAAGAGTAACCTATTCAGCGGAGCTGGAGCTGGCACAGGATTTCTGTGCACAAGTGAAGCAGCTTTATGATGATATGTTGATTCTCCAAGGTCATGGAACAAGTTGGTTTACTTTTGACTTTGGCTCCAGTCAGAGCATGCAGCAGTTTTTCTTCCATGTTTGTTTAATCCATCAGGCATGATTAAGATCAATTAAAAGACAAGAGAGCTTAAATCTTAATGCTGTTCAGGGATTACCAGAAGCTCCACATTTAATAGAAGGAAAACAAAATAGTCAGTACAGGGAAAAAGCCCTTTGAACTTAGGAGGGGTGTCCTCAGTAGACTTGGTGAGATGAGGAGCTCTGAAAATGCAATTTTGAAGGCACTTGAGCTCTTCCTTCCTCAGGGTCAGTTTTTCTTAAATCTTTCCCAGTGGATGTTTATTCTCATTAGGAGTTCTTCCCTCTTCTTTGTTGTCCTTAGTTAAACCTTGCAACTAACCTCCTATCTAAAATTTCCTTGCCAATTTAAATCCCTCTTTCTTTCTCAGTGGCCATAAAACCAGATTAATTTTTCACAATGACCTTTGAGATATTTAAAGCCCAGTGTTGTGTCTTTATTCTTTTTCTCTATTTTTGTTAGACAGAGGAAAAACAAACCAAAAAAACACTGTTTTTACAGTCAGTCTCGCTTTTCTAGATCATGTTTTACGAACTTCTGGTTGTGTCTGTTGCTCTGTTTTGGTTTCTCTTCCTCGGTTCTCTAGTGCAGTATTGAAAACTGAACACTACTAGACATGAGGAAAGGCTTTTACATCAGAGATTTGGGATGGTATGAGGCTCTCACACTTGCCCTGACATCATATATCGTCTTACCCTATGTCTGTACATGCTGTTCTCATTTTGCTGTAGCTGGTATAGAAGTCAGCAGAACCAAAGCTGGCCAAGGAGTAGTACAAAATAAATAAGTAGAGAGATCTTTCACATCTTTCCTTTTTTCTGCTAGGTTCAGGGGGGAAATGGTTGTCAGATTTTACTGAAATCTATTTCTTAGCTTTAAGCAAATAATGTAGACTACTGTTTAAACACACCTTTTCATAACTGTTTGGAATTTTTAGCTCGGTATCTGAGCCTTAAAATTTTATGAAGCTTGAACTAAAATTATATGCAGTTGTTGGCATTTATGCAGCAGTCAGCAATTTTTCATAAATAGTATTTGTTACAAAAGCTAAGACCTCCCTTTGACCTTTTCGTAGTAGGTCCTAAAATCTTGTAGTTGGGAGGGAGGAGGAAAGGTGGTGAGTGTTCACATTTCTCTCTACAACCGGAGAAGGAAGAAAGGGCTGTTATTTCTGAGTTTAGATACGTGGGAGGCTTTTTTCTTTTTTTTTTCCCCTCCCTTTTTTTCTTAATTTTTTCTTGCAGCAGTGAAGCCTCTGATAATCCAAGATAGACAAGGAACTGAGAAAAGCAAGGGCTAAGAAGCAGCATAAAACCTAAGGGCTCTAGTAGTTAAAAGTAAGAATCTGTATCCAGAACAACTCAAAAAGATTAGGTCCAATTCTCATTGTCTAAAAATTTCAGGAGTGCTTAAATAATTGGGGTCTAATAGGCATTAGACTTGAACTGGCTTTGTTTTTCTTGGAGAAAATAAAGTGCTTTGTTATATATAATACCTTAAAACAATAAACACTTAGAGTGGGATTGGTCCACCTGACCTTGAGTAACGTGCCTGAGCCAGCAGTGTGTGCTCCTGTTACAGTCAGTGAAGAGCCCTTCCGTGAGCTCTGGATCAGATGAGCCACGCCCTGGAGTTGCCAATTTCTCTCCTGCTTGTGGAAGGGCCTGATGTGACAAGCTCAGATGTTCATGTCTCAAGCCAAGCAAAGTGAATCCAAACTGAAGTGTGTGAAAGTGAGAGACCAACCCAGTGCTGCCACCACTACTGGTGATACTCAGAGCATGTGGATAATGCAGGACTTCTGCCCACAGTGCCCTGGTCCAGCCCCTTTTCTGTATGGTGGAGTTAGTGCTTATATCTGTGTTTATGTCCTCAGGTACTCAGTGTTTAATGTTCCATTAGAAAATTAGGTTGTTGAGAGATCACAGAATCACAGAATGGTTTGGGTTGGAAGGGACCTTAAAGACCATCTCGTTCCAAGCCCCTGCCATGGACAGGGACACCTTCTACTAGACCAGGTTGCTGCAAGCCCCATCCAACTTGGCCTTGAACGCTTCCACGGATGAGGAGTCCACAATTTCTCTGGGCAGCCTGTGCCAGGGCCTCACAACTCCGATAGTAAAGAATAAGATCTTCGCTCAGGACGACAGAATAGTGGAACTTCTCTAAATGATCTTTTTTAAGCTGCTCTAGGACAGTGACAGTGGGAGTTTCATTTCACACCAGGCATACTCGAAGTTGTCTATAATGCTGTGGAGCAACATGGACAATTGACTTTTGTTACATTAAGCCTCTGTTACAAACAAAATTCTGTTTACCTGTGCATCCATCTATTCCATGATCTCTAAATGTCAGTGGCTCTCAAGACACATTTCTCATCCAAGGAACAGTAATTGGAAAATAGTTCGTTGACCGCACAGCTGTATTTGTTGTTGCAGTAATAGCATATTATTTACCAGTGAAGACATTTAAAGCTTTCATACTTTTCCATCAGAGAATATCCTCACAAATCCCTAATCTATTTATTTAATTTTCTCTAGATTTATATAAATATTGAAAAAGAGGCGCCTTTCTGTATGCTTAAAGCACCTTGGGCATAGCTTAAGTCTACATTGCAAACAGAGTTTGAAAAGCACAGCAGTCTGCATCTCTCTCCCCAGGAGCAAACTAGACAGCTCAGAAAGTCAAATTTCTCTTTCACTCACCCATTAACAGTTTGCTCCCCTGACCATTCACTTTGTTTATCTCTGCGCCACCAACTAAAACTGTTTCAAATGAGTGAGTAAATTGTTAAGGAGTAGGAGGGCATGTTACAGAAACGTGCAGCTGTGTAACAGAGGGTACTTCAGTGCAGTTGGAGGGTTGGAAGGTTGATGAAATGCACTTTACAGTAGCTTGGTCCATGAGACTGTGATGGCTGACTCTGGTTATCACTGTAAAGGCGGATCAGAAAGTAGTTCCTTCCCAATGGAGTTCAGTTTCATTGGTAAGAGATGATGTATTGGGTAATCATAGCAGTGAAAAGCTTCTGCTTTTGGTTGATCATTGGTAATTTCTTTGTGTGTAAAGAAATTTCTTTGTGTGTAAACGTTCACCAGTAAAGCTTTGATTTTTAAAGAAACAAGGCGAGGGCTGATGACTCAGAGACTGTGGTTCTGAGTTAGCCTTTTATATTTTATCACTTGAGAAACTTAAATATTTTCTTCCTCTCCTGCACTAATTTATCTTTAACTGTGCCAAGAATCAAAATCTGAAAAGCCTGATTCCTTTTTTTTTTGTTGAGTTTGGCGTCATTCACACAATGCTTTCTGAAAAAAAAAAAAAAGGATTCTTTTTTAAGGAAATAGCATTAAAAAAGCCTCAACCAGAAACTTTTTGTCCCTGTTCAGAGATGTGAACTGCTGCACCTCTCCACAGTTGTGCTCAGTGGTGTAGTCCTGTGTTATTTGTTGGTTTCATAGGATCATAGAATGGCCTAGGTTGGAAGGGACCTTAAAGCTTGTCCGGTTCCAACTCCCTGCCATGGACAGGGACACCTTCCACTAGACCAGGTTGCTCCAAGCCCCATCCAGCCTGGCCTTGAACACTTAATCAGGTCCAGCATTCAACTGGTGTGAATCCAAGAGTCTTTCTGAGATGCCTTACGATGACACCAGGAATGAGGCATCACCACCTGTCGAGTTCTCATCATGGCACCTGGGTTGTTCTTGGGATGATGACCATGTTGTATTTTTGTTTGTGTTTTTTGGTGGGATTTGCTTTTCATACCCTTTAGAAGCAGGCAGTAAGTAATTGGTGTCACCATCCTGTCCCACCTCAGTGAGTTACCAGGATTTTGTCCTTTGTCTCCTGATGTGGCTGTCCTGGGAAAGCACATGCAGGGTGGTGATAGGAATTAGTTCCCGTTCAAATAGTCCTGCTGTTCCTGGCAGTGTTTCTATGCCCAAACACTGCCATTCATTTGCCACTTACACCAGTCTAAAGTATCTTCATTATGGCTCTTTGCAACAGAGAAGGGTTCAAAGCTGCCTTAACATTCCCAGTGGTCTTCTCCGGTGTGGAATATGATTTAGATGAATTCTGTTGGGATAGGCAGGATTGATAGATGTTTTTGCAGACTAAGAATATGATTTTGAAAAGGTGGAGCATAATATCTTTATTTAGTTTTCCATTACTGAGGCAGATTACATCTCCTGTGTAAGTGGGATATGTCCTCACAAGCAATCGTGTGACTTGGCCACTTAGCTCAGCAACTGCAGCAGTTCCTGTGTGTGAAGCTGTGCTCACAGTGTGTCATCAACCCTCTTTGGTTTAGTGGACTTCACTCCTGGAATAATGTGTTTTGTATATTGTAAAGATTTTAATCCAGGTTGGTGCAAAATGTGAAGAACTGTTTTTTAATAGAAATCAAAGAACTCAATCAACTCCATACAATTCTACAGATACATTTTTACTGATTTTTTTTTTTTTCCCTTGACTTCTGAATTCTGGGTAAATAAAACAATTCTTGTGTTCCTTGTGGCAGATAAACAGAGGCCACATGACAACCGAAGCAAAGAGAGCTGCCAAGATGGAGAAGAAGCTGAAGATCCTGCTGGGGGGTTACCAGTCCCGAGCCATGGGCCTCATCAAACAGCTGAACGATTTGTGGGACCAGATCGAACAGGCCCACCTGGAGCTGCGAACTTTTGAGGAGCTGAAGAAACACGAGGATGCTGCAATCCCCCGGAGACTGGAGGTGAGATTCCTAAATGTAATGCCTGAGGTCAAACACAGGCACTTTGTGGAGAAGATGTTTTTACAAGATACGAGCTCTGAGCTTCACAGCCTGAGTTGGTATCAAGTTTTTAATGTTCTTTTAAAATTTTGGCTGTTACCAGATTCATCTGCTGTTTACTTCAATATCAAAGATTCTGTGATACATGTATTAGAAGCTGGGACTAATCTGCCAGTGTGTTCTTTAACTTTGGGGTTTTTTTATTTCCTCGTGTGGTTTATTTTATAAACCTTCTGAAATTCATATCAGCAGAAGTTCCATGTCTCTCTTAATTTGACTTGTTTTGGTTTTAATTACAGTTAGAACTTGTAAAACTTGTGTAAAATCCCTTACTTTCATAAAAGTCAGTGGACCAAATGCTGGTATATACCTGAAATCAGTGCTTTGGAGCCACTTTTCTTAGTTCAAGGTTCTCCAGGATACTCTCTTTTTATTCATCTTACCGAGGCAACCCTCAACCACGACTCAGTCCTATGTCTGAGCGAGTGCCAGGCTTGCTTTCCGAGGACTAAGTACTCACCTGAGCACAATTTTTCTTTTTAACACTTTTTTTCTTCCAAAACAGAGGGTTCCATTGAGACTCAGATCTTCTCAACCTTTTGCTCTAAAAACATTAAAACAGATCAATCCTTAAAACTGGTGGTTTAGAAATGCTGGTAGATGTTTTTACAAACTCCAAAGTGATTAATTGATTTAGTGAAAGATAACAGTAAAAACATATTAAATCAGATGATAGTTGCTAATAGCACCTGTTTTTGGTAAGTGGCAAGGTTCCAATTTGAAATCTCTCCCTTTTGAAGCATTTGATCTTAACTGCTGCCAAAGACAGGGTGAGATACCTGAGATTTGAAATAAGATAACTGTGATTCTTGATACTTTACATCAACTACCCTGTTTTACTTTTCTATTTAAAATAAGTAATTTTAGCAATGTCCTGTCATAATTCTGACCTCTTCCTCTGAAGCAACTAAACTATAACCTTTGGTAAAGCTCTTCATGGGTGTGACTGTTGGAAAACTGACTGGTTGTTTAATGATGTTTTCGTTACAGTGTCTGAAGGAAGATGTGCAGCGACAACAGGAAAGAGAAAAGGAGCTCCAGCAGAGATTTGCTGACTTCATGTTGGATAAAGAGACTTTTCAAGCAAAGTATTAAAGCACAAAATTCCATTTGTCACTGATGTAACATTTTTAAAGTGTGCAGATACTTCTCCAGCAGCTTTTGCCAGCAGTTGCAGAAATCAAGTGTAGTCTGCTGTTTGCATCTTGTCAACTTTTGTTCCTTTAATGGACTGTTCCAAATGATCTAGGTATGAATAGCTCTGGCCAGTGTTAAAAATAGGTTTGAAATGTCCAAAATTTTATTGAAAGAAAACAAAAAAATCACTCTGGTATGATTTTAGCCATGTCTTTATTTGCTAGGGAACTCACATTATTCCTAGTGTTTTATCAGTCTTAAGACCTGTAAGATACATGCCTGCAGAATAATGTCTTTTGAATAAACCTGGAATGTTAAAAAACAAAGAAGTAGTAATATGTCTGTCTTTTAACTAAAATTGAATCTTCCCCTATCCCAGCCCCCTTTTGTGTTTCTGGTAAATTGTCTTCCCTTTACCTGCTGTGCCTTTATTTTCCAAGGCTGTAATTTCTAATAGGAAGTACCTGTGCAGGATAATTGTGGCCCAGGTAATACCCTGATTCTTCTCTGTGGATGTGACTAAACACTCCCAGCTTTATCAAGATGCTCAAATGGTCATAGTGGCATAATTTCACAATCCTGAAACAGGGTAAATGTAAGTTTTACAAAAGAACCCAGCACAGCCTGGTGGTTCCCACAGATTTCAGCAGTACCATTACATTTTCTGAGTATTAATTCTTTTAAAACCATCTGCTTTGTTGCCCAGAGCAGCCATGGTGTGGGTTGGTAAAAAAAGCTCCATATTTGCTACTCTTCTCCTTTCACCCCACCCCAACAGGATACAGTTTTCTCATTGCTTTGACCTAAAGGGTAAGGATAGGCTTATGGAAGGGGATAAATTCATTATTTCCTATTCTTTGATATTTTTCTAAATTTTATTCAAAAATCTTCTTAGTACAGTTGTCACACCACACTTGAGCTAGATGTTGCTGTTTAAAGTTTTGTGTACCGTTCCCAATGTCTTTAATACAGGAATTTGCCACAATCAGGCATCTCATTAGAGATTTCTATAAAAATTTTTCTTAAAAATAAAGACACTTTCACATTTTTATTTTTGCAGTGGTGTTCATCACTTCTTCAGAGATCCATCTTACTCCCAGAGTAAGTCTTTTGTTTGGGGCAATGCACTGGAAAAAAAAGGCAAAACTGTATTTTCAACAGCACAGAACTCAGCAATTAAATACATCCAGTTGGATGCATCTTGCAATTTTACTTGTACATATTTGGATTTAAATGAGGATTTTGCTATTTGCAGTTTTACCAGATTAGTGTCACTTTGTCTCCACTTGGGAATGTTACTGGGGGACACTGTCAGGGCTGTGGCTGTGTAGCTGTTTCAGTACCATCCATAGAGACCAATGATAATCATATTTTTTTTTAAATGTAACCTGTCCAAATTCTGCTGATCACTGGCAGGAGTAGGTACGCAGCCAGCCTTGGAATATCTTTCCCTTTACTCACCAGGACATCATTCTTCTGAAGTATTAATGCAATTATAGACTACATACTTCCAGAAATGTGTTAAATATTTAACTAAGCCAGAGCACATCTGGAACAAAGTATTAAGCATCAATCTTGTAGCATATGGGGTATTTTAGCTTGGATGGTTATACCCAAAAGGAAAAATCGTGGCATATCATGACAGTTCTTGTGGTTGTGTGGTAGCTGGAGATATTAACTGAAAACCCTTGTAGGTTTACCAATACCACAACTACAATTATTTCCTTTCTTTTTAGGGCTGCAGCAGAGTCTCTTTGATGTTTCCTGTATTTTTGACAGCTTGGGATGGGAGCTAGACAGATACTCAAACATTTGGCCTTAACAAATAGTTTTAATGGCAAATTCGGAAGGACTGATCAATCACAAAAGACTTTTCTTGAAATGCATGCAATTAACCAGTCATTAATTGCAGCAGGTAGGGATTTGTGGCATGCAAAACAGCAGATATCAGGTGGTTATGTTTGAGAGGTACCTGCAGGAGGTTTGCTCAGTGTTTTCTGCAGTTCAGTTTGTTTACACAACACTTAAGTTCACAGTTTTCCCTGTCTTTAGTCAGAGTTTTAGTAATGAGGTTTCTGTCCATCTCAATATTGACAGAAAACTAATGAATTCTCCTACCTTAACTTTAAGCTTGATTGTGCCCTACTTAAGGCTTTTACTTGCCCTTAGCTGCCCTAAGGCAGCCAGTCCTAGATCTGGTGAAATTACCTCAAAAACTGCGCACTGGGTACTCTGTGCATGTGACTGTTGGATCCAGAGGGATGTGAATGGAGCAGCAGAGCCTGGCTAGAACATGTCAAGATGAAGAAATTCAGGTGTGGTAGCTTAAACTGGGGTGCTTGGAAAATCTGTTCAGCTGAATTTGAATGCTGGTAGATGTCAGTGCTTCCAGCCACAGGTGATGATGGAGCTTGGGCTTGCCAGATCTATTTCTTGGGCTTAGGCCCGGTTTTATGTCCCAAACTGCACTCTCTGAATCTCTTTCTAAGTTGCTTCATAATTGACTACAGATGTTTGGTGGACATAAGTGACCAGCACACCTTGATACCAAATTTTTATTTTAAATTTCTGAAGCCAGCCACTGATTTGATCTTTCTTTCCAAAACAATAGTAAGTATAACCATAAACATTGCAAACTAGTGAACACTTTGCTGCAGTGGGTAAACCCTACCCTGACTGACTGACAGAGGTGGGATGGGGGTTGTGCTGTGTGTGTTAACAATTATTTTGAGAATTATTTAACATTCTCCCTGAGAAATTCATTTCCATTTAGCATGCCAAGATATATCTGCAAGCCTTTAAATAATTTCAGCTGATGATTTTCCTCCCTTCCTGGAATCAGACTTGGCGTTTACATATTGGATCAATCCCGTAGCTGGAACCTGCTTCAAAGTCCGTGGAGTTGATAAGACCGTCATTTACTTCAATTGAGTTGGATTCAGGTACCTGGGAAAGCCAAGGGGACAGCAGGGCTAAGTTATAACAGCTGGGTGTCTCATCCATACCCGGCAGATAACAGCAATCATGAGCTAGAGGGAAGGGGGAGACTTCTCTAAAGCACAGGAGGTTCCCTGTGAGAAATCCAGCGAAGCTGGAGCCAGCTCTTCCAAAGATGGCAAATCTCCAGAGGAATAAGAACTTTGTAACGCTGCAATCAGTCACTGCAGCCAGGGATGGCCAGAACACACCGGAGTTCTCTGGCTGCCTTAAGCAGAGACAACAGAAAGAGCACCTTGTTGTCACCCATTGCTGCTTATTCTGGTTGTGCACCGTTGTTTGCTGGGGCAGCACATTAGGTTTAAAATATGTTAATGCAGCTTGATTGTCCAATCCCCTGCACAGAACAAACATGAGCCAGGCCAGATTTCACAGAATCACAGAATATGCTGAGTTGGAAGGAACCCACAAGGATCATCGAGTCCAACTCTTAGCCCTGCACAGGACCATCCCCAAGAGTCACACCATGTGACTGAGAGTGTCATCCAAATGCTTCTTGACCTTCAGCAGGCTTTGTGCCATGACCACTTCCCTGTGGCCTGTTCCAGCCCCCAACCACCCACTGGGTGAAGAACCTTTGCCTAAAATTCAACCTAAACCTCCCGGGACACAACTTCAGGCCATTCCCTCCAGTCCTGTCACTGGTTACCACAGAGAAGAGATCAGTGCCTGCCCCTCCTCTTCCCCTTACAAGGAAGTTGTAACTGCAATGAGGTCTCCCCTCAGCCTCCTCCAGCTGAACAGGCCAAGTGACCTCAGCTGTTCCTCACACAGCTTCCCCTCAAGGCCCTTCACTATCTTCGTTGCCCTCCTTTGGACACTCTCTAACAGCCTAATATTATTCTTATATTGTAATACCCAAAACTGCCACAATATTCAAGGTGAGGCCACTCCAGTGCAGAGCAGAGCGGGACAATCCCCTCCCCTGACCAGCTGGTGATGCTTTACCTGATGCCCCCTCGGACACGGTTGTCCCTCCTGGCTGCCAGGGCACTGCTGACTCATATTCAACTTGTCCTCAACCAGGATCCCCACGTCCCTTTCCATGGCACTGCTTTCGAGCATCTCATTCCTCAGTCTGTATGTTTGTTGAGGTCTCTCTGCAGGGCCTCCCTGACTTCCAGGGAGTCAACAGCTCCTCCCAGTTTTGTGTCACCACCAAACTTGCTGTGTATCCCTTCCAGTCCTGTGTGCAAGTCATTTATGAAGATGTTGAAGAGCACAGGGCCTAAGATGGAGCCCTATTGTACCCCACTAGTGACAGGTCACCAGTCTGATATTACCCCATTCACAATTACTCTCTGTGCTCGAACTGTGAGCCAACTGCTCACCCACCACATGATGTGTTTATCCAACTGTGTGATCCTGTGAGAGACTGTATTGAAAGCTTTACTGAAATCCAAAAAGATTACATCAACTGGCTTCCCTTGATCAACTCTTGTCATAATCAAGGTAGGAAGAGCAAATGAAGATGGAAGTGGTGCAGAACAGCGTGTCCAATGAAGGGCAACAGAGCTGGGGAAGGATCTGGAGCACAAGTCCTATGAGGAGCAACTGAGGGAGCTGGAGATGCTTAGTCAGGAGAAAAGGAGGCTCAGGGGGGACTTTATTGCTCTTTACAACTCCCTGACAGGAGGTTGTAGCTAGGTGGGGTTTCTTTGCCAGATTACAAGTGATATGACAAGAGGAAATGGCCTCAAATTGCACCAGGGGAGGTTTAAATAGGATATTAGGAAAAACTTCTTCACAAATGTTGTCAGGCACTGGAACAGGCTGCCCAGGGAGTCACCACCCCTGATAGTTTTCAAAAAACATGCAGCTGTGGTGCTCAGGGACATGGGTTAGTGGTGTGCTTGGCAGGGATGGGTTAATTGTTGGAGTCGATGATCTTAGAGGTCTTTTCCAACTTAATGATTCTGTGATTGCCTCTGTCAGAGGATGTCCCACTTCACTGTCTTCCTAAAGTGAGTGAGAAACAGTGCTCCAAGGCCATGAGGCAACTACCCACAATTAGCTCCTCTAACCAACTCAACTGGATCTGAGCCTCTGATGAAAACGCTGGAGATTCATTGTTCTTTGTGATCATGGCCTGAACATCGATTTCCACATAAAATGCATCAAACACCATGTCTGAACTTTTTGTCTTGGCTGCAAACTAGCTAACAGTATCATAAACCAGTGTGTGAACTTTGGCTTGCCTTCGGCATCCCCGGACAGTGATGTTGCTGGAGAAGAGAGATTATTGTGGTCTGGACTTAATCTGCCTCACATTCATCTCAGAATCCAGCTTGCAGTTATCTTCCATAATGTGGGTTCAAAGCAACACCTGTCTTCCAAGCAGGATTTAAAAGTGAAGTATCAAATAGCATTTCCCCCATTTTCCTAGCTGAGTGAAATGCATATTGAAAAAGAGCCAGAAACTCATCTAAAGGCAAAATGTCCTCATAACTGATTCCAGACCTGTGCTCTCTACCTTTCTAGGGCTCCAGTTTGTATCTTTTCTTGCAAACACGAAATACCTGGTTCTGCTGGTCTTGAAGACTTGCACGGACACCAGGAGTGAGATCAGGCTCTGAAAATGTCTTAAAAGTATGTTTGACATATATCTAAGCCAATTCATCCTTGTATCTCCACTAAGTGCACACAATTGTCTCACTCTTAATTTAAAAGTTCAACACGAGCTCCAAACACTTTGCTGAATCAGGACTTTAACAATTTTGAAGGAAAGGGAAGTAGCAGTGGATAAAAAAAGAGGAGCTTCACTTCTCTGGTTGCATGCAGGCCCTTAGATAAGTCATATCCCCTCCAGCAAACCTCATTAACGTTTTTATGCATTTAAATGAGGTGGCTTTAACCAATTCCTGCTACCTCAGGCACAACTGATGCACACAGTAGGTGAAAAGGTAAAGGAGTGGGTATGAGCAGCATTTTGCAGCATCGCTTCTGCTGCTGGTGTGATTACTCATAGCAGGTTTGATTGTTTGCCAGTTGTTGGGGGGTGATGTCTGGGTTTATTATAATTTATTGAGAGATGCCTTAGTGTCAGGATTAGAAAAATCTTGCTTTCAACTCAAAGTCAGAGGTTTTTCACATATCAGGTTAGACAGGGTCTGCCTCATTAGATCACTTTCAAGTTTCCAAGTTACAACCGTGGTTCTGATGTATTTGGATTCCTCACAGATTCCTCAAAGGAAATGCAAGTACCTCTTTTAAGATCATTTATGTGCATTGAAAGCATTTATGAATTGCGACATGAGGAAACACAGACTATTTTATTATTTATTCAGTTCATATATCAGATCTTTTGCCAAGTACATGCTACTGGTAAATGCCTCATAGGATGAGACAAATGTGTGTTATGTTCCCCTCTTCTCTCTCCTGGAACAGAAATGTGGGCTCTATTTTGTATAATTATCAGACCAGTAGCATTTTAAAGCGTGTTATGCAGCTTAGGTGAGACTGTGGCCCCAGTGAAACCGATGGGAGATTTGGCTTCAGCTTCAATGGAACTGAGATTTCCTTCCCTCTCCTCTTCTGTCTGTATTTGATGAGCCTTTCTGTCAAGAGAAGAAAGAGATCCTCTTTTGAAAAATAGTCATAGATGCTTAATAAAGCTGAATGAGCCAGCCCAGATTACATTTTTAGCTCTATAGCCAGCAAAATCTATTCCAGAACTAATTCTGATTAAAAGAACTGAATCTACTGGTTGAACCTCAGACACAAAGGCACCCCTAGAGTAATTCAACTGTATGACATTTATTTTTTAAAAACAACTAATTATTGCACTGATCTTTGTAATATCTGGCCCTTGTGTAAAGCATTGATTTCAAAGCTGTCTCTCTCTTATCTATTATTGTTCATGAATTATCTTAAGGCTTGCACAGGACCATCACTGTAACTGACCTTTAAAAAAAGAGTGAGTTTACCAGCCACATTAATTAAGCTGCATGGCAGATCATAAAATAACTATAAATAGAAGTTAAATTATTCCACAGACTGTGTCCTCCCACTTTTTTTTTTTCTTAATTCTGACTCAACCAGATCAATCTCTAGCACAGAACAGGCTTGTCCGTTCTTGGTCAGTGCTTCTCCCAAACACTTCCGAAGGTCTGGGAAGGGTAGGGTCTTTCATTAGACCATATAGATGGAGAACACAGATATTCACGAAGTCCTGAACTCTGAAACTAGACTTTTACCTCCCTTTTCCAGCTGGTTTATTCAAAGATATTCTCTACAGAAGAACTGTGCTGCTTCTACATCCTGAGCTCATCTTGGCTCCAACAGTGACCGCAAAGGTTTTCATTCCCTGTATTCCTGGTGCTTTAGTTGTAAAGAGACAATTCTGGTCATCTTGCTTCAAGTTCAGAGGAAAACAAGACAAAACTAGGAACAGTAGTTTGGTGGAAGTAGAGAATGCTCTTACTAATGTTCCCCAGCTCTCAGTGGATCCCATGTGCTTCAAGACCACTCTCTTGATGTGGAGGGAAGGAACTCTGAGCACAGAACCTTCACAGCCAACCTGCTTATCTTCCACCAGTGTTGAAGAGCTGAATATGGCTCCAGTACCCAACAGGTGACTTGGGAAATGGGAGAGGTGGATTTGTCAGGTCTCATCTCTGTGGGTTGAATCCCAAGGGTGTTGCTTTGTGGTGCATCTTCACATGTCTAAACTCAGTCCTGGGCTTTCTGGGGTTGCAGAAACCTGCCTCATTACCATGTAACACCTCTGTGGTTTCTCTCTTGGCACCCATGACCAGCATCCCAACAGGATTCACACGTGGCCCTGGCCAAGCTGAGTCCTGCAGGGTCACCAACCTGTGTAGTCTTTGATGGAGAAAGGACCAGGTTACCATGAGAGCAGAGGAGAAGCCTCACCATTCCCCTGACTGTGTCAGGACTGAAGCACTTCCTTAGGGAGGCAGAGCAAAAGTCTTACAGATGTAACCTGGAGCAGAGCACAAACCCTACTTTTCCTCAGGCCAGAAGAGCCCCAACCCTGCACTGCTCCCTCTCCCCATGGGGTGTTTTCACCCCGTTAAATGACCAGTCATTGCTTTAGAGGGTCCTGACCAGTTTCTATCCCTGTTCTGGCAAGATGTTTAGTGACACAAATGTGTAATTTCACTATGATAAAGTACCTTTCTGGGGGAGATGCCAAACCTTCAGCCTTGTCATGGATTTGAAGGTCCAAACCTTCGGTGAAACTTTTGCCAACCCCAGAAATCAACCATCTGGCATCACTGTGTTGATTGGAAAACATCCAAATTCTGGTGAAGGCAGAAATTTTTGACTCTGGCCTTCTGCCTGGTCTCTAGACAGGAAGATGGGAGTAGCTGGCCATCCTCTACCTCATGGAAGGATTGTACAGCAGGGAAAGAATTGTGGTTTATATATTTCATACTTGCTATAGCCCATCCTGTGGATTTTATAGAATCATAGGATCATTAAGGTAGGAAAAAACCTCTGAGATCATCAAGTTCAACCATCAACCCAGCACCACAACCATATGTCCCTAAGTACCATATCCACACAGTTTTTGAACACTTGCAGGGATGGTGACTACACCACTTCCCTGGACTGCCTGTTCAAATGTTTGACCACTCTGTCTGTGGAAAAATTTTTCCTAAGGTCGAATCTAAACCTCCCCTGGTGCAACCTGAGGCCATTTTATGCTGTCATTCTTAATAATGGTAATGCTACCAAAGTCCAGGGAAGAAAAAAAACCCCAGAGGTCCTTGAACCTACAATCAAAATAAAATATCCCGGCTAATTCTAAATCGCATTAAACTGGGGGTGAACTTAATCATCAGAGTGGGGATAGAATAGTGAATTCAACTTCCTAGCGAGTTTTTAGCACTTTTCCTAATGTGTTTTTAGCAACAAAACAACCCCTCTGGCACTGTGTTTAACTTCCTTTTATTGCAGATGCCTTTTGGTTAACAGCAAGGATCTGATTTAGTTTTACAGTTACCCAGTGACCACAGGAGGCGGATTGTGCATCACCAGGGAATGCTCAAACGTCTGTCTGCCTCCCCTGCTTCCAGCAGGAATGAGGGATCCCAGGAGCACGGCCAAACCCATGTGGCTGTGACAGTAATTGAAGAAACTGCTGAATCAGCCAAAACAAGGGTTCACAGCGAAGCTTGAGCCAGGCAGACACATGTCCTGGAAGCGCCAAGCAAAAGATGACCATAAAGACTTGGCCAGGAGAGGTCAAGAGATGCCAGGTCACTGGAAGGCACCTCCTGGACATCAAGTGGTTTGCATCTTCCTCATGAGGGGAAGAGGAGGGACGCACACCAATCTCCCTGATGATCAGTGACAGGACTCAAGGGAATGGCATGAAGCTGTGTCAGGGGAGGTTTAGGTGGAATTTTAGGCAAAGGTTCTTTCCCCAGAAGTGGTTGGGCACTGTAACAGGCTCCCCAGGGAAGTGGTCACAGCACCAAGCCTGACAGAGTTCAAGAAGCGTTTGGACAGCTCTTTCAGGCACATGGTGGCCTCCAAACTCAGGCTCAGGTAACCCCTTCAGAAGACAGTGCTCAGCATGGATCAGCCTTTCCCCACCCTGGTTTAGGGAGTAGAAGCCCAAGAACAGCTGCTCAGTGGCTGAGAGCCTGTCAGAGCCCACAGATGGAAGCAGTTTTCTTCCAGAAGCTGAGCGCAGCTTCCAAGTCCCAGGGTGGAAGGAGGATACTGCAGGGAAGCAAGGCAAGGCAGAGGAAGGGAGGGAGACAAGGAGGAGTAATGAAGTGCACACATGCGTATGTGTGAAGGAACGACCTGACACACGAGATGTGTGCCAGCGAAATTAAAAAAAATAATAATAAAAAGTGAGTCCTGATGCTTTCGTGCTCATGCAACACATGCAGGGCTGACCTCAGATGCCTTCTGTCTGGCATCACCACACTCCCACAGATGATGGGACTCAGGTGACGTATTTGGTCTTTGGCCATCTCTGGCTCAAAGCTCCTCGACAGAGAACTTGGCCCAATAAAAAACAAGGGAAAGGGCAGCCACAACTGGAAGACACTCATCGTCATAATTCTCTGCTGCTGAGCAATGCCTGGACCAGGAGCTGCCTCGTTTTGTGCTGTAGCAACAAGGCACTCAACTCCTCTTCACCCCTTCCCAGACCAGGCAGACAGGAGCTCTTCAAGGAAGAGGTTAGGAGGCTGTGGCCAGGTTTGTCTTTGTTTATTTTATATCCAGTCACAGTTAAATGAAAAATATCTGAGCAGTCCTCAGGCCTGGGTGTAGAGTCCAGGGCTGTTCACTGCTTGCTGCCTGCCCCCATGAGGTCACAGGGTGCTCTGTGCAGGGCACGGCCACGTCTGGAGAGACTGAGGTCACTTGTCTTCTTCAAACCGGAGAAAAAGAGGCCGAGATCTCATTGCAGTCTACAGCTTCCTTGTGGGGGGAAGTGGAGGGGCAGGCACTAATTTCTTCTCTCTGGTGACCAGTGACAGGACTGAAGGGAATTGCATAAAGCTATCTCAGGGGAGATTAAGGTTACATACTAGGAAAAGATTCTTCACGCAGAGGGTGGTTGAGCACAGGAACCTCTCAAGGGAAGAGGTCACATCATTAAGCCTTCCAGAGTGCAAGAAACATTTGGACAACACTCTCAGGCAGATGGTGGGATTCTTGGTTGTTGTGTGCGGGGCTGGACTTTGATGATTCTTGTGAGTCCCTTCCAACTCAGGATATTCTGCATTGGGCAGCCCATTCCCATATCTAATCACCCTTTTTGTGAAGAATTTCTTCCTAATGTCCAACATAAACCTCCCCTGGTGCAGCTTAAGATTGTGGCCTCTTGTCCTATCTCTCATTATTTGGGAGAAGAGACTGATCCCCACCTGGCTACAACCTCCTTTCAGAGAGTTGCAGAGAGCAATAAGCTCCCTCCCCCAGATCCTCCTTTTCTCCAGTCTGAACCCCTCCAGCTCCCTCAACTCCTCCTCATCAGACATGCTCCAGACCCTTCCCTGGCTCTGTTGCCCTTCTCTGGACTTGCTCCAGCACCTCAATGTCCTTACTGAACTGGGGGGCCCAGAACTGGATGAAGGACTAGAGGTGCCTCAGCAGTGCTTAGGTTGTGTCTCTGCCCTGCAGCCCTATATCCTGATGAGCACAAACCCTTCCCAGCTCCATCCAGCAACACTCCATTTCCGCAGCCTGAGGCAGGACACCCTCCCCCCAGACCACCTCTGCAGTGCCAGACACTGACTCTCCTGGCTGTGTAAACACCACGGAGGGACTAAAAGATAATGCCAGATCATTGCTCAAAATCACATCTTTTCTTCTCTGCAGAGGCTAGAAAATGGCAAATAGGATGCAGGGTTTGGCTCCACAGTGTTCACTGTTGTCATGACTCATGAGTTATTTTTTTCTTTTCTGTAACAGAA
The DNA here is from genome assembly GCF_003945725.1 of Corapipo altera. Lineage (NCBI taxonomy): Eukaryota > Metazoa > Chordata > Aves > Passeriformes > Pipridae > Corapipo > Corapipo altera. The sequence goes on from NW_020884953.1 coordinate 1,523,293, forward strand.
CAAATGGCTGCAGAAATTATTCCCTGTCTGTTCTGACAAAGGCCTGGCCAAAACACATTATGTTTTTATATACTGTCAAGATACGAAGAGAAGCACAACAACATCATGTATGTGAGTCAGTATTTTAAATATTTTCTTTAAGTGTGTTATTTTGCATGTTTAAAATACACTTATTAAATAAAGTCAAAATGAGCAACAAGTGCTGCAGCACAGGTTAGCTACACAGCTATAAATCTCTGTTTTGAAGCTCAACCACGTGTGAAACAAGAGCTAATCAAATCATGGCAAAGGCAAAATTAATGTAAGTCTTTTCAAGAGGATCCAATCCCAGCGGAGGATTTTACTCGGCCAAGTTCCTTCCAACTTTATTGGATGATAATTATTTCTGTACAAAAAAATGTTGCAATCAAACACTCCCTGAGCAGTATTTTGTTTTCTACAGAGCTGGTTGAGCAATGAAAAGATTTATTAGTGGAGAATATATTAATGAGGAATTTGTGGAGAAACAACCAAAAAGTCAGTGAGTGGAATTTCCACAAAATATCTCCAGGGTGTGAATTTGCCAAGCACGAAACTTGAAGATGCCCAGTGCTCCCTGTGGGGTAACAACCATACCTCAAACTCTGGAAACAAGTATTCTTGCCACCCAGCATGCCCAAAGGAGAATACCAATTTACAGTAACATCATAGCATCAGAGTATGGTTTGGGTTAGAAGGGAACTTAAAGACCATCTCATTCCAATCCCCTGCCACGGGCAGGGACACCTTCCACTAGAGCAGGTTGCTCAAAGCCCTGTCCAACCTGGCCCTGTGTAGTCCAGATCTACTGACACCAACTGTGAGCCCAAAGGAGCAAGTGTTTCATCTTCTGAGTTCAGGCTGCCCCTAATTGTTGGCTGAACTAAATAATCCTGCACAGAACCGCTCATCCCATAAGCATAAATTATGGTTTCTTGTCCCTTCCTATGAAGCTCCATGTTCTCATGGCCAAGCAGATATGAGAGATATGAGCTGGACAAGCCTGTCTCATAAACATGCCTCTGTGGGACAGTCTCCTTTGGGACAAACACATACTAAAATAAGAAACATCAATTTTCCACACCCGTTACTCACTACTAACATACAGTCTGAACTGTCTTGCCATCTTCTTATTTAATGGAGTTTTCCTTGCCATGATCCGTGAGATAGGACACTATTTAGGCTTCTCCTTAATCGCTCGAAATCTGTTGCCTGATAGGACATTGTTATAACTCCATCATTTTTAAGATCCAGGAAGAAAATCCTCCAAGCCTGTTGTAGCAGTAAGCGTGATGCTTTTGATTCCCTCAGACACTGTAAAAATGAGAGGAAAACTTCTTTATTACAATATTTAGGCCTTTCATTTGAGTTTATCAAATCAAACAATCCATTTTGGAGTTGCCTTTTCCTTCTACCTGTGGGAAAAAATTGCAGGCTACATATCTGAGTTCTTCCAGTGCTGGGATATCTGTATTTGTGTTGAAGATAAACAGGGACAAATTTCTCTTCTTTCCAATTTACAGAGAGTTTGGACTGATGTATTTCCTGGAACTGATGTATTTCATGGAACTGATGTGTTTGATAGAATTCAGGAGATATTTTTTGAACCATTAAAGGAAAATACACAAGTATTTCCTGAATTTGTTTCTTCTTATCCCATAGTTTACATGAACTGTTCAGCAAAGGGAAGCAAAAGCTGAGCTTCAACCAAACCCAGACCAAAGCAGAGCTTCTGGTAGAAACCATGTTGGGATTAAATGATTTCCTTTGGTTTCCATCCAAAACCAAGCTGAACGTGGATTTCTGGGTTGAGTTTCACTTTGAATTTTTGGTTTTATTTAGTTATGAAGAATTAAGTGAAACTTGGGAGGTTCAAACCCTCATTGAATGATCCTGAAAAATGATCTGCAAAACCCCTTGCTATGGAGTCCAATTTCCTACCTTTGATCTCTGTGGATGCTGGGAGCAGCACCAGTATCTCTTCCAACCCATAAAAAACAGGCCGGTGAAGCTAAAATTTTTTTTTTATGTAGAAACTTCGCTATGCAAGAGACAACATCCAGTCCCAGTCACCACCCTGGGGCTAGCTGGAAAGCAGGAAATCCCTGAATTTGCCCTTCTCCAAGACAGGTTCCATCAAAGTGAGCAGGTACCACCCTGAGCATGTCAAGAGAGAAATACAGAGAAAGGCACACAACTAGGGGACCTGCTGATTTTTTTCTCTGGGAAGAGGAAAGCATTTACCTTCCTCAGCTCCCAGCTTGTGCCAGAGTCACAGGTAGTGCTCTTTGGGCTTCCCATCATGGTCACTATGATCCATGAGATCCCAGTTGTGTGATGCAGCTGTCACTGAGCAGCCCGTCCCACCTACCAGGAGCCAGAGGGCTACTGAGCTGGTGGCCACCCGAGTAACAGGCATTTTAGTTTGTTTATCTACCCATCTGAGGTGTAATCCCATGTGTGCCAGCTTTGGCAGGAGAGATGGTGAAAGAACATCCTGCCCCACCATCTTGTATCCTCATAGCTTGCTTTTTAACTGGAGTAATTTCCATGATCTGACTTCAAACCCAGTATGATAAAACTGGGGAGGGAGGTAATTTTATCACAGGTTGAGAAGTGTTTGAAGCTGTTGTCTCCCCCAGAATACCCTCAGGTACTCCTGTTGGACCCTTCCTGTGGATGTATGACATATGTCTCCCAGTTAAGTCATCTTTATGGAACACGTACTCCCTGCTCCCTTGTGTTTTTATTTTCTTCTCCCTCTTCAAATGCTTCCTGCCTTTGGCTGTCTGTGACTTAACTTCTTGGAGCCTTAATAGTTTTGGAATCCCTCCACTTCTATAACTTGATTTTACTATTTAGGAGAAAGTTTGATTCATTCCCCCCAAACCAGAAAGAGAATAAAGGAAGGGGAAAAAATCCTATTCATCCACCAGCAAAGAAGCAAGATACAAAAAGACAAGATTATTCTCATTCAGCTATTCATGGCTTTGGAGTGCATTTCATTTCAGTGTCTGCACAGGCCTTTGTAGAACAATCTGATTGAACATTACTTATACTGCATATTATAGGCACTAATGAGAAAATTATTCTAAATTGCCCCTAGGGATGGTTATGATTAAACTATTTGCCTTTGCTTCCTCTAGTAAATTAAAGCAACCAAAAGAAAGAGAGAAAAAAAAAGAGGCTCAATCTGGAAAGCAGTCAGGAGAATGGTTTGGTAAAGTTTCTGAATTCCTAGGAACATTTTTCCTCCTAAACCTGGCGATTGGGTGCGTGTTTCATGCTGCAATTTGGAGCTAAAAGCTGTGACAAATATGTGACACAGGGAAGCGTTTTGGAGGGCTGAACTGGGCAGGATTTTCTGTGTTGTCAACTATTTTGAAGCCCTGATCAACTTTAATTGCACTGAAGCTGCTAAACCCCTCTGTGCCACCGAGCATCTCCTCCAAGGCGTCAGACGTCTGTCTCTTAAAAAGAGCATTTCAGAGGCTCTCACACACACGGAGCCTCATTCAGACGTTTTATTTAAACTCTTAAATCTTTTGGGCTTCGGGTGAATAAACGAGTCCCTGAAATGCAATCCATTCTTGCTGCTCAGGGTTTGCAAGTGGGGTTTTTTTCGCGTGGAAGAAACAAAATGTCATTTGTGTTTCCTTTGGCCTTTTTAAGGCACAGCGGGATTTGGGGAGCCGGGAGCAACGTTCCATTGGATGTGCCTGTGCCTGTGTGTCCACATGCACTGGGACTTCGGCAGGACTTTTATACATGATTGTCCACGGCTGTTGAATTAGCTAATGAATTAATTAAATCTGTGCAAACTGCACAGGGTGAAATGACAGGTCGCACATTTTCTGGAGCACTAGTTAAAGTATCCGAGCTGAGGGGTCCCAAACCTGAGCCCACGTCTCTCTAGTGGTTCCCAGGTCTCTGCAAGGTGGCCCCCATCATCTTCACACTCTCTTATCCTGGACAGTCTCACTTCCATCACCCAACCCAACACACTGGAGTCAACTGCGGGTACTCCTTTTGGTCTGTGGGTTTGTGGGACACTTCTGTGATCCCAGTGACAGTGAAAGGCCCTAAGTTGACCTGACAACACCTCAAAGCACCTCAGCCTCTCTGCTACAACCTGAGACATGCACACCCCCTCTGCAAGAGTTTGTATGACCAAGATACCTTGGTGCTTCCTCAAAAGACAGCAAGGTGCAGCGCTCAGAGACCCAACAGAACAACCAAATGCTGCATTGTTGAATTTTACTATAGAACTACTAATGATTTTACACCCCAACTGTCAGCAATGTGTCCCAGGTTTTATTCTTTATGTATCAGAGGGACATGAAAAATAATTATTGAGAGCCTATCTGTATGATACCTGAGGCCCCATGGGGCTTCAATTAGCTAGGGATGAGAGGAGCCTGTTCTTGCTTTCCTTTAGGCACAAAGAAGGGACAACTGAGCAACTCAGATGCAGTTGTCTGTACCAGCAACATCTGAAGCTGGAGGAGTTTTGTGGGTAAACTCCATTTTTCTTGGATAATAGAGACAACTCCATGCTCAAAAGATCTCTAAGGGGACAGGCAAGATCTTGTCCCAGTGCTTGTGTCAACACAGATGGTCACTGGGGTTTATTCATACTGCTTAATTTTGGGTGGGCTACACGGAGCTGAGGTCCGTGTCACTGAGGCCTCAATCTGTGCCAAGACTTCAGGTGTCTAATTGATTTCCTTGAAGAAAACCCTTTCTGTCCACATACAGTCAGTGGCAAGAGGAAAAAAAACCTTTGAACGTCTTGCAGCGAGCATAAGTACGCACAAACAGTCCCAAACACAACATCCAACTAACCTGCCTAGCCATGGTAGACAAGATTTTCCTTTAGAGGCTCTCCAAGGTGCTTATCATTAATTACCCAAAGAAATGTGGATCTCGGTGAGAGAAACATCTGCAATTTTGTCATTAGTTAGATGCCGAAATAGGACAGAATTTGGGCTACCTGTCATGTTCCAGTACTTCACAAGCCCTAAGAGGGTGGTGAGATGCTGAAACAGGTTGTCCAGAGATGCTGTGGCTGCCTCATCCCTGGAAGTGTTCAAGACCATGTTAGATGTGGTTTTGAGCAACCTGGTCTAGCAGAAGGTGTCCATGCCCATGGCAGGGAGAGTGGAATTAGATGACCTTTAAAGTCCCTTCAATCCAAATCATTTTGTGATTTTATGGTTCTTGTTTAACAGGGACAAAGTCTAATTTCAGGTATTTGACTGATCCACAGGTATCTGCACCACCAGGTCACTCCCGTGGAGTCTGAACATGTGTGTTTCTGTGCACAAGTGCAGTGAGGTGTATGGGTGAAAGGAGAGAGAGAGGAAGAACACAGACTCTTCTGGACATAGTCATTACAACCAAGAACTGTCCCTTAAATGTACTGTCCCCCTATGCAGAATGATTCTGGCTTTGGTGTCAGGAACGCGTTTCCAGTTGACCCCATGCTCAAACCAGAAGGCAGAGTGTTCATTGTTTCCTCTCCACACCACTCCTTCCCTATAACTGGAAGGTTATGTGTTTCTTAGCTACTGGTCAGACTGGTAGTGCCTGCCAAGAAGCTTTCAGGGAATTTCCTCACTATGTAACAAATTTATGAGTCATATGAAAATCTGGGAAATGATTCAACCAGCTGTCTTTCGTTGACTCAAAGATTTTTACAACACCTCGGTGCCTCATCTTTGATTTGAGCCAGCAGAATGGTTTATTGTAACATCAAATAGTCTTATGTTCACTGGAAGGATGCTTCCTACTACAAAAAAAAAAAAAAAAAAAGGAAGAAGGAAAAGCTATAAAACAGTTGAAAGCAGCCCATCATTAGGTGAAGGATGCACAGAGCAACTATATTCATTCACTATGAGCTGATGAATGCTGTTTCCCTCCAGGATGGCTGCAGAGGTGGCTGTCACTGAGAAGAGTGGCTCATCTCAGCTGCAGCAGGTACAGCCTTCCTGCATGGCAGGGATCAGGCTTGCAGAAGCTTTTGTTCATATTTGGGTTTAAATGGCTATTTCAAGGAATTTGAGCAGATCCAGACTGAGCAGCAATGCACCTAAAGCCTGGAAATGTTTTTCTTGTTGTGTACCCTGTCCAGATGGGAAAGAGGTTGCATCCACTCAAAGAGAGGCAGGAACTGGACCAGGACCTTCCATCAGTCTGGAAGATGTTCATTGTAGGAGTCAGTCATAAAGAACATTCTTTTCATCATCCTTTCTGAGCAAAACCACCCAGAGCCGCTCTTTGCTGAGCTGGAATCACTGGCACCCCTGAGCAGAAGCAACAATCACAGACTGGCTTGGCTGGGGGGCAGTGGGGATCCTCATCTTACAGGTGCCTTGGGATGGTCCAGGGCATGTGGAGCACTTGGAGAACAGAGCTTCAGCTGGAAGAGAGCTGGACTGGGCAGTAGGCAGATAGCCACAGCTATGTAAGGAGCTAGGCTGAGGAACAAAGCAGGTTAACCCTTTAATTGAGGACATTCACCTGGGTGAACCAAAGAATGCCAGACTGGTTTGAGTTGGAAGGGACATTAAAGACCATTTCATTTTAAGCCCCCCTACCACGAGCAGGGACACCTTCCACTACACCAGGTTGCTCAAAGCCTCATCCAACCTGGCCTTGAGCACTTGTAGGGATGGGGCAGCCACAGCTCCTCTGAGCAACCTGTGCCAGGGGCTCACCACCATCACAGGGAAGAATTTTTTCCTAACATCTAATCTAAATGCCTCCCTCCTGAGTGACACAGCCAGATTTGGACTCCTGTCCTCTTCTTAAGGGGACTTCAAGTACCAAAAATCTGTGTGACTCTCAAAGAGTCACCCGGCACAAGGACAGCCAACAGCTCATGTGTCCCCCTTGGCAGCAGCCTCTGCTGAGGGAAAAGGAAACCTCTGGAATCTCCATCAGCAGCCTGTGAGCAAGATCCTTACCCTGCAGCGAGTGTCAGGAGCCCAGTGCTGACAGCCAGAAAACACTCTAATTTTAGAGGTCTTGGAGAAAAAAAAACAGGTCCTGCCTGGAGCTTGTTGTGCCCTGGTGCCCAGGACAGCACCCTGAGATGGCTATTGAGGACAGTATCACCAGCAACCAGTCTTGGCTGGAGGCAGAACAGGGCTGTGGGTCTTCTGCTGCTCACCCAGGCACTGCAGGCAAACTCCAGCAGCCAGGGCTATGCTCAGAGACCTCACTTCTCCATTACCATTGCTGCCAATAATCCTCATTAATGAGAACTGTACCTTTTGCTCAAGAAAACCAGAGTAAGAGCAGGAGACTTTGGCAGAGTTACCTGAGACCTGAAAAGACATCTCACCTAAATAACCAGAGCAAAAGGGAGTTTTTAAGCAACTTCCGCCACAGTTTAATCACTTAGGACTCATAGATTCACATCCTCTAATTTTATGTACTTACAAATGTAGAGAAATTGCAGTGCTCCCACGCTTTTAAAAAACTATACGTGTGGATAAATCCATTTAATAGATGGCACTAGAGCTAATCAGTAAGCAGAAAACAAAAGTAGAGTGGAAATTATTCTTCCAGTAAGAGTTAAATTGCAGCAAACAGAAAGAAAACTGGAATCTATTATTACGGAACTAAACCAAGACTCTATGTAAAATATCCAAATTAATTTAATTGTTAGAACCATGTTTTCAGCACATTGATGAAAACCATCAGCCACACAAAGAATTGTTCACAGTAGCCCCAAATCCTTCATTTTAGCCACTCGATTTAACTGCCAAAATCACAGAATAGTTTGGGCTGAAAGGGATCTTAAAGATCATCTATTTTCAATCCCCTGCCATGGGCAGGGACACCTTCCACCAGACCAGGTTGCTCAGAGACCCATCCAACCTGGCCTTGGACACTTCCAGGGATGGGGCAGCCACAGTTTCTCTAGGAAACCTGTGCCAGGGCTTCACCATCTTTATAGGGAAGAATTTCTCCCTGATATCTAATCTAAATCTACTCTCCTCCACCTTAAAGCCGTTCCCTACAAATGCTCGTAGCAAGCAGCTCTCAGCATAGCTGAAATGAATGCACCTCTGCAGCAATCACCCAGCACTTTACAGGTGTATTGTGGCTTACAAACCTTGAAATGCCTCATGTCAGCACCTGGAGAATCCACTGTATGACAGAGTAAAGGCAAATATAACATACTTTAAACACACAGGACAAGTAAGGGTTCAGAGGAGAGCAGCAGTATTTTGATTTATTGATGGTGTGTTCGGTGAACTAAACCACCCTTCTCTGTCCAGGGCCTTACTGCAGCTCTACTCTTTAGTATTCAGATAAGCAGTATAAATACTTGTCAGAGTTTTTATCCATATCACAAATGGACATAGACCAGCTCACATGAAACTCTTGTTTCTATCCATTTCCAAAGGATACAAAGCTGGGAACAGTGGAGGATGAGGGAATTAGAAACTTGGGGCAAAGAAAAAGAAATCCTAAACGGTGATATTATCTCGTGACTGCTTTCTGATTGAGAATTCCCCTTTCATCTTTCCATCCCCTTCCCACTGAGCAGCGTTGTGGCTGCCATTTTTAACAGGCAGAGAGATCAAAAATATCTGACTTCAGGGAATTTGGCAAAGGTTCTGGACTTGGACCTAGCAGCAGATACACAACACTTGTAACATTCAAAACAGACCCTCTTTTTCTTGACCTTTCTGATTTTTATTACTTATCTGGGTATATATAATCATTTTAAGATGTCTCCCCTTACTTACCATAAAATAACCACGAATTATTTTTTAAAAGGTAGATAATAAGCTTCAGAATGACTCTTAAATGTACCCAGGCAGACAAGGGGGAATGTGGTTGCTGTCATGAAGGATAACTTCTGGCAACTGCTCTGAGAGAGACACTAATGAGTTTAATTATCATTTGGAAGCACAATCCCCCCATTCTGAAGCCAATGCCCTGCTGGCAGTGATGACTCTTTGGAAAATTGACAGCAAAAGACATTTTCTGTAATGAGGCTTCGTACAACTCCGTGTGTCATGCAAGGAGGGATTTATCCCTGGTAGAATTGCAATAGGAAAGCTGGAGCTGGAAGGTTTTCCAGCTGTGGACCTCCAGCAGGTAACATACGTCCTCCCCTGGGTAACGGGGGATTAATGACCAGGCACTGAGACCTGGCACTGTCAGGTGCAAATCCAAAAATCAGCTTTTCCTCCTGGCAAATCACTTCACCTCCTAATTCATTTCATCTCTTTAGCTTATAGACTTTTCAGAGGGATGTTAATCTCTACCTACATGTTTGCACAGTGCCTAGAATGTAGTAAGGGATTAGTCACTGTTGGGACTATCATGCAATGGCAACAGGAATGGTGAGGTAGCAATAAACTGGGAAAAGCAGCCGTAGATGCTGGTGCCTCAGAGGGGGTTGGAATAAGGACCAAAGTTGGATCACAGTTCAGCAGGGAACAGTGAGTCTATTCTAGTGAGGAAAGTAAAACAGGAAAAAGGTATTTAAAAGATATTTAAAGTATTAAAAAAAAATTAAATTAAAGACCTTTACCTACATGGTTTTAAGCTGAAGGAGGGTAGATTTAAATTAGGTGGTAGGAAGAAATTCTTTACTCAGAGGGTGGAGAGGGCCTGGCACAGGTTGCCCAGAGAAGCTGTGGCTGCCCCATCCCTGGAAGTGTTCAAAGCCAGGTTGGACGGGGCTTGGAGGAAGCTGGGGTAGTGGAAGGTGTCCCTGCCCATGGCAGGGGTGTTGGAATAGGTGTACTTTGAGGTCTCTCTCAACCCAAACCGTTTTATTATTCTCTGTCCTTGTGCTCAACAAGTAATAGCTACTACAGGTAATAGCCCTCCCAGCCTGTGGGGTATTTGAATATTTTCAGAAAAGACAAGGAGAAATCAGGAGATGCAGAGGTGGAATCACCAAGAATTTTGAGCTTAACATGACTGATGCAATCACAGATAGGTAGATATTGAACATATTGTTTAATGCAGATCAAATCAAATCAAAGAGGAATTGACCAGAATTTTCACAGAAAACTGAAATCTGGGCTTAGTTTTTTCTACAACTTAGAAAAAAATTGAGTTCCTTTCATACTTTCTATTATAAATTATCAGGCCCAGAGCACATGTTTAAGTGCTTTTGTTGAATCAGGGTCATTATGAATAAGAGCCTGGCAATGCTCCCCTGTTAATGAGCTTCCAGGAAAGGTACAGTTGTTTTTAGAAGAGTCTAATGAAGACAGATTTGTAGGGGATCTCATTTGATGCAGCCAGAAAACCCAAACTCATCAAACAAACAAAAGCATGAGAGTATTTTTTTAATTTTTTAATTTTTTTTTTTTTTTGGTGTCTGATTATTCTTCCAGGATTGCTGGTGTGTAATGCTTTCAAACTTTCATTGAACTTTACTCTCTCACTCCAGGCAATTATTTTTCCTTGATGTCTGATGTGGAATGATATACGTGCACCTGTGTGATAATGGCTGGTTGGATATATCTTTACTGACTGGGAAAACCCAGGATGTCACCTCTACACTTAACCATTTTATGTCTTTTATGGCTCTGCGATGGATCCCCTCACTAAAAGCTACCGGTGGAGCTTACATTTGTCAGGGGAAATGGGGGTGTTTTATCATACCAGCTGTTTAAAGTCTCCTACAACTTTGCAAACTGCTTTAAGAGCCCTTGCTTTTATCACTGCTCAGACTTCCAAGCAATCACCAGAACAAAGGAAAGAACAGCTGGGAAGTTTTAAAAGCAGCAATGTTTGCCATTTCACTCAGGTTCAAGCACAATAATTAATAAAACTTCCCCTCCTCTTCCACCTCATCTCAGTGCACAATCACTTTGGAACAGGACTTCTTGCTGGCCCCTTCTGCTGAGTTACAGCTGTTACATTTCCCTGATCCAAAATAGAAATTATTATTATTATGTCACATCCATATCACCCTGGTGTCCCGCGTCAACTTGTAAGAGGAAGCGTGCTCAGGGCAATTTTTTGTTAAGCATAAGCAAATCTTCTGGAATTTCATTCATATGAAGAAGAAATGCTGCAGAGGTTCAGGAATAGAGCATGTATGGCCAGGGGAGGTGAAAAACACCTCGCTCCACTACAGCTGTGGAGAAGTTTGGTATCTCCCAGAGATGAATCATGTGGGCTCCACCTACACCCAACACAGAGTTGGGGGCCTCCGAAGGGTGATTTATTTTGGTTACCTCAGACACCTCTCTTAGCATGGGATGAATCATCCCCTGACCCTCTCCCACTCTCTCCACCAACTAAATATATCTGGCATTAGCCAAACTTGCAGGCAGCCACATTAGGTCAGGCAAATCCCATCTGGGCAGGCTGGTGGTCTGTCCAGCCTGGTTTTCCGTCAGGCTTTCCATCAGCAGACATGACGGATGCTCCACAAGGATGCAAAACAAAGAGCAGCACCAGATCTGTAATGTAGGGGTTGCACAGTAATAAAGTGTGAAGAAAATTGCTTCCTTCCCCTCTCTGGTGATAAACGTTGGGTCTGACCTATGAGGGCTGGATTGATGGGCCTCATAATTTTATCCAAACTGGAGCTCCTGGAGCAGATTTGAGGGGCAGAAATAGTGCTGCCTATCCCTGGAAGATGGGGCTGGATCCTCCAGAAGGACCCAGAGGCTGGAAACAATGCTTGTAGAGTAACCAAACTGTGGGATTTTAGCAGGAAATAGCAGTGACCATGTTTTCACACAGTCCATGCTCAGAATCATAGCAGAAGCAAGTACAATTCTGAGTATTTCCTGAAGTCACTTAGAAATCTTAACTCCCATTAAATACAAATATATATTGAAATAACTGGGTTTTTTCCTTTCTCTGCCAGTTAATGCCAGGATTTGTGGCATTGACCTTTTTTGTTCTGCTCAGAGTTTCCCCACGGCTGCAGTTCTCCACCCCAGTGGGACATTCTCTGTGCCGTGAATTGAGTCCTCCCTCTGACAGGTGAGATGAGTCCTTTATTGACACAATGGTACATCCAGCTGCAGTAGCAGCAGGGATCTGTCAGGGATTGCCCTTGCTCAGAAATGACCCGGTGAGTTCCCCAAGATGTTCATCCCCAGGGTAACGTCAACTGCTCCCCATGGTGACATTCCATATTCCACCGAAGAAATGGATGTCTGGATCTAGCCCAAGACCTTGGCCATTCAGCAGAGCATCATTTCTCTGTGGCCACACAGGCTCATGGCATTAACAGATGTTATTGCAAAGGAAAACACTCAAAACACGTTAGGAAAAACAAGGTGCCTGTGTTTCCCAGCCCACTTTTCCAAGATAGTGGTAGCAATACTTAGACAGTGTTTACAAATCATTATTAACCAAACAAAGCTCTTTAAAGAGAGTCAACCCAGGGCACTCTGGCCTCCATTAAAACAGATTTTCAAAAACATTTATGGACTTAAATAAAACTCATTTCAGAACAACAGGGAAATTGCCTCCAGGTTACACTCTGGTTTTGCTACCAGTCTAGTCCTTAAAATTACTCACCAGGAAAGGGAAAGACTATTTTCCCAGCTAAAGGGTTGCCGTGTGTGCTGCTCAGCTGTGAAAGTCCTGCCAGAATGCAGCTGGCCAGATGTGGGTGGCTGAGATTTGATGCAGTGTATATACCAGATTTTCATTATTGTTATTGCTGCTATTATTATTATTGTTATTAGTATTAAAACCTTCCCTGAAAGTTTTCATAGGCAAAGGATTGGAGTTGGAAATGCTGTAGTACAGGAATGAGACCAAATTATTTGTCCCTGGACACACAGGAGGTCAGTGGCAGAGCAGGGAAATAAGCTCAGCTTTCCTAGAAACAAAGCAACCTCTTTAAAACAGGTCTAACTACGCCATTTTCAAGGTGTCCATCACACTGACATCCAAGTTACTGTCCTAGGAGCACAACCTGCAGAGAAACTACTGTGCTCTGGAGCTTGTTCTTTATCTTCCTGCCAGTAGATGCAAAAACCTCATCAATAAGAGTGGGAGAAATGGTTGCAGAAATGCTTTTGCTGGTAACTTTCACTCTCTAGCTCATATTGTTAACACACCCGACTGAATGCTGGATGGCAGATGGAAATACTCACTGGCCTGATGGATTTATGGATGTCTGAATCCTTGTGGCAGTATATATTGCCTTCAGAACAACATTTTCTTCACAGTGAGCCAAGTCCTGGTGCAGTCGAAGTTGTTGGAAGTTTTGCCACTAACATTAATGAGATCAAGATTTGGATTTGTGTCTGCAGAGACAAAAATAACTCACTACTGCAAATTGGAAAGTAAGAGTCGAATTAAATGAGGTGAGACTGAGAAAAAGACAAAGAAAGACTGATGCTCTGGTAAGGTTTAGGATGGAGTTTTGCCCCATCTCTGTGTTTCCTTCTGCTGAAGAAGGTAGTCTCACAACCAGGCAGATCAACATTTGGCCCAGGAAAAAATGTTCAACTACCATCCATGAAATGCAACCCCAGCCTGTACCACTGGTGACCAAAATCTGTCACAAGTGTGCTGCATGAACCTAGGTGTTGTTCTCTGCTAGCTTCCAGCAGGTAATTTTCCACACCACAGAAAAGTTTCTAAATCTGAGTATAAGATGGACATACTGGTAGGTTAGTCTCTTCTGCCAGGTAACAAGTGACAGGAAGCAAGGAAACAGCATCAAGTTGCAGCAGGGGAGGTTTAGACCAGATATTAGGAGAAATTTCTTCACTGAAAGGGTGGTCAGGCACTGGAAAAGGCTGCCCTGGGAAGTGGTGGAATCACCATCCCTGGGATTGTTCAAAAAACATGTGGATGTTGCACTTGGGGACATGATTTAGTGGGGGATTTGGCAGTGCTGGGTTAATGGTTGGACCTGAAGAGCTTAAAGGTCTTTTCCAATATAAATGAGTCTATGATTCCAAGATATAGCAGGGAACTGAACTGAACTTTGGCCTAAGAAGAATCCAAACACTTTCTTTTAGATAAATATGTAAAAGAGATAAGAGGCAGGAGCAGGGACAAATGACCAAAGAGGTTCAGGTAAGACAAGACCATGCTTGACACACCTGGAAGAGCTGGCCTGGGGGACATTGCTTCCTGCCAGCAGTTCTGACTGGGCATATACTAAGAAGGACAAGACATTTCAGACGACTGACCCTTCTGGCAAATTTGACATAAAAGCATGGTTACAAAACTCATGACAATCTAAATTGATACTCTGGTGGCTGATGGGGAGGAGTGAATGCTGCTTTGGTGAAACTGGTTTTTGCAGTCAAAGCAAACATATAGGAGCTGGTAACAGCTGGGCCCAGCTCCTGATGTTGCCCTGGTGATTTTGAGGCTGCTCTGAAACCACCAGGAAAGCTCCAGCTGCATATGGTGGAGCTGGGGTGGTGCGGCACCTTCTGCAAGTCACCTCCATCCCCTTTACCTAAAAAATGTCAAAGCTGAAGCAAAGACCATCTGCCAAGTTCACTGAGCATCTTCAATCCAACTAGGGAGGAAACGCGCATCAAGTGCAATATCTTTTCACAGCTCTGCCTTGAAAGGAGAGACGAAATCCTCCCTCCTGAGCTGCTGTGCTCGGCCAGCTCCAGCTGTGAGCTCGCAGCCGCTCTCCTCCAGAGCAGAGCGAGATAGCGATGCGGAAATCCCACCCGTGGCTGATTACACAAGGCAGGTGTGATGCCAAGAACATCATCACCCACTTCCCTTGCCAAGTACCTGGATGCAGCATGAACAATCACATCCTTCAGATCGCTCCGTCAGCGATGAGCGCATCCCCCTCGGAGATGGGATGGCTGGACATGCAAACTAATGTGCCTGTGTGCCTTTCATGTGCAGAGCTGTAACAGATGTTCAAAGATCATCCTCTGGCACTGAGAAAGTGTCTAGGAGGCCCTGGATAGGAGTTTTCTTGGCATAGTTATTTTTTTTTTTTTTTTCAGATGAGCTGAAGGGGGAAAGTTCCTGTTAGTGATTATTTTCTGTCTGTGAGCAAAGGGCTTATGATGAGTGTCCCAGCTCATACATCTGGGAATGCCAACCAGATAAATGCAGCTTTCCTCTTCCCTGTGGGTCCCTATCTCTCAACAGGCTTTACAAAGATCCATAAGACATTCTTTTTGGTGACACCAGCAACTAAAGACCTGCAGCTGGAAGTAACTCACACTGCAACTAAAGACCTGCAGCTGGAAGTAACTCCGAAACAAAACTGTGAATCTCACCACAAAACTGCGAAACACAGGTGATGTCCATGGGCATCTCAGCCAACAACAATAGGGATTTATGCAGAAATTATGTTGAAGCTGATAAAAAGCTGAGAAAACAAAATACTGGCATGAGTGTGTTCTCCAGGGCTGGCCCCAGATCCCAGACACTTTGAATTGCAGTGATATGGACCCTGTTCATATGGTGGACAGTCTCCTTAAAAAGACTTCTTCAGCTTGGCTACCCCCTTTTCTCAATAACAAAGGAAGAGTTATAGCAGACTTCTCTTCTAATATCTTGATGCAAAGCAAGTCAGTCCTTGAGATAACTAGACTCTTGCCAACACCACATGAGTGTGAAGTTTTGCAATTCCCTCTGATTCTCTGCCAGCAGAGCCCTGGGGTTTTTTTTTTGGATGCAATGAGGTGAACATGGGCACAGGCAGCTCAGCACATGGATGGCCTTTGGGACAAGAACAGAGGATGAAATTCTTGTTTCAGTACTCCAGACAGCAGGACTTGTCCTCAAGGCTTGTCAGGGATAAAATAGTAGGATCGCTAAAATTGGAAAAGACCTCTGGGTTCATCAAGTTCAAATGGAGACCATGACCCTGCCATGAGGTGTGAGAGTAGACCACATGAGGACGACCATTCTGTGACACTGGTGGCCAGAGATGGCCACAGCAGGTCATTGAAGCTTTAGAAAACACGGCCACTTATTAATAACACCTAAAGGATGAACCCCACTGATGCCGGTTGTGGAGTTCATTTTAAATCTGGCTGGATGTTCCTCTGACTCTTTGACCACGTGAAGGGGGAGAATTCCTACAACTCCTTTCTTTAGTTTTAGAATCATAGAATCATTTGGATTGGAAAAGAACTTTAGGATTATCAAGTCCACCCATCAGCTTAGTGCTGCCAAGTCCACCACTAAACCATGTCCCCAAGTGCCACATCCACACTTCCAGGGATGGTGATTCTATTGCTTCCCTGGGCAGCCTGTTCCAATGCCTGACCACCCTTTCAGTGAAGAAACTGTTCCTAATATCCAATCTAATCCTCCCTGGCACAGCTTGAGGCCATTTCATCTTGTGTCTTGTTACTTGTAAGAAGAGACTGACCCCCACTTGGCTACCACTTCCTTTCAGGGAGTTGCAGAGAGCAAGAAGGTCCCCCAAATTCTCCTATTCTCCAGGCTAAACACTCCCATCTCCCTCAGCTGCTCCTCATCTGACTTTTGCTCCAGTTGATCTTGCCCATCTCCTGGAATGCTGCACCATGTACAGACTCTCTCCAGCTGTGGGTATATTTGGTTGATGAGGCTTTAAAGTTCCTATTTACTATTTCAACTGAGTAGTCAAATGCCTGGCATGAGCAGTCAGGATCACATCTAACTGAGTCTGTATTCCTGCTATGAAACCCTATAGCAATAATTTTGGCTGTCTTACTGAGGGTTGCCCTTCCCACCACAAAATAATGCCTGCAGGGCATCACTGCATCCTGCAAAACCTGCGGGAGCGAGTCCCAGTTAATCAATGAGGGGTTTTTTTGTAGGGCAACTAAAATGTTCTCATCTCACTTGGTGGGTTTGGCTTCCTCACTGCAGAGCTCCCTAACTTTAAACAAGAAGAAGCATTTATCCTCAGGGTCTGACTTAGAGCCACTCTGAACCATGAAGACCCTTTTCACTGATTACACAGAGCTGGGAATGGGCCTCGACTGATTGCTGAAAAATTTAAACTTTTTCATGCTGTTTTTGAACAGAGACAGAGAAGACACAGACATAGATAAATTGGGTATAAAAGACTTTTTTTCAAGTGTAGATTGCAACACCACAGGAAAAACTGACCCACTCCCTTCCCTTCATTTATCACTGGTGTGTTTTGAACACCATATTTTGGGAAAGGGATATCTCTCTATTAAGTTGTAAGGGGAAACCTAGCATGGAATGGCCATCAAAGTTAAGGGGAATTTTGTCCCAGGTGTCAAAAGGAGGACAGAGACCAAAAATAGACTTTTTACAACTTCTAATAAAAATTGGAGGCAGTTTCTCTCAGTTTGTGCTGGTAAAAGAGTGATTTCTCTACCACTCTTCTGGATTTTGTTTCTAGCAATGGGGCTATAACACTGTAAACTTGTTTGCAGCCTCGTTGAACATGGAGATTAATTCATTAATGTTTATAAATTGCTTTAAGATCTGCAGCTGGATAAGTGCTAAGTACTCTTATTGCTGTAATGCAGATGAGTTTACTTATCTCTCATGTAAATCAGCTTAAAACATTACCCTGAAATTAACAGCTCCGAGGTTAACAATGGGCTCAACCACACACTAAACTGCAGCTCTTATCGTATCACAACATTACCCTTATTAATTACACACTCTGCTGTGGTTTTTGGACCAAAATCAGCTACACTTCAGATATGGGCAACCGGACAGCATTGGGAGGAAAGAGTTTGTAGCTGCACGACACACATGTTAATCGTGAAATTAAACAGATGGCCCAGTCACTCATCAGTGAAAGTCCACCAGGGGCTGTAAGAAAGAGGGAGATTTCCTATGTAACATAACAATTTGGACATCAGAAGGTTTCGAGTTACAAGATTTTTCTTTATCCTCCACCTGAAACTTTTAAGGGGTAACGTCAGGGAATTCCACCCGGACTTCGGATACTAATCTAGTTTTATGCTGTTTTGATCTGTCTATTGGGAGCTGGCAGCCAACTCCACTGGCTCCACGTAAGTGAACACCGTGCAGCAGATGGACCAGCCCTCTGCAGCCACCGAGAAGTGTCTGGAGCTCACAAATCCTCTCCTGTCTCCAGAAATCCTCACATGTGATGAGCTCATAAAAGAAGCAGACCCAGCACTCACGGCAATATGTGCCGGCAGGATGGGTTTAGGGAATGAGATACAGGGGAGCAGGAGTAAATATTCACTTGTTTCTTGGGCATCTCTGCTGAAGCCACGAGTGTCAGATCTGACATTAAACCTGGTTTCAGGCTGTGCAACCTCTAAGCTCACACCAAACTCACTCTGCAAGTTTTGCTTACTCTGAGGTAATACTTGCTGTTGAATTGCCTGGAGTAAAACCATAAAAACAGGATAATGGAACAAGTTGAGATTAAAAGCCAATTTATAGAATCATAGAATTATTTAGGTTGGAAAAGACCCTGAAGATCATTAAGTTCAACAATTAACCCAGCACTACCAAGTCCACCACGAAATCGTGTCCCAAAACCCCACCATCAGTGCTGCATCCAAGCCTGGGGACCTCAATTCCAGAAAGATGTGGACCTGTTGGAACAAGTCCAGAGGAGGCCACTAAGTTGGTCAGAGAGCTGGAGCAGCTCTCCTATGGAGACAGGTTGAGAGGGTTGTTGTTCAGACTGGAGAAGGGAAGGCTCATAGGACAACTTAGATCCCCTTCCAGTACCTAAAGGGGCTCCAAGAGAGCTGGAGAGGGACTTTGGACAGGGGCCTAGAGTGACAGGACAAGGAGGGAATGGCTTTACACTGACAGAGGGCAGGGTTAGATGGGATATTGGGAAGAAATTCTTGACTGTGAGGGTGGTGAGGCCCTGGCACAGATTGCCCAGAGAAGCTGTGGCTGCCCCATCCCTGGAAGTGTTCAAGGCCAGATTGGATGGGGCTTGGACCTGAGCTAGTGGGGTGTGGGGGTCTGAATTAAATGATCTTTAAGGTCCCTACCAACTCAAACCACTCTGTCATTTTATGATTCTGTGTCCCTGAGCGACACTGGTGATTTTCATGAACACATCAGTTTACATTCCTCTGTGTCTGAATTCTGCATCCTTCTTCACTTACAGACAGGAAAGGGATGATTATCAATATTTTTAAATGTATTTCTGGCAATGGGTAGAAGTTCTAACGGAAGTCAGGGCTGTGACAAACACGTGCACGGCATGGACAGCTTGTACAGAAGATGATTTACAGTCCAGAGGGCACCAAAGAAAGACTATGTGAAGGAAAGAAAGGGTTTTTATCCTCAGAGTACCTAGAGTCAAACTTTTGGTGGTATTTAGATGCCTACCAGCGTTTTCAAAACTTGACATCTTATTCCATTTGAAAACCTGTTCCAGATTTCCAGACGTGGTCACCTCTCCCATCTGGAGATACATTTTCAAAAGAGTTCAGATGCTGAGAAGACATTGGACAAGTTTTCAAAAGTGCCCAGTATGAGGCTTTGAGATGTTATGGAAAAGTGGGAATAAGAATCAAAACATGCACTGAGGATATGAAAAGCCAGGTTTACATGTCCTTTATCAGTTGCAGCCTGAGATTATACGTTTGGACCTAATCAAAAGTTTTTCTATTAAGAAATTATTCATATATTTTCATATAATTCAATTAAACAAGTATCTACCATCTTCCTCTTTCATAACACAAAAATTCATGGACAGTTTTTTCTTCCCATTATATCAAGTTTCCTACACAGAACAGTTTGGGGGAAATGGGAGAGATTTTTCTCTTGTTGTTTAATACTTACAGAAAGGGATTTTTATTTTATTATATTTTATTTTCAGACCCTATGAAATTTCCTTTTGAATCCTGGACATTTTCATTTATCTATGTTTTGTTTTGTTTTTTTAAACTAGCTTTAGTGGAAGCTTTAGAGTTTCTATTTCAAAAGTATGAATGAGTATAAAAAAAAAAATGTTTATTTTACTTATATTTTCCATGTGTGATAAAATGATTTCACAATGAGCCCAAATTTGGAAAACGGAGCTGCAAAATGCAGAAAAAGACACCACTGTGAACTTTTTTTTCACACACCCACTGCAGGCACAATATTGATTTGAATTTTTTCTTTTTTTCTTCCAAGTATAACAAAAAAATATGGGTCTGGTAGGATTGTTCCTCTATGCAAAGTCATCTCAGTTTCTGGGTCTAATTTAACCTGTCAGGGGAATGGGGCATTACTCTGCTGTCTCACCAAGGCAGTGATGCACAGGGCAGAATCACAGGACTGTTCTCCTGGGCAGTCACAGCAAAAAACTGTGATTGCCCAGAAGAAAAGCCAACCAGTCAATGAAACATCCTCACCTGGTAGTGTGGGAAGGCACAGCCATGACCAGGGCAGGTATCCTGCAAACATGCACCTGGCACTGCCCCTTAGGGCTCACGGGTAGGCTTTACTTTGAAGCCCATCAGCACTTGGCAGCAACAGACAGGAGAGCAGAAAGACCTTCCTGATGCACCAGCAGAAATCAGACGTTCAACACAAATTTTTCACTGAGACAATTTGTGTGAAAAGAAATATTCCCTCTTCAATTATAGTAGAATAAATCGTAAATAGTTTGGGCTGGAAGGGATCTTAAAGATCATCCAGTTTCAACCCCCCTGCCATGGGCAGGGACACCTTCCACTAGACCAGATTTCTCCAAGTCCCATCTAACCCGGCCTTGAACACTTCCAGGGATGAGGCAGCCACAGCTTTCCTGGGAAATCTTTATCAGTGTCTCACCGCCATCACAGTAAAGAATTTCTTCGTAATATCTAGTCTAAATCTCCCCTCATTTAGTTTTAAATCCTTCCGCCTTGTTCTGTCATGCTTCTTTTCTTCTCCTTTCCCACTCCTTATTAATTTTTAGCTTGTAACACCAAAAGGTGTTGGAACAAAGGCTCTCTGATGTTCTCACATTGCAGAAGGTCAGATAAGATGATCCCACAAGGTCCCCTCAACCCATTTATCCTCCAGTTGTGTAATATGATTCAATTTCCTGGGGATTATGGACCAGGTGGGCTTAATGGTGCTCAGCTGCAACAGTAAGCCCTCAGCTCCTTCCAGATGGTCAGTGTTCAGCCCTGCAGGTCAACCTTAACCCCTGCCCTCTGGGTCTGTGATCCCTGAAAAAACCAGCAGGTTTTTCCATAGCTACCTAGGTACACATCCTTCCCTAGAAAAGGGCTGGAAACAAAGCCCAGAAATAATGTTCCAGCATTGCTGGACAAGCACTACTGCATGTGGTGCCTTTATGTTTTGCCCTGCTAATCAAGATGTTAATCAGAGCCAAAGTGCTCCAGTCATGGGCAGCTATCAGAGAATTTCTTGTTGGTCAGAGAGGTCTTCATCCAGTGCTTATTCCTGGGACATGCTGAGGCAGCAGTTATCAAACATCTTTTGTCAGCACAAGGAGCTCTACCTGGCACCTCACCATCTGCTGGCAAAGGCAGGACTTGGCTTGGCCATGGTGCCAGCAGAGGAGTTCTGAAAAGTCTATGCCTGCAGCTCAGTCACTGGATGGAGACACAGAGGGATTGTTCTGGTAGAACTGGGGTGCTGGGATGGATCAGAGGGACTCAATGCCCAGGAATCAGCAAGGACCTCATGACATGGGAAGACAACACACCCCAGCAGTCCTCATCAGTCCAGCCTGGAGAAAAGCGTCACTAGATCCAGCATCATCCTGACCTGGAACTAAAAAAGATGTTTATCAGGGTCCAGGATACTGCCCTCATCCTGGGAAGCTGTGTGCTTACCTTGTCCATGCCCAGCTCCAGCCCTGCAAAGTGCACCCATCAGTGCTGAAAGATTTTCCAGAATAGAATCATAGAAATCTTTGGGTTGGAAGGGACTTTTAAAGGTCATCTTGTCCAACCCCCCTGCAGGGACTAGGGACATCTTCAGCTAGACCAGGTTCCTCAGAGCCCCAGCAGAGCATCAGACCCACCTCCTGCTCTGGGAGCTGCTCGCAGCAGGAGAGAGGAGCTGAGCTGGGAAGGGATTTTCTTGCAGCAGGAAAACCAAAGCAAAGCCTGTGCCAGCCCCCAGCAAGCCACAGGCACGATTTCTGATCTTCATGAAATCATCAACCCTCTGTCCTGGGAATAGGGGCTCAGATAAACCGCCCAGAGGACCTGCTGTGCAAACAGTGGGGAGGGGGAATTTATTCCCCTTAGTGGGCAACTTATATAGTTCATAAGAAAGATTATTTACCTAAAGGGGTTTAGGTTGTTCAAACCTTGAGATGTGGAGCATCTGGGTCACAGAGCCCCACTGCCCTGCATCCAGGCAGGGGGCACAGGCAGAGACACCCCCCTACCAGCTACCATGGCTCCTGCAAGGCAGGACAGCTGCAAATAAACGTGCAACTCATAAAACTGGAGGGGCTCTGCAAGCTATTAGGTAATTAAGCAAAGTGAGGGCTCGGAGTGCCCGGCTGCTGCTTCCAGCCCATGGCTGTGTTCTCTTTAGAGTCTGATTGGATAAAGGATTTTTATTAACTTCATATTTTTGCTTCTAATTTTCCTCTCTTTGCCTTTCATATTGCAGGCCCCGAGCTCCTCTGGTCTTGTGGTGATGTTTATTGGCACTGGCAGGTTGCAACACCCCTGCAGGCTTCCCACAGACAGACCCCAGAGTGCAGACCACGAACTGAGGCAACTTCATACGCTGCCTCTGCTGTGAAATTGCTCAGGCACTTCCCTCACGGTTTTCCTCTCGCCCTCCCCACCTTCCCAGCTGGAGCTGCCTCCCCCCAGCTGCGCCTCTCCTTTTCCAGGAGAAGAAGCAGCAGGCCCAGAAAAGCAGCTGGTTTGCAAGGCATCACCAAATTGGTTTTTTTGCTGCTCCTTGAGGCTGTGGTTTGAAGTAGAAGAAAGTCCCTGTGGGCTACAGTGGCCACCTATTCTGTGTAGTGCAGGACAGACTCCAGACAAGGGGAAGGATGGAGGGAGGGTGGATTTGAAGCATCAGCAAAAGACCTGATCATCTGCTTTTGACTTCGCCATAAACCTTCTTTATCTCCAAGGTCATATAAATCCCATCAGAAGGGTGATGGATGCCCCGTCCCTGGAAACAGTCAAGGCCAGGTTAGACAGAGTTCTGAGCTGCCTGATCTAGTTGAAGATGTCCTTGGTCATTGCAGGGACTTGGACTAGACGACCTATAAATGTCACTTCCAACCCAAACCATTCTATGATTCCATGATTCTATGAGTCTAAGTCAACCCCATCCAAACTGGATACATGGGATACTTCATTTTGATCCCTTAAATGCGCTCTTCATTCCTTTTATCTTTAAAGAGAGCTTAAAAATGCAAAAGTATATTTTTGCTGCCATAGTGCTGATGTTTGAACACCTACTATTTGCCTCAGAGAGCTCTCCAACCTCTCTTTGCAGCAATAAGCACCTTTCTGGAAGCTTTCCACAGCCTGAAAGAGTTGTGCCCTGGGATTTATTTAACCTCCTGCAGTTGCTTGTTGTGCCCCATGGAACAATGGGCTCCGCTTTGCAAGCAGGGCTGGATCAGCTAAATTGGCTTATTCTGCGATGCTCACAGGCACATCTGTTAGCAACAGCTGGCTGGCAGCCCAGCCTGCCTCTTTTAATATCGCTTTGGGGTTTTACTGGTAGTGTCTCTGGACAGTAGGAGGCAAAGAAAGAAGCGACAAACCCCCAGAGTGCCACCAGTGAATCCCAATAAAAGGCGAGCGGGAAAGCGCCTGTTTGACGAGCAGTGCTGCCCTGTTTTGGTGGCCCTCCAGCTGCTTGTTATAATAGCAGGGGAGTGGCTGGGTCACTTGATGATTTATTTCAGTTCCTTGTCCTGGTTGGGAGGAGGCATAAAAGATGCTTTGTTTCCACGAACAGGAGATGGGGAGCACTCCAGCCTCCAAATCTCCCACTAGCCGGCAGAGCCTGATGCACTCCCCCATGTGGGATCCATTTGAGCCTGAAAACTTGACAAGGAATGTCATAGCAACACCAGGATGTTTCCCCATCCAGCACAGCAGCGGCAGCTTATTTGTTCAGCTCTCAGCTGCTGGGCACAATCAATGCAACATGTAGCGTGCGACAGGCTTTAAAGGCGTGCAGGGAACCTCTGGCTGTGTGGAAAGGATGGTCTGTCCACAGGGAGTGCTTTTTG
The DNA here is from genome assembly GCF_003945725.1 of Corapipo altera. NCBI lineage: Eukaryota > Metazoa > Chordata > Aves > Passeriformes > Pipridae > Corapipo > Corapipo altera. The sequence goes on from NW_020884953.1 coordinate 1,547,417, forward strand.
AGCCACACTCAGCATTGTTTGAGCTTCCAGGCATCTCTTCCAGGCTCTTACAAGCCCTTGTCCCTCCCAAGCACTTGTAAAACTTTCAAGCTGACCCATTTCCACCCTTTTGGGGCTGCTGGCGTGTTCAGTGTGAGTGCCCCAACCCACACTCAGCAGCCTCTTTAGGTTCCTACCTTCTTAACAGACTGGATGTTGGACCCGAAAGGTGATATTGGATCTGGACTGACACATCTGTGATTATCTGTTGCTTTATTCTATATTTTAAAGTTTCTGCTCTTTATGGCTGCAAATAAAAGCTGAGGAGCACAGAGAGACGTAACTGATGACTCTGGAGCAGTAGTTCTGAGGAGCAGCAGCTGCTACCTTCACCCAGATCTGCAGCTGCCCTGGGGGAAACAGACAAGTTCATCTTTGTAACAGGGCTTATATTAAATAATAAAGCCCTGCTTTATTACTTATTATAAATAATATTTTTAATATTTTAAATAACATTTAAATTTTTTAATTTAAATTTTTATTTTTAAATATTTTAATAATATTTTAATATTTTTAATAATATTTTTGTTATTTAATACAAAATAATATATTAAATCGTAGCAAAAAAAGTCCATCTTAATATCCTCTCTCTTTCTCTTTTACCTCAAAGCACCTTACAAAATATAAACCCAGTCCTACTTGCCACCAAATTTCATTACTGAAAGACCCACAGGCCCTGGTCCCTGAGCCCCTGGTCCTCATCAAGATTTCTTAAATCCACCACTGAAAAGTCAGAAGCATCTTTTTGAGCTGACAGAAAATAACATCAATTTCCAGTGCAACTTGTTGCTTAGGTCTCCTGTGAGATTTGCCAAAAGCAAACCACCTCCAGGAACTCCACCTTCAGGTAGGAGTAAACCTTCTCAGCATGCCTGTCCTGTGGCACTGGCACTCTCAAAGCAGCCACGAGTGCTTAAGCCTATGCAGTTATCACAAATTTAGTTAAAATGAGTTGGTCTGTACATAGGGCATCTGTCAGGAGAAAGTCAAAGTGTTTGTGGGTCTGTTAGAGGACCTGCACTGGTAGCAGTCTTCTTTATTTTAAATAAATTACTATAAATAATTCAAATAATTTTAAAGGCACCAGGTTTAGTGGAAAGGCAGAGATCTGTGTATTAGGATCTAACTTGGGTTTTGCTTCCAGTGTCACTGCTACATTCTGAGGAGACATGCAGTGTGGTATGAGATGACTCTGAAATATGAGATTACCACAAGGAAGTAACACATCATTATTTAAAAATATTTCTACACAGTCTTTTGTGATCTCTGGACATTGATACTGTTCTTTCTGATCTGCGAATTACTTCATGAGGGCATTTTCTGCAATTACTGAGGATACTCATTCTTCCCAAATGGAAAAGCCTAGGCAGGTCAAAAGGCCTTCCCAAGTCATGTAGATGAAGAGTTCAGAGTTGAATTTCACTTTCTGGACATAGGGGGAAGTCCCTCAAAAAATAAATATATATTGAAAGACTCAAGTGATATGCCTGATCTTTTCCTATGATCGTTCATCCACTTGTCTCTGTTCTACTGAAAGTCACTGCAATGTTTCTGTTATCTGCTGAAAGAAGCTTTTCTCCTGGCAAAAGAGAAAAGGACTTTTCTTGTCACATGGCAGCCCCCAAGGGAATAGGGAAGAGAATAGTTTGGTGAGTGAAAAGCTCTGCTGAGAAATGACTCAGTCTATGCTGGATAAAGCAACGCTGACCTTCAGTGACTAAACTTTGTCATGTCATGTCTCTTGGGATGTCATTTGGGATACCAGGTTGGATGGGACTCTGATCAACCTGTTCTAGTGGAAGGTGTCCCTGCCCATGGGAGAGGGGTTAGAACTAGAGCTTTAAGGTCCCTTCAAACCCAAATCATCATATGATTCTACGGTTTGTAAGCCTGACCAGAGCCAAGGGACATCTGAATCCTTCCTCTATCCCCAGTTGCAGAACAGCACCAGACACTGAACATCAGGGCCACCCAAAAAGATCTCAGCCTTTCAGGATTTTGCTTTCTAGTACAAAAGAAACAGCTGTATTCCCATGGTTTTGGGGGCACCAGCCATCATAGATGGTCCCAACACCACTTGCATTTGAAAGGGGCATCACTCCTCAGTGTGACTTCACAAGTTACTGTTTGTTAGTTCTCTGCTGACCCTCTTCTCAGTCACAACCTCTGCCACTGTCACTGAGGCTCTTTACCCTAACAGTGGTTTTCCTTGCCGAGACTACAGGCAAATCCTTGTTGGTTTTGGCACTCCCTACACTTGGAGAGGGCCAAGCCCAGGCATCAGTTGACCTCACCATGCCCATCTAGGTCAACCTGCAACTTCCCTCCCCATGGATATTTTCACCTCTGAGAATCTGCCACCCTCTAACTAGTAGTGACTCGACTGACCTTTAATGACAGGAAAAAATCCTCAACATTTAGAACACCTTTTTATTGTTGCTGTTTCCTTTAGTGTGCATGTTCTTAAACTCCCAGTTTGTGCAGGCCAAGGATGCTGTGTGGCTCCCTGGAATGTGCTGAGCTCCCTGGAAGCACTGCCATTAACAACTAACAAATGTCAAGATAAACTCCATAATCACTGATTGTTACATCCAGACCTGAAAACTCCCTGGATTGCTTTACCTTTAAGCAAAACCATGGTCTCACTGGATTGACACATTTTTTTAGGGCCAGGAGGCACTATCAGATTTTGAAACTCGACCTCCAGGACAGATTTCAGGCAGAAAGCATCTAACACCCACAGCAGACTTGCAGGGAAGCTGTGGAGCTCAGGGCTCGAGTGTGGGTACAACAACCCCAATGTGTTCCTGTGAGCTGCCCATGTTCAGCCATGAGCTGATCACCATCATAAGGTGACCTTGTAATCCTGGTCACCTGCTGGCCCAATTAAACTATGGACATCTGCAAAATATAAGCTGAGAGACTCCCTGTGGCACACCAGTTGTGTTTTATAATGATTCCAAAGCAGTTCTAAGTGAAAATAAGCCACCCGACACAAGAGCTAACGAAGGCAGGGTGCAGAGCTGGAAAAGAACTGGAAAAAATTAACTTCTGGTATATATTTCCTATGGTTCCTTTCAGTTAACTCACTGCAATGCTTAAAATGCTTCCTTGCCCTGTGAATCTGCTGTGGTATATTTAACACATTACCGGTATAAAATGATTTAAGCACGAGTTTCTTTTATCAGCAAAGTCCAAACTACTTCCCTCCCTCTAAAGCAGGAATGGAACTGAACCAAAACCACAGATCTGATCACTCCCTGAACATTTGGGCGAGTTTGGATCTTCAACCTAGCATCATGTACAGTCCTAATTTGCTGATAGGCCCACACCTAAGTCCCAAATCTAAATGTTGTTGGATGTGGAGTTTGTTCCTTATAACAAAAGTGATCCAAAAATTCATTCCTAGGAGACTTAGGCTATGAGGGAGTTTGGTTCTGACAAAAAAGCAATCACTCATGAGCTCTCTTTAAACAAAACAGAAAGCAGAAGCTGGAATTTTACCTCTCTTGTGTTTGGACAGAGATTTCATTTTGTTCCAAATTTCTCCTGGGACAAACCAGTGAAATTTTACAAGGTGAAGAAATTATATATGTCTTTGGGGATTTGTCCTAAAAGGATTTGGGATTATTCTTTTTTATAAAGGAAATTGTACCAGGGTTTGGTTGGGTTTTGTTTGTTTGTTTGTTTGTTTTGTTTTGTTTTGTTTTGTTTTCTGACAGGTACAACCATTCTCTACTACTTTTGAATCAGCTTGGTGAGAACCAATGGACAGAGATGAGCAGTCATAGGACAATTTGCTCTTCACCTTGGTCACATTAGGAATAACCAGTTCCTTGGACAGATCTCCCTGGCAGTGTTCTCTGTCATGCTACCAGAGTGATCCTCATCAGGCTTCCGTGTCTCTCACAGGCTGCTCCCAAGGATGGTGCAGGAACAAGAACACTCCTAGGACCACTTCCAGTAGATGACTGAATGCAGTTTTTGAGGATAACAGAGTTTAATAAGGTGAAAGTAACCAGACTGTCAGTCTCCAAGCACAAGAATCACTCCTGGCAATGTTTGTTTTATTAATACAGATGTAGCCATTGAGGTCAATTAGACAAACTGGAGAGCCAGGCACATTTAAATACTCAGAGAGAGGAAGGCAGGAAGAAGATAAAAGTCTGGACTATAAGTCCTCTGATTTTTCTCTGCACAGGAATAACACAACAGCAGCACTTCATGCTATATCACTAACTCAAAATCCCAATGCTGAGAAAGATATTGAGCTTTCCCTCTGAGAACATCTTCAGCCTTCCTGACCCAGTCATTGGCTCTTTTTACCAACACTGTCAGTAAGACTCATACAATGCTCTGGAAACCCCTAAACTCTGAAGTGGAGTAAGTCAAACACTGTCACAGAGTCTGGCAAAAAGGGTACAGATCCTTTCTGTGTCTACTGTGCCTTGTCATGATGATAGAGTCACTGAATCATAGGGTCATAGAATCATAGAATCATGGATGGTTTGGGTTGGAAGGGACCTTAAAAATTATCTAGTTCCAACACCCTGCCATGGGAAGGGACACCTTCCATTAGACCAGGTTGCTCCAAACCCCATCCAACCTGGCCTTGAACACATCCAGAGCATCCAGGAATTCTCTGAGCAACCTGTGCCAGGGCCTCACCACTCTCACAGTAAAGAATTTCTCCCTAACATTTAATCTAAATCTCTCCTCTACTAGTTTAATGCCATTCCCCCTTGTCATACACTATCTATGTAAAAGTGAGTCAGTTTGCACTGACTCACCAAACCCTCAGCTGCCCAAGGACAAGGATGTACAGCTGAGAGGACAAAATTTTAAACCTCCGTACACAGCTTCCCCATAGCCTTGTAAGAATCCCAACCTTGTGAGTTAAAGCTCAGAGAAACTTCTCATGTCAGAAGACCTACAGCATGGTTTTGCAGTACTTGAAACCACTGTGGGTTTCCAACAGGTTCCACAAAAGCCAGAAAGCAGCTTTTTTCCATGACAAGTTACTTTTGTACATCTATTAAGCAGAAAGGACACATTCCTACAAATAACCTAAACTGTGTCTGGAAATCATGATTTTGTAGACCGTGTGGCTTCAAGCCTATGGGACATGTGCACTCAGAGCCCACTGGAAGAGGATACTCAGCTAATGATGGTGGATCTGGCTCTCTGAGGGCTGAAGCCAGACCTCAGATAGGTACCTTGACCCAATTTCAGAGTTCCTCCTTATCTACTCCCTCTCAGATCTGTATGACTGAGTAAAAACAGGGAAGAGACTTTAAAAACAATCCCAAGTAAGACAGCATTACTGGATTTCAGGTTCCTCAGCGTACTCTTGGTGTTAAATTCTTCCATGTCGATAAAATGTCACCAGCCTCCCCAGGGCCCAAACAAACAGAGGCATCTCACTGTGTGAAGGTCACCAAGGCATTGCTGTCAACATTTTTTGTTGGATTTTTTGGTTGTTCCTTTTTTTTCACTCCAAGTTTCCCTCTAGTTTCAGACTGCTTTCATCTCCCTCTGTCTCTTGAGCACTGTCTCACTGTGCATCTGTTTTCCCTTTGCATATTCTCCCTTCCCCCTCTGTTTACTTTTATAAGCAGACTGTTGTTTTTATTCAATTCCCCTTGGTTTTCTTCGAGTTTTCTAGTTCTTCTACTCTCCTCTGCAGGTCTCACATTCTCTCTCCTTACCTTCCAGTCTCGAGTGCTGCTGGGGCCCTGTTTCTAATTACATCTGTTTTGCCTTGTTTACTGGAGTTTTCTTCTCCTCTATGTTGTACAGGAGCCACCTTCTTTTTTTTAATTTTCTTTCTCCCTTGCTGATCAAAAGCCAGGACACCACTTCTTCTTCACTGTTGTTGGTTTTACTCATTTAAGTATTTTTCTTTCCCCAAGAAATAGAGTAGATGGCTTTTTAAAAAATGTTTACACTCCCATTATAGCAACTGCTGTGGAAATTGCTTTCATGCATATTAAATTGTAGCAAAAAAAGTCCAGTTTAATATCCTCTCTCTTTCTCTTTTACTTCAAAGCACCTTATGAAATATAGACCCACTCCTACTTCCCACCAAATTTCCTTGCTGAAAGAGTCACAGGCCCTGGTCACTGAGCAGCCCAATCCTCATCAAACCTTCTTAAATCTGCCACTGAAAAGTCAGAAGCATCTTTTTGAGCCGACAGAAAATAGCACCAGCTTCCAGTGCAACTTGTTACTTAGGTCTCCTGTGAGATTTGCACAAACAAAACAACCTCCAGGAACCATTCAGGTAGGAGTAAACCTGCCTTTCCTGACAGGAAAATGATGTGAGGGGAGAAGTTCTCGCTGGATCTGGTTCATAGTCACTGTTACCTTGTCTTGAGTAGTACAGCAGGGAAAAGTGATCATCACAAGGGAAGGTAAATTTCATTAGCAAGAAAAAAAAGCTCAGAAAACAACGTGGGTTTCATCTGCTCATTTCCTTTTATTTTTAGGGAAAAGCAAACAAAATTAAAGTTAGTTTCTGCACTTGGCAGTCTTCTGTACCCTCTGAGCCTAAGGGCTCATTTCAACCTCTGGGGAAAAAAGTGAGGCTTACCAAGATGCATAAGGGTAACAGAATCAAATTCTACAGTAATAAAATTTGTGAGGAAAATTATCCACCAGCTTTGAGAATTCCAGCAGTGCTCAAAGCCGTAAATGTTTGGCAACACAAGGCATTCAAGAAATCTGAACGGGTTATGTTGGGTTGGGTCCTTTGAAAGCTTTCCTTGTCCCTCCCCGTTGTTATGTTCTTTTCATGTTTGATTCTTATGAGCAGAAGTGGTTAACTCAGGAGTTTATGAAACAAGAAACTTGGCTTCCATTCCTGGCTCTTGCATTCACTTTCTGCCTAGTCTTGGAAGTCACTAAAACTAGATCTATATGCAGACTCAGGCTGTTCCAGGCATCAGGCACTCAGGATCTCTGTAAACAGATTAGGTGAATGAATAGGATTACCCAAAACCAGAAAACAGAGCTTAAATTTACCTGGGGACACCTGTGAAAAATAGGAGGATGGATAAGACTCAGGGCTTCTAGATTCCTGATTCTGGATAAAGGAAGACATGGTGTTCAATAAGCTAAGTGTTCAGAAAACAAAAAGAGTAAATGTGGCAATTTGTGGTATGGTTTAGTGGTCATGGTGGTATTTGGTCAAAGGCTGGGTTTGGTGACCTTGAAAGTCTTTTCTAACCTTAATGATTCTGTGGTTCTATGATTCTCTGTCCATCTGGGAGTCTAGCTGGGACTTAAGCTCTGAATCTTTTTTACATTAGACACGTAAGTCACATTTGCCCAATTTTATGGAAACCTGCAGGACAACAAATTGTTTTTTGACAGTGAAAGAGGAACATGGGGAATTGGTTTTTTCTCAGATACTCCTTACACTTTTTTGAGGCAGGAACTTTAACCCACATCTTGACTTTTAGGGCAGTTTTCTGAGCATCAGTTTGGCAGGGTAGGCAAAGGAAAAGGAAAATAGTCCAGTTCAGTCACTGCTCTGTGGGATATGGTGGGACACAGGTGGCAACATCAGAAAGTTCCATTACTACCTTTGGTTGGTGCAAAGCCAAGTATAACAACAGTGCCCAAAGAAGTATAATAACTGTACTTAAAGAACAACATGCCCTGAAGCAGGTCCTAGAGGAAGGACTACAGAGCAGACAGGCAGCCTGGGAGCTCTGCTTTGCCTCTGATGTGACACAGGGGTCTGAGCAGGATGACAGTTCCAAGGCTGCTGTAGTTTCTCTGGTGGAGACTCGAGGCCCGTGGGGCTTTGCCAGCAGTAGTGTGACTGTGCATAGCCCTCAGCCACAGGAATTTGAAGGACCCCTGTAAAATACCATGCTGGAAGTAGCACTTAGGTCCATTTGTAGCTTTAGCTCAGAAGCCTGATTCTGTGATCTGTCTGCACCCCTGAGTGCTGGATTGCTTTATGAGAGAAGTTAATATTCATGCAATCCAGTTGTGTTGAGGAGGTGCGTTGGAGTCAGCCAATTGTGTAGCATGTGTGTGTTTAAATATTTCCTTAGAAGTTTGCTTTGGAAAGCCAAAAACACCAGCACAATGCTAACAAATATTCCTATCAAATGTTTATGATGCCAAAGCCATAATATAAATCAATATGTTTAGATTTGAGCATGATAAAGGTACCTTAAAACAAATGAATTGAAAATCATTTCCTTATTCCCTTACCTGCCAATTTTTCTGTGGAAACACCTTTGTTTCTCCAGCTACTCCTGATAACATCACAGACACATGAAACAACTCTTGGAGCAGACCTCAGAAGCAATCCAAACCTCATGGATCATGTAGACACACGTGCACAGTGAGAATGGGACATGACAAAATGCTCACTGGTAGGAATTGGATTTGTTTATAACAAGTTAGGGAACAGGGATGTGTGCAATCCACTGGTTGGGTGACAACCCCAAAGTCCTGGCAACAAGTAATGCACAAGCTTGTTTACTGTGCTTGATCCCCTACAATGGGATGAGGATGGAGAAAATGGAAGAAGCAAGTGTTTTCCAGTGATTGGTAAAACAATTAAAGGCTTCAGTCACAATAAATTGGTGCTTTGCCTCAACATTAAGGGTGAGGGATGGGGCCCGGTGTTTGCTTCACCACTTTCTTACATGTTTGGGTTTTGCTCCTGGGCACAGACCCACGGCTACATGGCATCCACAGCCAAAACTGCTCCCAAGGTCAAGCCTGGCATCTACCAGTCAGCAGTGGGGATCCAGGAGAAGACATCAACTGCAGACATCTGTTTTGGGAGGAAACCTTCTATAATTGCATTCTTGGAGTCCACACCCCAATCCTGTCGCATAATGCCAAAGACGGCGTTTCTTCCAGTTGTTCTTGTCATACGATCTTTGATTGCTTGGACCAGAGAGCTGTTCCTTCCTGTCTGAAAGCAGCCATCCCACAGCTAGACTAGAATGAATCCTGCTTTTCCAGGATGAGAAGCAGATGGGGTTTATGTCCTAAAGTTTTGATGGTTTTTCTTTGCTTCAAAAATATCCGAAGGGCAGATATTTTGCTTACTGTGTATTTTAGCTACTGGCAAACGTCTCTAGCCATGCTAGAGAGCTGATTATACCCCTCTCAAGCTTCCACTTTGGATCAAAAAAGTCTTAGTAACAGTTGCTAGCAAAAACATTCTGGAATGGATTTGTTGATAGAAGATGACTGCTGTGCTTTCAGAAGGAAAATTAAACTGAAGAACAAGTATATTTAAGCTTAATTGCTTTAAAAACAGAACACATGCTATATTATAATCTGTACTTCACTGGAAAATGGAATAATCCAGAGGGCTGAATTCCATACAGTGCACTAGAAGAGTTATGCTAATTTGCAATGAGTCCTGCTTGCTGGTTTATATCAGAATATATGTATAAAATGCCTCAGCACCACTGGAGAACCATCTGCTTGGATTCTGATAGGATGGTGCAGTAAGAGTTAGCTGCAATTTTCAAGAAGATAATTTTGCAGATCAAGATAATCTTACCAAAATCTGGTTTTTAAACTGGATCCAATTCCTTTTGGTGGCTGGGCAATCTCAATGTGACATGTGTACTCCAGACTCACTGCTTGTCTCTGGTGTCATGTGGCATCTTCTTGTTGGGCTCTGTCAGCCATGACACACTATTAGTGTGTTGTAAGAAATGCTAATAGCAATTCTTCCCAGGTGAAGTTTTTAGTTTCCATCCGATACAAGAACATCTTTGAGACACTACCAACTTCCTTCAGTTCTGATACTCAAAAGGAGATGGCATCAGCATCGTATTTCAGTTTTGGAAAACTGGAACTTCCCCAGTTTGTACATGAAGTACAGGCAGACTCAGACAAGTCTATTTGTCCAGCAGGCCTGTACACTGAAGGTCTGAAGAAATGGCTCAGACACCCACAAGCCTAAATATTATTTCAAACCTCCAAATGCTCATTGATTGCATAGCTCAGAAATTATTTACTTTGGCAAACGAATAAATAAACTGTGTCGAACAACTCAACAGTTTTTTGCTTGCCTTTTCCAGTTACTTTTTTTACCTTTTCCTCTCACTTTCTATTCTTCATCATATGGTTCTTGTGGAAAATGAGGCCACCTCACAGGAATGGACATTATAGCAAATCTCAGTGCTGTTTTAGGTTGAAATTAGCTCTTTCTAAACAGCAAAACCAGATGTAAGGCATGACAGGAACAACAAATCCCATTACAGACCCGAGTGCTGGAGACGCCAGCAGGTAAATGGGCCTGTGTTGGTCAGACATCCCCACACTGCAGACTTACTGTGCTAAAAGGAAGCTTTTCCAGTGAAATGTCAAAAGATACCAAACCATGAGCAACTCCAGCCTTCTTGTAGCTCTGAAGGAAGGAAATAATCCATCTCAAGATGCGTTGAGCCTATTCGTGTATAATAATCTATGTCAAGTTTCTTTGCAGCTTGTAAACCAGGGAAGAATAATAAACAAGGGAAAGCTGAAAGGGGTTAGAGGGAACCTGGTGTATATAACAGGAATTCAGCTTTGCTGCCACCAGGATTTCATCAGGTTTCTCATGACAGCTTTACATTTATCTCTTCTCAGTTCAGTGACTTCTGAACAATTTTGCAAAATTCTTAAAGACTTGATATCTGAAAGAAGTTCTAACAGAACTTAGCACATGTCATCCTGCTTGTTTCCACAAAGAACCGCAAATATTCAAGGCCAGACTGGACAAGGCTCTGAGCAACCCGGTCTAGTTGAAGCTGTCCCTGCTCTTTGCAGGGTGGTTGAACTAGGTGTCCTTTAAAGGCCCCTTCCAAACCACACTGTTCTATGACTCTAACTGCATCATTTTTTTTTTCCCCACCCATGAAAATGTCCTGAGCAAATCAGGATGCTCCATCATTTGATGCACCAGCTATCTCAGGCACATCTCTCAGTGAAGCTGAGACTGCTCTCTGGGGAATGGTGTGGCCCAAGTTCTGCTTAGGGACAGTGTTGCTGAGTTGGCATTAGATGAGCTGTGATCCTTTGGGACCATGATGGCTTGGGAGCAGTGCTGAGCTGCCATACTCTAGGGACATATTTGCTTCACAGCGTTAGATTTAGATGTCAGCCATGTATTCTGTGCTGCATCAAAAGAAGGATGGCCAGCAGGTCAAGGGAGAGAATTCTCCCTCTCTACTCCATTCTCATGAGACTCTACCTAAGTATTGAATACAGGTCTGGAGTTCCCAGTATAAGACAGACATGGATCTGTTGGAGTGAGTCCAGAGGAGGCCATGAAGCTACTCCGAAGGCTGGAGCCTCTGTGCTCTGGAGACAGGCTGGGAGAGCCGAGGATGTTCAACCTGGAGTAGAGAAGGCTCTGGGGAGACCATAGAGTCCCTTCCAGTGCCTAAAGGGGCTCCAAGAAAGCTAGAGAGGGACTTTGGACAAGGGCCTGAAGGAACAGAACAAGGGGGAATGGCTTCAAACTTACAAAGGGTATATTTAGATTAGAAAATAGGAAGAAATCCTTCCCTGTGAGGGTGGTGAGGCCCTGGCACAGGTTGCCCAGAGGAGCTGCGGTTGCTCCATCCCTGGAAGTGTTCAAGGCCAGGTTGGACAGGGGTTGGAGCAACCTAGTCTAGAAGAAGGTGTCCCTGCACGTGGAATGGGATTGGAATTAGATGATCTTTAAGGTCTCTTCAAACCCAAACCATTCTGTGATTTATTAATACTTGTCAAATCTCTAACAGCATTTTGTAAACACTCCGAGGTAACTCACTCAGGACCCTAAGGAGCTCATTGTGATGAGTAGCTTTGTTCTGATTATCTGCTAAATGATGTCCGAGACAATGAAGGAATACAGGAGCTGAAATGCTTAGACATTCATTAACACATTAATTAAACCCTTCCAGTACAAAACTGGAAAGCTGCATTGGCTGTATATATTGGCATCACATTGCAGTGATGGGCAATCTGAGTCACAGAACAGTGACTTGCCTTGCTGGTTTGACCTGCCCCACAATTTCTTTTGCAGTTTATGGTTGCTGCCTGGCTCTACAGGCTCTAGCAGGGAAGATCAATATTGCCAGCAGTAAATATCCCAAGAGTGATAAGATTATTAGTGTCTGACGCCTCTTATACTCCCTGTGTCTGTAGGACCACTGTCCAGTAAGACCAACGATTATTTTGATTAGCAGCTGGTCTCAGGCAATATTAGTTTGTGGGAAAGTTTCTTGGATGTATAGCAAGTCTTCCCTACAAGGCTCATTAAATTGCATTTTGCTACATTTACTTCACGTGAGCAGTTTCCCTCATATGGATTGACTGTTTATGCTCATTTCTCAGCTGTGTTTATTGGTTAAGTTTCATAGCCTTAATCACAAATGCATAACATCCCTAACCAATACAGAGCATCCACCATTTCTAATAACATATGGTCTGACCACCGATAGTTTAGATGCCACGGTTCATTAATTCTCCACAGGAGTAATAAGCATTTGGTATCGTCTTATATTTTAAGCCGATTTATTGTTCCAAAGGGATAAGAAAAAAGGACCTGCTATAATCTGAGTTTAAACAGCCCCTTGCTTAGCTTTTCCAGAGCTGTGCTGCTGTGTGACAACAAAATCAGAGCCACAGGACTTTTGTCTTGGTTAAATAAATGTCATCCCCAATTGATTGAAAGCTTCCAGAGGTAGGACTTCAGTTCATCTCTAATGTCATTCTAATGTGGTCCTTTCCCTTACTCTTTTTTTGAGGAACCCCCATCCTTAGCATGAAGACATGAGAAAGAAAAATGGCAGATTTAGTGACAAGTAAATTTAGAACAAATTAGTTGCTGCGCCAGATAAAAAGCCTTGGAAACTTCCACTGTTAAGAATAAAAAACTTGGGAGAGTTGAACCTGAACTCATGAGCCACATGTAATTTCAGGGATATGGAAGGAAGCTTTTTAATGGAGAGGACTCTGACTACTGAGGGAAGGGCTACAGATGTCAACTTTCTGGACTTCTGTAAGGCCTTTGATGGTCTTACAGTAGTTTCTTATCACTTCAGTGAGATTTGAACAACTTTCCAAAATTCTGAAAGATCTGACTTTCGAAAGAAGTTTTCACATAACTGAGCACACACTGTGCTTTTTGCTCCCACAAAGAATTGCAGAACTGGAAACATTCAGGGAATGGCTTTAAACTGAAAGAGAAAAGGATTATACTTGGTATTGGGAAGAAATTCTCCACTGTGAGGGTGGTGAGGCCCTGGCACAGGTTGTCCAGAGAAGCTGTGGCTGCCCCATCCCTGAAAGTGTCCAAGGCCAAGTTGGGCAGGGCTTGAAGCAACGTGGGATAGTGGAAGGTGTCCCTGTCCATGGCAGGGGGTTGGAATGAGATGGTCTTAATTATGATTTTAGTGTTCTAATCAGGCTTCCTCAAGGAATCAGTTGATTCTGGCAAGTTTGAGGAGGCATTTCATGACAGAGCAATTAACTGGTTCATTTGTGATTTTCTGCAGTTGCTTCTCATCCTCCCAGGACACCTCCCACCATAAACCCAGTGGCAAAGTGTTCTTTGCAAATGCTTTCATGTGAAGAAGTTGATTCAGTCATAGACCAAGAGGATGAGATGTTATGTGGGCTGTAGACCATGCTTTCAGGTCAGCCCACAAAATATGCAGGACTGCAGCCAACTTATCTTTAAAGGGAATACTATTGTTTGGGTTTTCTAAATTAATTCCTGAAATATAAGGTACCAATAGAAGTGTGGTGATGGAGAATGGCATCTAGTGGCTCCAGTCCACTGAAGTCTTTAATTGACTCCAGTTTGAGTCTTTCTTTGCTAGGCTTTGTTTGTTAAAACACCCACTTGTGCTACCATTTCTGGGAGCAGCAGTTAGAGTATTCAAACAAGGTACTCATAATCACCAGAATTTTTAGACCAGATGAAGTAAGATTAGCTAGGAAGGGAGCTAATGGGTGGTAACAGTTCATAATGATGCTCAGACCCTTGTTATCTCCAGTGTAACTTCAATATTTCTTTCAAGTCATTGATAGGAATTGTTAGAGACAGGCAATGGGCACAGCTGTTGGACGTAGATCTTCCAGTTATGGAGGTATGTTTTTTTTTCTTGTGAGAAAAGAGATAGTAAAATTGAAGTCTATTACTCTTCAACCTTCTGCTGGCATTGCTGACTGGAACGAAAAACATCCAAATGACAGCAGTCCAGAAATGAAAAGAATAAAAGGCAAGGAGAGTTAATTTTTACTTCAAGACCTGTTGTCCAGGCCTAATTGATACTTTGAAATAAGTCATATTTCTATCTTAACAATGTTAACAGCCCTAGGGTGAAAGACAACCTTGTTTACTAAATTTCTCTAACATTCTGTTCCATATGTACAGAAAAAAGAGTTATTTTCTAGCTTTGAGTGGCATAAATGGGATGAGAAGTTTGTGCTGTAGCCTCACCCAAATCCTTTATCTGCACAAAATTCCTCCTCAGATCAAGACCTCAAATCCTCTCATTCCCCCTCTCACAGCAAGGTTGCACTAGAAAAGGAACCTTGCTGTGGGCACATGGTCAAAGGATGTGAGATGCTGCATCCAAGCCCTGAACCCACTGTGCCCCTTTTCTGCTATTAAGTGAGGTGGATGGGAATAGAATCATGGAATCATGGAAAGTTTTGGGTTGTAAGGGACCTTAAAGATCACAGAAGCACAGAATCATAGAATGGTTTGGGTCAGAAGGGACAGAATCACAGAATCAGTTAAGTTGGAAAAGATCTCTGAGATCATCGAGTCCAACCTGTGACCAAGCAGCACTTTATAAACTAGATCATGGCACTAAGTGCCATGTCCAGTCTATCCCTAAAAATCATCTCATTCCAGCCCCCCTGCCATGGGCAGGGGCACTTTCCACTATCCCAGATTGCTCCAACCCCTGTCCAACCTGGCCTTGAACACTTCCAGGGATGGGGCAGCCACAGCTTCTCTGGACAACCTGTGCCAGGGCCTCACCACCATCAGAGTGGAGAATTCCTCCCCAGTGCCTAATCTAAACCCTAGACATGAAGGCTAACTGGCATGGTGGGACCTGCATGCAGCACGACCTCTGAATCTTCTTAATAGGATGGCTGGATGTAACCTACCTGTTGGGCATGGTGCCTGCAAGGTCTTAGTTCCAGGCTGTACAGGGCCACTATTTGGGCACTGCCAGTTGGCCCCAACCAGAAGCATGGCATGGTGAGTTCCAGCAGTGCAATGAAGAGATGGTTGCACTCCCAGGTGCCACTTTGTTGGCTGGTAGCCTTGGGATATCAGGCTGTTGTAGTCTGTGGTGGGATAGGCCCACCCTACATTTTCTGTATTGCTCTGAGGGGTAAGAAAAATCAAAGTAAATCTCTTATGTCTAAAATCCTACCTGAGGAAAAGGAATTTTGCAAAAGTAATGAGTTTCTTTTTAGTGCATCATTTGTAGGAGCTCCGCTGGAGATAAAGCCAAGGAGGCAATTTTCAGGGAAAGTGTGTTCAGGGTTTGAATGCCTGTGAAAAGGATTGGGTTTGGCCCCTATAAACTACAACACTAAGGATCACCCTCAAAAACCCCAACCTCAGAGGGTGGATAACAAGGCATGTCTCCGAATTTTCTGCAGTTTTCAAGTAGAGGATGAGTGACAGCAATAACACACCTACACAGTGATCTGTGACAGGCTGAGATGGTATTCCACAAAGGAGAGAGAAAAAGGGGAAAACAATTATTATTTTGTAACTAAATACTAAAACAAGTGAGAAAACTTAAGGTTAAAGCTCTGAGAAGATGGTTTGATACTACAGGTTCTTACACACATTGTCATAACTCTGTAGCAGTATCACTGTATCACTCTAGAACTTGTTGATCTCTGAAATGTGCTCTTTCAGATGTTAATGGCTTTGATTTGGCTGACAGTTCTTTTTTAAATGGGGCATAGTGAACCATAGTGTGAAAATAGTTACTTTTCTACACTCAAGTTTCTCCCTGGTGGCCATATATTTTGTGTCCCTGTAATATTTGATCAATCTTCTTGGTCAGTGAGAAAAAGGACGTAATGGGTGTTGCTTGTTCACATAAACATTCAAGCCTTTAAAAATATCACTCTGACCTTCTTCAACTCTGCCTCAATGGTTTCCTCTGGCAGGGAATTCCTTAGGGTGATTACATGCTTTAAACACAAGTATTTCCTTGCATCCATTTTGACTTTGTTGCCTGTGAAATGGACCCAGCAACTCCCTCTGGTTCTTGCTTTGCAGGATACAGAGAAACTCCCAGATGGTTTTTCTAAAAACCAGTAATTATTTCGTATTCCAGCATTATTTATATATAAGTATATACACAAAAAAAACCCCACACAAAATCAACCCACTCACATAAACAGGAAAAATCTAAAAGTTTTTCCAGAACCTTTAGTCACTTACATGCAAGGGAAAAAGAAAACTCCTGAAAATGACCTCAGAAAGTGAGATGTGCCCAATATACACAGTAAAATAAAAGAAAAAAAAATAGTTTTCCCTCTTTGTTTTTTTCTTTTTTTTTTTTCTTCAGCTAAAAGTGTATTTGTCTGGGTATCTTACACTGAGAGAACTGGCTCTCATGTCCTTCTTGTCTGTTGTGTGTCTCTCTCAGACCCTGCCACCGTCAAGAGTGAGGTTTCTGTGCGAGTAACGGACTTAGGGAGAGCTACAGTCACCCAGCTCTACATAATGCCCTCCAACCCTGCAGTGGAAACGCAAGCCAGGAGAAAGAAGAACTTACCCAGAGCCATCTCCAGTGTGGGGACAATGCCTGGGAATGGAGAACACCAAGACCCACAGATTCTTGATGATTTTGAGTAGCCTATCCACACCAGCAGCATTCCTGCTTCCATTGACTCTTTCCAAACTTACTGGTGGTTGAAAATGTTAGGCTTCAGCCTATTTTCATGTCAAGATGGTTAAACAAGTTAATAAATTTTCTCAAGGTTATTATTGCAATCTCAGCAGTGGAGTCACAAACAGAGCTGACAACCTCCACCTCTCAGCCTGCTCTGTGACCCTGCTTGTTAATTGTGTGATGAATTTTACCTCTATAGGTACTGTAGAAATCAGTAGGTGGGTGAGAGAGGGTGGGGTAGGTGGGAAATGGGTCAGGAGATGGATGGGAGGTGACCTGTGTGAAATGTGTCCTGCTTTACCTTTACTAAAGATTTTAGTCCAGACCATAGAGACTCCTTAAAGGAAATACTGGAATCTACTGAGGAAATAGAAATTATGAAGCAGGAACATCTGACTTCCTCATCAAGAAACATATAATCACATACCTGCATGGGGCCACTCTGGAAGATCCATGAAGTTATACTGGAGAGGACTAGCCTGTTGTGCCAAACAGAAACAGGAAACACACAGTTACATAATTAGAATGGACTGTTTTCTAGTAAAGGACTACTATCTCCCAATTCACCTTTCATGAAAAAAAGTGTCTATCATCCCAAATCAGGGATTTCAATAGGCTTAGCAACTGGGAAGTCTTTCTTTACAGTCTCTTCCAAGCTAGTCCCAAAGGTTTTGTGTTTGAAAAACAGAGTATTTAAAGGAAAAAAAAAAAGAAAAAAAGTATTTTTAGCCTCATTCAGTAGCTCAGCTGAACAAGAACCCATCGGTTCTCTGAAGACCTCAGAGCTTCAGGATCAGCCTCGTGTCAACCCTTGGGGTGCAGAAGCTTCCCAAAGGCCACCATACCATACTAGCCATCAACATATATGTGTTTAATCAGACTCTTGACAGGTAAAGACTGTGAAAAGAGGACAGTTTGTTCTCCCAAGCTGTTCTCTCTCTAAGTCCCCTGTTTACTTTGGAAATGAATGAATAACATTGTGCTGGGAAAGGAAATTAAAAAAGCAGGGTTGTAATTTACAGTAGAGAAAAGAACAGATTTAGGGGCCTTTTTTTTTTCACTCTCCTTCTCCCTCCTCCTTTCCCCCTCTTTTCACTGCTCTGGTTCCAAACATCCAAACGTGCTACAGCTGAAAAAGAGGACCTCAAGCCTTCCTTACTGCTGGCAACAAGAAGTGAGTTACAATTGCCAGTCTCTGTATTCTTGCCAAGAGAACAAACTGCTTCAAGGCAAAAAAAAAAAAAAAAAAAAAAAAAAAAAGGTTTATCAAAACCAAATGCCACTGGAAATCCTAACTCTGCGGAGCCCAATTCAAGATGTACGTTGAAACCTATCCCCAGACATTTAAGGAAAAAGAAGAAAATGGATTCTTTAATAGAATATTTAAAATATAACAATTGCTTTGGAGTGAGGAATTCTACTCTCTCTGGTTTTTATAAAAGTTCTGATTTTTTTTCTTCATCTCTAAGTAAACTCCCAGCAGTTTTCTTTGAAAGTGGATCCTAGGCAGGCACCTCTTTTCCAAAGAGCTCAACATTGTTCTAATGAGATGTGATAGGTGGTTTGGAGTAGGAGCTGGTCTAAGGAGCGGAGGTATCACTTTATTGTGTATTTGTTTTTCTTTTAAAATTCAGTGATCTGGCTACTCTTCGTTTTCACTTTAATGCTTCTTATTATTTTGTTTCTAACCTGTCTCCTGGATTCAAATCAGATCCAGCCTCCTTCCCCTTTCCGAGCATTCACTGCAGAATGCAAAGGGGGGAAATTCAAGGACTTTTATTTTTAGACTAGTCACAGTTTTGAATACCAGAGGGAATGACCCATTTGGACTATCCATTTAGATAGTTTGACACCACAGACCATAGCATTTCATGAAGTGATTTGTCCATTCTGTATCGGAACTGAACAACCCTTTCCAGAAAACCACTCAAGCATTAAATCCTGCAGGAGCCACCACAGCCTTGGGTGTACAGACCTCATGGGTGAGTATCACCCCTACAATTTGTGCCAAGTTTTTGCCTAGAACATTTTTGGTCCCAGTTCAAGATATTCAAGCTTGCAGTAACTTCAGAAGGTACTCTGCAATGTGCTGTGCAGACTTGCAGACCATGGTGAGGGCTGTGGCTCCTAAGAGTCACTTGAGAAAACATCTAAGCCGGCCTGTTACCTTAAGAATCCACAGCCAAATGCCAACTGAGAGGTACATGACATTGGCTCACAGTGATGCAGCAACCATTAGCAAATGCTACCTCTCAGCTAAGACCAGTGTCTGCAGCCAAACCAACTGATAGGAATATCCCAAAACAGTGGGCAGAGGCAGAAACTGCAGTCAGGTTCTAGTTTCAGCTAAGAAAAGGGGGAGTTCCTGTTGCCTGTCTACATGAAAGCCTTTCCCACCTTACTACTGCCCGTAGGGAGGAGCATGTGGTCGTGACCCAGACTCAGCCAAGAGCACCACTACCTATCAGGTCAAAGTCCAGATCTGATGTGGCTCAGCATCACAATTGAGAAAAGGCAAATGAAACAGGCAAAGTAGCTGAGAGTTACTTCCCAAGTAAGCTGTGAACTCAGAAGCCATCACTGAGGTCACATGTCGGAGCTCAGGGCAACAGGCTGAACCTGCTGGGTGAATCCCAGAGGGCTTCCCAACTTTGGCTGCAGGCGTAGATGTCTAACAGAAGACACATGGCAAAAGACCAAGGTGGATTCAGGCCAGGTCCACTAGGTAGACACGGTTTAAATCACTCCCTAGACTCCCTAGCTGCCCCATGGACAGAGTAGGCAGCTTCATTATCAGGTGAATTTTTCAGATCCTAAATGCCTTATTTTAGTCTTTTCTGAATTTTTCCTCTTTACCCCATATCTTCCTTGATGTTCTCCAGATCTGCAAGGCAGTGACAGCCCCATTGATGAAAATATGTATGCAAGACCATCTTCTACATGCTATTTTCCTGCTTATAGCTGAGAATTGTTGTTGTCTTTAATGTGTGGATCTGCTTGTTCTTACACTATTATTGTGTTTAATTGAGTATCAAAATATCTGTTTCAAAACCTCTTTGATTGGTGCTGAAGTCTTATTTGCACCAACCCTTCATCATAAAAGTGTGCCTCTCCAGACACACCTCTGGACGTGTTCGCCTCTCCCAGCTGCAACACAAAGAAGCTATTGCAATGATTTCCTGCACCACCCAACCACATGGCTGTGATGGAGAGAATGCAGTTTAGGCCCAGAGAGGAGAGTGCCAGAGGAAATAAGAGGTCCTGGATGCAATTGTGGGGCCTCGTAGGTTGATGTGAGTTCCAAGTTTTGTTTCCTCTGTAATTGTTACCCTGATATTTATATTTTCACTTATTAAATCTGTGTCACATAATAAAATATGCTATAAATTAAAGGCAGAGTGGGAGCTTTTTCATCTGCTCTCTGCTCCGTGTCAGCCTCAGGACGTTGCATTATGGAGCCTTTCCTGGTTCACCAAGCCTCCTACTCCGTTATGTCAAAAGCGAAACCAGTGAAATATTTCCTTGTTATTAACTGTTAATGTCTGATTTTTTTTTTAATATTTTTTTTTTAACACACAATGCTCTGAAATTGAAATTGGAGCTGCAGCACATTAGCAGCTGTTAACACATCTCTGTTAGCCTGTCCAGCAGCCATGGAGCACCAATCCCTCCTGCTCTGCAGCTGAGCTGCCAGGCTCTGTTTCAAATGAAAGCCCAGTTCAACTTCAAAGTGGGCATCCAGAGCAAAGCCTCCTCAGCTTCAAAGGTGTGGACAGGCCCTCACCAAGATGCACATCAGTCTCGACATCCACATCCCAGTGAGGTTCTCCTACGAGCTAATCAGGATTTGCATGAAAACAAGGAATCAAGGAAAAGTCTTGCCAGGATTTAGATGCTGGATTTGAACTCCATGTTATTTGTTGACTAAGCACAGATTTTACCCCCACATCTTGGCCGTTTTCCTTCAGATTTATGGAGACAGGAACTGAGGAAATGTCACGAAGCTGTGTCAGGGGAGGTTTAGGTTGGACATTAGGAAAGGGTTCTTCACTGGTTGGGCACTGAACAGGCTCCTCAGGGAAGTGGTCACAACCACAAGCCTGACAGAGCTCAAGAAGTGTTTGGACAATGCTCTCAGGCACATGGTGGGATTCTTGGGGCTGTCCTGTGCAGGGCCAGGTGTTGGACTCCATGCTTTGGGTCCCTTCCAAGCCAGGATATTCTGTGATTCTGTGATTCTATGACCAGCATAGACATTGCCCGTGTCTGTGAGTGCCCACCTCTGCTTCTTTGCTTGCCCATCCCTGCTTGCACCTGAAAAGCAGAACATGGCTGTGTGGAGGTGGTATAGAAGGGTGGCTGGCTTGGGTGGCACCTTCGGTTAGGGGCTATCTCCTCATGAAGTGATACAGGGAAGGGAATTGTTGGTATTTGAGTGTTCCTGTATCACTGCTAAAATCTCTACAGTGTTTAAACAGAGTGCCAGCAGCAGAATTGGTAAAACTTTCTCTAGAAATTAAATAAAGTTGTCAGCTACCTTTAGGGAACTCAAGGGACTAATTAATATTAGGATATCCTCAGTGATATCCCAAAAAATGTTTTTTATATGCTTAAACCATATATCTCAACTGGATCCAAATTCAGATCTCAGTTCTGATCGGACTGGGAATGTCCTAAATCCACACTGCAATAGCTCCCTACCTCAACTGTGAAACCCTTGAGCCCTTGGGGCAGGTAAGTTGAGAAGAAGAAGAATAAATAAGTTCACTTGCTTCTCATGCTCAGCTTAAAGAGGATGTGCAATACAGCAGAGAGGGGCTTGGAAAGCTGCTGTTAATAATTTCCTGGCTGCTGTCCCTTAGTTGATATCAACATCCAGGAATGACTGGGAGATAAAAGGAAGGAGTCTTCTCTCCATTTTGACCTGTTCCCAGGGTCCACCTTTAGGTGATGGTGACACCAAGACCTGTAAATGCAGGGAAGGAGGATGAGGATTTTTTTCTTCTTCACATGTCACATCTCTGAGCTCTGTTCCAGCAGCAGAGCTGATATAAGAGCCAAGACTACAGGGAGGTATCACCAAAAGGTGTGGGCCTGAGCTGGGCAGCAGTGACCTGTGCCTCACTGCAGAGGAAAGAGCAATAAATTCATCAATATTTTGATAACTTGACAGTGAAGTTTGATGTATGGAAAAGCTATGTCCATTCCACATCCCCTCTGAAGAGGCAGAGATCTGTACCATTTCTGAAGGACAGTGTTGTTCTTCTCCTTCAGTCTGGCAACTCATATAAAGGACCCATGATCATCTTCTCCTCCTTTCATATTTTCAGAGATCTAATAGAATGATGTAGTCTGCAAAGGTATGGAAGAGTCCAAGCTGTGAATCAAGAGTGAGTGAAGAGAATCTATGAATTTCATCCAGGGACCAGGCACCTAAAATGTGAGAAATTTTTCAATGAAAACCCAACAGTCTTTTCATAAAGTGACTCCTAAGCTCTGTGTGTGTCATCTTTCATCTTTACTTCGAGAATCATAACCCATATGTATCTCAGAAAGGGCAAAACCACATCATCTGAGATGTCTTGGTTACATCATGAGATGAGACTGGGAGGTATTAAGCAATGATTTTAAGAGGGAATGGGGGAAGAAGCATCAGGTGCTGTTCATAGCCTGAGTCCAGGTGACCTGCTAGTCCTCCTTTCTGCTCTGTCATCTCATGGTGCTGAAATCAGATACAGTACTTAAACAGGGCAAAGGAGTCCCTAAGGCAGATAAAATATAGTGGTGATCCTTCTCGAGGGAAAATTGGTTTCAGCAGTATCACTTAATGAGTCCTAGCAGAGACTCAGATTTTGCTGGTGGTTCTGGTTACCTTGGAGAGAAAAAGGCCTCCTGTGGCAAAGGCAATAAATACGTGAAAACAAGGTTCAAACAAGGAACAGTTTGCAGCAGGAATCTCATTCACTGAGTCCCTGTGGTAAGACTACAACATTATAAACCATTGCTGTCAGAAGAGATACATGGGTGAGAATCAGTGTTTCAGGAATGCCACTAACAATGGGACATTTGAATCATAGTCATAGAAAGATTTGGGTTGAAAGGGACCTTAAAGATCATCTACTTCCAACCCCCAGCCATGGGCAGGGATACCTTCCACTAGACCAGGCTGCTTCAATCCCCATCCAACCTGGCCTTGAACTGCCAGGGATGGGGCATCCATGGCTTCTCTGGACAACCACTTCCACTATGGTCACAGTAAATAACTTCTTTCTAATATCCAAGCTAAACTGATATAAACTTGGTTCTGCTCTGAAAAAGCCACCTTGCAGCAAAAGTGGCTCATGGGACCACCTGTTCATTCAGTTGCAATCTCCTATCATGCATTATGTCCACACACTTATGCAGGATGATTTTTAATTTTCCATCCCTTCAGAGATAGCCTCAGATCTGGGATACAAGGGGTTGTCTCCTTTCCTGTAGCATTATTTTCAAAGGGGATCCTATAGAATAAATGATACCCTTAGTTCCTATGTACCTCATGGCCACTGAATGAGACATTCAAGGATGTGTCCAAACTGTTAAACTCCATTGGATTTGATTAGAAATAACTGAAGGGAAAACGAGTAATTTTATTGACTGCAAAGGGAGTGAGAGACAGCTGAGTCTGTCTTAAATACGCTTATTCTGCAACCCCTAGGAAGGCTGAGAGCCAGTGGCTCTGAATACAAACAGGAGGAGACATGCAGGCTAAGAAAATGCCATTTCCTATTAGCTTTTCAGCGTAAGAATCACAGCATGGAAGGAAAAAATATTTGCCTCTGAATCAGCAGAAAGAATGCTTTAAATGAATCTGAGCAAGGGGGTGCTGTGAATCTGGGATACAGAGAATGGAGGAAGAAGAGGTTATATAACAATTTACTTTAAAGTCAGTTAAATGTTTCTTCCAGTGCCCTGATTCCAGCCAGTAAACAGGAATGTATGGTTTAAAATTTGTGAAAGAAAATTCAGCAGGTCCTCCTATAGTCAGGGTCTGTTTTTAAGTATCCCTATGTTTATGCACAGAAGAAGTGTGGTGCTTTCAGGTGAAGCCCAATAATATCTAGAAGAATGGGAGACAAAGCTGACCAATGTGAGGCAATTAAAGACACCAGCAAAGATGCAGGGAAGTTAAAGGCTTTTTTTGCTCTTCCTTTTGGTGCATTATTCTTTAACCATAAAAATTAATGGGGAAATTCCTCCTCTCAGGGAATTTTTATGGAGAAATCTGAATGTGGTCTTGAAAGAAACTCCAAGTTTTTTTTAAAAAAAAAATATGGAGAAACCTGAGAAGTTAAGTGCAGTAAATCAACAGGAGTTGATGAGCTTCACCCAAGGGTATGGAAGGAAATGAAGTGTGAAATAGCAGAGATCTGAGTTTATGCAATAAGGCACCAATCCAGGAGCCACTGAAATCAATGGAAAGGCTCTCCATGTTTGTCTGAAAACTGGATCGGATCTCCCAGATTAATTCAGAGAAACAATGAGTACTCACAGGAAGGTGTCCATCATCCTTTCAGATCAGGCATGGGAAGCACAGAGGGCTGTGTCCAGCAGGATCAGCCAGACCAGGAGCAACCCAGACCGTACGGAAAGTTCTCTGTAATTACAGAGCTCCATCCTGGCCAGTGAAGTGCAGCTCTGAGGGAGTTGGCCCTGGAATATCGGGGATGACATGTGACAATACGAGCAACCAGCCAAATCCTACCACCCACACGGCATGGCGAGTGCTCCCAGGATCTGGCCCCTCCCAGTGGCACCATCGTGTTTGCACCACCACTCTCACAGCTCGGCTTTGCTCCATGGCTTGCAGGATGGAGGAGATCTGAAAGCTGCTCTTTCTTCTCCCCAAAATCACTACCGGCAATCATTTGTCACAGCTAAGGACAACATCTCCTGCTGCTTGGCCATAGGGCTTCTGCACAGACGATGCCTTATGGACAACTTCAAGCTTCCAAAACAGCATGAGAGCGGGAGCACAGGCCAGAGCTCCCTTTGCAGGCACCGAGAAGCAAACACTCCCAGCTGCCAAGGGTTTTACTTTATTGTCATTTAAGTTGGCTCCTTCGGCACAAGTCGCTGGCGGTCTCACAGTAGCAGGAGTTGAGTAATAATAGTATTTCCAGCATGCTCACCTCCAAGCAATGCCTCAGAGGAGAGACTGCTGGGAGAACAGGATGGGGACGGTTTGTATTGGCTGTTCCTTCTCTCTTTCTCATCAGACTGTAATTCAAACGAACATCAGACTAAAAACTCCATCACTCATGTCCCCCCTGTGGATTTTCCATGTTGGCTCCTCAGTGAGTGGGACTAGGCTGCCATTCATCAGCCCTTGGAGGTGCTGAGAGGGTCTTCTCATCTTGGAAATTTTGAAACAAAGTCATCTACCAGCTTTTCAACAGTCCCGTGGCTTTACTATGCAGGGGTTGGGGATTGATATATTTTTCCATGAGAAGATTTCTCCAGGAAGTTTGCAAAATCTAGTCTCACCAGGCTTCACTCAGCTAAATACAGGACACTCCCTCTTCCTGAAACTTTCCTCATACTCAGAGAAACACAAAAACAATCAAGGCAAGTGTCTAGAAGCAGGGTAATGTTACAAAGCTCCCAAATTACCCCCAATGTCATCAGTGTACTCTAAATGCAATGTTAATATAGTCTCTGACTGCAGAGATACAGTGCTCTTCTTTTGCTTCTTTGAGAATGCAAGGAGATCCTTCCCCATCATTCTCCTCCTTCACGTTGGCCTCTACATTTCCAAACTACTCCTTTTTCTAACTTAGAGGCAAAGTCACACTGCTGTGAAGCAAGAATATTTGTTTCTACTAGGAGATTGTGCTTGGAATTAATGCAAGTTGTCTTGTGTTTAATTTCCTACACTGTTCTAAAAAGTAAAAGGAAAATTATTTTCTCATGGTAAATAATACTTCAGTCAATACCTTAGATAGCCCTGACTAGGCATTAATGATCACAACTTGTTGAATAAAACTTGGAGAGAAGGAAGGACTTACCACTGCTGCCTCAACATTTTCTTTTGTGGTTGAAAGCAGTTTTATGAGACAGTGGAATGAAAGATCAGTTATCGCATTGTTAGTTTGATGATGGTTTTCTATCTCATAACAAAAAAGGGTAATGAAAATTTACACCAGTAGACATGGTCTTACTGTTTCCAGGATTTTTTTGATAAATTTAGTTGGTCTGTGTGATGAGAAAGAAACAGAGACTCCATAAAATGCCTTGGGAATTAGAATGACATCTTTGCAGTGTATTTCTGAATCTGCAGAAATATGCCTTATTCCCCGGATCATAATGGAGAATGGGGGGCAGTCTGCAGCTGGAAGTTTGATGCTTCTAATCTGGGAAGTGAAATAGCTTCGTTCACCTACAGCCTCAGTCTTTACAACTTCAAACCCACCCACATCTCACCTCCCAGAACGAATCCCTGACTGTGCCAGAGACAGGGCAGGAGGGAGAGACCTCTGCTCCCTACTCCCCTGTGAGAGACAGCCCAGGATTTCATGCACTAGCTCTTCTGTCACTAGAGAGCTATTCAAATTCATCCAGAGAGCTTTCCAGGAGGGACAGCCTCCACATAGACCCACCAAGATCAAATACATACAGAAAGTTTTCCAGGTAGGACAGCCCCTGGATAGACCCACCAAGAAGATTTCCCCAAAGCCAAGGCCTTCAGGATTACAGGGTCTGTAGCTTTAGGGCAGGGAGTGATGCCAGAATTTCCAGACAGTCTCTCTTGGAGCCAAGAGCCTGGAAGAGTAGATATAATCTGGGCTCAGCTCCCAGGTCCACAGCAGGGAGCCTGGAAGCTCGGAGAAGCCTGGCTAGAGCCAGAGTTCTCCAAGCACGCTAGTTCCCTACTTCAAGGCTGCAGACCCTGAGCAAGAGGAACAGTCTCTAAGGCTGGGGAAACATCCCAAATGCAAGTTGTCCTCATCTGGACCTATCTGGACCAGTGTGTGAGTTGGGGAGCAGTATGCCAGCAGGATAATGACTGCAGTGACAGGACTTCCAGTGATCTCTTCTTCTGGCACTTACTGGAATAAAGAAAATACCTGTGTCAAAAAATCCCATTTATTTTCAGAACCATCAAGTTTTGGGAGCCCTGCAAGAAGAAATCTGTTAGAAATTTGAAATATTTTTTAATTTACATCCAGCTTAGTGGGAAATCAAACTTAAAAGATAAATAAATAAAAGTTGGAATTGGAAAACAGAAAATAAAAATCCCTAAAATTTTGAAACATTACCTTTTGCCAGAACAGTATCTGCTCTAGGCATGGATGGAAGGAATTGACTAATTAGAACAAAACACCTTTTTTCCTACATGTTTCTAAATGAGCTGATATAGCACTCCAAATGTGGGCTGCTGTTCCTATTGGTGTGTGAGTCCAACTCCACTGACTTCTGGTGGGATTTCCCCAGAACAAGCTATTCAAGAATGAGTGCAAAACCCATCAGTTAAATTATTCACAACTACAGTGTCTGCTTTATTAGACTGTTAAAAAAAAATAAAATTAACTAATCACAAATTCAAATCACTTTTCTAGAAAACGATATGCAAACAGCTCTAGTCAGTTAATAAGCTTTGGGAGGGGAGCCAGGCACTGATTTGGCCTCTTGGAGCTCTGCTAGCATGCTGGCTGCTGGGCAATGGTTAGAGGAGTCATAGATTCAGCATGCTGGGTTTTTTAGAAATCCCTGCCAGTGGAGACAGATGCTGTTTGGACTGACACCCACTGAACTCTCACTCACAGGCACACATAGGGCTGTGTATCCAGTTGTCCGTGGCTTCCTAGTTAAGTGGATGTGTTCACACTTTCCCCACCTGTTTTATTAATTCTGACATGTCGTGTGGACAAAGCTGCAAGAAGTGCCTTTCAGATAAGGTGAGTCCTTCCTGCTGAGCTCTATAGGGTTTGGAAACTCTTCCATTCACTCAGCAAGGAGGGATTAATGATAGTGACTGATGCAAGGTGGGCAGGGCAGGCTTCCCTTCGTGTTCTTCTGTTTAGATGTTTTTCTTCCCCTTCCATTGACAGCTCTTGACTGCAATGAAAAATTACATCTTTAATGGAAACACAGGCTCCACAAGCAGCAAAGAAAGATCTTGTGGGACAAAAACAATACTAGGAGGCAGGAGATGTTGATTCAGTTTCTGGCTCTCCTACAGCCTGCCTGTATGATATTTAACAATTCATCCAATACCTCTGTGCTTCTGTTCTCCTGGTAAATGAGAAAAACAAATTGCAGGCTTCCTTCCTCTCTTCAGTTTGTTCATCCAGCAAGACTCCTCGGAGCAGCCAGTGTCTCCTGTTACACATAGATATGAGGCCTTCCCCAACAGGTTGCAAACTCAGAGAAGATTCCTAAGTGCTACCGTAATAATGAGTCATTTATCCCCAAACTCCCTTAGCAGGTTATTGTAGATAATAAATAAGGCAAAGACTGACCTTTACTGAAAGCTGAAAACTTTTTGAAGATTTGAAAATCAGAGCATGCCAGGACAGGAATGCCAATTCAGCTCCCTACAGAAAGAATTATCTCCACTTCAGAGATCGAAAATTGAACAGTAAGAATAAATTATAGTTTCCCAGCTCCCAATTCCCTATGGATTTTCTGGGAATTAAACATAAATCTCTGTTAGAGAGCTCTTACTAGCCAGTTTTACCTTTGTGTCTCAAAACAAAAAAAACCCAAACATTTCCCCCAGGTTCCCAGCAAAGTCAGAATGACAGACTGAAGTGGTTTTTTTCCAGTCCTTCAATTATTTTTTTTGTTGAGAAATATTTATAAATTCTGAATTCAGTCGATCACGGGTCATATTTTATTAAGAAAATGCTTATGTATCAACTACAAGGTTACTCTTCTCCTATTACTGAATGAGATTGCAATTAAAAGGAGTGCAGCCTAAAGTCTCTTACCTCACAGTGAAGGCTGGGTGGAAAATGGATTAAGAGCAGCCCTGTCAAGAAGGACCTGGGGGTGCTGGTAGAGGAGAGGCTGGGCGATGTGCACTTGGAGCCCAGAAAGCCAAATGTTCCCTGGGCTGCACGAACAGCAGGGTGAGGGAGGGGATTCTGCCCCTCTACTCTGCTCTGGTGAGACCCCACCTGCAGTGCTGCCTCCAGCTTGGGCGTCCTCAGAACAAGAAGGATGTGGAGCTGATGGAGCAGGTCCAGGGGAAGCCACAGAGATGTACTGAGGGCTGGAGCCCCTCTGCTCTGGAGACAGGCTGGGAGAGCTAGGTAATTCAGTCTGGAGAAGAGAAGACTTCAGGGAGATCTTAGAGCCCCTTCCAGTGCCTGAAGGGGCTCCAAGAAAGCTGGAGAGGAACTTTGAACAATGACATGTAGTGACAGGACAAGAGGAAATGGCTTCAAACTGACAGAGGGAGGGTTTAGATTAGATGTTAGGAACAAATTCAGGGTCAGAATACCCATCTGAGGTCTGGCTTCAGCCTAGAGCATCCAAAGACAGCCTGATCCACCACCAGCAGCTGATCAGCCTCTCCCAGTGGGCTCTGAGTGCACATATCTCCCGTAGGTTTGAAGCCGGACAGTCTACAAAATCGTGATTTCCTAACACAAGTTAGGATACCTGTAGGAGTGCATCCTGTCAGCTAAGAAGATTATAAAACCTAACCTATCACAGAAAAAAATCTGCTCTTTAGAGCCTCTCTGGAACCTATTTTAAACCCACAGAGGTTCCAAACACTGAAAACACATGCTGAAGGTCTTCTGATGCAACAAGTTTCCCTGAGCTTAAACTCAAGGCCCTGGGTTCTTACAAAGCTATTCTGCAGAGTTGTGCAAGGAAGTTCAAAACACTGTCCTCTCAGCTGCCTGTCCTCCTCCTCAGGCACTTCAGAGTTCACTTATCCACAGGTGGACAGTGACAGAACAAGGGGGAATGGTTTTGAACTAAAAGAGGAGAAATTCAGATTAGATATTAGAAAGAATTTCTTCGTTTTGAGGGTGGTGAGGCCCTGGCACAGGCTGCCCAGAGAGGACAAGATGTGGATGCTCTATCCCTGGAAGTGTTCAAGGCCGGGTTGGATGGGGCTTGAAGCAACCAGGTCTAGTGGAAGGTGTCCTTGCCCATGGCAGGGAGTTGAAATGAGTTGAGCTTTAAGATCCCTTTCAGCCCAAACCATTCTAAGATTCTATAATTCTGATTGTATTGTAGAGTATCTGTATATTTCAATGTATATCTAGACATATACTGAAATACTTATATACTTTGAACTGCAAATATTTATCAAGCACACTAAATATTTTAAATGAGTACAGCTACAGCACTTTTTCCAAATACATGAATAACCCTTACAAAATAATATACATGAATCTTGCCTGTGTGCTTAGAGTTTCCCTGTACATTAATTTCCTGAATAGGACATCATCTCTGTCAGAGTCACAAGGCATCTTTTACACTGCTGGCTTCCACCACTATAATGTGGTCAGGAACTATGAATTTTTAAGATACCATTCAGGGGGCATTTTATATGCATATTTCATGAGAAGAGAAGGTGGGAATAATATTTTTGGCAGACACTTGCCAGGATATGGATGGGATTCAGGAGAAGATGACTTTTCATATAAGTAGTCAACTCCACTCAATTTAAACCATGGCTCTTGGGAAACATTTAAAACACAGAGCTTAAATGGAGCTGCACTGTAAGCAGTACAGAGCAAACTGTCCAGAGTGTGTGTGTGTATATATGTATATATATGTATATATATATATATTTACATATAGCCAGATGCTCAAGGTCAAATGCACAGAGGTAGCCACTTGGGGACTGAAACTATGAAGCATTTTGCTGAGACAACTGGCTGTTCAGAGCTGTGCACCCCTGAGAGGCTCCTCAATACTAGAAGCTGTCCTTGGGGTGAACTACAGGCTCTAAGTCACTGCAGTGGTACCAATGACAAGAGACATCTGAGGAACTCAGGCAGCAGATGCAGAGAAAATAACAGTGCAAGTTGCTCAGGGATTAATGTGTAAAGTCAGCTCTTCTTGTACAGCTGCTCAGGACCAATTGCACTGGAATCGGTCACCCTTCCCAGTGAGCTGCAAATCTCTGATCCTTACAAATGATGCACACACAGCTACACACCCAGCCTAAGTGCAATAATCCAACCGTGTCTCAAGTCAGAACCTCATGAGTAAAATTGTGGGGAAAAAACCCCTGATGAAATGGGCTCAATGCTCAGTGATAGCACTTGGGAATACCTGGTGCATGGCATCAGTCAGGGCTTGGGGACGGCATTGAGTGCTGGGAGTGTTTAGCCTTGAGAAAAGGAGGCCCAGGAGAGACTTTATTGCTCTCTCCAACTCTCTGAAAGGAGGATGTAAGGAGATGGGTGTCAGTCTCTTCTCCCAGGTAACAAGTGACAAAATAAGAGGAAATGGCCTCAGGTTGTGACGGGGGAGGTTTAGATTTGATATTGGAAAAATGTCTTCACAGAAAGAGTTCTCAAGCATTTGAAGAGTCTGCCCAGGGCCATGGTGTAGTCACCATCCCTGGAAGTGTTCAAAAAACCATGTACATATGGTGCTTGAGGACACGGTTTAATGGTGAGCATGATGATGGTGCTGGTTTGACAGTTGGACTTGATGATCTCACAGGTCTTTTCCAGGCTTAGGGATTCTGTGATTCTATGAAACCAGAAAGCAGCCTTGTTTTCTTAAGCTAGTCAGCGGGAAGCAGGAAGAAGGAGACGCACACACATCACATCACCAAAATAGAGGGAATGACTCCTCAGGACAGTACAAGGCTACAGGGATCCTCATAATCCAATCCACCCAACCTCCAGTGAGGTCCTGTCCAGACAGCTTCCTATCTGCCCAAGGCACTTGGCTTTTGGCCTGGCCCTGAGTAGACTCATCTTTACCTCTCCGGACATTTACTACACAGTCAAAAGAAGGAAAGAAATGAAAAACCTTGGCAGTCTGAATACATTGCTAACAGATTTTGGAAATAACTAATACGAACACAGTTCCAAAGCCTGTATTAATCCTGCCTAACTTTAGGCACACAGTGGAGCCACAAAAATTAGTAGCATAATTACCTTTAGCTCCTCTCTAATTAAAACAAAGAGACAAGCACTAACAGAGGCGATACGTCTCTTAAGGGACTGGAGGTTTTCACTCCCTTCAACTACAGTGGAGCATTTGTGTCTTTCTGTGATCATTTCTGATTTCAGCCTTCTTGAACTTCCTTGGTCCTGCCAGAAAGTACATCTTGGATGTACTAGCTGTGAGCTATTTCTTTAGAGATTTGTCCAATAAACATTTGCATTTATTTTCACCTTTTCTCCAGTGATCACCTTTCCTTCATTAATGGTCTAGATCCAACCCAACCCTTTCCTAACTCCTTTTGGCCAAATCCAGTTTAACCTCTGTTATCAAATTCAATGTAATTTCACTGTGAGACAGTAATGATTTAGCAAATCTACTTTGTCTGGTTGACTTCCCTGAAAGAATTGGGAATTAAAATTCTGCACTTGGACAAAGTCAAATACACTGCAGGTCGGCCACATATTCTCAATTCGTGGGGTTTTTTTTTCTTTTTCAGAAATTCACCCTCTAGAGATGGTGAAAGTAAGTTCATGAGCAGAGAAAAGACAAGTGTACCATTAAAATGAGCTGTTAAGATTAGTCCTGTACAAACCCCTCCCACCAGCCCCCTGCAGGAGCTGTCAGAAACCAGAAAGCATCTACCTTGGGACCAGTCAGTCATGCCTCCATCCGATCCTGGCACCTGTCCTGCTGAGAAAGGGGGCTTGTCTTGACTAATTTCATGATGTCACCATTAGAAGAGTGGGAAGCAATATTTCCATGAATGATAATATACCATGAAGGGCAATCAGTGCTCAAAAGCAACGTCCTTGATCGTCGTCCAGCCAAGCAACCTGAAGAGCTCTCCTCCTCTTCCTCCTCCTCCTCCTCCTTGTTGCACATGGAAACAAGTTATTGATTTGCACGTTGTTGCAGAGGGCAGTTCTTAATCATAATTAGGCCACTGTGAAAAGTCAAAGCATTCAAATCATGCAAAGGGCTTTCACCATTGCAATCTGGCATCCATATGTTCCATGGCAACTCAAACACACTGCTTTAATTTTTCCACAGTTGTTTTTTTTTTTTCCCCCCTTCGGAAAACTCAATATCATTTACCTCTTTAAAAATGTCAGTTCTGTGATTTTGGATATGCAGCCCCATATTGTCTTTCAGAAGGCTAAGTTAAAACATAGCACTATATTTTGATGCACTATACAATAAGAAATCATCTCTTTAAGAAAAATAAGATATGACAGTCACCATTGTGTGAGATATTCCCACAAACTTCCATATTTCAATCTGAGTAGAACCTGACCAAGTTGCTCAAGTAAATTCTGAATAAAAGTAAGAGGAGCCAAAAATACTTTTAACTGATTGTTAATCTACAGCACTGAATAAATCTTTCAGATATTTCCAGGCATCACTCAAATATTTCTAGCTGAAAGGTTTAGGGTTTATGTTCATCTTGGGCTTGGTTAAGAAAATTTGAAAAAAAAAATTCTAAAATCTCCTTCTGAAAGGAGTCTAAAAGCAGTTGGAGTTTGGCAGTGGGGATTGGTCCTTCTCAACAAGGAAAAGGAGCTAATGAGTGAAAGAGTGATGGGGGCTCAAGTGCAAATGGGCTTCTGTTGGTTTGGAGTGTATTTACTTAAAAAATGTACTTTTCAAATTTTCTGATAGTAAAGGTCTGAAACCCTCTTATAGTTACCATGGTAGCAAAATACCTTGGTTGGTTTTAGAGGGAAGGATAATCATTTTATGAAAGGGTTAAGATTCTTCCTGACAGAAAGCACAGGATCCCTGGAACTCTGTAATCCAAGTGGTGGCCCCTTCCTTTTGCAGCACATGGGATTGAGGGGCTCCTCCAGAACCGTGGTCCTGTCAGCCTAAGGAAATGTCTAAATATGGCTTCAGAAATCAATTCCTAAACATACCAGTTCCTTTCCACTGTCTCTAAAATGATCCTACTGTGTCTAAGTTAGATGGACAGAGCTACACCATAGGAGTTAGATGATATGAATCTCATCAATGGGGCAATATTTTATTTCTTTCTATCAGATATATCAATTTTTAATACAAATCTAAAGTTTGAAAAAAACCTCAAGTGTTTTTCTGAGATTTGGAGTACAAAGCAGAACTGAAGATGACATCACGTATTAGAGGAGAAAATGTATCTTAGCTTCTCTGAAAACCACTGGAACACATCAAATTCATCAGTTCTGCTTTGTGCCTTTCTACCCTGTTTCCATTCAGCTTCCAAATGCCTCCCTGGGTGTCCTGCAGAGCACATAACCCAGGTCCCTTGCTTGCAGTGCTAGCCAGCTTTTCCTCAGCAGCACATCACTCAGCAAATCCAGTAGGAAGCAGGAAAACAAATGTCATTTTTTGCATATACTCTTGAATCCCATCCCAATGAGGATCTCCTATTGCCTCTATGAGCTGTACGAGCAAGGCTGAAATAAGGTCATGGAAAGGATAAGAAAACAAAGATTACTAATTTATGCCAACCTAAAAACCCCAGCAATTTTATTATTTAAAAATGCTGAAATGGGATGAGATCAGGGACATATATTTTGAATATAAGAAATTTTTCTAGTGAACTAAAGCCTTAGTTAACAGTGAAAGGTGGAGCTTTAAAATATCTCCATTTGAATTGACAAAATATTAAAAATGTGCCACGTTGACCATCAGTTCCTTAGAAAGCAAGAGCAGGAAATTTCAGCAATGTGAGACCTTGGGGCCACTGAAGGATTGAAGGGCCCTGAATTAGACTTAAAATGCAGTTCCTCTGGTAGCAGTCATGGCAGAGTCTGTTTACAGAGTGATGGTACCTGACATGTCACCAGTACAGCTCCAGTTCTTCAGGCTGATGAACTTCATGACATGACAACCCTCTCTCTGACCCAAAAGAGAGATAGCACTTAACATAACCATATAAATTCTTGTATTTATGGTGATGCCATCTTGGCTTAGATGATGTCTTTACAGCTCTTGAGCAGCTGACAGACCACGTGTTTTAGCACAAAAGGCCCTTTCCAGCAGTGTAATGGCAGGACAGAGTTTTCTAATATGAATTGGAAGAGCCATCTCTTTCATAAGGTCTCAAACACTGAAAAGGCAAAGTTGAAAATGTTTTGTTCTCCTGAAACCTCTAAGCATATAACATTATGTGCTACTCCGTCATGGATAACCAAATTGCATTTCTGATTTCCTCATGAGAAGCCCAGGCAACCCAAGGAAATAGAAGAGCCTGCTCCTGTGTTATCATAATGAGTTACATTTGTTAAGCCTGTTTTAGCAAATTAATTGATTTTATATGATCTAGGAGGACAAAATTTTCCACTTTCTTTCGGCATTTTGCCTCAATGCTGCCACATCTAAAAGACCCACAGAGAGCAGAGGAGTTAAAATGAAGGACAACAGAACTGGCTGCTCCTCTGGCTACCTATTCCCTGCAAAACCAAGAAACATTCTCTATGGCAGTGTCCCCTATCCTACCCCCAGCCCGAAATACTATGAATAAGGACCACAGTTCTCTGTTCACTCAGGAATGCCAGATATGAAACCACAATCAAGCTTCGATCTCTTCAGCACAGCGTGCTCCACATGCCAATCTACATGTTTGTTGAAAAAAAATGATTCTGCTGGAATAAGTTTCTGTTACAAGCTCTCACTGTGTACATTTTTTGGAGTTAGTATATAATTCCTGCACCAGAACCCAATATCTTTTCTGTTTTACAACTGCACATAAATACAACTGCCTTCCATCTAAAAAAAATAAATATTCACAATGTCTGTTCAGTTTGCCTTCTCGCAGCATCTCTCTCCCTCTGCCCAAATATAATCACAGTTTCTAACCCCAATCACTCATGGGGGGGAGAGCCAAACAAATCTCACATTCATAAACTCAGATGACAGCCACTCTCAGCCATAGGAATAGCACAGAATTTATTGGAGCCGTTAGCACAGTACAAAGCAACTGGAGCAAACAGCGACTTCCAAAGGAGGCAAAGTCATTTGGAGCAACTCCAACATGCAAATGGTAGAAACACTGATGGCTGAGGCAATTATTATTTCCTTTCCCCACACCCTTTTCCTTTTTTGCAGCTTGGCCAAATGAATTCCTCTGCAGATGCTGCAGGCACTGGAATCTGCTGAAAATGATAGTGATTTCTGTGGATACACACAGGTTTTCAGCTCATGAATGAAAAAATTTTCCAGTTTACCCATCACCATGAATTCACTATGGAAATAGTGGTTACCCTAATGACTTGTTCACTGGGTCTTGGTTTCTTCTTGGAACTGGTGAAGCAGGTTATCTGACCAAGTGACTTGTGAGCTAATCCTTGTCTGTGTGAAGCAAATAGGAAAAGGGCCAATTTGTATGGAATTAATTAGTTTTTAAATAACCAAGCTCCCACAAATATGAGCTGAGCCTAGAAAGATGAGTCCAAGGTTAAAGCATAAATGTGAAAAACAGGATAATTATTACTATTGGTAGTATTGTTACTTCTCTTAGCAGCCTCACACCCAAACCAGAAAGCTGTTGCAAGAGTTGTGCAAAAACTGAACAGAAAAATAGTCCTTTCCCCAAAAAACACACAATCTTATGCAAGAGACAGTGAAACCAACAGGGAAAGACAGGGACACAGGGAATGGCTGGTAGTCTGAATGAGGCTGAGTGAGGGAGACTCTGGATTCACCTTCTTTTTCCAGCTATTTACTTTCTTTGCCCCAGCAGACCTCTGGGTCAGGAAGTCTCTCTTTCTATGCATTTATACAGCATTGTCTCTGCTCTGAAGGAAAATTTGGGGAAGCTTTCAGCACATTTCTAAGTGAAAGGTATTCAAGTGGATGAGACAGACAGCCTGGCCTTGTTTGTGATCTTTATTCCTGTGTTGAATTCACATGTATGTGGGATTGTGCCATATGTTTCCAGTCAGCCTTCAGACATGGGGGATTTTATACGGGCAGGGAGACGTTATACCGAGAGGAGCAAGAGGTTTCAACAGCAAAGGGAGCTGCAGCAGATCCTTTTGGCTTAGTTGCTGAAATTGTTGGGTTTCTTTTGTGCTGGGAAGAGGAAGAAAGCTGGTCTGGTGAGACAAGCTGAAAAATTCTTTGGTTTGATGTTTTGGACACAAATCTGAGTGTGAACCAGTGGTCTGAGCACTGGAACAAGACCTGCCTGATGCTGTTCAGGTTTCTAGCCCTTGCTGATATCTTTCAGGAGATTTGGGAATACACATGCACATTCCCATTGCATTTTGCCCTACCTGGTACTTCTGCTTATCACTGCACTCTGTGGTCTTGCTGCAACCCAGACATCCCTAACCCAAGATCTGTTGCACAGTTGGGTCCTTTCAAAGATTTCTGAGCCAGACACAATTATACAATTGCTTCATGGATCAAAGAGCTAACATGCATTTATTCCCTTTGTAATACATCATTAATTGACAGCCTAAATATCATCCCTTAGCACCTGAAAATGTTGCACAAAGCATCAAAATAATCTCATTCCTAAAACTATCATAGAAAGTATGTGACACCAGTTGCTTAACACAGTTGCTTAATGCAATGTTAACTCTCAGAGTAACTTACTGGATATTGTGGACTTAATTAGCAACACCACAGCATGCTGCAGTGCCAGCCCTGGTCTTGCATCAAAGATTTTTAAAGACAAGACTGTTAACTTTTTCCAGGACAAAGGCCAGTGTTGTGCAATCCAGTACCTAGAGGGGTAATGAAGCCGATGGAGGCAGAACAGAAGACTTCTACATCAAAAGGGTCGTCAGCATCTGAGCAAGTGTCATGCACTCAGCTTCTTTTATAGTTTTTGCGATCCAAATTTTATACGGGTTATCTGTCAGCAGGAGGCATTTCAACAACAAAATCAAACTGATCTCTCCTGAAGAGGTCAGCTCAGAATCTGATTCAGCTCACTACCCTCTGGTTTTATTCTCCTATTAAAACTGGATTTAAACATGTTCTGTCAGGATTTGTGACTTCAGGTTGTTCGTGGGGTTTTTTGGTGGAGGTTTTTTTTCAACACAGAAAGCTGCTGTCTGTAATTCTCAAAGCTATTTATCAGCTAGATAAAAGCCAGAAATATGACCATACAGTATCATCTGGAGGTGTTGGTATTTTGGAAGTCTTCTGGCACTATCCTCACAGGCTACAGTTGATAGAAAGTCCCACAAAAGATCTCCACCTAAGAGGGGGAAAGAGTTACAGTGGTTGATGAGTAACTTCAGATCAGATATGTCTTTCAAGCACCTATTTTTATTTCCAGGGCTGAGAGGAAACTTGGCTCAGATGTTGGCATTTACATCGTGGAGCTGTACAGTCAGGTGAAATGAGCTCCAGGCTTATAGACAGGATGCCCCACTGTTTGTCATGAACAGCCCTGAGGGGCCTCTGAAGGCTGAGAGTCACCAGCTGTGACAATATGTGACATATCCCACATTCTCAGATGGATACACGAGTCTCGACATCTTAAGCACACACAGCAGACCCACATGCTCACTGGCACATCCAAGTCTGCTCTTTTCACATCTCTGGTTACTTGTTCCATTTATCTCCCATCCCACAATCTCAATAGTTTATGTCCTAGTCTCAAGCCATTCCTAA
Source organism: Corapipo altera (assembly GCF_003945725.1). Classification (NCBI taxonomy): domain Eukaryota; kingdom Metazoa; phylum Chordata; class Aves; order Passeriformes; family Pipridae; genus Corapipo; species Corapipo altera. The sequence goes on from NW_020884953.1 coordinate 1,586,101, forward strand.
CTTCCTTTCAGGGCTCTTGGTCCCGGTTTCCTGGCAGTCATACATTGAAAGGTTTGAGTTGGAAGAGACTAAAAATCATGCAGTTCCAACTCCCTGCCATGGGTAGGGACACCTTCCACTTGACCAGGTTGCTCCAAACCACGTCTAACCTGGCCTTGAACACTTCTAGGGATGGGGCATCCACAGCTTCTCTGGGCAACCTGTACCAGTGTCTCACCATCAAGTACTACCAATTATGTTCCCAGATGCCCTGTTTTTCATGATCCCCAAATCTTCTCAACCAATAAGGCTCTGAATTTCTCCTCCTAGCTCCTTTACCTATATGTCTGTTGTTTTGGGGCTTTTTTTTCCTCCTAAAATGCCCATTCCTCCCCTATTGGATGTCACACTCAGTGTTTTCCATATCTAAAATTCTTGTACTGATCTGTTCTTCATCTTTTTATTCAGTCCCAGATGATGTTCTCGTTTTGGTTTTATATTATAGCATCTTTGCTAAGCCTGAATTTCACATAAACAAAGAAATTCCCCTCTCTCCTTCCACTTCTTCTCCATTTTCTCAGACATATGAGAAATATTTTTGACAAAGTTTAAAACAGAGAATCCAAATTTTCAGTTCCAAGATGTGAAGTGTGACATCATTATGAGTACCAGAGAGCAAGGCCATAAAAGTAAGTCAACTTAGAAGTAGTGCTATACCCTGAGTAATGCACCCACAAGCTCTATAAGTAACACACATCCAAAGAGCCTGGCTTTGCTCAACAGGCTTAGAAAAGGTGGCTGAAAACAACCTGACTGGTTCTAGACATGCAGGTGTTCAGGCACTGTTTTAAAGCCACCTTTTACATACTTGCAAGTGGAACTGTTTCAATCAGACCAATAATGCAAGAAATAAACACGTTCTTTAACCACTAAAAGGTGTCTGTGCAGTTTGTAAAAGTCACCAGCACCTTGAAACCATTTGAAACTCAGCCTCCATCATGTTTCCCCTTCAGCAAAGTAGTTGCTGAGTTAATGGACAAGACTAAAGCCAGTCTGGGCTAGTGAGGTGGGAAATATGAGAAATTATTTGATAAACAGGAGGCAGGTCTTGGAACTATATCTCAGGTGAGACTTTCACTGAAAATTCCACTCTCCATATTTATAATCCCCTTGTGCTGACACTCCATTCACAAGTAATAAATTCTTCACTCATATTAAAAAAAAAAATAAAAATGATTGCCTTCACAAACAGGAATGTTTTTAACATAACTATGTACTGTTTGTAATGCCTAGTTCCTATCACTAGCGTCCCTATACCTTAGAAACCATTAAAATCTGCAATATATATCAATTTATCCTCACTTCAAGGGAAAACTCTTGCAAGCAGGAGTAGAGAGGATGAATAGCACTTGTTTCCAGGTTAACCTTTACATTGGACTGTTAAGAAAATTTGTTCTGTTTACAATAGGCTCTGTCATTCCACCTTCCTTTCTCCTTTCCAGAAGCCCATGGTTCCTATTGATAAATGACTCCCAACCACAAATGTTTGGGCTCAGATCAGGAATAACCACATAAAATCCTGAAGATAATTTATGTTGGGCTATTCTTTAGGGTTTCCACAGGGAAGAGACAGTGTGGAACAAGTAGGTTCCCATCTCTCAGCTTCAATGTATATTCAGAGCCAAACTCTCATGAAACAATAAATTCCTTATCAAAATGTTACCTTAGGTTGATTCCTACTGAATGGTATCCCTATGTTCCACTTTCCAGTCACTTTCCCTGTTTTAATGTTATCCATGACCTTGCTGAGGTGCCCCCTGGCCCATCTTCAAAGACATTAATGATGATATTGAGCACTGTCAGTCCCACCATTGACCCCTGAAGGAAACTGCCAGCAACTGATCACCATCTGCAGGTCCTGCTGATGACCATTACTCTGTGAGCTCAGCTGTCCAGTCAGTTTTCCACCAACCTTGTAGTCCCTCCATCCAGTTCATATCTCTCTGAATTTACAGTCACCTCACCACAGCGTCACTGCTTCCTTTGGTACCCCATTTTTTGTATTGCTTTAGGAGAACTGGAAAATAGGGCTTTGAGGTAAAACAAACCAGAGCAGCAACAGTTGGCTCAGCTCATATCCAGACTTCTGAAGCATTAGAAGGTATCAAATACTCACCTTGCCTGTTGCAAGGATGCTTGGCATCCTATGAAGTCAGGAGCTGGCTTTAGATGACTTGAGATGTCTTTACCTCTAGGGTTTTCTGTTATGATTCCATATGGGCACCTGATAAGCATTAGCTCATATTTTCATACCTGTCAATCTCAAGGCCTGACACTGAGTTATACCAGAAAAAAACTGTTCTGCACTTCTTTCAGTCCAAGGGAGAGCTCTGGGTAGCACTGAGAGAAAAAGTCATCCCAGGAGTCCTTTGGCTAGACCAGATGATGCTCATTTGATGCTCCAGGTCCAATGTGCAGTTTTGGACAACATCTTTACTTAGTTAAATCCAAAGTTCAAGGTTTATGATATTTTCCTATCACTTTGCAACAGCAAACAGATAGGAATCCTGAATCCACTTTTCCTCCTACTGAACTAACAGCACCAAGGATACATCCTGTGTAACCTAAAAACTACCAGGACACATTTCTGACACTGAGATTCATTAGTACACTGTCATACCCCTACTGTTACATTCCCTCATCTGTAAAACAAGGGTGTTATATCATCTTGCCTATAGGAAATGGATCACAGACACAAATGTTGTGAGTCAAGAGAAGTAAAGAGGTATAAATCTCACTTTTTTGCATGGTACCTCTGTATTATATAGGTATTAAACCACCAAAATCAAGAGTCAAGGCTTTGGATGCACTCAACATTGCTGATGATGCAGCTGATTTCAGCAGGGGCCATTAACTTAATGCTGAGCACTTTTCCCTCAAATAAAACAGCTCAATACAACTATTTTGGGAGAAAATGCAGGCATAGGACTCAGGCACTTTGAAAACCTATTCTAGGATTCCTCTCTTCCTGTGACAAGGAACAAATCAGAACATTGTTTGATGGTACTACTTTTCTACTTAGCAAGCACTGTTAGGATAATAATCTACAGAAATATATAAAGAACGGGAAAAGCAGAAAGCATTGGCAATGTCATCTGCTGTTGTTATTATTATTTTATTATGTAGGTCTGAATTTTGGACTTGATCCCGAGGAAATGAAGTTTAGAAGCACTGTTATAAATGGCAAGACAGTTTGTCCAGTTCACTCTGGAAAGTTCAAGAGCAGCAAAGTGTGAGACAACAGCTATTAGGTATCATCTCCAATAACTCCTGAAACATAGATGAGATTATGGACAACTAGATCAAATTCAATGCTTATCTTTGAAAATAGGGGGAAAAAGAAGACTTTGACACTTGTGTATCAGTTGACTTAACTTAAATTCCTAGGACAATTCCTAGAATCTTAAATATTTTTTCTTCATTAAAATGAAGAAAAGCCTAAGCCTAAAACCAGGTTTTTTGACATTGTTTTATCTGAATTTCTCATGTACCACTTAAAGCAATATGAATAAGACTACAGTAAAGTAGTTCTGCTGCTCTTCACAGTCACAAAGTAGTTAGTAATAGTCACAGTCAAAGTGGAAAAATATATCCAGTAGTTTTCCTGATCTGGCTTTGTACAGTATATGCATTAATGACCTGAATCATGAACATGGTTTGTAATTGCTAGAAAGTTTGCAGTTAATCCTAGTTCAAGTATGGGAGTGGACAGATGACCAACTTACTAGTTGTTGTTATTCATCTCTTTACCGTAATACAACACAGATGATTATGGCAAGGGAAAAAAATTAAAAAATTAAATCTATTTTAAATAGAATATACACTGCTACCCGAACACAGGGGTTTGGCTTATTCTGCAAAGTATTTCTGCTGTCCATTCATTGCATCCTGAATAAACAGCCACTGATTTTTTTATGCTGCAATATATTTCCCCTGAGATTTCCAAAGCACTCTTCAGAGCTAACCAATTTTGCAAACCCTTCATAGATTTTTAAAGCTGAAGGAAACCATTTTAATTATGTAGTCTTATCTCCAGTCCAATACATGAAATATATGAATACACAAAACCAGGCTCAAGGCATCCTAAATTTTTAAAAAAAGGCAGTTATTATTTGGAACTGATATAATCATCTTCCTCTCAGGCCACCACCCTGGAATCTTCTTCTGCCATTTCCAATTTACTGAGCTGGGCAGGGATTTAAGCCATTGCTGACCCTGGAAGAAAACCACAGCTACGCTACAGACTGGTTTAGATTTAGACCACGGAGTTCAGGCTCCAGCTTGAAATGAGGAGGTCAAACTTCAGTAACCAGAAATAATCTTCAGAGCTTTAAAATGGCAGGGATCCAAGGATCCAGCTTTCTCCTTGGTTTGATAAATGCTGCCCAGGAGTAAATCCTAGAGGATTCATGTGTTTTTCACATATTTGGAGGTATGCAACATCTCTGTCAGCTCCTAGAAAAAGCGAGCCCTCCTGGACACTGGGGACCTGAGCTGCTGAGTTGGGCATCTTGGAAGAGGTGGAGATGGGAGTTAGTGCTTTTTTAACACTAATGATGGGAAGACTCAGGAGGTACCAGGCCCTATAAATCTGTCCAATTGTCCAGTTCAAGAAATTGGAAGACACCGATCACGCTATTTACACTTCCCATGTGCGGGCAAGAAGAGAGGTCTGATGGCTTTCAATTCTCACTCACATTTATATTCTCATAATCACAACAGAGAAGATAAAGAAGGAGCAAGAGTATTCTATGTTAAAAGTAGGTTTTGAGTATGAGGGTAGGCAGCAGTATTTTTAGGACATTTGTAAAAAATGGGAAAAAACCACTTCTGGATGAATCCTAGTAGAGGGTAGCCTACAGCAAGAGAAATCCCCTCCATTCCTTGTCATGTCTACTGCCTTCCCATAAATTTCTCCCTTGTTTAAGGGGCTTGCTACAAGCAAACAGGATCTCAAATTTATGTCCCATCTGAGCTGTGGCTCTTCTGAACACAATAATGCTCAGTTAGCACAATACCATAACACTAGATCAGCTGTCATCCGAGGGGGAAAACATGCCACCTCTGGAGGCACAAATACAACTTCCTCAGCACCTGGGTGTTCTTGGAGGGTTCTTACTTACTAATTTGTTTTTTAATATATACAGCTATTCAATAATGGCAGAGGGGGGCCACTGGATCTTGGAAGAAAATAAGAAACTTTAGCTGAGCAGAGACATGGTTTTGGAATGGAAATTCAGAATAACACACCACACAAGGCTCAGAAAACTCAAAAACCTGCTGGAATTTGTTTGCCTCACTGAGTAAATTATGTGACATGGAGGGAAAGTCCTGCAGGAAACCTAAGCAGGGGATTTAAACTTCAAGTCAAGGAGACAGCATGGAAAAACAAACCCAGGTAGGAGAAATCTCCTCTGTTTCCAACTGCAGGTTTGAAGATCTCTTGGCTCTCCCCAGCCTCTGACATGAATTAGTTTGGTTTTCTGGCTTCCTCTGAAGCTTGATATGCAAAGTCCATGTAAGAGACAGTGTCTCTATTCCAAAAGACACAGGCAAGCTCTGCTCCCTGTTATTCTTGCCTCTCTCAAATCCTTGTGCTAAGTGTCCGAACACTGTAGAACAGCAAACCCACTGCAGTAACCCCAAAGCACCTTTTGGGAAGATATTGATTTTTCCCATTATCCATTTCCTTTCCAGACTCAAACAAGGAAGTGAAAAACCAAGGAAAATATAAAAATCAGTCAGCCTTGCTGTGGATACACACTTGGGACTCCCAGAGCCTGAAGTGGGATGTGTGTCTGTGCATTTCTGAAGCCATAATAAGATCCTTCAGTTGTTGTGAGATGAGCTTGTACTGCAGAGCTTTAATCCAGAGTCAATTTTGGATGAAATCCATCAAATTATCAAAAAAAAAAAAATTTTGTTTTGCTTAATTACATAGCTAAAAAGATGCTAGAAGTTTTCCAGAGTCTGGATGTGTTTGGAGCAAGAAGCTTCTTCCTTCAATACTGGCAACGTGGGAGAAGGAAAGGAGAGTCTTGTTCTTGATTGCCTCTGGACTTCCCATTATACCTGTGACTGGAAGTGGAAATGCTGTGCTATGCCACAAAAAGTGTTCTTCACATTCAATTACATCTTAAGATAGGATATAGCAGCCCTCCCCCTCCCCTCAAAACACAGAGAAAAACTCAGCTAAACATTTTCAAGCCCCCAAAGGTTCAGTTCAAGGCTCTGACAAAGAGTTTGGGTCACTTCTGATTTTACCCAACTCTGTTTGACCAGCCCTAATTGCACCAGCACATCTGGAAATGCTACAGCTAAGGCCCTGCCAGCACTGTCGTTATAAACCCTCCTGTTTTCGTGGGTTTGTAACTTTTCTTGAAAAAAAAGGAAAAGGGCTGAAACTTGATATAAAAGGTTAGCTGGGGAGCAATTTTTGTGTGTGTGTTGCAATATTTCAAGGAAGCCAAATCAAACCATTTTGAAAATGACAAAAGAATTTGTAGAAAAGGGCAGGAAGGTAGAAGAGCGTTTTCTTGAGTTTGCTTTTTTCTTTGTTTGAAACACATAGGGAAAAAATATTGCAGCTATAAACCATTTCTCAGCTCTGACCTGTGGCTTGACTTGGATTAAAGGCTTTGGATGACTCTTTAAAAGAACGGAAAAGAAAAAGAATTTTCCACAGTACCTGTTTAGAAACGGCTCTGAGGGACTAGAAGCATCAGTGTGTCCCTATCCTTTAGTGCAAAGTGATGTGGGAATGGCTGGAAAATCTGGGAGCATCCGGGACCTCTACTGCTTAATAAAGGCTTGCTTAGGAGTACTACTTGACAGAAGAATCCCTAGACTAAACTTCTTTCAGACACAGAGAGAAGAACTGAGGTCTCTTCCCAGACAATCTTTCCTGGGTTTTACTCCAGAGCCCCTGGCTGAGTGTAGCTCCCAGTCATGTAAGAGCAGAGCAAGGCCTGCTTGGGGTGAACAGAACACTGAGTATATCCACAGGTGAGATTGAATTAAGATAAATGCAAACACCTATGAGTATGTCACTATGATCACATTCTAGGTAATGAAGATCCTTTCCCAGCCTGAAATGGATTGACTTAACAAGAGAAACACATGAGGGCTGAGTCCTGCTGGACCAGCAGCTGAGATCCTTTAGGAAGGTATTGCTGAGATACTTCAGAGAATCACAGGATGGTTTGGACTGAAAGGGAGCTTCAAGATCATCTAGTTCCACTCTCCTGCCATGGGCAGGATACCTCAGGTGGTACTCAGTAGCTGAATCACATAATTTGTGATATATTTACTACAAGCTGAAGCACTCACTGGACTCCAGTGTTACCACAACAACTTTGTACCCTCTAACTACAGTGGGAACTCTGACACCTACATGTAGCTGCCTAGAAGTATCCAGAGGCTCCATCCAGCACACTGAATCAGTAACCACATAGTCAAAGAGCGCTTCTCATCTCTTGGTCTCAAAAAGCAGTAGAAAGGAGCACAGTATTTTGCCTGTAGTCACCACCGAGACACAGCATGTGTTTAAAATACTTGAAAAAGTTATTTCTGCAGCTGACACTTGATCTATATATCACGTTCAGCTCCACCAAAAACACAGGAACATATATCTGAATTATTGCACTGTACCAAGTTTGGGGCAGATTGTAACCCAGGTTGTCTGAAGGTAAGTGATATAAGTTGTTATCTTCAAGTGATTTTCTCTCTCTACTGACTCTCAACAGCCCCCCTGACTAGTAGACAAAGGTCCAGGACATTGTCTACTCCATCTCTTCATGATCGACCAGACACACACTGACTGTAACAGAAGCTTCTATGCACACATGCACTAAATTTAGGTGTCTTAGTTTGTACTTTATTAAAGTTCAATCCTCATCCACAGCATCCAAGAGCTTCCACAGCATAGCATCAGCCTCTTTCACTGCAAGCCAGACTGTGCATTTATATCACATTTGCAACAAATACAGTCAGCTGTGGCAGATCAGCTGGAACGTGGCAGTTTGGAAAAGCAGGATGACTTTTTTGTGTCTCTGAACCATAACTCTTAAACAGCTCAAATGCAAACATGTAATTTGCATTCTTGCCAAATCAAAGAATAAGACACTTAAATCCTAATGTAGATTGATGAGAACTTGATACAGGAAGATAGTTTTTATTACAGCTTTTTAAGCCTGTCTCTCATCTAGATGGAGCTGAAAGCAATGTGGAAACATACTGGGAATTGTTTTCATTACACAAACCAACCTGGCTAAAATCAGAACCTTACTGACATGTCTTCACTTGGCTGAACCAATCTGGAAACTGTAGGTTTGGTGACTACAGTTGCACAGGTACAAAACTATTTACTTCTGGAATAGTTCAGGTCACCTCTGATCAGGAAAGATGAACTGGAAATCAGGATGGTGCAGAAAAGAGCACTGGGATCATCTAAGAAATGTGGAACTTCATGCATAGGAGGAGAGGCCTTGGTTTAAGTATCAAAACAGAAGGTGAAAGCTGATATGACTATTCAAACTACAGGATGATGTTGCCATAAGGACAAATGGGTACTAGCTGTCCATGAATAAATTTCAGATGGACATTAGAAAGGAGTTTCAACTGTCAGAAGAGTGAAGGTTTGAAGCAGCTTTCCCATAGGAATAGTTATGGCAAGAAATCTAACCCCTTTTATAAAGGAGCACATCAAATTTATGAACAGATTACATTAAATGGCTGGAGTAGCATATGGCTGGATTCGTTGATCCACAAGGCTCCTTTCAGGCTACCTCAGAGAAAATTTTAGAATTCGATTTTCAAATGCCCTTTATAATTTCTGTATGTAATACTGAGCGTAGAAATACCCCCATTTTGTATCTAAGTCATCTTTTGTGTTATTTCCACCTTGGACAAATAAGGGAAATAATTGAAAAGCCACAGGAAAAGCTGATTTTATGACATTACAGACATTAAAACGAAAAGATAAGGTAAAAGTCCATGTGCATCTAATCCTTTGTAAGATTTTAGTATTAGACCCTCAGGAACATCTATTTGCATTTTAGCTACTAAAATCTGACCAATGTGTGCCAGGCTTACACACTAAACACAGAGAATGAGCACAACAATTACTGCACAATTCAAAGCATGTCAGTGGCACATGAAGCAGCATAGAGAAGAAATATCTGGGAAAGAATCAAATAAGCTAGTTCCAGAAATGAAAGCATCATATCTGTATTAGCCCAGAGTTAAGCTCAGGACAATTTTCTAGATTTAGTTATTCTGGAATGAAATCCAGTTCACTTAAATCCCATTTTTGTCACAGACAACAAACTAGTCCATATATTGTACAGTTCCTAAGTTCATTAAATGCACTAGAACCTTTTCTGGACTCTTATATGCATCATTCAAACTCTGTTGCGATCAAAGTTCTAACCTTTCCCAAGTCTACATGACTGTGCCTCCACCAAAGTCTTCTAGAGAGGGCTTCAGAGTTAGAGGTAGCAAGGACAATGATCTGCCTTTCTCCTGAATCCAAAAGTTACAGAAACTAGAAGATATTGAATCCAGGGAAAGTGAGGTCACATTTTTCTCAGTATTTTAACCAGCACATCACAAACCAGGTTTTTTGGTTTTTGTTTTTGTTTTTGTTTTTGTTTTTGTTTTTGTTTTTGTTTTTTTTTTGTTTGTTTTGGTTTTTTTTTTTTTTTTTTTTCTGGTCAGTTGTGGAGCTGTAGACAGACACAAGGAAAAAAAAAAAAGAATAAAATAAAAGCATACAAAAGTCTAGTGGTCAGAGATAGAGCAGGGATGTCACATCCTGCTCCTGGTAATGCAATGCAAGTTGTGTATTCCAGGACACAGGTTCACGGAGGAAAGGGAGACTACACTCTGTCTGACCTTGACTTTGGGATCAGGGAATTCTTGGTGGGAAATGACAAGTCAAATATCCTCAAGATTACACAAACCCCAGGACCAGGCTTCTGGGGAGACTGTCAGACATGATGCCATTGTTATATAAAACCTGGGCACATGGTTCCTCTCCATTCTGCATTCCTTATGAGAACATGGTGGGTGGCCTGGATCCTACACTATTGCCATTACTTGTAGTTTACTTCTCCTTCTTTGCACTCTCAGAAGAGACACACAGTTAAACAAAATGGGTTGTTCTCAGTAGGTCTTCAGAGGCAGTTCTCTCTATATGGTTATGTTATGTGCACCTCTTGGAGGCAGGTACCTAAATTTTTCTTCAGGAAACTCACGGATTGAGCAGACTGAGTTTTGGTCTCCCTCCCTCCCAGGTCCTACAGGATCCTGGGTCTGGGCTGTTGTCCCTACATAGCTCAGCAGCTGTCTCCACAACAGAGCAGATCACAGCTGTCTGTGGTTTAAAAACCTCGCATCAATCACCTTGAAAAAAGAGTTTTCAGGATACTTAGAGACCTCAGCTCAAAGCAACGGACTGCCCTGGGCCTGAGCAAGAAGAAAATTTACACCTGTTGAAAACATAAAAGAAAGGGTGATGAGCTAATTCAAAAGTATAAATGTGCAAATAGAATGGAAAAGACCATTCAGATCAGACTAGATCAGATTTGGCCCCTGATCACTGCTCCCCAGGTTTAATCTGCCAGCTTTTCTACCTGAGCATTATTCAGGAACAAGATCCAGGAAGCAGCATAGTCAAACCAAGTTGTTCCTTCAAATCTTTCTTGTTAATCTCTCACTTTTGCCACTTTGACATACTCTTGGTCACGGTGTAAGACTTCTATTTATTTGATGAAGATGTGCACCACTATTTATCATACACAGTTACATCCACTGACTGGCAAAGTGTTAAAGACCGTCATAAAATGTGTAGCACTTAGAATTCATCATGTCACTTCTCATCTGCCTCCAAAAATTCCATCAGGTTTGTCAGAGATGATTTTATGTTCCTGAAACTCTCCCAATTCCTTTATATCAGCTCATATTTTTCCAGATGTTTTGTGATCTCATCCTCTGCTAATGTCTCCAAGACCTTGCCTACTGTCAAAATCAAACTTTATTGCAAGCCTATAAGTCCCTGATTTCACCTTAGTCCTCTTCGTATGGAACGGGTTTACATGTGCATTGTTCTTGTCCCTTAGTACTCCTTCCTGTTACAATAAGCTCCTAAGTATTCTTTAGCTGACCAGCATCCTCTTCCATCATCTCTTTCATGAGATTCAGGTGTGACCAGGTGAGCCCTACAGCTGTCTCCTCTTCCCAGTGATTTTTTTTGGTTTGATTTTTTTAAGATTGATACTCAAATTGCTTTTGCTTTCAGAATCTTTTGTTTTAATTTCTGGCACTGTATTTTGTTTCTTCCTGGAGACCTACTTATCACTGATGGTAGAAGACTGAGGCTGAAGTAATGATGATACATTAACTAAGACAATCCACAGACTGACCATTGTTTATAGAGCTTTTTATGTCCAGACAAGACTGGTAGTGATAAAAAATAATGAACATCAGGTGTCTTCTTACTGCTTTACGTGCCAGTGAAAAACTGTTCAATTCACTGAAATTTTTATCTGGAATATCAGACTGGCAAATGGTTCAGAAGTTCTGTGGTTGTGTATACCAGAATAATGTTTGTATGGATGTGATGGTCACAACTAAGGGATACAGTAGTTACAAATCAGCTAATTTGTCCACTATAAACATGTTCAGACCCACAAGAAAACAGCACACCAGGTTTGCATTGAGACATTCCCTCTTCTCATCCCAGAAATGAGAAGTCTGGGGCCAGTCTCGGGGCTAGAGGAGTGATTCGAGTCCAGGAATCTTGCAGTCCTCTACCATCCCCAAAAGATGTCACTTACTTTGGAAACATCCTGTAGAATTATGTTCTGATAATAATAACTAAACCCATTGGGCTACATAATTGCTGCAAAAATGCTTAACATTCAACAAATTGTAAGGCCCACTTGTGATTCATCCTGTCAAATTTTGTGGACAAGATGTAACTTCATTTGGAGATTATTTGCAGTATAAAGATACCTAGTTGTAGTTACATAAAATTTACACGTGTGTTGAGGTTTTTTTTCCATAGAGGAAAAATCTCATTTTAAAGCCAAAAACTGGCAGTCTATTGTTGAATGGGCTTACAGTTCCTCAAACCAGGCAAGGAGCCCTTTTTGTCAGGTCAGTCAAAAGCTTCATGCAGTGAAAATCGTTTGGCTGGATGCAGAGATCCTTCTGTAAACAGGGACTGGTCAAACAGAGGACCTGCACAGGACTCTTGCTCCTTTGACTAACTGCAGGGTTTAGTTGCTCATGGACTCCGTTTAACACCTTTCATGTGCTTCAAAGATGAGTAAGTTAAAGGTAGAGAAATTGCCTTACAATGAGGGAGGATAAAAGTTTTTACTATGGAATCACTCATTTTATTTAACAAAACCTGAATTCCTCCCTCCAATCCCATTGTGACACATATGAGGTTATCAGAGTGCAAGAGGTGTTTGGGTCAGTGGGGTCACATGGAGTCTGATAACGCAGGTTCAAGTCTGCTTAGCTACAGACTTGAACAGTTCACATGGATTGAGATTTTACAGTAGGAAATTTAGGGATCACAACTTTCAGAGATGTAGGACTATGTTTGATTTATTGCTGCTCTGCTTTGTAGGAAATTTCCACAAGGACTTGCACAAGGTTTTTTTGTTTGTTTATTTATATTCCTCTTCTCCTCTCCACCCAATGAGCATAAGGTTCCTAATATAGCTCCTAATACAGTTTTACCTCTCTCAGCTTCCTATTCCACCTGAAAAGTGGGGATAATAGCACTGTCCTCCTTAATTGGTGTGATTTAAAACAAATGCACTGAGCACAAATGCTACCACTTAAGATAATGGAGTTTGATGGCAATTGGGTACCAACAGATATAAATAACCACTAGATGGGACCCCACAGACTTTCAAGTTTTTAGTAAATTATTTGGACAGTTTAGATTATTCTGCCACTCAAAACAGGACAAAGTTTCCTTGGTTGGCAGAAGGATAAGAATTGTGTAACAGATAAGTGTCCTTGAATAAGAACCCCATATATCTCCAAGCATTACTCATTTTTAGCACATGAGGTATAAGAGAGTTGAAACCAGTGATAACTTCCCTTCTTGCTGAGTTTGTGCAAACATTTCCTGAGGCTTCCAGTTTTACCACAATAGAAAGCTTTTAAAGCTTAAATAGAAATAACTTGAATTATTAGCATTGGTCCCCCAGCCCAACCACAAGCATGTCTGAGCAGCTCTTGCTGATAACACACTGCAACAACTACATTTTCCTCACACTGTCCACAAAATAAACTGATACTTGTGATTACCACACAGTGGGAAATCGCTGATTTGATGGACTGTTGTCCCCAAATAACCTTTCAGCTTCTTCGCTGCCTTTTTAGCCTGATCATTTCAACACAAAATGAAAACAATTTCTCAGTGAAACCACAGGTTAGACACTTTGTTAACAGGTATTTATGGTGCCCTGCTGAAATTGGTGGCTCTCTGCGATGAATAACAGGAGCAGATATGGCCCTCTGTGACTGAACTTCAGATGCGAGGGTCCTCACACTCTTTGCATGGAAGAATGGCCTTGGAAGCCAACCCACTGGTTTCACCTCCACCTTCAGCACTGCACAACCCAAGGGGCCCCAAAAGTACAGGAGGGCAGATCATAAAATAGAGACCTCATTTCCTTCCCTATGTGAGCAGAGCATATGTACTCCATTCCAGCTGAAGGCCAGTAGCATTTTATAACTCAGTGAACTTTCTATCTCCTTTCCTGATACTGATTCTCCTCCAGTTTCTATCAGTGGTCAGCCATGACATTCTCCTCCCATATGTACATAGATCATTAGGAAATGCTGACTAGTCCTTAAGACACCTCACTTTTAAACCCACTCCTGGCCCTGCAGTTCACCTTTGGGTGTTCAGTTATCGCCCCTTCACTTTTCCAGTCCCTATTTCTCTCTTTCATCATGCATCTGCTCACATGACACGACATGAAAGATGTCAAAGAAGACTTGGCAGATTTCTTAGTTTAGGTTTGAGCCAAGTACAGATGTCTGATCAAAGATCCAACCTGGGTTTATGGGAGGCCACCACAGATTTATATGCATTTCTTTGTCTATGCAGTTGAGGACATCAAGAGACATGTTGTAGCCACATATCTCACTCATGATTAGTCATTCTTTTTCCACAGAGGTTTCCACATAGTGTTCTAGATTTCATGGAATCGTTAAGCTTGGAAAGTGCCTCTAAGATCCATGGAGTCCAACTGTTCACTCAACACCACCACATTCACCACTAAACCATGTCCCCAGGCGTCACATCCACATGCCTTTTGAACACTTCCAGGGATGATGATTCCACCATTTCCCTAGGTAACCTGTTCCAATGACTGACCACTGTTTCAGTGAGGAAATTTTTCCTAGTATCTAATCGAAATCTCTCCTAGCACAACTTTAGGCCGTTTCTTCTTGTCTTCATGATTTGCCACAAGTTAGATACCAATATCCTTTGATCAGAGCTCTGATCTTGTTGGTCCAACATTTTACCAGCCAACCCAGATCTCATTCAGGTTTTATATTTGCAGTTGGCTGACTCCAGTGGCTTTATACTGTCCAGACGAATGTGTGGTGTGGATGGACATTCCATAATGAATGATGAGGAGTGAGACACTCAGCACCCACCAAACAGAAAGAGAGGAAGATCTCAAATCACTGGAATGTGTGTTAGCTGGCACCTTCCACTAGGCATTTCTCCATCTCCCAAGGTTTTATTTTCTCTGGAAGTCCTTCTTTTGCACCCTTGCTTTGTATCACATAATTTCCTTTACTCCATGCTGCTTTGTTGTGCCCATGCAGAATTACATTTGAAGTGGGAAGACTTATAAACAATTTAAATTCACATTTCAGGTAGAAGTTTTCTCCCATGGAGTCAAATGGAGCTGGAAGGTGCAATTCTTTAACATCCTTTACCAAACTCAGCTCTTACTGTGGTAATTAGGTCACCATGTTAAACCTTTTGTGGTCATATGCAAATGGGAGCTAAAGGCACATGGTAAATTAGCTCATTTCAGCCAGATCAAGGCTCATTAAATAGTTATTTGTTGCTCTTGGGGATTCTCAATTAGCCAGTTACTTCTTCTGCTAGAGCTTTAGAAGGAGCTGGGATTTTGATAAGCTACTGCATATTAATAAAAGTGTCTTATGGAAGGCTGTGCTTTGTCATTTCCAAACTATGCGAGTGGTCCTAACATCCCAAATTCTTTACATGCTTCAGGAGACATAAATGGCACCAGCTTTTGGTGGCTTTAGGACACAATTCCAAGTCTTGATAACTAGGCTTCCAGAGGCAAAGTAAGTGATTCCATAGTAAAATCTTATTCCATTCACGTGCTAGGGAATGGGAAAGCTGTCTTTCATTTCAACTGAGAAGGATAAGAGAAGGTTTTCATATTTGAATATTTTTTCTTTTCTCTTTTTTCATCCTTCTCCAAAGAAAGAAAAAAAAAAGGTATTTTCCAATCAATTAATTTCTTCTTAAAAATATTTGCCTTCTTTTTTCCAAGTAGACCCTCTAATAATCATCATTATGATGAACATCTTCTTTCTGTTCTAAAAAATTATGGACAACGTTGCATTTACAAAAATTTCTGCAGAACTGCTACAAAAACAGTGGGACTAACAGGAAGAACTGAATAGGTTTAAGTCTCAGCAAGATACAGCATCCATAATGCAAAAAAGCAAGGAAAAAGGTACCTATTACTGTAATATTTAACTTTAAGAATGGAAGAATGGAACGACTTGAAAATGAGGAGGTCAGGGTTTTTTTAGGAAATAGAAAAGCACAGCTAAAAGGCTCAAATGACTGCAGTTACTATGGAGACTTTTAAAGATGAGGTACTGTAATGATTTATGATATTGATCAACTAAAATATTCCCTAAAATTTCTCATGATTTTACCCCCCTTTAAAAGCTCAGAAGTTTTTTATAAAGGAAGGAAAAACAGCAACAAATACTACGTTCGATTAAATATGAAACATTAATAAAACAGGACAAGAAATAATTTGAGGAAACTTATGCCAAAACCATTTAAAAACACCCTAAGAAAAATCTTCCAAACGCTTTTCTTTGAAAACCAGAGAATCCAAAGAAGTAACAGTTAATTCAAAGACAGTTCTAGACAAGATAAGACCACAGCAGAAAAGCAAACTTTTTTTTCCAGAAGCGGTGAGAGGTTCTTACAAGAAAACTTACCTCTGTGGTGGATTAAGCTCAAGAGCTGTGTCAAGATAAAGAGTTATTAGCAGAAATTTTAGAACAAGCCAATAAAATGTAACAGTAAGAAACAACCCAAACTGGATGTCATTCATGCACAAGTTCTGAGGAAACTCACTCACAAAGCAGCAAACCTCCTAATTGTGATATGGGATCCACCACTTATATAGTGATTTCACTGTATAAGTATTTTCACTGTAGACAAGAAGACTACAGCGTTTATAAAGTTATCTTTTTCTTTAAAGCTCCAAACATCATCTTGGGAATGCCAGATAATATTCTAACTTCTCTTTAATGCACATTGGTTGACATTGTATTAAATTTCCCTGGAAACATTCTAGGTCAGATTGGACAGTGCTCTGAGCAGTCTGAATTCTAGATGTAGCAAAGTATTCTTAAGAAATTAATCTTTCATGATGTAATAAGAAGTATCTTGACATGGGTTAATGGTTGAAAGGTTGGAAAGAAGTTAAGGACTGAAATAAATGGCTGGTTTTAAGAATGATACCCAACAGAGAGATGAGGTAAGGCTTGTGCTGTTCAACCTATTTGCAGAAGATCTAGGAAGAGATTGAGGGGAGCAAATAATGGTTTATCCAAGGTCATCAAAGCTGAAATGTATTCATGAAAAAAATTCACCAGATAATAAAGTGACAAATCAAATGCAACATCAATAAAATAGCACTGGGCGCATATAAAAATATTAACTGAGTTATGTGCAATAATGGAGTACAAAATATCTTTTACCACCCAGGAATGACATCTGAGTCACCAAGGTTAATTCTCTGGAAATCTTGTCTGTGCTGTGTCATGTCAGATAACAAGTGTATTAAGAATTCTTAGGAAAAGAAATTACAAAAGAGCAAAAAGATGATCACACAACTGTATATATCTAAGTCTGGCAACACCCTGAACAGACTGATTTAAATCTAGTTGCTTAATTTGCATTTTTTTTTAGTAGCTGTTTCATTTGCATTCTCTTCTTGAGGATGAGTGGTGATGAATTTTGCTACTTTTGAGGCACTGGTGTCTCACAGGTACAAAGTAGTAACGTTGACATTTTCTCTACGGACCCCTTTTGTTTTGGCGAACCAGGGAATGCTAAGGGAAGTATCAGCTTAGGAGGCACTCCTTTGCCATCCTGACTGGATTCCTTGGTATGAAAGCAGTTATTATTATTATTTTATGGGGAAGGAATTTTTTCATGTGGCTGAAACAAGATGCCATCTGAATCTTGTTGCTTGTTTTGCCATTCCCTTAACATCAGATTTTACCTAAATTTCTCTGTGCCTTAGTTTCAGGGTACAAAATAGAGTGAATATTTCTTCTCTTTTCCATGAGGCTCCTGGGATGCTTATCTCATTGCTCTGTGCAAAGCTGTTGGAAACCTGAATATTAAAAGTGCAAATAATTAGAGGTCATTAATATTAGCTAATGCTACCCTTGCCTCATGTAACAATTTAACTTTGGAAAGTCAAGTCTCCATAAAAAAGAGAAACCCTTCTTTGTACTTGGTGTGGATGGATTATGATCATTCTAGGACTCTAGTTATGTTTGTTGGCATAAACTTAGAGAAGTTTCAAACAGCCAAAGTAAAAATAAATCTTATTATTGTACATTTATACTAAACAGGGTTCACAGTTTCCTCTTTATTTTTTTTAGATTGCTATTTTGATTTTTTCCCCTGAAAAACAAATACTGGAATATAATGTTATTTTAACTTTGAAATTTATGGTCTTCCTGACAACAGGTAGTCACAGTTGCATTCTTGCAAAAGAAAACAAAATTAAAAATATAGACACAGGAAATAAAATTAATTTTAAAATATATGAAAACATTTATTCTGTGCATCAGCCCAAGTGAACAGACAAGTCTCTGACTGATACCCACCACAGACTGCAGTTTCTTGAATTGATTGATTAATAGGACAGAAATGAGGAGGTGTGAATTTATTTTGGACTTCAACAGGGTTGAACAAGGTTTGGCACAGTTCAGCTGGGCTTAATCTGCATTTTAAAGTCTATGAACAGTGACCACCTACTGGCACCCTTCAGTGTGTTAGGTCCCATAGAAAGGAAACATTTTGCACTCGACTTCATTTCAGCTAATGTTCCTGGATTTATAAAGGTACTAAAAAGGCAACAGCAATCTGATTTCAAACTAACAAAATACCCCTTTTCCCTTAGCGGGATTGAAACTCAACAGAAGACTCAAGGAAGGAGGAGAAAGGTAGGTGGGATTGGAGAAACAATTTCTCATTGTTTGGAGGTAGATTGTTCTTTTGAGGGCGACATTACCCTGAAAATAAAATTAAATTCCTTTCTGGTGTTTTCACCATTAAGCATCAAGATTTTCATTTAACTGCGTGAAAGGTAGTAAAGAAGTAATAAATAACAGTTCAAATGGGAAAAAGCTGCAGAGGAGGAAAAAAAATGCTGAAATGCTGAGAATTTTATCTGAGCTAAAAAAAAAAAAATGGAAGCAGAAAGATCTCACTGTATTTTGCAGCGAGGATAATTAAAAACAAAGGCGTCTTTTAAGACAGAGCAAACATTCCCCACCATCTCCTTTTTCTGGCAAAGCCAAGAAACACCCTCTGAAGTGAAATAACCATAACAAGAAAAGGCATCTTCTTGAAGAAATTTTGACTCATAGTTTACTGCTTTATAAGCAGTTCAATAGAAAGATGTTCCACTCCAGGGCAACAAGTCAAGAATCCACATTTTTAATGCTAGTTTAGCCTCCTATGTGATTATTTTTACAACATGTGCAATTAAAGACAGATTTTTCAGCTCCCTGATTGTGACCGGTTAGAAAAGGTTTTGCACACACACAAACGCAGAGGGAAGGAAAATGCCACCTCTCCCTGTAATGGTCTTCATTAAAAACAGCTTTGGCCAGCTTCTGTTTTATTTCATTTTGATGATTTAAACTTTCCTTCTCTAGTAGGTGGTGTTTTTTTCCTTCCTTCCACTTCACTGGCCCAAAGGAAAAATCTAATAGTCCAAACTCCAGCATTTTCAATCGTTTGTTCAGGAAGGGGTTGTCATGTTTTCGGTGGAAAGATGGGGCTGGGATGGGAGGGACAAAGGGAAAACTCAAAACCCACAGAATCACTGCTCAAGGCCAAGGTTATCAACACTCAGTTGTGGGGGGAGTTTCATGCTGCTCCCAGTAGCACCATAGACTTGGAATGGGAAAACTGGTCACCCCTTTCCACTCTATTGCACCTGCTGGAGAATAAATGGCTAAAGGCACAAGTTCACCTTCCAGGCCTGATTAGCTGCCTATAAGCTTTTTTTTACCCTAATCTGCAAACTTTGTCCATGTATTTATCTTAGTTGTCCAGCATGATTTTGAAAAAAAAGTATGCCACTGACCATGAAATTTCCTACTGTGCCTTTCAATGCTTCAGCACTTCTATTACCAGGAGTTTGTCTTTGCAAACAAGAATTGCCTTGTACAAGAAAAAGAGCAGGAAAAAAAAAATTCCAGGAATTATTTTGTCAATTCACTGTAGTGTTTTTATAGACATTGACTTGTTTCCTGGTAAAACATGACCGAACAAGAAATTATCATTACTATTAAACTACATTCCAGGTCAAAATTTCTGTGAATCCATCTCTTTCAAGGGGGGCTCTGGAGATAAATTAGTTTCCCTATGATCTAAAAGAAAGGGACACATAAAAATCATAGCACTGAAGGTAAATGTTCTTTCTTTCCTTTCCCTTTCTGGACAAATCTGACTCTGTTCAAGGGATGTGTTTATCCCAATGCTGAACTGGTGTGGACAGGAGCCTAGCTTTGATCCTGCTGGAAACATCCATAGCATTTCAAAGTGATTCAGTGTGGGCTAGTATAGAAGGGATATATTTGTAGCTGCCATCCCATTTGCTTGCTAGGATGGGAATAACCCAGAGGTTTGGCAATGTGTCCTGGAGGGAATGAGGATTTTGGGGCTGTGCTTGGTTAAAGAGGGGTACAGGCAGAAATCCTCCAGTTTCAGGCCCCAATATCCCCCATACCATCAAAGAGGAGCTTATCATGGCATTGTGTTTTTATCAGCTGGCTCAGGTTCCCCCAGTGCCTTTAATTTGCTGGGGTGGCCCAAACCTCAGTGTCCAACAGTTTAATTTGGATTGTTTTTTTAAAAAAAAACCCAAAACACTAATTTTTCCCTTACTCCTTTAGCACCAAAGCCTCGGAGCCATAGGCAGCATGAAGCAGGAATGCCATACTGCCCAGACCTTCTTTCTTGGGGTGGGTTTGGATTTATAACTTGCTAAACCATGTCCCAGTGGGAAGGTGGGAGGCTCCGAAGCCGCTTTGTGTGTGTGTGTGTGTGTGTCCATGCACGTACACGGGAAGCGCTGGAGCTCTTAGGGCTCTCCAGGACTCTTTGGAGAGAAATCCAGACCTGGAAACAAAAAAGAAGGTAGCATTCATGCCCAAGCACATAGTGGGGGTAAACATATTTTGTAAATGGAAGTTTGTTACTCACATTGTACGACGGGAGCTGCTGTTTACCCACCGCCGCTAGGATGCCGACGTTGCCAGAGGCTGAACGATTCAGCGGCGATCACTTATAAATAGTACTGACCAGAAACAGAAACAGTGAAGAGTTTTCATTAAAAAAAAAAAAGCCTTCAATAATTTTTTCATTTACTTTAGGGGAAGAGTTAAAACTACGTACTTTTATTGATATTTCCTTTTTTCCCCTTGTCTTATCTCTACACTGTTGTATTCCTCTTCTAATTTTGTTAAGCTTTGGGGTTCAATTGAATTTTTAAAATTTTATTTTAAAATTGTTTTGTTTTATCTTATTTTATTTTATATTCTATTTTACTTTGTTTTACTACTGCAAAAAGCAGCAAGGGCAGAAAAAATAAAAGAAAAGAGAAATAACGAAATACAGAAAAATCCTAGCAGTTGAGCATTTGTTGAAATCTCGAACTCCCATTTTTTAATTAAAACAGGTTTTAAAAAAAACCTCCCATTTTGCCAGAGACAAATTTTTGCTATTAAAAAAAAAAGAAAAAGCTTCTAGAATCCCTGATAATAATAGTTTATGGATGTTTAGAACCTGTTGGTAGATACAAAATTACTACCCCTTTGCTCTAGTGAGATGGAGTTGCTCAGGAAAGTTAAAACTTTACAGAAAAAGGTAGAATAATCCCTCCATGCACTAAACTTTCCTGAGAACCTCCCTTAAATTCTCCACTCTACAGGTCAGCCCTGGATACTATTAAGAGGAAGAAAGAAGGTAAATGTGTGAGGAATCTGGATTTTGCCCTCCAACCAGTGAGGCAGTGTGTGACAGAACCGCCGTTCCTGGTGATACTGGTTCGCATCCTCCTGCCCAACACAGCAAAATCTCCCCATCCGCACTGAAATTAAATACTGCAAATTCCAGGTCAGGCACTCACTCTTTTTGAAAGCTAAAGTGATCGTTTCCCTGTGCCCAGTTTTGATTTCCTGAGCATAAAAGTAACGTGTGTTCTCCAAAGCGTTGGCCCACACAAGCTGGGCAGGTACCCACAGGTCTTGAAGGTTTCTTTTATGAATCTCACTGGAAGTGTGGCTTCAGAAACCAGATAAAAATCTACCATAAGTCAACGGGAGCTTTGCTTGTGCAAGGACTACAAGACCACAGAGCATAAAAGCCAGGGGATCTTTCTTTTTGCTTCTTACAGGATGATAATCCATGGTCTTTTATTAAAATTATGAGTTTTACTTGCAAGACAATGGGCAGATGACCAGTTCCTGAGAAAGAAAGGAAAAAAAACGGGTGCAGGGGATGGAAAATAAAAAGAAGAAAATCAAGGGCAATATTTTTCTTTTTGAAAATGATCAATGGAGGAATGGATGCTCCAATTGCAGCTCCTTCCCAGAACATCCTCAGCCTGTTGTCCCTTTTCCTCCCAGCTCACAGGATCATTCTTTCTAATTAGGCAGCAAATACAAGGAGGGAAAGCTAGTAATTTTTTTCCTTTTCCCTAAATGAATAGAGTTTTTTCTTGTTCCACAAGGTGGCAACATCGCTTCAGAGCTCGCAGCATCCTCCATGGTACAGACAGTAAGAAACTTCACAACTTTTAAGCTATTTCAAACATGTTCTTTGGGATGACTTAAACATAAGGGGAAAAAAAAAAGCCATTGTTGCAATTTTCATCATTTTAATGTTTTTTAAACATGTGATTTAAAATTATATCTACCATTTTTGTACATTTTACTGTGTATACTACCTGTGCGATCTTATTTTTGTTGCAGATCTTGCTGTACAGATCACCAGAGGGAAAGGCTGATTTAACAATTTTTCACTGAGTGGAGGCTCAAATCTAAAATAAGGGTGGCCAAAATAAGAAATGGAACAAAACTGAGCCTTGATCTTTAGGGTTGATAAATAATCATAGTTTTATTTAGCATTTTTAACCAGTGTTTAACTTTGCTTTTAAGTAACTTCTTAGAAGCCAAACTGTGACTTGGAGACTGTTCTTTCACATATCTCTTCTCTCTGTTCCTAACTCCTATTTTTTTCCCTAAAAAATTGGAAACAGTATCTCTTCACTAATGGTTGCAGAGGTATTTCTTCTGTGGAAGTTGAAAGGAAAGGAAAGAACTCCACCTTCCTAAAAAGTATAACTCAGACCCTCTTCTTGGTCTTAAGAGTACTAAGGACACAAAAGTATGACAGATATGAAAAATGAAATAAAAGAATATGGATGTTGTGAAGTTAATGGCAAGTGCAAAGCCCTTCATTTCCCACACTAGATCACGCAGGCTCTGATATAGTAAAGAGTGTGAATAATTTGGCACATGTACCTGACATCCTATTAGCCCCCCTAGATCAGAATGAAAATGGTTTGTAGACAATGGTGGGCAATGTCAGTGGGTGAAGAGCAGGAGAATCAATCCAAGAGCCCTACCAGATTGAAAACAGTGGGTCCAGCTGGCCCAGAAGGCCAATGGCACCTGGCTTGTATCAGACACAGTGTGGCCAGCAAGACCACGGCAGTGACCATCCCCCTGTGCTGGGCACTGTCGACGTTGAGGTGCTGGTGCAAGTCCAGAGCAGGGCAAGAGAGCTGAGGAACGGTCTGGAGCACAAGTCTGATGAGGAGCAGCTGAGGGAGCTGGAGAGGCTCAGCCTGGAGAAAAGGGGTTCAGGGGGGAACCTTGCTGTTCTCTACAGCTCCCTGAAAGGAGGGTGGAGTTGGGGGGAGGTCAGTCTCTGCTCCCAAGTGACAAGTGGCAGGACAAGAGGAAACAGCTTCAAGCTGTACCGGGGAGGTTTAGATTGGATATTAGGAAAAATTTCTTCACCCATATGGTTGTCAGGTATTGAGACAGGCTACCCAGGAAAGTGGTGAAGTCATCATCCCTAGAAGTGTTCAGAAGACATGTGGATGTGGCACTTGGTAACATGGTTTAGTGGTGAACATGGTGATGCTGGGTTAACTGTTGGACTCCACAATCTTAGAGGTTTTTTCCAACCTTAATGATTCTGTGACTTCACCAGTTTATATCAACTTCAGCTGTGAACCCAAGCAATGCTCCTCTAACATTCCAACCACATCTCCCACCTGCTCCATTGGCAGCCATGCTTTGTACGAGCTCTTTGATCTCATCAGGTATGTCTGCATTAGAGCAGCTCAAGGGATGTCCCAAGACCAGGTTATCCTGCTGTGGATAATGTGGATAATCCTCCATTGCTGCAGGACATCTTCATGGCCAGTTTTGGGATACCTGTGGAGCCAAGACAATGTGTTTCACAATCTTTGTGCAAGCTGCATTCCTCCCAGCTGCCCTTGCAATGAAGATTTGGAACCGGATGACCTGTAAAGTCCCTTCCAGCCCAAACCATTCTGTGATTCCACGGTGTGTGGTACTGGCTCTCCAGAGCAATGTGGGAAATGCATAATGCATAACGTGTTCAGAGAGTAGGTTTATCATGAATACAGGCCTCTGGTCTGGGAATAACCCTTCCAAAGCACACAGCCAGGCTTATTCCAAAGGGTTGTTGGCAGTATCAAGCCTGGTGTTGGTGAAATGTTTCTGCTCGTTTGCTGGAGCCAACTCACTGTTGATATAGCCCTGAGATAAGAGCTGAGGACAGACAGTGTCTTTCATTAACCCCTCTGCAATCACCAAATTTCTTGCTGCTCAGAAGCGAATCAGAAGTGGGGGCTTTCCACTGGCTTTGCCTGTCTCTTCCCTAGCCAAGTTTATCCACCAATCCATGGAGAGAAACCATATGTTTGTTTTTAGATGGGCTGTGGAGCCCAGAGATGCCTTAATAAGGGACACTAAATTGATTTGTATATAAATGAATAACTGGAGAGGGCAATTCAGCCCTGGATTCTCTAAGGAAATCTTGGACATTGCTCTTGACTGACAGCAGAGACTGGAGCTGGGCGTGCCGAATACAAAGCTGCTCCCATGTTTGCAGCTGAGCAGGCTTTAACTTTTCCTTTCTTCCCCCTCTCCTCCCCCCTACTTTTTCCATTGTAACTCAGAGTGCATTTTTGCAAGATATCCCTGAAATTACTATTACTACATCGCGATATTAGATCAATGCAGTGGTAACACAGTCCAGATTGTTATGGCATTCGCATCTTGATGCCTTCCATACTGTCTTGCGGAATCCAACCTAATACCATGATTAAAATGCCTTTTCCATTTCTCCAGAGCACTCTCCCTGCTGCCATTACATAAACGTCTGCCTATCTAGGGTTTTGTACTGGCACCCAACACCGGGGTCTTTGAGAGTCTAATGAAAAGGACCTCCACTCATTAAAGGCAGATGAAGGTTCTTGCCAAAGCCTGGGATTAAATTAGAGTCTGTTCGGTTTCTCTTCTCACTGACATCATTATGAATCAGGGAAAACACTCCATTCAAGTGAGTTGTGTTACAGCAGTGTAAAACCAGAGTGAGTTCAGAATCAAGCTCGTTCATTTTAACACTAGTCTTCCTTCGTTTTCTCTGGCAGCTTTTTCCCACTCTACAACTCACCTGCCGAAAATAGCAGCCCTCGGTATAATGTAGTTCCTTCTCATGGACAAGCACTAATCTTCGGAGACAGGAACCCTTCAGAAGTCATACTTACGTGGGATAGGAGAGGTGAGAAAAATTACCAAAAGGTTGAAAAAAAGAAAAGGAGACAGTTGAGTATCATAGCCTTTGAAAGTAGCAGAGAGCCAAGTTTCCCAGAGAAACTGTGGATGCTCCATCCCCGCAAGTGTTCAAGGCCAGTTTATGTGTCCCTGACCATGGCAGAAGGGTGGGAACTAGATGCTCTCAAAAGTCCCTTCCTACCCACACCATTCCATGATTCGATGATTCTATAATCTCTTGTTTATGATTCTGTGGTTCTATGAGCTCTTGTTGAGAGCTGCAGCCTGAGTCTTGCACCCCTTTCCACACCCCTAGGAGAACTCAGACAACAGGGCAGATGCACAGGGAGGGGCATCATTGACACTACCAGATTTTCCAAGCCTTCTCTCCAAAGGGCTGTACTCACAGTCAGCTGGAAATTCTCATTCTTTTCCCCACACAAAAGCAGATGAGACCAGGTAGCAGAGAAGCTTCATTTTCCAGTGTCCTCAGGGATGAGATTAATCTTGCCACGAGATTAAATGTCCATGTGGAACTGTGACTCAGCAGTCCAGGCACATCATCAATAGGCTTAAAAGAGCACTTTGACACTATCTTGTTTAAGAAGCAGGGTGGTTCCCACCACACTGACAGCCAAGGAAGGAAGAAGGAAGTCCTTCATGACGATCCAACCAGTCTTAAATCCATTTCCCACAAATGTGAAGGTACTGGTTTCAGTGGGATCCCACAACACAGTTGGCATTCAACTGGGAAATCTTTGTTGGTGATATAATCCCAAGGTTTCCTGCATCATCAGTGAAGAAAAATAAATACTTTGAAGGGGTAATTTGGGTCTTAGGTGGGAAAAAAGGGCTTTTCCAGAGGGGTGGGATGAAGCTGGGACAAGAAGCCACTTGGGGAATCAAATGGAATTTTAAAGACTTGTCCATTAATATGTCTGTGTGTCCACAGATGTTATAAAGTCCCTTCCAAAAGCATCATACTATCATTCCACATAAAATCACAACTGCAATTCTGTGCCATTTTCACTTTAAAGCTGAAAAAAACATCTGATTTTCAGAATTCCCTCTAGAACGTCCTTATTAAACTAGGTCAGATCTGGTTTTTTTTAATAAGGACAGAGTTCTGGGAGATTTTTCAGTTTGAGGGATTTTTGTACATCTGCTGCCCACAGCAGCAGTGCCGGTTCGTGGAATCTTGAAGTACTGATTAAACTGCAGTGTGGTTTTCCAAGTGGTAGCTTGTACAAGGGTATTTTGGAGTATTCTCCAAATGTAACAAAAGAGAGTAGGACACTCCCCTACTTTATCTGTCTGTGAGCCCTGGAGCAACCCGGAATATGTTTAATTTGGTTTATAGCAAATGGAATTTTGCACCAACGTTACTCCCAGGCTACGCGATGGTGATGGGCTCTGTTCTCTGATATAGATGTTAGTGCCAATCTCACTTGTAGAGCCACATGAAAAGCCATGAGATCTAGTGTGAAAAAAACAGGAGATATGGAAAAAAAATTGCAATTATTAGAATTATTTATTACTGTTATCTGTAGAGGGAAATTAATGCAACTGGGTAAAATGAACAGATTTCATGAAATAGATCTGTAAAGTCCATGTGCAAGCACTGCCATGTCTCTCTTTTGTGATAAAAGAAATTATTTTTTTAGTTAGGGGATTAAGTAAAGTGTTCTTATAACCACAGTAATATTAAAATCAGTGTTAGTAATAATAATATCAATGATAACAAAGATAATTATAATAATAATAGTAGTAAAAATAATATTATCTCAATTGCACCTCAAATTAAGAAAACCCATACCAAACAATCAGCCAAATTGTCAACAAATTGTTCTCACTGATAACTTGCATGGAAAGCTGTTGGTTAAAGTCTTAGTGGAATTAAAACCTGGTGTTACCTTGAATCACTGTGGGATCTTAACGTCTTGTCCTTAGTAACTGAACACACAGAATAGAAAAGCTATTCTTGGCATCACCCACAAGCTCTGTGGAAGCACTTGGAAACACTAGAAAGTCAAAGGCAGTGCAAGGCTGACATGTGCTGTAGATTCACCAGGCAGAGGAGGAAACTGAGGCAGAGCTAAGTTATGCATTGCAGTCACACTGCAAATCCACAGAGCTCAGACTTACATGTCCCCCAGCACCAGGCCTTACAGCACAAGCATCACTCCTCGTGCACAGCAACGTTTCCAAGTAAAAGAGAGAGATCAAAAGCAAAAGACGGCCTTTCAGATATTCCATTTCATCTGTAAAGGCAAGCGTAGGAAGATTGAAATGATTTTTTTTTTCTTCTTACCCATTCGATTAACATATGTTTGTCTGTGTTTCAGTATTTCACCACATATTTATATGAAATCCCTCTGCCTGTTTTTTTTTTTCTTGGCCTCTCTACAGGCTTTTGCTCATGCTAGACCACTCCAAGAAACTTGCCCACAGTACACTATTCTCATCTGTGCAATCCCAAACCAGTTCCTGCACCTCACTCAGGCAGCATCCCAGTGCATCTTGGTTGTCTCTGAGAGTAGCAGATGCTTCTGCTTTAAATAACCCACAGATAATCCCCATTCTCCTCAATGAGCTCAGGGGTGTTGGAAAGCATGTACCACTCAGATCAAAAGTGAACCCAATTACAGCCGTACCACTGCCTTTTCCCCCCTTTGGGAAGGTGGAGTGAGTCGCAGAAGACAACACCCGGTTCCTCTGGCTGGCTCTCAGGGTTGTGGTTTCCAGCGATAAATTCAGCCCCTGGGCAATTTACTGAGGAATTACATCATGTGGTGTACAAGTCCTTCCACCAGCATTCAAGCCCCAGGAACTGATGAGGTTCAGTGCAGAGCATTCAGATTTGGTTTCTTTTTAATAACACTTACTGAACGTGAACAGCTTTAATGATCCCCAGCAGTCATTAAAATCTTTTCATCTTCAAAGTGCTCTACATATGCTAATTAATGCTCACAACCGTCCTGTGATGGTATTATTATCCCCATGTGGCAGCAAGGGAAATGGAAGCAATGAGGTTAAGTAATTTGCCTGAGGTCAGAGGGAGCTGATGACAAAGCCACAAGCAGAACCCTCATCCTCTGTTCCACCATGCATCTTCCTCCCACAGCACTGTCATCTGGTGCCCACAGCCCCAGCTCTGTTTTGTCTTATGTGAGCATGGAACAGGTACCAAGAAAAGGGTGAAAAACGACATTTTGCCTTCCATACCCACAGGCTCTGGCTATACCACCAAGCCTACAAGTGTGCCAGCCCACCTACCTCGTTACCAATGCACAAAATGCAGCAGCATAGGGCAATTTTCAGGACAAAGTTCCTGCTGCAGCTCCGTATGCCAACACAGGCCCAAACCACCCCTTCCTGTCCTCCAGACCCAGCAGCCCCAAAGCCAGTCATCCCACGGCTCAACCCACCAGATAATGACCCACAGTTACCTCTTTCTAACCGGTCTATGGACATTTTGGCTACATCAGTTCTAATAACTAAACCCACCATTTGAGACCAAGTGGGACAGTGTGGCCATATTTGTCTCCAAGTCTCAACTCTTAAGTCATAGAACCATAGAGTCCTAAAATGATTTGAGTTGAAAGGGATCTTAAAATCATCTCGTTTCAACACCCTTCCATGGGCAGGGATACCTTCCACTGTCCCAGGTTGCTCCAAACCTCATCCAACCTGGCCTTGGACACTTCCAGGGATCCAGGGGCAGCCACAGCTTCTCTGGGCAACCTGTACCAGGGCCTCACCACCCTCACAGCAAAGAATTTCTTCCTAACACTTAATCTGTATCTCTCTCTTTTAGTCTAAATTCATTCCCCCTTGTCCCATCACTACCATCCCATGTGAAAAATCTTTCTCACTCTTTTTCATAAGCTTCCTTTAAGAACTGAAAGTCCACAATAAAAGGTTTCCCTGGAACCTTCTCTTCTCCAGTCTGAACAAACATGGTGACACTATCCAAAATGCCTATGGAGAGAGCAGAGCTTGGCCTGGGCTAACTCCCAGACAATGTCTGGAAATTGCTGACAGTACTTCTCTCTTGGGCCCAAAGTTTGCCAGAGACAATTCCAACAAATCAATGGCACAGTCAACCTAGTTATAGTGTTTAGGCCAAGACTTGATACAATTCAATTTTCTAGTCCATATATAGCCCATGTAGCCAAAGTACAGCTAGAGTCAGTAATGTGGATACCTTGTCCTCAAGAATTTCCAAGACAAGCATCACCGTCTCTCAGTGTCACCATGCAGAGGAAAACAAAATTGAGAGTCACGATTTACTCAGGATCATGTGCTACGCTAGTGCCACAAACAGAAGCACCACTTTGATCCTCTGGCCCAAAATTCAAGACCTGATTGTTTGGTCAGCTTTGACTTTCCAAAACGCAGTTACCTGACCATTAACATGAGCACACTTGCTAGTTTTACATCCAGCCTTTTTATGGTGGGTTCAGCTGCCGAGGATTTACTTTAGCCCGCATGATTAGGAGCTGATGAACTTCTCCGTCTATTCTCTACCCATTCAAATAAACAGAGAGCTGTGTTTTATTTTTAAAATAAACAAAGGCAGGCTGGACTGAAACCATGGTAGGAATGGCCCTAATTCTGTTCTTGGCTGAGCTACCACTCGTAGAAGGTTGTTTTACTCTTATAGGGAGAAATGACTTATTACTATCAGAATAATAAACTCCTTCCTTTTATGCTTCAAATCAAACTGCAATCTGGTCTGTGCAGAACACATTTCCCACTCCTCTTCCTCATTCTCTTCTTCCTCTACCATGGGGTTCAAACACAGAATCCAGATGCAAGCTATTTTTCCCCCAGCCGAAGGATCTGACTTTTGGCAAGCTGTGCAAGCTGTTGTGTGGGTGGTTTAAAACTTCCCCCTGGGCCTGTCATGTGGTTAGGGCTGTCTGGGTTGCTCTGAACTTCTGGACACCATTTTCCTTTGACTCACCTTTTATTCCAGCAGAAGCTGCGACCAAGTGTGCCTAGCAAATGAGACTGCACAGAACTGCACTTTGGAGCCAGGACTTTGGTGCTTTTTTTCGCTAATGTGAAGTCCCTTGGCTGGGTTCACTAGACGATGCTGTCAGGAGGAAATCCCTGCAAATAGCTGTCTCCCTGACTTCATTTTGAGCCACTTCCTACTCACTTTCTGAGCGTCTCTTCCATGAAAATTCATGCTCTGTCATGTGTTACTAGTTAAGTCAGCAGCAAAGTCTATTCCGAGTCTATCAGGAAGGTCTAATTCCAGCCATCAGGGCTGCAGCTCTGCCTTTCCTCTGCACCAACCTGCCTTCCTTTAGACAATGTGCAAGCAGTGGTTTGCTTCTGCGTCTTGAAACAGATGGAGAGGTGGCCCCAGTGACTCCAGAGCACCACGAGTCAGACAACCATGCCAGAATTTTCCCCTTTTCTCTAATTTAAATGAGAAGAGTGTTCTGCATCTTCCTGGTTAAGAGAAGACTCAACTCCAGGAGAGAAGCTCCAACTGCCCAGGTCTGCAAGCAGTGTGCTCCAAGTCGAGCAAACGTACCCATTCATCTCATCATTTATTATCAGCAAGCCAGAACACTGGGTGGGTCTCCAACAGTGGGTAAGTCCCCATCAATATCATTTCATCACAGATCTCTGAGTGTGTGGATTCCTTACCTGTCTTCCCTATCAACTTTACAAAGACAGACTCTACACAACAATCTCTACAGTCAGGGTCATCTCTTTGACTGCTTCTGAAAGCCAAAGAGATTATTCCTTTGTGAGTTACCCTTGCTGTTTCCCAAAGAAAAGCCACTGGATAACCTAGGACTGCAATGATAGAATGAATGGCACTGCTCAAGGATGCCCTGCATCCTGTGACAGGGATGGGAATTTTAAACCACCCACACAACAGCTTGCACAGCTTGCCAAAAAGTCAGATCCTTTGGCTGGGAGAAAAAATATCTTGCATCTGGATTCTGTGTTTGAAGCCCATGGTGAAGGAAGAAGAGATGCAGGGCAGGGTTACAAATGTTGATACATTTACTATATAAGTGGTATATATTGGCAGTGCTGGGTTAATGGACTCGATGATCTTGGAGGTCTTTTCCAACCTTAATTATTCTAGAATTCTATGATTATATATACGGTGGTTCACTAACTCAGCAGTGAGAGTATTACAGGAAGATGAAAGTAGGCATGGATTATATTTCATGAAATACCTCTTCCCTACAATTGTACTGTCTCTGGACCCTCACAAAACTCTTCAGAAGTAAGCATAGGCTCTTTTGAGGGCACTTCAAGCCCTTGATTGGTTTTGGTCCAAAATGATTAGAGCTCGTCCTTGTGATGCTTCCTATGCGGAAAAGACTTGATTTAAAACCTTGAAAACAAAACCATAAACGTGTACCAGAGAGGAAGGTACCAGAGCCTCTACCTGAGCCTGAAAGCAGTGTGTTTGGATAGGGTGCCCAACCCACACATTTGAAATTCATTAAATACAGACTTACCTGGCAGCCTCACAAAAGAGCTTGGAGAGTCACCATAAATATGACAATAGTAAAATGTTTAAATCCTTGGAATGGATTAGTCTCTTCACACAGAGAGAGCTAATTTTCCAAGAGAGGCTGACAACATGCACTGCAGAAATTAAAGAATCAAATTCAACAGATCGCACAATAATTATAACATCGAGAAACATTGTAAATACTGGCAAACAGGTCATGACAGGTTATTCCTGTAACATGCACGAGCAGGAAAAGTTATTATGCTTTGGAGTACCTCAGAAGTCATGGAGGTCAACTCAGGACATGAAACACAGAAATGAGGATCTTCAACTCAAGTAATGTTCAACTGAAGTAGATAACTAACCACAAATCTTTGCCCAAAGCTACTTAACTGATGCCAAACCCATCTTTTAGAGCTCTAAAAATGTTTTGATTAACTTCCCTCTGTCTTTAGAAACTACACTGATGAAACTACTCTGCCTATCTTTGAGCTTTTGGGTTCCAGGAAGATGGTTCTTCCCAGGTATTTCTAGGCAGTTCAGAAGCAAGGTAAGCTTCCAAGGGGACTTTTATTTCACTACAGAGGCTCACATGTTTTAGAAAACATTCAGACACACACCTGTATACTAGAATTCAGCTGCTGTGTTTGTCTCTTCTGATCAGTACAAAAATATTGGTATAGTCACAGAATCACAGAATCATTTAGGTTGGAAAATATCTGAGATCATCAAGTCCAACCTCTAACTGATCACCACCTTGTCAACTAGACCATAACCCTAAGTGACACATCCAGTTATTTTTTCAACACTTCCAGGGATGGTGACTCCACTACCTCCCTGGGCAGCCCCTTCCAGTGTTTAGCAACCTTTTCTGTGAAGAAACACCTCCCGATGTCCAGCCTGAACCTCCTGTCACTGGTTTTCTGGAAGAAGAGACCAACCCCCACATGGCTAGACCCTCCTGTCAGGGAGTTGTAGAGAGCGAGAAGGTGCCCCTTGAGCCTCCTTTTCTCAAGGCCTAAATAACCCCAGCTCCCTCAGCCTCTCCTCTGACTCTCTAGAACCTTCCCCAGCTCTGTTGCACTCCTCTGGAAATGTTCCAGCATCTCAATGTTGTCTTTGTCGTGAGGGGCCCTAAACCGGACACAGCACTCGACGTGTGACCTTGACAGTGCCCAGTACAGTCACTTCCCTGGTGCTAATGGCCACATTATTCTTGACACAAGCCAGGTGCCACTGGCCTTCTTGTCCACCTGGGCACATGCTGGCTCACCTTCAGCCACTATTGACCAGCACCCCAAAGTCATTTCCCCCTGGGCAGCTTTCCAGCCAGTCTTCCCCCAGCCTGGGGTACTGCCTAAGGTTATCATGGCCAAAGTGTAGGACCAGGCACTTGGCCCTGTTGAACTTCATACCATTGGTGTCAGCCCATCCATATGTCAGTAATGTAGGTTATACAATCACAGAATCACAGGATGGGTCAGGTTGGAAGGAAGCACAGTGGGTCATCTGGTCCAACATCCCTGCTCAAGCAGGGTCATCCCAGAGTATATATTTTATAATAATACTTCATATATATGATGTATTATATTATAATATATTATATTATACTTATAAAAATAGGTTGCTCAACAGGGAGCCTGGGTTTGGCTACACACACAGCCATTCCTTTCATATCAGCATGATTTGATAGATCACGAATGCATGTTTCAATGCCTTGTTTTGGATTTCGAAGCTTAACTGGAGGCATTCAGGTTTGAAATCTGGCCACAGCTCCCTCAGTACTTCCATTTCATCATCTGTAAAATGGAGGATACCATTTCCCTACAGGTGTTTTATAAGACTTAACTCACTCCAGCGTGCAAAGTGTTGAGATACTTGAATGAGCAGCACCGTACCAGAACAATGTCTTATTTTGTGAACGCACCTTCCAAAACTATTCACACCCTCTTAGGCCTTCCAATACTTCCTGCTTCCCATCAGGCTGGGACAACTCCTTTCAGGTCACTTTTGTGCCCTATTCTGGTTGTGGAAACAGCGGGTGGTGAAAGGAATAAAAATGAATAGAGGTGGGAGGAAAAGTTATCCAAATATAGCAGAACCTCAGAAAAAGCTTCAACCTGGGTTGGAGTAAGATTGCAGAGGTATTTTCTTTTTCTTTTTTTTTTTTTTTTTTCATTTTTCCCCCCCTCAAAGCTGATTACCAACTCCCATCAACAGCAGTGACATCTCATTCCCTATGACTCCACTGCTTTGCAGAGGAAGTCACTGAAGATTGTCACCATATCTCAGAGCATGGGGGAAGAAGGACTGCAGAGCTGCTGAGATGATTTTGTACCTCTGTTCCCTCCTGGAGGCACCACAGGGGAAGGGGAGGCCCTCCTGCTGCAAGTCTCTCTGGCTCATTTAAAGCTGTGTGAGCTGGTGGAGGGTTAAAACAACCAAAGGATAGATGGGGGATTTGAAGGGCACAAATGTGGTTTCAATCTGGTTCATCCTTTCTGCTCATCTTGCACCAAATACTTCTGGGGCACAACAGCAGCATCCCCCTGAACTCCTCCCTGTGCCCAGACAACTCCTGCTCCTTCTCCCTGCTCTAACAATGTAGAAGCAAGTCGGGAGCGGGAGACAGCGAGCGAATATAAGTACTTTCCCTCACCCCCCTTCCCAGCCCTGACATAATAACAAACAGCTCTCCAAAAAGCACTTAAATTTACGAACAGTTTATAAATTCACAGACGTTGATTTATAGACGTTGGCTTGACCCAATATTAGACACTTTGGTTTCTTTTCTGTTTTCAAAGTGCTGCTGTTATGGCTTGGGTTCTGAGTGCCGTCACACACCAAAAACAGCCTCCAGGTCCTCCCTGTGGGTTTTTCTTTGCCCACAAGGACGGGCTGGAGCTGGGGCTGGGGCTGGGCTCACACTCCTCAAGGGGTGGCTCTTCCCCTTGCTCGGCAGGACGGCTTCCAGCTGGTTAGAGAGCCGTGATGACAGGCTTTCTAGGCAGCTTCATTTCAGCTTCCTTGTCTGCAGGAATGGTGGCTGCAACATGGGGTGTGAGGAGGAGCCCCTGCCTCTGTGTGTGGTATTCCCTGCCTACAAGCCCCCAGTAGGAGCATGGAATCAACCAGGAAAAAAAAAACCAACCACCACTGACCCCCTCCCACCCCCAAAAAAAACCCAACCCAAAACCAAAACACAAAAAGAAACCCCTCCATACTGCCTGGAGCCAGTATTAATTGGCTAAAAGAAATAAAAAAAAGAGCAATTTTTTTTTACTCTAGGAATGACAAAATTCCACCCTGAAAAAATCACGGAGTTCTTATGTCCAGGTTTCTCTTTCTATGGCCACCCAGCATGAACAAAAAACCCCATATGCAGACCATGCCACCAGGTGAGAGGAGGGTTAAGGATAACCACTTTCCACCCTGTGTAATTTCACAGTCATGTCTGGCTTGGAAACCCAAAATCTGTGGTAACATAAGGAACTGTGGGCTTTGATGGGAGCCATGAGGGCCTGGCTGGGGGATCACAACATGTTGGAAGGCAACTGTGACCAGTTCTTCTCCCTCCCCTCTACACACACACACATGCACATGCAAATGAAAGATATAATATCTATCAATCCCTTCCATTTCCTACTTTCTGCCTCTGGCAAGTCACCCAAGTTTCTCCAGCTGTGGAAAAAAAAACAAAAAGAAAAGAAAGGATGGTTGAGCTTGCATCCTGATCTCAGAGCTTCTGACAGCAGAGAGAATTGCCCTCATTGGAGAGAAAGAGGGCAATTTCAATACCTGAAAGGCTGTTGTAGTGAGGTACAGTTGTGCAGAGTAAGGGCGTAAGTACCTTTGTGGCCAGGATTAGGAGGGTCTTGCCCAGTTGGGGTCTGCTACTCTGCCCTGCTCCCTACCGTAATTCAAGTTGCTCACCTTGGTAAGCATCCCCTCATCCACCCACCAACAGACACTTTGTCACCGGGAGGAAAATCTGGTGTAGTCACTTGAAGAGGTAGTGTTGTATCATTTCAAACCTGTAACTTCGAGTACGGGGTCCATGTTACTTTATTTTGGTTTTTTTTTCCTCATACAGATCTTCTAAGAAAGACTTCCGCTAATAATAATTATTATAAATATTAAAAAGCCTAGAGTTTGCCATCAAAATAGAATTTTACCATAATAATAGAACAAAAATTAAAACTTAGAAATCAGTCTACATTCTTCTCTAAGAAAGCCATGTATTTTTAAAAAAATTAAAGAAAGCCAGAACTGTTTTTTGTTTTGCTTTTAATGAAACAGAAGACCAGTTCTAACCAATTCTTCTATATCTTAGAGACCCTTTTTTCCTCAAGAAATAACAAAAAAGCACTACTAGGGAAACTGAACATTTAAGAACACTTGATGAATTGCCCTTGTACAGGCATGGATTGCTTGCAGGCAACTCTGCCTCTGCATAGCCCTTCCCCATCGCTCATCCAGCCCCAGCCATGGGGTGCAGGTGTCTGCCATCATGCTGGGGTTTGTAGCCATTAACAAACTAGGCAGTAGGCACCATCCACCCAATTCATTTTAACTTGTGATTTAACACAGGATCTGAACTCCAGGCCACAGTTTCCTCAAAAGTCAACAGGCTTGAAACCTTCGCGTTCATGGCTTTGCCAAACCAAATTTGCATCAGATATCATCCAGCCCACCTCAGGAGCAGAATCTGTGGCCAAGACAATGGACTGGGTTCCAAGAGACCTGAAGGTTGAATCTGAATGCAGCAGCTCCTTCAGATTAAATTTCAGACCCGCTTGATACTTGAGGAAACCACCCATTGGGAAGTTCAGTCCCACCTTAACATTTATTCTGTGCTGGGAAGACAATGGGTTGAGTGGAGCAGCATCCAATTCAGCGCTCTCTGGAGATCCATCAAACCCACAGCAAAGAGACCCAGACACCAGCAGGCAGGGGCAGAGGGGCTCACCCTGACGCTTATTCAGGTGCTGTGCACCCATGTGCCTTCCAGAAGGGGGAAAATAAAAAGAAAATCCTTGTGAAAAAAGTGCACATAAAATAAATTACAGCAGCCCCCATTCCTAATTGAAATAACTCAGCTCTTCTTTTCGTGTGTGCCTGTGTTTAAAGAGAAACCTGAAAGGCACAAGTTCACATTATGGACTAATAGCCTGGAAAATTTCAGTTTAAAAAACAAAGCTGGCTTTGAGTTACACAGGAGAGGCCTGAAAAAAGCATCTGAAACCACTAACTTCTATTTTTTCCTGCACTTTTTACAACATAATATGGGTGAACAGATTTTATTTTATTTTATTTTATTTTAAAAACTTGCTTTAAAAAAATAATCAACACAAAAATCCTCTCTCTGGCCTTCATGTGCCAAGTTTCAGCCCAGGGCAAATTTTTTACAGCTGAATTATACACCCTGAAAAATAAGGGGCTTATAATGACAACATTGAGAGTCCCCTAACTATAGTGGTATGAATGAGGAGGGAGGTATAATAAGAATGGTCCATAGTGTGTAGCAGCAGCAATAAGTGAAGGAGCCCTTACTCAGCATGAGGAATTCTATATATCTTGGAAGGCTTTCATGAACCTAAACATTATTGCTAAGAAAGGAATAAACAGTTTGAACTGCTGTTGCCATTCATCCAGTGCTCACACACTGAGGAATACACAGAGTTGTTCTCTCAAAGCTGGAGTGAAATATTCCAGACATAACTTTTTCTTACTTCAGGGCTGGAGAGGATTTTGGGCTGCTGTTTGAAAGAAAGCTGGAGAAACACTCTTGCTCTGGGAGAGTTATTATTTTTTTTTTAATAGCAATGGTGATAATTGACCACGTGGCTGCAGCCAAAGTGAGCAGAAAAGGCTGAGGACACAAAGGACCATTATTGGCTGAGGTTGGTAACTGTAGGTGAAGTGAAACCAAAATAAGGGGATGAGCAAAATGACTGTTTGCTTGGGGTGATTAATTCTTGAAGGTGATTTAAAACTGGTAGCCCAGAAAATGTACAGAAAACAGTTCAATTTTTAAAACTGCTACTTCCAAAATCAAATCACACAGTAAGCTGGAGGCAGAATTGGCATTTAGGCAGACATGGGAACCAGGTTGTCTTTGCTAACAGAGCCTGGGCATCTCCTTACAAATGAAGATCAAATGTTAGGATTTCTACATGGAGCACTGCCATTTTCTGCGCTGCCATTTTCCCTTCTTCTTTCTGGTTACATCAGGTCAACCAAAGCATTGAGCTTCTGTCATTCTATAAATCTTTCATTGTCATTTCAGCACATCTATGTATGAACAGGTACACATAATCTCACTTATAAATATCTGTATCTACATATATCTATATATTATGCCTCTCTCCATTGTATTTCTATTTTCTATTCCTTCATGTTCTGTATATTAAGGATCATGTCAACATTTATAACAGAAATTTGACATTTTCTTAAAGGAAAATTCATCTGGAAATTTTTCAACCACCTCAGTGACCCCAACCCTATTTGACCAAAGGACATGACTTTAACACATGACTGTCATCTCAAAGTGGGCATCTAGAACAGGTTGGAGGAATCATGTCTTAAAAATATACTTCCATTGCTACTGACTTTCCAAGACCCTCTGCATTACTAACTCAGCTTCAAATGTCTACTTTGGAACCACCTAATGTTAAATAAGAAAATTTCCACTGCAAAATGGCTTACTATGGTGCCCATATCCCAACACTACTCCTACCTTTCCTCTCTCCCTGATTAAAAACCACAATTATCAGTAATCACTTGATCAAAGTATTGATATGGAATTCCCTACATTTTTATAACAGTGTGATACAATTTCGGAGTTGTTGTCAAGACTGCAATGTAGATTAAACTTGTGTCTCTTAGCATAGAAATGGAGATTATAATTTTTCAACCTCTCTACCACACTTCTTTCTGTATTACTTAATGAATCGTTTCTTTTCTTAATTACTTCTGCTGGAAATCAAATCCATGGGCATAAATTGAACTTGCAAATAAGTATTTGAACAGAGAAAGTAGTTCATAGTCTTAAATTCACACTGCTCAAGTAAACCCAGTCTTTAATCTCTGGAACCCATCTTGGACAAACGTTTCTAGAGTAAGTGTCAAGTTTCTGGCAGTAAATTTGGAATAACAAACAAAAACCTCAGGTGAAGAAACTTTCTAAGTCCCCAAACTGCATGAGTTACAAAGTTAATGTTATTAAGAAGAATTCCTGAGCATGATATTTTTTCCATACCTCTGAATGAACTAAAGTTTAATGAGTTTGCAAAAAATTTGGACATGGAAATTAGTTAAAATTACATATGTGTATAATCCTAAAGGTTTGGACATGGAAATTAGTAAAAATTACATACTCGAATAATCCTAAAAGTAATTTCCTTGAAAGAACAGTGACAGAGTAGCCAAGGATTTAATTCTTAATTTTGAGATTTAAAAAGACACTGGAAAACTAAAAAACAACACAACTTTCGGGAAAGTTTTGGGGGTTACTTTTTACCTTGTATCTTCCCTCAAACCTGTTAAGAGAAAATGGGACTAAAGGGGAAAAAAGAACTTTCAGTGCACTACCAGAGTCTTCTCCTTTTTGTTTCAAATAAACAAGTACCTTCTTTTTTCACAAAGCAACATGAAGAGGTATACACTCGAAATAATAGTCCACTGTAAAACTGTTTTGGTATAAACTATTTTTTATTTATATCGGTACAGTCTAGAAGAGTTGTGGATATGAAATTTTTCTGTACCACTGAAAGGCTGAAAGCTTTTAAAATTATTCTTTATTGCCGCTCTTCAAAATACTGGAAAATTTTACTAGCAGAAACTTTGGGTTGAAATTTGTGTTTTTAATCAAAAATACCAGGGTTTCCCTTCTAAATGAAGGGAAGTAGGATATACCTGCATTGACAACTTGTTCCAAGTTATATATAACCAAAAAGCACTTACAAAGCTTTTCAGTGAGGCAAAAATACTTTTCCTGAATGTCTGAAAAATCTTGGGAGGATATTTTGGAGGGGAAGGAAATGTTGTGAATGAAATGCTGAAAAATGCTTAGAAAGGTCTTATGAACAGTAAGGCCACAGGGACAGTTGGGCTGCAAAGAGGCTCCATGCCTGAAGGGAAAGAGCTACCTAAAACCTTTCACAGCTTTCTCTAGATCACTATAACAAGTCCCTGCTGCAATAATTTCTTAAAGCTGGTGCCCAGGTCAAGCTGTTCATCTTCCCCAGGCCTCCTTGAGAGATGGGTACTCTATAGCCAGACTCCAGAAAGACATCCAGCAGATCAAAGCCAGCTTTCATCCAACCATAGCAACAGGATGGAAAAGAGAAGCTAAATAATTGCCAACATAACTGTGTTGTCAATTAAAAGTCATTTTGCTAAAAGCCTCCCATCAGGCCTTTATGTCACAAACACTGTCATTTTATTTGTCCACCTTGCCCTGCTTTTCACATGGTGCTGAACACCCAATCTCTGAAAATCAGGTCTTCTCCAAGCTGTCCCAAGTTAAGCACCCAGAGGCATTGATCCTTTTTCACATTTGGCCTCATTTTTTTAGGAGTGCGTGCCCACAGTAGCTCACAGGAGCTACTCAATTTCCTTCAGCTCCTTTTCTTTACACAAGGATTTTGACTGGTCTCCTTCCTCTCCTTCACAAGAAAAGTGATTTTCCTAACGACACAGGCTAGACAGATGACAGATTGTCAGGACACACAGCACATGTTTTCTTTAAGTGAGCTTTCTATTTGTTATTTTAAGG
The DNA here is from genome assembly GCF_003945725.1 of Corapipo altera. Taxonomy (NCBI): domain Eukaryota; kingdom Metazoa; phylum Chordata; class Aves; order Passeriformes; family Pipridae; genus Corapipo; species Corapipo altera. The sequence goes on from NW_020884953.1 coordinate 1,626,816, forward strand.
TTATTTCCAGATCCCTGACACTTATTCCAAAAACTCAGGTAACCAAGACGGAGCTCAGAAACTGAAGTTATTCTTAGACTAATCAGTCAGTGATCTAAATCCACAACACTAATCTCATAATTTGGCACCACAGAGTTTAACCAGTCACATCTGGACAAGGTACTCCACGCTAACAGCCGTATTTAGGCCCTGATGTTTTCAACCAGTTTACCTTGTGAAGTAAAACACTTGGCCTGTTTTATTCTGAACTCAACGAGACCTATCTGGATGGAGAGAGAAGAATAGTGACACTCAACAAGATAGGGCTGAAGTCACAGCTGGCCTAGGAGCATACAGCTCTGTATTATTTTGTAGTTCCACAATATTTTGTAGGGTTTTGTAAACTACACTTGTCTCTTACAATGTCTTGCACCCTTCAATGAGGTGTTAAAAGACAAGATTAGTATCTAACAACCTCTGCTGGGTTCCCATGTTCAGATCTGTGCACGACAGTGTCACCAATGGGGACTCGAGGCAGAAGAAATGAAGCTCCTTCCTTTCGATTGCACCTACTGAAGACCCTAAAGAAAAACCCCTTTTGCCACTCACTCCATCCTTTCAAGACATAGTCTTCAGGGAAAACATTATTACTATGATTGTTACCATTACAGTAGAGCAAGAAGGCTGTGCCAAGACCAGGTCCCAGTGTAAGCACTGTGCAAACAAACACAGGGGATGTTCATGCTCTAGGCAGCACAAGGACAAAGGCAATATTATTACCATGCCTGTGAACTGAGGCACACCGAGATTATCCAACTTGCCCAAGGTCACGCAGGAAGTAAGTGGCAGGGTTGGAAATTGAACCCAGATTTCTTGAATTGCAGACCAGGGTTTTAACCACAAGGCCATCTTTCGTCTCTCTCTCTTCTCTCCCCACACTGCCTACCCCCCCCATCTTTCTATTTTAGCACACTTTCGAAAAAAAATTGCTCTTAAAAATCCATTCGGCAATACTTTAGGTATGCTGTGGCCTCCACAACCGTATTTAGCACAATTATAGGCTAAAAGGAACTCTTGCAAATTATGTGCAAATAGATACGTCTTTATGTAAATCCAAGTTCTTGGAACAGAAATCTACAGCCAAAAAAATACAAAGGTTTAAGCCAGGGAGGAATTAAACTCCAAATTTTTTCCTCCTCGAAGGCTGGTAACTGAGGCACAACACTTTCCAGCTAAAGAAAGGAGAACACGGACTGGATGCCTGGGGAGTAGTTATGCCAGCTCTCATAAAACTGTGATTTCACCTGCAGAAATGTAAAGGCAAAAGACACTTGGTCATTGTTTTACAGGATTCTGTCACGTGTATGACTTTTTATATACGTGGGTATTTTCTAAACCAGTTACTGTACAATTTGTGCAAGAACACCGAAAGCCAGGCAAATTCCTGATAGTGCACAGCCCCATAGCAAATATGGGAGCTGAGCACAGGAGGGTCATTTGGTCCAAACTATGGACCAGGAACAGTCTCTGGCTTGTGAAAACTTCAGGAGGTGTTAGGTACCACCTACAGATGCCAGGGACTGCACCTGTGTGGGCAGTGTTAGATTTACTGGCTAGAAAGGAAACTTCTCCAAGATTATATTAAGTTTAACATCTTCTACTCAAAACCCTTATGTTGGTCCAAGTGCTGGCCACTCTCACTGTAAGAGAATGGCTTTATTCATTGTCTAAACAGAACTGGGTATGGTTGGGGTGGCACCAGGAGCAATGGGGGAAAGGGAAACCATGAGATTAAATGGGGAATCTCATAGGTGAAGGGGTCAATAGCTCATTCTCTGTTTGAGACACTTTTCATGATAGACTTATACTTGAATATTATAAGATTTTCTGGAACATGCTGAAAACTAAACAAAAAGAGGATCAGTCTGGCTGGGAGCTGAGGGGCAATTACATTTCGGGAAAGTTTGTTGGGACCAACAACTATGGGAGTGCAGGATCAGTGTATCTACTTAATTAGCATCTTCCTGGTTACACAGCCAGTTCAACCAAGCACCATGAACGATGTTTACAGAGGGAGAAGCACCTGACACTCTGTGCATGATGCACATGATACAAAAGGGACCGAGTAAGCAACATCCAGTTCTCTTCCCAACGGGCATCGTTAAGGAATGGCACCGGTGGCTTTAGAGCAATCCAACCCTGTAACAGGGTAACCTTTGGCAGTACTTGGCCGCTGTGTGAACACAGGGAAAGGCTGTGGAGTTTAATTTCAGGCTAATCCAGCAGCAGGCAGGAGCACCAGTGATGCTGGCTCAGCACTTCCACCAGGACCGGCGCAACTCACTCTAACTTGTTCCTTCTGGGCTCTGTTTTAAAGTGCCAGCTGGGACCGTGCTGCTAAGCTGTCCTCTGAACAACAACACTGTTAATAATAATAACAATATTCAGGTCTTACATAGCATTTTTCACCTTTAGATCTCAAAGTGATTTACTATGGAAGGCTTTGGAGGGCTTTAAGGACAGATTATACAGACATCTGTCAGGAATAAACCAGATTTCCTGACCCTGCCACACAGCAGCAGAATTGTTCAATGCTCTTTCCAGCCCTGAATTTCTACAATTACCCCCATTTTGAGGATTTTAACTCATGCAGTAGCAAGCTGACCTCTGTGGATCCCACAGCTACTGCTTTGAAGCCCCCATGGCAGCCCAAGACATTATAAATGGTAAAAGCAAAGAACTGAAGCTCTTCCCACCCTAACACTATGCCCAGCAGTCATGGGTGGTCTCTGTGGAAATGCATCAGTAAACCTCAGATTGGGTAATAATAAAAAGATAACATTTCCAATGGTAGGAAACCAGATGTTGTGTGGGAACCTTACAGAAGGCCATAAGTCAGTGGCAAAAGGAGGATTCATCCTTCAAAATTGGGATAAATCGTCCCTCATCTTTCTCCTCTGACAGAGAGGGGCTGGATCAAGTAACTAGACTGGACACTTGACTCTGGTTTATTAACTAGACTAGACTTGACTTCCTGGTACTGAGGTTAAATGAGAGACATCACAGCCAAACAGGGCAGAGGGAGCAGGATTATCTCGTGGTTTCTTTGCATAAAGAGAGCCCCCATAAGCACCCACACATCTCAAAGGACTCATTCAAAGTCAGGCAATGACTGTGAAACAACACTTTATCTGAATTCTCATAAACATCATGAGAGGCCAAAACTGCTGTCACAGAAATTAATTAGCAGGAGAATTTTGAAAATGCACCTTGGCAATGACAGAATGGAGAGGAAGACAGCAGCCTATGCGTTGTTGGTGACACCCTGATGGTCTTCAGCTGCAACTGGGATAAAAGAAGCAGATCTCAGTGCACTTCAGAAAACTGCACCTTCCAGATGAGTAGCAGCTGGACTGACCTCAGAGCTGCTGAGAAAGGACCCCAGGGACTCCCCAAACGCATAGCAGTGAAAAGATCATTGTTGGATTTTAGGAATTATATTATTGTGTTGCAGTTTTGCTTCCTCTTTTGTGGCAAAGAACTTAACTCTTTTGCTTAAGTACAACAAAACTTCATTCTGTTTTAAGTTCATCAGGTGTGTAAAGTGGTCTCAAGTACATGACATGCAAATTGAGCCTCCTTAGGAGCAAGAGATCCAAGCACATTGGAGGTGCAAACCTGTCCTGTGGAGACTCTGCAGTGAAATGCATATTTAATGGCCCTCAGGGGACTGGAATTTCTTTGCAAACATTAGTCTAAGAAGCAAAATCAGCACATGCCAAGAGAAAGAGGAGTCATTCTCAAGCCAGGTATGACCTCTTGTTATTTTGCAAGGGGCATGGAAAAGTGAAATGAGAACATTCTGAACTACAGGAATAAACTATTCGTTGTCACCATTCACAGTTGGAGTTTAGTCATCATAAATGTACTTTCATACCTAAATGTGTAAACCAGCACCTAAAAGGCCCCTGGGACAGGCAAACAGCAGCACAGATCTTCACTGAATGGCTGCTCCATGTAGATGCTCTGATTTCAAGAATCATTTTAAGAAATGGAAATTATTTTTAATTTATTTTCTATAATAAGAATTATTTTTGTTGACTTTCCAATTTTCATCCAAATTTGGTTGGGTTTTTTATTATTTTCTCATTAAAGGAAACACATTGATCTATTCCATTCTGCGACCATTCTTGTAATTTTGGCAAAGCTTTTGATAAAAACCTTCAGTGCTCAGTAAATAAGCTGGTGCATTTTTTAGAATCTTTTCCTTCCAGGGAAAACCTTAACTTGTGACAGAAGCCCACCTTTTGTGGAAATCACGTTTTGATGGAAAATTTCATTTGGAAATGAAATCTGTGAACAGCATGTAATTTAGGCATCAGATGAAGATAAATTCAATGGACTGATTTTTAGTTCCTTATGTTTCAGAGGGAGGCAGGGATCCAGGTTCCCCCATGCCAGCACGGCCACAGGGTTGGATGCTTATCAAAGCAGTTGCCTTCAGGGCTCTCACGAGATCAAACTTTTACTCAGTGAGAGCTCCACGTCTTCGAAGGGAGCAGAAAGGCCACAGGAACAGCCTCATTTCAGCATCGACCCCAAGGAAAACCAGGAATACGGAGAGAATTCAGAATTTTAAGAAACAGCAAACACAGAACTAGTCCTGATTTTCCCCATGGATACAGGAAAAAGATGTTTAGGCATAGTTTAAAGTTTTTTATCAGTTCGAAGAAAAAAAATAAAACCCCCGTGAACTTGTTCACTCATCACCCTGAACAAAAAAGGGCAAACTTCCCCCATTCCATGAAGCTATTCTTGGCCACTGTGAGCTAAAAGCAGGGAGGGCAGTTTAAAGGGGGCAAATACAATTAGTGCTCCCACTTTTGCCATATTTCAGGGCCCAGGGGACAAATCAGGAAAGTTTATGTCAGCAGGAATGTGAACAATAAAGGCAAAGTGGGTCGCATGTTAGAAAACCGTTTCACTCCCTTTTTATATTTTTTTATTTTTATTTTTTTGCCCAGCAGTATGATGTGTTAACAATTTTGTTGGTTTAACAGTTCACACTTCCAGCACATTTATCCATTGGCACATGGGGGTTTTATGCATTTAACAGTTTTCTTCATTAAAGTGGGTTCCACTGTGTCTTAAAAATTGTTTTCCTTAGACTGCGTGTTTGTTATTTTATATGGTGTGACTGAAAAGCAGGCCAAAATTTTGGCCTTGGAAAATGCACACTGCAGAGAGGAGCCCGGCGTGGGCAGCAGGATTAGCCTCCCTAAAAGCCCAGCACAAATTCTTTTAAGAACTGCTGATTGCACTTTGAAGCTTTTCTCCCCTAATTACTGGAAGATTCTTAATTTGTCCTGAGCTTGGGAAAACGAATTGCAGATGTATGTGCTGCAATCAAAACCCTTTCTGCACAGGATCTTTGCACGCTGGCGTTGAGACGTCCTTCATCCCCTTCCGCAGAGCCTTCCAACCACCTGTTTTTTTACTAAAACAGTGCCAGCATTTCAATTTCTTTTTTAATTTTTGAAGGGAAAGCTGAGGCTGGGGGAAGGGAGAGAGTGGCTGTTATTCCTACAGAAGCAGGACTGGTTCTTAGAGGCATAAGAGACACCCAGGTGTTTTCACAGCGAGCCCTGTGCAGGGCCCTTTTGGAGCCGAACCTGATTCCTGTTTGCCAAACTACACTTTCAAGAGGTGTCAAATATCCAGAACCTGCTTCAAATGCCAAGTCAAGCAACAGAGGGGAAAAAAAAACCAAGGGGAGGGAGGAGGGAAGAAGGGGGATGTGGGGGAAAAAGGAAAAGGGGAAAATGTTCCTCCTCGAAGAAAAAGGTAGTTGTTCCAACTTGGCTGTTTCTTTTTAAAATAATTAGTTAAGCAGTGCATAAAAACAGGTAAGTCTGTTCTACATTGCTCATAGCCTTGGCAGGCCTATCCTTCCCCACGTTGGAGGAATGCCTGTGAACCACCACTGCACAGGAGAAGGGAGGGGAATTGTATCGCTGTGACCTAAGGCAACCCAGCATGTAAGGTTAACCATAATTTTTTAAACTAACATGACCTCTGTTAACCCCTCCACTCCAGTCTTAAAAAAAAAAAAGAAAAAGAAAGAAAGTAAGAGAGAGAAACATGTTTACAAAACCACTAGAAAGGTAAGGGGGGGACAAGAAGTCAAGTGTTCTCCCCTCCATCCCTCTATCCATCCTTAACTTGCTCCTTTGTCCCTGTGTGTCCCCACCAGTAGCTCGTGTTTACTGAGCCTTGATGCAAATGTCTAGGGACTTGGCTTTTTGTAATGAGTCATGGAATCATAAAATTAAGCCATTCTGGGAAGCCAAAGAAATTCAGCCCCATGTGTGCATTTGGAGCTTTGCAGGAATGTTCATGTCTGGATGTCTGGGTGACCTGCTCTCACGGTAAACGTGATACATCCTCTTTTTAATGACACCATTGGTTTGATTTATTTATTTTATTTCCCTCTACTCATCCCTCTCTCCTTATTCTGCAGAAGAACGCAGACTATTTCCTCTAGGTAGGATGCCAGGTAAACCCACCTCAGGCACTCTTTGCCCTTCCCTCTCCTATAGCTGTCTTAAATCAGGGAACCAAAGCCAATGCCAGCACGGCTCCAGGCCAGCTGGAGGTGGCATGGGGCCATGGTATATGGTGTAGTCAGCTTTTGTGTCAACATTTGGATGCTGAGTTCATCTTAACCAGAACGTGCCAAGCTCAAAGGAATCCAAGTCTGCCACAGAAAATACATATGCAACACGCAGCCCACACATCGACATTGGCTCAGGGAGGGGATTGACTTATTTCTGGGTCTCAAAAATTTTCCTTATGGTTTACTCCTACCTACATTCATTTCTGACCACTCAGAATCACATGTGGCATGGGGAAAAGGGTATAGGTGCAATATATAGAGACCTGACCTCATCTCCCACTGATGCACGAGCTGCAAATAGTGCAGAACTGCTCTTGAACATCCCTCTCCTCTGAGCTCCACCAGTTCACATGGCAGACACCAAACTGATTTTATATGGGAGTGAAGTTAGGCCACTTTTAAAACATTTTTTCTTTGAAATCGTTCCTTCACTGCTTAAACAAGCATAAACAAACACTCTTGTTTATATATTTATAATTACTAAGCATGGAAAGTCTACCAATTAAGTAAAGTTATTGTACAGAGTAAGGAGCGAGAGGCCAAATTCTCAAGTGGTATGACCTGGCAGACATTCAAGTCTTCATAGAAAAAATAGGCTTGAACTAGCATTCATCTAATATGTAGTCCAGCCCTCCATCCTAGAACAAATTCATGTGCAATTAATTGTTTATATAGAAACATAGAAAGGTTTGGGTTGGAAGGGACCTTAAAGATCATCTAGTTTCAAACCCCCTGCCATGGGCAGGGACACCTTCCATTAGATAAGGTTGCTCAGGGTTGCATCCAACTTGGCCATGACCACTTCCAGCGGTTTGTAATCCTGATTGGGTGCACTGAACGTGGGAAACATGGTCTACCATAGACCATTCATCCATAGATAAACTAGCTCAGCTCTCCCCAGACCCACTGTTTGAAGGTTGTAAAAAATGGCTGCTGTGGCTGTCTATTCTGGTTGGCTGTCCTTTGGAAATGCTCCACACAATCCATGAGAAGACACACATCCTACTTTCAAGGATGAAGCTGAGGACCCAGTTTCAGCACCTGCTCCAGATTGTGCTTTCTGGAAGTAACTCCATCTACACCAAGCAACAAGGAGATCTGCATCTTTATGAAGGCACTTAATTCAAACATGTTCCCCTCACCTAGTAACTACAGTTATGAGGGAAGTACAACCTGAGAGCCTTCTCTCAGCCAAGGGAAATAGCCTGTGGTAGTGACTGTCTCAGAAAAAGGACTGGGTTTTAGGTATGATCTCCGTATCTTGAGCTATGAGGACCCAAGGTAGGTGGGCTGTAAAGGTCTTGTAAATACCATCACTGGGCTTCTTCTGGTGGTGTGATGCTCCCATACAGGACGGCTGAACCATTTGAAAGCAACTGTGACACAGAGACACAGAGAACGTAGGTGGCAGAGTGTTTCAAGACTTTGTCAAGTCTTGAACTGTGCCCTAGGAACTGTCTGGGTGATATTTGGCCTAAGTCCTGCTGGGACTCTTCTAATAATTTAGTGATATAACCAGTAAAGTCTTAGTGAAAAGGACCAGGCCTCAATACAGAAGTAGCACATCAGGTCACAGTTAAAATATCTCAGTAAGCCCCACCGGACCACCTTGTAAGGCACTTCCAAGAATGGAGGTACAGCCCATTCATCCATGTTTGCATGTCAGCCACTCTCTTCATTGACCACGTACTTATGATTTCATTGTCTGATTTCTAGACAAACAGAAATCAAAACATTGGAGACTCATTTCCTAAACTAAGGAAGGAGGAAGAGAAATTGCTACTGGAGAAGAACAAATTCACCTCACACCGAGGATTCCAGTTTCTCTAAAGAGGCATCGCTGGCACATGTGTATTTGTACAAGTCCTTCCATTTCCACTCTTCCTCCCACCTGCATTTTCCTATTCTAAAGCTGTTTGGAAAATACAGTAATTCTGATTGTTCACAAATATGTAGTGTCTCAGAGTTTGAACGAACCTTTTCTGCTTTTACAAATTTACTTAGAAGGAAAAGAAATTGCTAACTTTTTTCCTACCTCATTTCACAAGCTGATGTCTAAGATTCACTTACGATGTTGATTTAAGGTGGTCTTCTGCAGTGGGGAGCTAAGACTTCAGCATCTTCACTGATGAAGAGTAACAAAACATCTCTGAGACATCTATGTTACCAGAGAAAAGAGTTCCTGAGGATATCTTTCAAAGCAAAAAAAAAGCCAGAGCCTTGTTTCTGATGCAGTTAATGGAATGAATACATGAGGATCTATCTGAATATGACTCATCAGTCTTGAAAATAGAGGTTTCACTCAGGTTTGATTTGTTTTTCAAGGTTAGTTTTTTTTGGTTATTCCCAGACACTATTCACATTCTTATTCTGTGATTTGTGGGCTCCATGAGACCTTGTGACTGAAAGAAGGAAAGCACCAAGCAAGGGGCTGGGAGAGCTGATAACAGAACTCAGTGTCAGATTCTCATTTCTGGGCCACATTCTCCACCACCCTGTCTTCTGCCTTGTAACTGTCTCCTAAAATTTCTACTTAATTCATAGTCTTGTTCCTTCACATTGTCTCTTGAGAAGGTTTTCTCAGGCAGAATAGAGAGCAGTGCATGTAAGATTCATTTGGTTTTAAAACTATTGCTGCAATGAAAAAATACCTTATTTTCCTCCCTTTCCTGGAACACCCTGAGATTACATCAGAGTCATGAGGGAAATGAGGAAGAATCTGGGTCATCTTTCCTCACTCTCCCTTTTTCTACATTTCTAGCTGATGAGTTGGTGGCCTGATGATTTAGGTGAGACATCCAATATGAATAAGAATATGTTGGGATTCTCATGCTTACTCCTCAGGCTCCAAACTGATGAGCAAAGAGCTCTGTAATTTGTTCCAGGCCTTGATTTGGATTGGTATCACATTTGCATATTTTGTAATTTTTTTTATTTACTAAAAGGACATAAAATAAGATTTGAACAGCTTTGAAAGTACCCAAAATATTAACTATTCAAAATTTTAAGAGATTTTCTGAAGCTGCTAAAATTATTTTACCATTTTATTTTAATGTATTCTTTTAATTCAGTTATTTTAATTTAATTATTTTAAATTTAAATTGACATCCTGTAATCCCTGCGAAAACAGGCCACAGGTATCAGTAAGTGGGCAGCTAAAATGATGGTCTACTTTGAGGCACGTTTTACCCTGCCTCAGTGTCTTCCCTCTCTTCACAGGAACATAAAATGCTTCAATGTTAATTAAATATGTGGGTACCAGTGTGATCCATATCACGGAAGTTACTACAGGAGTGTGAAGTATTCGCTTTCTGACCCTGAAATAAATGGAACCTGATGTTAAACATCAGAGCAAAACCAATCAGTAGCAGCAGCCAAAGCACACCGAATAATTAAGGGACAATTATATCTATTACAGAGTTTTTTTCCTCTCTAACACCAAGCACAGAGCCTTCTACTGACCCTATCAGACTAATTCACCTCAGTCATCCTCATCTTTTTGGGTTTAAACTCTTAACTCAAAGCCTGGAGTTCCAGCTCACTGTACTCCACACAACTTTTAAACATGTCCTGAAAGTTCTCCTACCAGTCTCTTCGCTCATGAAGCTGGCAGGATCCTCATCTACAGATTAAGGGGAATTACTGTGAGGCTGCTTCCTTCCCCTGTGCTCTGCCTGGTACTGGGATGATGAGTAGTTAAAGCACTGTAATTACAATCTTTCATCTCCTCCACCCATCACTGAAATGGATCCACATGGGAGGTGTGAAAATCAAGGTCTTCCATTGTAACTCTGGGCTGGATTATGGTCAATGCAGAGGCACTCTGGAAAAATCAAGTGTCTCAGTCTTAATAAGAAACCCTTAAATGAGATTTTCAGAGACATTTGCCAAACCTTGATGGATTTTGACCAGACCTGCCAAAGCCAAACTCTGACTTCAGAGCATCCCACTCCTCCCATCCCAAGTCTTTGCTCCGCAGACCAAGTTTACTAGAGGTTTAACAAAAAGGGTTGCTTAGATTTATTTTCTTTTTCCAGACAGCCTAACAATATCTTTTTTTCCTCTGACATTAGGAATAATTTTAGCTAGAATTGCAAAACAGCTATGTTTATGGAAGGAAACCAGTGATGCTGTGGACACAGCTGAGGGTAAGGTATTGTGTTAGAGCATGTCAATCAATAAACTTCATTGGCTGATATTTCCATTTAAGTTTGATTCAGTTCATACTTCATACTTCTGGATCATGATTCTTAATTTATATACAGACGCAAGAAAAGTTGAGGTCAGGTGTCACACTGAGACTTGGGAGATGGTCATTGGGAAGCTGCAGTAAACGTTCTAGGTGACATTGGGTGTATCAGTCAAACCAGGTCTCTCTTAAGAAGAATATACTATTTTTCTCCTGTTTTATATATGTCTTTTCTTTTGAAATTCTAATTTCTTAAGCAGAAGCTGTCTCTTTCAATGTGTTTCCCTGTCAACACAGAGAGTTTTCAATCCTGTCTGGGATCCCAATAAGCCACTGTTAAAGAACTGGGAATAATAAAAATTCCCGCTGAATTAAGTGGTGGCAGAAGGAAGCAGCCGCTATGTAAAACTAATAAAAATCAAGCTCTGATTCATCAGAACGGAACTCCAATTTATGAAAAATGCAAAGGAAGGACATTGATCCCCCCACACAGGAAAGGCAATTGGCAAAACCAAACAATTTCAGCTCACATTCTGCAGAAGCAAAGAAATAAATCTGCATACCCGCTAATGGGATTCCTCTGAATGAACTTGAGCCCAACAGTAGCATATAGGCAGAAGCCTACATCCCAAAATAGAAACCTCTTGGAATCCACAGCTCATCTGGACAGGATTAGAGAAACACTCCCTGAACATTTAGTGAGTGACATGTCAGAAAAGAATTGAATCAATTTACAGCAGTCCTGGAACGCCCCAAACACAGAAGTTCTGAAAACAATGGGATAAGAAGGAATTCTTTGTCTACTACAGCATAAAGCAGCTATTTCAGGCAACAATATCAGTCCCATTAATGACTGCAACACAATCTTTGGGTAGTTCTGAAGGGTCTTTTAAAAACTGTGGCTGCCCCATGGGCACAATGCTGAAATTGTACCCAACTGAAATTTTTTTCACTGGTTTCACAGTTTCAGGGGAGATTAGTCAGATTTGCCTATGACTTGTTTTTTGGTCACCCTGAAGCAGAACAATGCATAACATGATGACAGTGAGGTTTGCTGAGGGGAAATGAAGGGTTTATTTCAATGGGGTAGCTGCGCGGGAAAGGAGGGAGAATTGTCAATACAGCAGAGTAGTTTGAGCCAAAAAGCTCCTGAAAAAGTCACTCAAATATGTTGGGACAAAGATTTAAACACTGAGAAAGACCAAAGTAACCCATGCCTGTAAAGCATCATAGAAAGTTCCCTTTTTCCAAGGCATCATTCAAGCTTACTGCCTAGATCCCAGCTGACATTGAGGGAAAGTGCTTGGAGGAGCTGCACAACCCAGTAGAGGAACACTGTTCTATCAATGTTACTCTCTCAGAAACTATGCTCTGCTTAAGTAGAGTGTATGTGAAAAAGGAACTTTTCTTATGACATTAGGTATTATTTCAACAAGATGTTATTTTCAGCTGCACATCAATATGAAATAATGAACTTCCACCCCTCTGTCTCCAGGGAAAGGCAAGCGTCACGGATTTGCTTTTGAAGGAAACAAAACACACAGGAACCACTTTATCAGCAGTCAGATCATGCAGGAATGAGCACAGTATAAATGCCTAGGAAGGACAGATGGAAATATCTGGGATGCATTTGATCCCAAGTGGTATAATAATGTCCCAAATCACATCAAGCAGACAAGCTGGAGTCTTAAGCCTCCACCTCCGCACTACCGGAGAGGCTACAGCCACTCCATCCTGATCCCAATTAAAATCTGTCCAGATTTATCTCTGTCCATGGTATTTTCAGATTGCATGTTCTTACCAAGAAGTCTTTGAAACTGATACTGAACAGAGTTACTCCTGGCTTGTGTCAGAGCAGGGAAGATTCTGTTGCTCTTTAAGGCTTGTTTTGCTTAGGCTCTGGACAAGGAGCCAACTGCAGTGAGACCAAAAGTGTAGCATGATGAAGAGAATATCCAGTCTTCATAATGGGAATTAAGAACAACCGAAGACTTTTTAAGGGGATAAAATTCATTTAGTTAGTGAAACGTATGATATTCAAATGAAAACTGAAGTGTGAGGCAGCCCTTTGTGTGAGCCCCCACCTCAAAACTGGGACTTGTATCCAGGTACCTGCAATTGCAGTAACAGCATTCCTGACTTGGACCCACCAGGTTGCAAAAAGTCATAAATGCCATGACAGGTTTCCTCAGACAAAAAACAATACTCCCTTAAGGAAAGAGGCTCACTCAGACATACTGAGTCATTGTCTGTTTCCCTCCCTGACAATCTGCACACTGAGGTTTTTTTAATAATTTCAAACTTAAAATTGGTGGCTCAGTGCAGAAGGACAGGGTTCTTTATTCTCCCAAGGAAGAAAAGACTTCATGGTGAGCCTAGCTTTTATTAGACACCTGGGACTCCATGTAGTGGATGGTAAATACAGAAATGTTAAATATGCAAAGGCTTCAACCAGCATTCCTGACTTAGGAGACATCGGAAAACCTGCATCCTATATCACTGGTTTTTTGTAGTATGAATTCTCTGATATGTAATGTAAGATTAGTTCACCTGCATCCTCAATGTCATTGAGTTTAAAAGTCAGTCAACATGAGATACAAAACCTTTGGAAATCAGGCATAACCAGTGCATATACTTTTGGAGTGTCTAGTCTTAATGCAAATAATTAGACAAATAAATGATGGTTATTGTTCCTAGAAAGTCTCCAGAAATACAAAAAAAAAATATCAGGAAGTATACAGAATGACCTTTACAAAACAAGCAAGGCGCTTTTCCGGAACATGTATTTCAATTATTGAACTCAATTACTGGGTTAATGCCACAGCTGGTCTTATACCTCTTGGCCCAAACACCCTTAAAATATACAAATATGACTATAAAGTCATAATATTTAAAGTCATAATCCCACTGAATCACTGTGAGACTGAGACCTAAGTCTCTGTTGATACAGTAGTCACAGCAAACACTAAAGATCATTAGAAACACGTTTCAGCTTTGAGCAATCACTTCCTTCCTAGCATGAATAAGAGGTCACCATATGGATACAAAAGGTGTGATGCATCATTTGTCCCATGAAAGAAAGGCAGCCACCTCAGGGCTGAGCTGCGCCCAATACTATTTGACAAACAGTTGAAATATTTTGAAGTGTAGCGTTTCTATGCAGAAATTTCAAGAGATATGTTTTTATCTTCTTATTCTTTGCAGTCAGCTTAGAACTTAGAGTGGGAAAATATAACTTTCAGTGGAGAGAGTTTGACAAATGACAAAGGATTATTTGTTATGGTTTTGTTGAATGCCTAAAGATCTTCCATGATTAGTGGATAATCCCTCAGTTGTACACTGTATGGGAAAGGTATTTATCTTGTCAAAATAACCTGCTCTGATATTGATTTTGAGGGTGGATTTAGTTTACCAATGACTAGTACATCCTTTAGTATTCCAGTACCAATAGTCTCCCAGCTGACCAGGCTACATTGCTTAGCTTGCAGTATGTGCTTTTTGCCCAAAAAACATCATTCTGGAAATGGTCTCATCTTGGGACTTTCCATGTATCCTCTGCTCCTAGTTACATGAGCAACTGTTTGCTTTAAGATGAATCATGTCATGTTTTTATGGTTTCTGACACTTAAAAATATTTTGCTTCCGCCTGGCGGTGAAATCAGCCACTTACCATTATTAACTGTCGTGCTGTTATTCCCCCTTTTGGGCGATGATCTCAGTGGAGCCCTGACCAAATCCAGCTTTACGCTCTCAGATCTTACATGGATGCTACTGGTGTGTCTCCTGTTTGCAATATCCCTGGTTCCCAGCTGCGTTGGAAGTCTATGCTAATATGTTGGATTTACTTGTCCTCTCGAGCTGAATCCAGCCTTGTGGTTTATGGGTTGCCTTTGTGGTTTGCTAAAGGTCAGGCCCTGGATGGCTCTAAATTTTCTTAAGTGGAATTAAAACACCACAGATGAACATGTGTTCAGAGTAGTTGTCTTGGGTGGTATAGATTCGGATTTGGTACTTGTGCTCAGGGCTGATGCCTCTCCTCTTCTTTGGGGCAATGACCAGACATGGATGTCCCTACCTTTCAGTGCACTGTCCATCTACCACCTTCTGTTCAGATCCCAACTGTCTGGAAATTTCAGGCTCCTGCAGGACCCCAAGCTGTATTTTGAATTGTATAACCTCCACTCCCACCCCATCTCCATGCTAATGCCAAGGTGCCAGTCCCTATCTTTGTCTTGACTTAATAACTGTAATTCTCTCCCTTTTTGCTGGCTCACAGGCAGAGACTGCATCAGCCATAACTCAAAATTGTGAACAGATGACTAGATTACTTACTTGAACTGTACTCAATCATTACATCACCCTTATAGTGAAAATCACAGCACTGGCTCCCCATAAGATTTTGCATCCACTTTAGGGTTTGGCTCCAGAGCTACTGGGTTTACTCACTTGCTCCAGCTTACCTAAAAGAGCTGCCTGGGCCCCATAGACATCCTCAGACTCTGAGATCAGTCGGTGCCGATTTATTGATCATTCCAAAGCTCTGACTAAAAACTGCTGGTGTTGAAGGCTTGGCTCCTCCAAACGTATTTTGTGGAAATCCCTGCAACCTTCATCCAAGAAGGGGGAGGGAAATGAGGGGGAAATAAATCTGCTAAACTGTCCAAACACAAAGAGAAAACATTTTCTTGAAGCTGACAACAGCTTGACCTCAGCAAAGGGAGAGCTCAGATATTTCTTTTTTTTTTTTTTTTCTTTCATGAAACCCTTTCGGTGTAATCTTTGCACTCAGAAATTTTCCTGACTCAGGAATAGCTGAGGGTGCTAGACAGGGTGCAGATATGAGCAATGAAGAGCCACAGGACTGCAAAAGGCAAGTCAGAGTGCCCAGCCATGGAGATAAGCCCCTGGGATAGCCCCTGCTTCCCGACAGCAGCCATCCCTGGGATGGGATGCTCAGAACCTCCAGGCACCTCCAGCACAGCCATGACTCAGTGCTGGCTGGTTTTTGCAGCAATCAAAACCCTGTCAGAGGTGCTGACCTTTCCCCACAGTAGAGTCAGAGCCGGCTGACTCAATTTGTCCCACTGTCTGTCAGTGGTTGTTCCTCTGCGGTTCCCCCTGCGGTTGTCAGAACATTGGCCATGACCCCTCCTGCCTTTCTCACCCTCATGGTGGTGTTTGGAAGTGAGCTACATTGAGCAACATGTTTCCTCTCCCTCAGCTAAAAGCAGCTCAGGACAAGCTCAAGGTCATGTAAACCACGAGTCGGGGCACCAGTAAAGGCTTTCCAGCACCATCCTCGATGCACAGCCACCCCTCCTGCAATGGGGGGCACTGCTGCCCCACTCCATGTGGGGGGAAACTATCCCTGAAATGCTGCAAGCTGGCAGCCTGGGGCTCATTTCAAAAGAAGAAATATCCACATAATGAAAGCCACCATTTATGACTAATTGGCCCCTCTCTAAGCAGGTTCACCAGACGGGTCAAGGTCTGCATGTTCAGGAATGGAGAGAGGGACGGTTTCTCTGTCCACAAGCCAGGCCAGTTCAGGCCAATGGTTCAGTTGCTCATATGGTCAGCTTTTACTGTCATAGTCACACACTGTGAATCCTCCAGCCTAAGGACCACTAAGTGCAATAGAGGAAAAAGAAATAAAAAGAGAGGAGGAGAGGTTCAGCGAGGTTCGGAGAGGAGATCCTTTCCAGATATCCACCCCAGAAGAGGTGTCTTCCAACTTTGTAGTTTTGAAGATTTTCTCTTTAGAAAAAATTACCAAAAGCACTTCCATACTCCATGAAACTCAGGAAAGGACACTGACATGCTGAAGGAGAAAGGTCTCACTGACTGTGTGAAGCAATTCAGGCCAAAGCCAGAGACTTCCTCTAGCAGTTGGGCGGTAGTATCCTTTTCCATAATATATTAGATGTAAAAGGAGGAACTCAGCACACGCTCTGAGATGGAAACAGCTTCAAAGGGAATAAACACTGTGGCCACTTCCCCCACGCAAATGCCCACCTACCACCTTTCCTGATCCCCCTGAGCAACAGATGGCTGACAGCCACGGGACATATCAGAGAGCCAAGGGGGAGAGACCTCTGGCAGCAGTTCACAGCAAGGGGTTGGTGGTGGCTTCCCAGCTACCACAGAATCATAGAAACATAAAATCACAGAATCACAGAAGCAACTAGGTTGGAGAAGACCTCTGAGATCATCGAGTCCAACCTTTGACCTGACATCACCTTATGAATTAGACCATAGAACCATTACTGTTGGAAAAGACCTCTAAAATCATTGAGTCCAACCACCAGCCCACCACCATCATGTTCACCACTAAACCACATCCCCAAGTGCCACATCCACACGTTATTGTCCCACCACACCCTCAGGATGGGGCTTGGTTCAGTCCTCCATGGGGTCAATGGTAGGAGCTTCAGCATTCCAACCTTTGCCTTGGTTCTCCCCAGGTAGGATTTTGGGACTTAAAGGCACCCTACTCTAGCATGGTACAGCTTTGGCACAAGCCATGCACATGTCTGAACCTGCAGGTTGTCCACCCCAATATTAGCCCTTCCCTCTTCTAAACACTGCCACATGTATTTTTGCATTCTCCCTTGAAGCTTTTCTAATCACAGCAGGGCTACAGGGAAGCCTCAGGAATGGCTTCATAAGCTCAAGATGTCACACAATAAATGCCAAATGTTATTATCGAACACAACTTGTAGACACAGGCAGGGTTGGCAGAGGTGCCTGAGTTTAGGGAGGGCCCCCAAACAGGCTCTAGACGTGTTTAGCTGCAAGGCTCCAACACTGCTTCACACAATCCTGGCAAAAGCTGTGATTCTGTCTCCACTCACCCAGGGAAAGGCAGGTTTCAAGTTAACTGCTCGGGGCTTGCTGTGAGTGTTCATGTGATCCCCAGCCCATCCAGATGTAGCTCCATTCATTCCCACCCTACAGATGGCCAGAGCAATCCACTCCCTGTCATGTGTAATGAAGGGCAGGAAGGAGTGAGGATTTTTGACATGTTTAAATATTATCCAAAACAAAGAAATAGCTCAAAAGCCAGGGATGCATTTAAATAAAATAAAGCTGCCAGAAAAATCCCATATTTGTTACAGTTCATTCCATTTCATCCTCAGAGCCATTCCTCTGCAAACATGGCAGCTCCAGTAGTTTGGTGTCCAGATGTTCCCTGTCATACACTCTCACTGCATCATGCCTTTTTTTCCTGATGTGACTCCTCAGAAACAGTGAACTCGGATTCCAGGACAACCTGAGTACACTTTTCCATAATGAGGGGCGATTGAAAAAACACGGTTGTTGACTTGGCGAGTGAAACACGGGCTTTTTTGTTCTTCTCTTCATCTTTTTTAATTCTCCAGCTGGCTGGTAATCCAGCATCATCAACATCTTTTTGCATTTTATTCCTTAAGCCATTCATATTATACACATTCCTGTTTTTAAAATACAGATTTTAGGAGTGATTTGATGTGGCTTGGAATAGTGACATGCTTACACATCTATAAAAAATTCATTAACTTGGGGGGAGAAAAAGAAAAGATTGCATCTTTTATTTTCTTTTCTTCCCTTTTCTTCATTTCCAGCATATGAAATTATCTGCTGGTCATTTAGGAACCGCAATGTCAAAATGTGGTCGCCCCATAGGGAGCAAAAAAGACAGTTCGTCTTTGCAGTTCTCAAGGCAGCTGTTAAGAAGTAGCTTTGGCAAAGTCCAAAGCCAAATTGATCCTTGAGCTGCTATGTTTAAAGGCTATGTTAGCGATTCTGTTCACTGTTATTGAGAACACCTTTTCCCACAGTCCTTAAATCTGCCAAATCCTAACCAAAAGATGACGCTGCACAGCCCCTTTGTTCCAACCTTGTGAAATCCCAGTCTCCCAAGTTACAGTTGCCAATTGCTGCTGTCTCTAGGTTCAGTCATTCTTGGACCTCTGGTGAGATCAGCAAAAAAAATTCCAATTTTGGAACCTTTTTCAGGAACCCTGAAGTATCTAATTCATCTAAGCCATAAGGTGATAACTTGGTGTCCAATCCACTGAAGGATTTGAATGGTTAAACTCTCCCTGAACTCAGGAGTTTAGGCACCTAAAGGGGAAATTTGGAATGTAGAAGAGAGTTGAAATGTCCTGTGATCTTATGCAAAAGTTCTGCACAACTTTCTTTGAAAGTGTCATGCTAGTCTGCAGTCGTCCTCCTTGTGCTTAATTGTGCCTTATATGTAAATATGACGAAGTCATACTTATGGGAGGGTTTTTTGTTGCACAGACAGTTCACAAATTGGCCACTATGAAGCTTGAGAGAGAAATCAGAAGCCAAAAATATTAGTTCTGCTCAACCTAAAATGTATGTAGACTTCTGGCAAAGATACCCTTCAAATATGGGCCCATTTTCACCAGTAGTGGTGAAAAACCCCATTCCAGGTTGCTGGTTCCTATGGAAAAGCTTTTAGCGGCTTCTCTTATTACCACTGTATTAAGGTCTATTCTTTCACCACTACATACAAAGTACATATAAACTACTCCTTTCTCACATCAGAGGAAAATGTTTTGATCTTGGAAAAGCAACGAGTGATAGAATGTTCTGCCAGTTTCTTGATACGAAAATAATCTTTTATTTTCTAGGGTAACTTTTTCTTCAGACAAAAAGCCCTAAATTTCAGATTTTGTCCTCTAGAAATATTTGTATCTGACAAGTATTTTTAATTAAGATTATTTTATTCATTACGAGATTATTGTAAATCCCACAAGATATTCATATTTATATCCAGAGTTGTATTGAAAGGACAATCTACAGGATAAAAAGGAAATGCCATCTGACTTTTCCTGTTATTTAATGTCTTTTACTGGATTCCTTCTGTTCTCAGCTTGTCATGACACTGGATTTAAAGAACAGTGGTGTAGAAATTGAACCTCGGCCCATTTTGATACTATGCTGCCTACAAGTCAGGTGCACAAGATTGTGAGGAAGGAGATTAATTCTAACTGCTTTGTCTCTGTGACATGAATTTCATACCAACATCAACTTGAAGGTCAGGCACACCATTACATTAATAGAATACTTAAGCATGTGCTTCAGTTGAGGCCCCAAGATCTCTTGATAAACTTGGTCTTCAAGAGTTTAGTACATACTTAATTCTTTAGCAAATAATATGGCATTATAAAGATGTCCTCTTTTCTCCTGCTTGAGTTGCTGTCAAAATCAAAGGGTGAAATATTGCACTGTCCTGTAAGAGCTGGAACTTTCTAGATTCAGGCCTGAACGAATATATTATGCAAAGATCTGATCTCCAGCAGTTTGTCTCTAAAGTGACAGGGATATTGCATGAAATACAACTTGCATTCAAGCAGTATCAAGGCTGCAAAAGAGAATATAAAACAGTCTCAAAGTTTTATTTTTCATTCACACACAAGACAGGATTTTCAGCAATCAGTTAGCACTAACATGTATAATTTAATATCCAGTATGTATAATGACTTCAAGCCAACCTGAAGCACCAGAATCTGTCATTCACTGGCTTTGAGCCCCTCAATACGATGGGGAGAGTCCATTGATTTGCTTCCAGCCAGGGTTTGTGGTTGTCTCACGCCTGTCTTAGATTGTTCACAAGATGACAGTCTAACACCATAAAATTTTATTATTTGAACTATCAAAAACTTGGGGCTGTCGATTTTTGTTTCAGCCCAAAATTGCCTTTGAGATTTTTATTTTTCAGTCCATCTGAAGTCACCCAAAAATGACTTTGAAGATCACATGAAAGGGAAACAGAAAGGACCAGCTTTGATGGGAACAATACAATGAAGCTATTAAGGACTGAGGACAGGGCAAATGACTCACATGCCATATAGTAGCAGTAACTAATAAAAACAATTAATAATAATAAAGTCAGAGAGTCAGAGGGCCAGTCAGTGGCTCAGTGACCTCACATATGAGCAATCATCAACTGGATTGACATTTTGGTCTGTCTGGAGAATAAAGGCTGAAAGAAGATTATCACTAGATTCTTATAATTGTTTTATGAACCCCCTGGTGAATGCAAACAGGGACTAAACAAGAGCCTTTCTTACATAAGTTGGCAATTACAGTCTTGGCAGGCCAAACAGTAGTTTCTAGTCTTTCGGCAATGAAGTCTAACGCTCTAAGCAGATCTCTTTTTCTTTTTTCACTCTCTGGTCATGTTTTCTCCAGCTGGTAAACATGAGTCAGGAATGTGTCCCCTCTGGGGGAGGGGAGAACTGTCTGTTAAGAAACCAGTTCACTCTAAAACAGGACCTCTTCATGCACATAAATGTCAAGGAAAGCTCAGTCCATGTTAGTTGATGTTATCTCTGACTTTGCAGTGTAGCTTACACTGGAATGGGATATAAACCCATCAGACCATCTCTAACCAAGTAACACCCAGAACGGTGACTTTTCCCACCTGATTATCTCGGATACTTGCAGCTAGAGCAGCCTGGACTCCACTGTGGACCACACACCTACAGGAAAGCTACCCATCCCACCCCACCTGCCTATTTCCCACAAACAGGAGGCTGGAATTGCAGGGGGAACTGCATATGCTTCCTTCTTCTTCATCCTCCTCCTCCAAATGGAGCACCTAAAACACCAAGTTTTTCTAATAAGAAACCTTGAGTAACCTGTTTTTACCTCACGGTTGACCCTGCTTTGAGGAGACCTCTTGAAGTCCTTTCCAATTGGTATTATTTATGCTCCTACAATATTAAGCTATTTTGACGTGGATATCTTTTACTGTGTTAGACTAGAGAATACAAACTCCACCATGAGCTCCTGATTTACTCTGTCTTCCAGTCACTGCTACACACCTTTACTACAACATCATAAGAGATACAAGAGATATGAGCGCATAGGCAGCACCTGAAATAGGACAAGGTGATGTCTTTGTGATATAGTCATACCACTTCAAGGGTCATCTGTTTGCCAGACAACTTAACAAAGCTTCCTGTGTTCCCAAGGAACAGATCCAGGCTCTTCTGAAGGTTTCAGAGAAGGCGTTTGGCTTAGGGATGGTCCTTCAGGCAGTGGAGGAGTTTCTCTGTGAACTGTGAAAGCTGCATGGAAAGACCTGTCAGCTGACTTGAGAGTCTAAAGATGGATAGGGTAGACACCATACTTGATTAAGTGTGCTGAGCTCCCTTCCCAAAAAATTATCTGCAGGAAGGAAGAAGTGCTCAGAGGTGGGGGTGGGAGAAGGAAATGAAAAAATATCTGAAAGCTATGACAAGAAAAGATGCGGGACTATACAGATAAGAACCACAGATATGATGCAGATGGTGATGTTTCTTATTTTCTTGAAGCATGGGGAAAGTTTAGGAAAGTATCAAACTTTTGTTATTGGCTGATCCTGAATTATCTTAGACTCTTGACTGGTGGATTGCACATTCTGAAGGAAATTTCAAGAGCAGAAACATTGAGGCAGCTTGTCCTTGCTAGGCCCTCCTAGATAAGGAGGAGATCTGGGGCTTTGTCTTCTGATCTGGTAAAGCTCAGGTTTGTCCCTCTGTATGCAGGAGCACCATTGAAGAGAAGGGGCAAGAGGACTCCTCACCTAATGGGTCAACATCTCAATACAAAGTCTGCTGGTAGACAGGAAACATGAGAGGGACTGTGAACACCTACAGTCTATTGGGACGAGGAGAGGGGTCAAAACCCAGCCACACTGGGAGGAGAGGTTTCTAACAGGCCAAGTCTGATGTCTCAAGAGGGAGAGAAGATGTCTAGGAGAGGACCAAGTCCTGCTTCTCATGCAGGTGCCAGATTCATAAAAATATCTGGTTAAGAAAGAAGAGAGTTGTAAACATTTGTCACTCAGGGGCAGGTGGGTTTGGTGTCTGTTAATTGGGTGGAGTTGCTCTGCTCTTTTATTGGGTTGAAAATGAGCTGGATTAAGAGGATCTTACCTCAATGTGCCTGTGGCACTCTTTGTCCTTCTCAACAGGGAATGCAACCGGCTTTCAGGGAATTGGCAGAGAACAAGCATCTTTCTTGTCATTAGTTTTGTGAGCAGAACTGCAACTGATACAAAATCCCCAAGGGTGAGGCAACCTGGGGCAGAGTTACAGGAGGAAGGTGAATGAAGAGACCTGTGAGACAACTTTCCTTTTGCTCATTAATTACAGGAGCGGAAGGTACTGAGTTTCTCTCTTCCACTGAATGATGAGTTACTAAAGCAGACTAAAAAGACATTGCAAGGACTTAGCCTGAAGCAAGTGTTGGGAAAGGAGTAAGGGAAAGAAGTTACAAAACTAACAAGGAGTTTATGCACCCACCATTTCATCACGTAATGTTCTAATACTAACCATGTACCAAAAACGCCGGTCACTTACAGCCTTTCCCCAGCTATGATCCCTCCAAGAAGCATTCAGTTAGGTTGAGCTGAACAAAACCCTTCATTCATTACAGCCCAGTAGGATGCAAACAACTTCACAACTTGATAATCCCTTTCAGCCCTTATTAAATCAGCAACGCACTGCAGGTGGGAAGTTCAGCCTGGAAAGGAGAGATGGCCCTTTACGCACTTCACAATAAAGCCTGGTTTTAGTCACCAAAAAAGATTTCCAGGGCTTTCCCTGCCCGCCTCGCCTCCCAGGAGGCAGATTCCCGGTGTCCCGCAGCAGATTACACGAGCATCGTGTTTGCATTACGCGGTGGCGATGATGTGTTTGTTCTTGGCACCGAGGGGCTCTGACTCCGCAGAGCTCCAGCAATGACAGTGGAAATCTTTCAAGCCTTGGCGCTGGATTTGCAGCTTCCCCCTCCCCACTGCAACTTGGGCTCGCAGTGCAGAACACAAGACTCTTTTGTGGGAAAAAAAAAAAAAAAAAAGAATCCCGCTGAGATTTGTTTTCCATCAAGAAAGAATGGATTTACAGCCCTCAGGACATGGCCCTGCTTTTCAAACACAGGCCCCAAGCAGCGGTCGGATGCTCATATCAGAAGTTAGGCATGTATAGGCTGACTTTATGTCCACATTTGTGGATTTGATGTTCCATTAATGAGCCCAACATATGGGAAGGTAGGAAGCGAACAACCCATGGTTGGTTTTATTGACAGTGCAAATTTTCCCCAGCGTGGTGCAGCCCCTGGAGCCACCTACACAGCATTGCCAGCCCTGTCAGATGTGGCCAGATGTTGCAGCGTTTGATCAAAATATAGCAATTATTTTTAATGGAAGATATCATCATTTCAACATAAGTTTATTTTTTTAATTATCCCCACAAAGGTTTTCTAAGTTGATTCTACTTGTCGCCTTTTAGTGTCTTCTTCCTTCCCAATTAAAAACTCTGAGAAAAATAAGCAGGTTCTTTTAAAAACTAAAGTTTTAAAGGGAAATATCTCATTTGAAAAAATCTCAACAGGGTTTTTGATCTAAAGCCAGCATTTTTATTGAGAATGTTTTCATGGTTGGTTTTTACTTCCCTCCCCCCCAACATAAACAAAATTTCAGATTGAATTAAAAATTTCCATTCTGGTTGAAAAGCCAGTCCTTTTCTGTTGGAAAAATACTTTGATGCATTAAAAGAAAAAAAAAAAAGGCAACCTTTTGAAAAACACCTGACTTCTATTTAGATGAAAACTACCCAGCTGAAAATCTCAAACCCCCAAAGCATCAGATACTAAACCTATATGCCGTTTACACTCCCAGTGGCAGGCAGCAATATCCTTTTCTTCCAAAATACCCTCAGCTTTCTGTCTGTTTGCAGGCTTTCTGGCATATGGATTTAAGTTTCAGGGTTCTTAATTTATATACATATGCATACATACATATATACATGTGTCTATGTATATATAAAAGTCACTGTGGCTTCATATCCTCAGACTGTACGTAACTGTCTCCTCTCTTGTTCCTGGCATTGACATTTTGGTCCTGTTTGTATGGGGACATTGAGAAAAGGAGCTGGAACGAATTTGCCATGAAGTGTCTTGGGGCCTACAAACAGGTACCTATGTTTAAACTTGAATTATTTGTCATCTTGGGTCCAAAGAGGTAGCTCTGTCTGGAACAGAAGCAACTCTGTTTCGGGGTTGAAAAGGCACATTTGCACACCTTGTCGTTAATGTACCATGTTTAGTAAAGTTTATGTTTCATGAGGTAAATCAGGGAACAATGACATTTCAAAATCTACAGAGATTTAAAGAAAGACTCATGTGCCCCAAAGCACCTTTTCTTCTTCCCTGCAACTTTATCAGCTGAAATTAGAAAATTGAAGACATCACCCTTTCCTGCAAACTTTGCAGTCACTGAGATTTTAAGGGCATTATGAAAGGATTTGGCTTTAAAGCAAAACTTTAGCTTTTAATGTTGTATCCTGTTTTCTCTCAACCTTTAGATGTCATAAAAGAGACAATAAAGAAAAAGCACTACTCTCTTTTAACAGTGACAATGTAAGCTGAAACAACTCTAAGGGGAATCCCACATTAGCAACCTTTTCTTTCCTTTGTCACAGCAGCATAAGCAGAACATGGGTGTCCCAATCTGCCCTTGGCATTCTCAAATAGAGCATTTTTGAAATAATCTCAGAATCACAGAGTCACAGGATGGGTCAGGTTGGAAGGGACTACAGTGGGTCATCTGGTGCATCCTCCCTGCTCAAGCAGGGTCATCCCAGAGCACACAGCACAGGAATGTGTCCAAATGGTTCTGGAATATCTCCAGTGGGGGACACTCCACACCCTCTCTGGACGATCTGTTCAGAGCTCAGTCACTGTAGAGGAAAGAAATTCTTCCTTGTATTCAGATAGAACTTCCTGGGCATCAGTTTGTGCCCGTGGCCTCTTGTCCCATTGCTGGGCATCCCTGAGCAGAGCCTCGTCCATCCTCTGCCCCCTCCCTGCAGACACTGACAGACATGGATGAGTCCCCTCTCAGTGTCTTTTCTCAAGGCTGAACAGCCACACCTCCCTCAGCCTTCCCTTGTTAGAGAGATTCTCCAGTCCCTTCATCATCTCTGTCATGCTCTGCTGGACCTGCTCCAGGAGCTCCATGTCTCTCTTGTCCTGAGGAACCCAGAACTGGACACAGTACTCCAGATGTGCCTCACCAGGGCTGAGCAGACGGACAGAATCACCTCTCTCAACCTTCTGGCAATGCTCCTCCTAATTCACCTGAGGATACCATTGGCCCTTTCCTGTGAGACCATGATTCAGGTCAGAGGGAGAAAGAATCAAGCTGGAAGCTGATGCAGGTGTTATCAAGAGCATCTTGCCTTATGTCTAATGAGAGAGAAAAAACTGACATTGGTAATACCAAGAATACCAGACAGGAAATTAAAATTGCTCAAGAATAATCAAAAATCTACAAGGAAGTGGAGCAACCATGGGCAACTGTAGCTGCAAGACTTTCTTGCTCTAGTGTGGGTTTCTGATCTCAGTGGGTTTCTGCCTCTGAGAACTAAGGGCAATGAATGCTCTTGCAGCCACCACCATGGCCCTGCTCAGTAACAGCTCCAACACCAACTGGAATGAGACAAAGCTCCACTGAAGCTCCAGTACTTGCTGGGTGGTTCTTGTTTTCCTGTATCAGACCTTCCACATTTGTTCTTCATCCTAGAGAAATGAGGACTGTTCTGCCATTGTCTTTTAGTTTATCTCTCTCCATCTCTGATCTTAATGATAAGAAAAAGGGAATGAACTTTCCAGTACTGCAACACTGCTGACTTTGGTAATGAATTGTGGAGCAATTACTCTGGTCAGAGATTTTAGGGAGGAGCCTTTTCACGTGCTTTGCTCTCACACAAAAGCAGCGTGTACAAAATGAAGACTTCCTGTCTCCACCAGACCTGACTGAAATGGTCAAACCGTTTCTCAAGCTCCATGGCTGGATCTCAAGTTGGGACTGAGGCTCTTCAACTGGCATGGGAGCTGCTGCATGATCCAGCTCACCGGCTGGGGAGAAAGCAAATACCACAGGTCCTCCTCCAGTATGCAAGAATGGGATCAAATCCATCAGTAAGGTCTTTCTCAAGTCATCAAGTCTCAGATGTCCAAGGTCATAAAGTCATAGAATGGTTTGTGTTGGAAGGGACCTTTAAAGTTCATGTATTCCAATCTCCCTGCAATAAGCAGGGATGTCTTCAGCTAGATCAGGTTGTTCAGAGCCCTGTCCAACCTGATCTTCAATTTTTCCAGGTCCTGTGGTCGTGATTCTTCATCATGTCATTTTGGCATTAGGACCCCTTGGGGTGTCATGGTGTGAGATCGTCCCCCAACAACAACCGCCAGTCTTACTGCAGATGCTTCAGGGGCAGACTCCATGAGAAGTTCAGAACAGATGTCCACGTTTTACTTATAAGGTTATAAGTTGATGAGGCAAGAGTCAATTCCAGACATGGTGGTGATTCACTTGGCATTGAAACAGAGCAGCGATGATTGGAACTGGAAGATCTTTAGGGTCCCTTCCAACACAAACCATTCTGTGATTCTATAATTCCATGATTCTTACAGATGCTACTCGTGGTTGGTGATTTGGGTTTTTTTGGTTTATTTTTTTGGCTATCCAGAAGCTGATTAAAGAAGTAATGAATTTAGTTTTCATTATCAGTTTGTTGATTTTAAATTGTCTCTCATGGAAATTGCACCTCCTCTCTTCTCAGCACAGGGTTTGCGCATCTGTTTCCTCAGAAATGTTGGAGCTGTCTGAAACAAACTTTTAGTCTTTTCTGTTTGCTCTCAATTGGAAGAGAAACTACATTAATATTGACAAGGTTTTGTAAAAAAAACCCCACAGTGCTTAGGGATTTGGGGTAGAGATTTTCTCACCTCTTTTCTACCTCTCCTGCCATTCAGAGGTTTTCCCCAGAGAGCTCAGGATATTTTGCCCAGTGAGGTTTGAACTTTGCTGCTGTTGGGAGCCTCTCAGATGCCATTGCCCCAGGCTCTTTGTTTAGAGCACTGAGTCAAGTTACTAGGAAGATGAAAAGCATTTGCTGAATTTAAGATGAAGATGGGCTGATTTTGAATCTGTATTAAATTTTTCTCCGGAAATAAATATTTAATTTTGTCAGATTGGAGGGGCACCTCTAGCAGAAGGTGTCCCTGCCCACAGCAGTGGGGTTGGAACCGAATGATCTTAAAGGCCCCTTCCAACCCAAACCATTCCGTGATTCTGTGATTCTCTATAAGTACATGTTGCAAAAAAAAAAAAAAAAAGAAACAATCAAATTCCTCTAATAACTTAGGGGACAACTTTTCCCATGCGCAGCTTAACAAGTCTGTCTACAAAAAAATAAGGTAGGATTATGTCCAATGTTCACAGCATTGCATGGATCCTGAGCTGTCAGAGCATCAGGAAGTTTCTTGAAATGTGTTGAGCAAGGTAGATATTTACCAGCTGAGGCCCTGTCCTGCTTTATTCTCTTACCCTGTACAGACTTCATTGATATAAGCTAAAATACAGTGATTGGAAAAGGCATTTACAGTGGGAAGCAGAATGGAAAAATTCAAATTGGGGCCAACCAAGGGAGGAAAAAAAAAAAATCACCTGCCAATAAAATTGACACACAATGGGAATAATTGCAAGTCTGGGGAGAAAAAATGCATTCTCACTCTGTTCTCCACAGCATGGTATCTTCTCTTAGAGCAGAATGACTGAATTTATTGAGGTCATTCATCCCCTGGTAATTTGGCTACTGTAATATATTTCACAAGTGAGAGGGAAGCAGCCTGATGAGACAGCATGTGAGAATCCAGAGCACTGGGGGAGGAGGTTTATCCAAATTTATAGCCACCACTAAGGATGTGGTGTTTATAATTCACGGTTACTCTCTCCCCCTTTAGCACTGAGAAATCTATCCTGCTAATGGCCTCTTAACATTCTGGTGCAAATTCAAATCTCAGTGATGTTGGTGTAAAATCCTCTGAGACTGATGGACTCAGTCTGGATTAAAATCATGACCTTCTCTATATTCAAAAGCTATTTTGGATAAGCTTGCTCCTAACACAAGCTGGCCTGGCATTCAATTTCCATGGGTGACAGAGGAGCTTCTGCTTTAAGTTTGTTTCCTCTTGATTCCTGTGGGGACAACTTGTCTTACTGCCACACTAGACATCAAGATGACAAAATATTCTTGAGATTAAGAGATGTCACCTCTCCTAAGACCCAGGCTAAGGCACAAACACAACACAAATTAAATGAGATGGGATATCTATAAAAATGTCAGAGACAATAACAGAACTGATGGCAGAGTTATTAATTTTTGCAGTGTTTAATGTAAGTTGCAAGAGTTTTTCAGCATCAAAAAAAGCCAATTTTTTTTTTGCCCCAGGTTGAGATATTTTTTTATAAAGTTGGAGTCAATAACAGAAAAAAGATTAATAAAATGGATGTATAAGCCCTACAGAGCAGGTAGTCTTTGGGATTTAGAGGACGCTTAAGAATAGAAGATGAAAATAGAAGCCAATCAAGTGCAGATAAGTTGGATTTTGCAGAATAAACCACTCAAAGTTTTCTTGTTACAAATTTCACCCAAAAAATATCACAATACTTCCCCATTAAATCCACTTTTTTTTTTTTAGTTGAAAAGGTCTATTTCTGGCATCAGTTACACAGGAAGCTAGACAAAATTACAGTGGTGCTCTTTTGGTCTTAAAATATCTATTTATTAAAGCTTTGATTTCCAGCCTGCACATTCCTCCTGCATGGTTATTTCTGTCTGATAAGATTGTAAGTATTAATTAAGTCATGCTAATGAGGACAGAAAGAAAGGGTTTTCCCAGCTCTCCCACTATATTTCAAGTATTGCCAGTGTCAGTTCTCTCTTGTATCTCCCTCCAGCTTTGCTGTCTCCTGTGTTTCTTCATAGGGGAAGGAGAGTTAAAAGCAGC
Organism: Corapipo altera; assembly: GCF_003945725.1. Taxonomy (NCBI): domain Eukaryota; kingdom Metazoa; phylum Chordata; class Aves; order Passeriformes; family Pipridae; genus Corapipo; species Corapipo altera. The sequence continues at coordinate 1,656,518 of NW_020884953.1, forward strand.
AAGTCATAAATCACCAGACATCCTCGTTGTAACAGGATGATCCCTAGTTAGAAGAGGATTTCCCCTCATCTTGTGAGTGGGAGTAATTGTTCTGTGGCTCCTGGTTTCTCTTTGAAGCACATGGAAGAGGAGCATCTTCTTTTGAAGCCCAGCTGTGTGACAGGACCAGCAGCAGAGGAGGGAGATGCTCAGTGGTGATGCTGGTCTGTGCCAGGGAAGTTGCGTGGGAGAGTTCCGACTGTCTAGCCTGTTGCTCCTCTCCTTGGATGTGACCACTGAAAAAAAAAAAAAGGCAAAAATACAGCCTGCAGTCTTCTGGAAAGGAGATTAAATCTGACAAAAAAAATGGGAATGCAAGGCAAACATCTAGCCTTAAAACATGTGCCTCAGTTTCCCCAAAATTTCTAGGATAACAGCGTGATCTAATGAGCCATTAATCGTAGAATCATGGAACCACAGAATCGCAGAATCATAGAACCACAGAATCATAGAATCACAGAATGGTTTGGGGTTGGAAGGGACCTTCAAGAGCTCATTCCAATCCCCTGACATGGGCAGGGACACTTTCCACTAGACCAGGTTGCTCTAACATGGCCTTGGACATCTTCCAGGGATGGGGCAGCCACAGTTTCTCTGTGCCAGTGCCTCACCACTCTCATAGTAAAGAATTTCTTCCTAATATCTAAGCTAAACCTACTCTCCTTTGACTTAAAGCCATCACCCTTTTTCATAGCAAACTAAAAATCCACAAGGTCTGGGTTAATCCTATCCTCTTCTTTTTGGTAACAGCATAATCACTACATTTTTCTTCATTTCTGCCGTGTGTTGCTGCCTTGATTCTGTCTGTTCAGTTTGGGTTTGAGGTTCATTGGACCAGCTCCCACATCCCTTTAGAAAAGTGTGATGTAACTGCCCTGTCAGGGCCCCATGGTGCTGTCACACTACCGACACGCATATACAAATTCCCTTTTTTTTTTAAGTCAGTCTGGTAGTCTGAGGTTCAATTCCTTAATAAAAGAAGCATGGATGGCAGCAATGGCAGGGCAGAAAGCCCCATCCTTGTGGCAGGAAGCAGCACACGCTCTTCCTTTCAAAAACAAACAAGCAAAACTGTGGAGAAAGTTTCCCTCCCTCGGCAGCTCCCTGGGCAGCAGTGGAACATTTGAGCCAGGTCTGTGGGGATTGCTGTCTCCAGCCCCGAGGGGTGGAAGTGCTCTGAGGACTTTCTGCTCTGTTTTTCCCTGTCCTGGCCAACTTCCTATGTATAGGATAAAAATAAGCCCTGAGTCCTCCTCCTTCCGTCCACTTCATTAGAGACATCCCTCGGTGCAATAACAAAACAGGCCCAGAGGAAGCGACACAGACCGAAACACAAGAACGATAATTTTCCTAACACAAATAAGCAGGCAGAGGAACTCATCTAAGGAAACAAGTGAGCGAAGGCAAAGCCACAGATGAGCAAGCAATGGAGCCAAGAGTTATGCTTAGGCAACACAAGCTTGCCTCCAGCACGTCTCCCGAGACATCCCCGCCTGGGAAAGGCTGAGTGTGGACATCCCTGTAAGGGGCTGACCACCCCTGAGCCCACATCCCATGAGCAGCCAGACCTGGAGTGATCCTCACCCCACTTAAGGGAAACTTAATGGGAAGAGTCTCCTTTTTCTCACTGTGGACCTGGACTGACCCTTAGCCAGCCCTTACTGTGTCTTGCCCTGTGCTTCAGAAGCACCAAGAAAGACCACAAAACAGAGAGGCACAGGTTAACAGGAGGGATAGCAGTTCTCCAACTTCAGGAAAAAAAGTGACTGGGCTCAGTTCACTCTATTATTTGCCATTTAGAGGCACTGACACTGCCGCTCTTCAAAATAACCTCATCCCAAGTGTTTATTTATATAGAAATTCATCCTGGATATTTGCCGTGAGTTGTAGATCTGTTTGAAAAGCTTCAATCATCAAATCAAGGAGAGGAAAACAAAAGCAGATCTCTCAGCTGGCCGGTCCCCACTGCAAAAAGGAAGCAAAGAAAACAAACCAGAGGCTGAATGTTTCTTGCTGTAAATGATCAGTGAATGTCTCTGAACACTAGCTCAGACCAAGGAAGCCAAGATCACTTTGTGAATGACTTGTTAGGTCAAAAAGAACCATATTCATAATAAATAGTCTTTGAAACCATTCTTTCATGCAAGCTCCATTTTCACAAAGTCGTTTTTATAGGTAAACAACCAAGCCCTCACTACCCAGGAAGTTAATGGCAGAGATAAGGAGGAGACCCGAGGCTATGTCTCTTTTAGAAAATTAAACCCGGACTGTTCTCTAGCCCAGGAGGCCAACTGGCACAGAAATACCTGCATCCATTCATTAAACTCTCCCACTTTCCAAAACAGAGGAGCTATATCCAAACTGCCAACTGGGAATGGCCCCTGCTGTGGTGGTTGCCCAACGGTGCCTGGAAACTGTTTGGACAGATGCTGGTGAGCCAAGGCCAAAAGTATGCAAGGGACCAACCTGAGGACCAAAAGCAAATTAAAGCACCTGGGAATGCTCCTTTGAAATGTGAAAAGTGTGGACATTGCCCAAGAGTTTGATCTCACGCCCTTGAAGCAGCATCACTGGACCTGTATCATTTAGCCAGAAAGTTTTACTCCTTCATTCATGCCTTGACTCCACGTATCCACCTTGGGGAGGAGTTGAGAAACTTGTTGGAACTTGGCAGGTCTGAAGGCTTCAGGGCCTCTTTCACATCTGTATTTTCCTTTACCAGTGTCCCTAGGACTGGAAAGGGACACTTGGGACATGAGTGTTTGCAGGTAGGGGTTCAAACCTCACCTGGGCTAGAAAGCAAAATTTATAGTGCTTGAAAACCACAAAAATTTAGGCACTGCTTCTGGGAACCTAAGTCTGATGTCTCATCCTTGTTAGCCAGCATGTCAACAGGCAACAAGGCTCATACTTCACGTTAAGGGTTCTCCTGGGGAACGTCTCAGTGGTACAATCACCTATTAACAGGGGAAAGAATGGGAGGGGACTCAAAACGCTTAACAGCTACACAGACATTTCCCAAAACGATCATTAACTTAAACCATTGAAAAACCCCTCTAGGGCTGGCCAGGGCTTTGTGAGATCCCTTGTTTCCTCTGGCTTAATGAATTATGCAAGTCAAGAGGGGCTGGACAGAAAGGTGTGAATAAGAAGCTTACTAATTCCCCACAGTAATCACCTGCAAAAGTGTTTAGGAACAACATCTATCAGGCACTAAAAAAAGTAAGAAAAGGAACCTACAGGAGTAAAATATCTACAGCTCCTCGGTAAGAGACAAGGGGAGACCTGAGCCAGGGAAGTGTCACCTTGACATGAATCTACTCCGGGCACTGAGCACACAGCAGTCATCAAATTGCTCACTCGTGGTCCCAGGGTCTGCTCTGCTCATATGGCAGGCACCTGCACTTTGCTGGAAACTTTGTTGTGAGGGAGTCCCAGCTTCAAAGCCAGTCTTGTGATTTTTGGTTCCTGTGTGTGAGGAGGGTATTAATAAATGTTGTATTAATAGATCATCTGCTTACATGTTTCCTGTCTTAAATGAAGAAGATATTGGATCAACCCCCTTTTCCGTGTACCTTCTTGGATGTTTGTAGTGTGAGGAAAAGTCAAGACGGCAACAGCAGGAATGGACTTTGAAATCCAAATAAATAGAAACTCAGACCTTAATGAGAGGAGAGTTGGAAGACCAATTCATAGCTGAATTACAGAGCATGGATGGATAATTGCTCTTGAAACTGTCTGAATCCAAGCTCAAAATCGAATATTCATCCTTGCAGTTTATGGAAGTTGGGAATCAGAGCCAAGATCTGTTACTCTTCTGGCTTGGGTTAACACTCCTCCTAAGACTTTTCAGTAGGTCAGGAAACCTTCATCCTTTCCCATTTTGATAAATGGGGCTCTTTCCTCATCATCCTCCACATGATATTTCCAGAGGAGAGGACATAAGTAGTATTTCAAGAACTGAATCCAGTCATGTCTCTAAGGATGATGTTCTCATCTTTCCACAATCTACTGAAAAGCTAGTGATCATTTTTTCCAATATCGTCTTTTTAAGAAGTTTTGCATGAATAGATTGAATAAGGATGGCACTGGCACTTTATTTCATCATCCAGCTCTTATCTGCAGTGTTTAACTCCTTCTATTGATGCTGCCTTTGCTTTAAGAATTCACAGAACATTACTGTGAATCATTTTTCATAAATACTGGAGTTGGTTGGAAAATTTAAAATCATTTTTCATGGGAAAACACCCCAATTTCCAGTAAAAAAAACACTATGGGAAAAAATTGGTTTCAGTTCATCTCCTGACTCAACATATGCCAAAAATCAGAAATCATTGAAGTGCCATATTGTGACATAAAAGAAAAATTAAGGGTGTTGTTTTGAGAAAATTAGACTCCGTAAAGATTGAAAAAAAATATATTTGCTAAAAATAAAAGTTTTATAATTAGTGGTATCAAATGTTTCATTTCATGCAAATCAACCTTTAAAATTGCTACTCAGAGAAGCTGTGCCTGCCCCATCCCTGGAAGTGTTCAAGGCCAGGTTGAATGGAGCTCTGAGTAACCTGGTCTAGTGGAAGGTGTCTCTGCTCATGGTAGGAAGTTTGGAACTAGATGATCTTTAAGGACCTTTCCAAGTCAAACCATACCATGATTCTATGACAATATGAATTTTAGTGTCTCAAGGTTCAGGGGTTTTTTTTAAATCTTGGGTGCTTTTATCTGTGTTCGGGGACTGTACTGCAGAATGTCAAATATTGTAACAGAACAGCAAAATTACTTTCTGCCCAGCTGTAACGTAGACCTACTTCAGAGCCATGTTACCAACTTTGCTTTTAACTACACCTCACTGGAGTGCACAGAGAAGGCTTCAAGGGAGAGAAAAAGTGGTCTCAGAGAAAATAAATCTGTTTAGCTGGCATTTGGCAGTGCAATCAGTGCTGTCTCACATTGAGGGAAACTGCAAGTGTCATAGCACGCTGACTTTGGGGGGTTATTGCTATGCCTTGCCAGGAGGTTCAGCATCTTTTGAAGTCAGCCAGCTTTCTCTAATGCAGTGAAATTCATCACCAATCACAGATATGCGTGTCCTGCCGGAATCTTTGATCTTCAACTTCTCTATCCATTTTGCTCTCTGTGTTCATTGGTCACAATGAGTTATGGCAGCTGTATCCTACATATTGTCCAAAGCTCTTTAGACGTCCAGCACATCATGGAAAGTTCCCAGGAAAGCTCCCTAGTTGAAAAGTAACAACTCTGCAACATAACTCTCAGCGCCATGTGCAGTCATTCATCAACAACACTTCTTCTGTGAAAACCCATGGACAGATCAGTTACAGAGCAGAGCTGTAATGTGACCTGCCAGATAGATGGAGATCCCCACGGAGAATTCACTGACTGCACAAAAGAGAATAGAAACTCCTCTAGTGTTTCTGCAGAGAGGAAGAGCACAGCGCTTGGATTAGTCTGGGCTGAGTGTAAGAGAGTCCCTCTCCATTCCACACCACTCTGTTGCATAACCAGAGCTCCTAGAAATAAATGAGAAACAAAATTAAATAAAAGTATATTTAAAAAGGAGCTATTATCCTTTGGGAATATTAAAACAAATAATTTACACATGACTGCTCTGTGCCTTAGCTTTGGCTGTTTAATCACTCTTAGTGCTGTGCTAACAAGAGGCTGCTTTTAACAGGAAAGCCCAGCCAGGATACAGCCTGAAATAACACCCAAGACCAACCTTTTGTTTTATTTCTGCATTCTCTGCCCAGAGATTTTTTTCACCTGAAAAATTATGCCAATGTATTGAAGTACTGCCTAATTTTATTGTAAGTCTTCATTTTAGATGACTTTTCTACTTTTTTTTTAATATACTGGTTTTACTTTTTAATTTCACAATGTCACATATTGAATTTTAACAGGTTTAGCCTGTGGTGTGGCTGTGATAATAGAATCATAGAATAGTTTGAGTTGGAAAGGAGCTGAAACATCATCTTGTTCCACCCCCACTGTCATAGGCAGGGACACCTTCCACTATCCCTGGTTGCTCAAAGCCCCGTCCAACCTGGCCTTGAACACTTCCAGGGATGGGGCAGCCACAGCTTCTCTGGGTAACCTGCACCAGGGCCTCACCACCCTCACAGGGAACAATTTCTTCCTAGTATTTAAACCACCCTCCTTCAGCTCAAGGCTATGCCCAAGTCTACTTGGTGAGGAGATGCTTGCACCGATTTGAGAGACATGAGTCTGAAATGTTGAGAAATGTAGAACTTCTTTCTAACACTTTTGTCCTTCTCATAACTTTCCAGTCAGGAGGCTAAACATGCAGAAGGAAAACTTAGTTCATGTATCTCGTAGAGCATTTTGAAGGGAACATTGTGATATTAAGATTGGTTAATGCGATGCACTTAGATTACAAAAGGCTTAAAAAAAGAAACTGAGATCTCATCTTTCCCACTTAATAACTGAGTAAAAAGACACAGAATTAAGAGTCAGCTTATGTAATAGAGGGAGGTCACATGAAGTTCCACGCAAATGAGTGTTGTTCAACATATTCATAAAAGCTGGGAAACAGTGACTCATGAAATAACAGAGTTTGGAGATTATAGGATCTCATGACACTGAGTGATACTCATTGTTGATGAGATCTCATGGCACTGAAAGAAATTCAGTGTTGATAGATGCAAAGTAATGAATATAGGATAAAAATAACTCTAATTATATATATGTCACAATACCTTTAATTAGCTATCACTGGGGTTTGTGGATAGTTCTCTGAAAACATTAATCCAGTGCTCAATAAGCACCAAAAAGGCTGATAAAGCACAATGGATTATTAGAAAAAGAACAGAGAAAAAACCAGAAAACCTCATTATCTCATAGTAGAAATCTGTGTTTATTCCTGTCTGTCCTGACTAAGGCATGCCTTGTAGGCAGACTTCCTTGGAAGAGTATAATGAATTGGGAATTATGCATAGAAAGAAGTGAATGCCCTGTCTCCCTGGTCAGTTCTGCCTCTCTTCTGCTCTGGATTTACAGGAGAACAGGGCTCCCTGGACACTGTTCTGGACCAAGACTGGGCAAAGGCACCAGAAACACCAGGAATTATTAGGATGTTGACTCTGATGCCCTCCTCTCCCACACCTCTTTTTACCAGTAACCTTTGCAGGACACATTCCTATGCCATGAAACTTATGTTGTGTTAGAATTTCTCTTGTCTTGGGACCACAGTATGCACCAATCACTCCACAGCACACAACAGAAAAAGTGACAAAATTTTGTGGTACTGGATGTTATTATCCAGTAGACTGCCTGACCACTAAGGACCACTCTCTCCCAAAGCTGACTAGTTTCTTGAGAAAGCAGAATATTTTATAAAATGAAGAGCAGGTAAATAATAGAACAGGATTTCAGAGCCTGAGGGTAGAGCTTTGTAAAGTGTAAATGTGAGATTTGAAAAGAAAACTATGAATGGAGAAAGTTGATGAAAAATTTTGCCAGGTGATAGAACTAGGGGAAAGCATATAAAGACTTTCATATAAACAGAAATGTTCACAAAAATGTTAACTGTTTTTCCTATTGCCTTCACAGAAATCTTTTCCCCCCATAGATAAAAATATCAAGATTTATCAAATTAGCACATTTCTTCCATTCTACTCCTTGTCATGATTCACCTTTACATTGAATACAGTAGACATTGAGGACTTGTTAATGTAAAAATATCTTCAGTAAAGAATTTTGCTGACATTGGGTATAGAGAAATTTTCTCTTCATCCAGTTAATCACACAGCTCTTGGGTCCAGACAAGGAAGACTGTATACATGTGTAAAACTTGCTTCCAATGAGTTCCTACTTCCAACAAATTTTGTGCTGGATTTGCTGTATTTCCAGAGATTTATGTTAAATGCATCAGGACTGTGTTAAAACCTAGGAGCAAAAGATGCTGCAAAACAGGTACATTCCTAAAAATCTTTAACATGTGGTGTGTGAGAGAGAGACAGTAGGAGAGGGGGAATATATCAGAGCTCTCTATGCAACAAGGATTGAGCAAAAATGAAAGGGATGCTCTCTCAGGGATGCTTTAATCCATTCAGGGATGAATGCCAGGATCAGAATTAACACTTGTGAGATCGTCTTTGGCGATCCTGAGCTCAGATTCATCTGCTAGATTAACACCAACATTCTCAGTGAAATAAATTCCTTTTGCTGTTCTTCACAAACGAGTTTGTCTGTTCTGAAATACTGTGTCATTAGCAAATTTGAACTCCTCACTAATAACTTCCTTTTCAAGATCATTTGTGAATCTGTTGCCATCACATGTGTCCATGGCACTTACCAGTTACCCTCTTCCCCAGTGAAAACTCACACAATTTCTTTGTATCCATTATCCATTCCTCCTAACACTATCCGCTCAAGGATCTTTGACTGATTATTTTCCTGAAAGCTTTGGGCCGAGAAGGGCCTCAGGTTCTCACTGAGGTGGTTCATTCTCTGCTGTTGCTTGCCCAAAGCAGAACTGAGCAGTCTTACCTTATATTTCCTCTGGGGGTCTATGCTGAAAGTGGAAAAGCTTGGCACTTAGCTTAAGCAGAGCCAAGCTTTAACTCCTGATGTCATTGGTAGACCAAGGCATAAAAGACAATCAGACAGGACAACTCTTCAAAGGTGCTTGGTGACATGTAGCTCTTTTCACCCCCACATTGAAATTGAGGCCATGGTGATGTTCATAATCACTCCCTGCCCAGGAGCAAAACACCTGCAGTTCCTGTAGGCAGTGTCTTAATGAAGCCTTTACCTGGGGCAAGAGACAACCCCCATTTGCAAACATGGTCTGTATTTTTTGTTCCTGAACCTGTGCTTTCACATTCAGCTCATTTGGAACATTTTCCCTAAACTGACCTGGTTTATCAAGTGAGTTATTGGTCATACTCCTATTTACTCTTAGTTAGCCCTCCACTGATCCTCTAACACATTTTCTTAGTAATGATGCAAAATTTATTTCCTGAGCTCACTGACAGAAATGTTGAATGTACCAAAACTAGGAGCCCTCCCTCAGAGCCTCAGTGGATCCCCCATAGAGTGAGGATTCTCCATTCTCCATTCTCCACAGTGCCCTTTCTAGCACTGTCCATCTCCCAGTCCCAAAGTCACTGTCTCTAGGCTCTACTGATATTACATTGTGCTAATCTTAAATAAGGATTTCAGTCCTGTACCCTCAGGAACACACCCATTCTAGCTCTGCTTTGGCACTGATTTATTTCTGCCTACTCCCAATTCTCCTCTCTACCTCTACTGCCTTAAAGTCTTCCAGTTCTTACCCAAAATCAATATTCTCCTGCCCTTCCCCCACAGTGATGACATATACACAGATGAAGCTGGATCTTATTTGAAGTCACATCCCTTTATAATGTGCAAGATTTGACATTGATGCCTGCAGGAAGGCCAGTTCATACTACTGGAAAAGCAAAAAAAAGCTGTAGTGTAAATGCACATCAGGTCCTAGAGTTCTTTTGCTTCAGGTTTTATTAAAGTCAAGTGAGCCAGAGATGTGGGAACTGCTAACTTTTTTCATTGGGGAGCATTGTTAGTGACCTGCACAAGAAGCCAGAAAACTGTTATTGCTTGAAATGTAAAATTAAAGAAAAAAATATTGCTCTCTTTCTCCTTTCCCTGAACTGGACCACATGCTTCCCTGGAGGAAAATCATTGTTGAAAAAATGTCGACTGCAAAATTTTCTGTTAATCTGAACATTTCTCTCTTGCTCTGAGCTGCGGGATGCAGACAGAATCCTGTTCCATCTGTTCTGGAGTGATCTGTGCAAGCTGCAAGCAGGGCCCTGCTGGAGATGATGGATGGCCCAGCACATGTCCCTTACTGCTGCAGGATTGCACTGGAAGGACAAGTTGCTCCAGAGAGTAAAAACAGTGCCCAGGATCACATGGTCAGCCTGACACTGCCAGAGGGGGTCACACTGACTCCCAGTGTCCACCTGTGGTGTCAGCAGTTCCACTGGTGAGGTGTGACCACAAAGCTCATAGCCACTTGGGAACTTTGGGAGCTCTCCTCGATTTGAGCAGATTGTGGCCTGATGAGCTTTCTTATGCCAGATTGCAGCACAACGGGGAAAAAACCACTCTAACTCCACATATAAAATGATGGGGTTGGAGTTGGCCATTACCATTAAGAAATGAGATCACAAAATTAACCCCACTGGACAGGTCAGATGGCTGCTGAATTCTTAGTAACAGTCAAAAAAGCAAATTGAATGTTAGGAATTATTAGGAATAGAGAAACATTATTACCTGACTCTGTTGTAACAGTAACACAAATACACGGAAACACCTGTATCTTGAATACTATGTTCTCAAATAGATTATATAATACAGTTCTCAAATAGATTATAACAGATGAGAGTATCACAACAAGAAGGATCTCAGAGTATGAGGAATCCTCAAACTTTAGCAACTGAGGGCAGATTTATACGGTTGTATAAAACGAATCAAGTGGGGAAAGTGAGTGAGATCAATTGTTCCCTGTCTATTCCAATGCAAAAATGATGAAATATCAAAGTTAGCAGTTGGTAAAACCAAAAGAAATTATTTTTTTTTAGAGGACACACAGCTTAGCTGCAGGACCTGCCAATAGCATGCTGAAAATTCACATCAAGGAGAGACTGGACAATTTGATGGAAAAGTAATCCCATTTGCTTTACTGAAAAAAAAAAAAAAAAAAGGCAGTAGCTTCTTAAGCCATAAATTGTTGGAATTTGGAAGAGCAACCTAGGGAAGTGTCAGTATGTGTGTCTGCTGTGCTTGCTCTCTACCAGACCATGCTCCTCTAGTTACTCCTTCAAAAGAACATTCGTACCTCAACACCTCCACAGCCCAATGCATCTCCCTGACACAGGAGATGAGGTTTCGTCCCCTCAAGTCCAGGTTTTCCACATTCAAGGTAACTGCTTTGCCCCTTAAAACTTCTGTCCCAAAGGAGGGCACCGATCTCATCTTTAACTGTTCTGGTCTTCTCCAGCAGAGCACAGAAATCCCACTGCTCAAAGCTGGAGTGGTGCCATGTGCCAGAACAGGTAGTTTTGAGCATATGTTTGACTGGAGTTTTGAAGGAACTCCAAGACAAACTCAGAGATGCCTTCAACGTTAGATGCCAAAGAACCAATCCATTTGGAGGGATATTCCACCCCAAGAGCCCAAGCTCTTGAGCTCGGTGACAAGGAGACTGAAAGAGATGACATGATTGTAGCACATTAATACCTCTGAGGGAAGAAATACCAGATATTACAAGGCTTTGTAGATGAAAATAGAAAAGCACAACAAGAGATGAAAGCCAGGGAAATTCCAATTAGAAATAATGTACAAATTTCTAACAGGGATTGTGGTTAACCACTGGAACAACCTACCAAAAGGAAGTGGTGGATTCTCCATCTCTTAACCTTTTCAAATCAAAAGAGGATGTCTTCCTGAAACATAATATACCATGCTCAATGCAGGAGATCTGGGTGTGATTCAAGGGCTTGAGATACTCCAAAACTCAGGTTAAATTACTTAATTGTCCTTTCAAACCTTTATCTTCACCAGTTTTAACTTCTGCAGAAGTCTTTTGCATGCAGAGGAACTACAGAATGAGTTGAGGGCACTGAGGTATGGACAGGACTAGGTTTAAGACCCCTTCTCCTCTAGGTAGCTCCCCCTAAAAATATCTCAAAGTTGAGCTTTTGAAGACCAACCTATCAAAAAGTAAATGCAATAAAACACTAGAACATTACACTGGCAAATCAATTTATAGAAGTTGTATAGAAACACAGTTAATATTCCTCTAATGCCCACAGCTCTAGAGTCATTTGTCCCCAACACTTTTACAGAGGCCTGGAGAACTGCAATTTCATGTGCTGTATTAACTTCCAGTGCAAATGGGAAAAAATAGAGATGCTTTATATATGGTCAGGAAACCACTTCCCACCTCTTGCTTTCATCCCACTAACCAATACAAGTGCCTTCCTTCAAGAGTGCAGTGCCACAACTTGCTCCTTCTCTGTCTCTTTATATATTTCACTGCACTTGGGTTTTTCCACTGCAGATCTCACCACAAAACATGTAGCCACCACCTTTCAAACCACACCAGAGCAGCACCACCTAAGAGTACCTCTTGTGCTCGCCTTAAAGAAGGCTTCGTGCTATTTAGGCTAAAAGATTTAGTGGAATTATATCTATAGTTAAGATCTGTGATGAATTATGCAGTCCTGGTATCTGCAGATGAATCACACCAATGGAACACAAGGATATGGTGTCAGAGTCAAGCCTGGAAATGGAAAATGCATACGCCAGCATTTTAAAGGTTTAGTGCAGCCAAGATTTCAGAATTTCAAGGGGGTTTTTTTTAATATATATCTTTGTTTAAGCCTGGATTTTGGGAGGGGATTGGTTATGGTATTTAGATTATTATTTTTGCTGTAACAGGATTATTCTTTTCAGTAACTGTTAAGTCATCACAAGCTTGTTGCCTTTTCTGAGCAGGAATCAGCTAAGCATCACAGACAGGGAAATATTATTATAACCATTTTACAGCCCATTTTGGCCAAGAATGGGACCAAGAATGCTGACTCTCAGTCACCTGCTTTCACAAGTAAGCTAATATATGAGGTAGAAAGCTAATAAATGAAGGCATTGTGTACATTAACCTTCATATAATAGTACTTATCCTGTGCTTGTGTTATATGCAGGAGGTCAGATGAGATGAACAGAGCAGTCCCTTCTGGCCACAAAGCCAATGAACCTATTTTTAAACACGAGGCAACATTCAATAACCTGCATCAGCTTTGATTAACTGTTCTGCAAGATTGAAAGCAACACAAGCAGAACTAACGTGCACAGTGGGCAAAAAAGACTTCAAAAGTACAGCTCATGGTGGCAAGTTTTTACTGCAGAAATACTGGATGGGAACCTTGGCTGTACAGGTCCTGCTGTACAGGAGTAGTTCATTGTGTCCCCTGGCCATTTTGGCTTGGGCTCTTACAGAAAGGCAGAGACAACTGGGCACTGTAGCTTCCTTCAAGGCTCCAGCTAACCCCAGCCTCTACCTCTTAAATACATAAATACACACATATATATAAGCAAATACTATATATGAGCTGCTGTGAGGCAACTAACTTTTTTAAACTTGCAAACAAACTTAGTATAAGGTCTCTAAAACAGCTCTGCTTTTTCTGGTATTGATTTTGCTTATTTTGAAGTTAAGCGTGTCCATAAATATGCTCTCTGGTCCCTTGAGGTAAGTCTCATAAGGTATTTAAAAAGGAAAAAAAAGGATGAGGAGGAATTTTTTGGCAGCAATTACCATCTCAGATAACCTGCCTGGGGTTGGGAAAGTGTGCCAGCAATATGCTCAGAAATAGCTTTCATTTGGGCTGTTTATTTTCATATGCTTTGTCTGACACTTTACTGCTGTGGCGGGGTACTTAACTGTCAGCTTCCATTAAACGCTTTGTCAGTTGTTTCCACTCCAGGCAGAAACCAAAATTATTATCTCCCATTATTCGTTAAAGTCAACCCACTGGCAGGAAGCAAGCAGGATGACAAAGGAAATCATCCTTGTGCCAAATGGTGAGATTTCCTCAGGCTCCTTTGCTCCAGTGCTTCTCTGGTTCCTTGTCCCTTCTTTTCTTGTCTGCCCCAGTCATCTGATTTGTTTCTGTCAAATAAGTGAGAAACTTGAGGGCAGCTGTTCCCCTTTAAAGCAAAGCTGGGAGGACCAAACTCCTCTGCAGCATAATTGGGATTGGGATATTCTGGAAGAGAATAATGTGTTTGCTTCAAATTAATTTGGACTGTCATGGCATAATCATATGGACGAGTATCCCTTTCTATGGCAAGATAGAGTATGAAATATGAGTGGGATGCTAATAAAATAGCTTTGGGAGTATCTATTATGTGATTTCTTGTTTTGCTGTTTTAGGGTGTGTCGATGGTTTAATTCTTAAAATTATTTAAGACAAGCTTTCCAAGTTTCGATATATAAAGAGAAGGGGGTTAAGTAATTTCAGAAAAGGCAAAACGTCATTTCAGGTCAAGCAAAAACATTTTAAGATGACCCAGACAGATCCTCCTCCTTCCAAATTTGGTCCCATCCAACCCAATGCTGCCGTCCCCAGAACACTTCAGTTCACCCTTTGAACCAGAGAATCCATTACATTCATTTCTCTAATTATGGTCTGGTTTCTTTTAATAAGCAGATGTGGAACAATATAATCGTAGCCCCAGGCTCCTGAAATGGTGGACTCCAGCCTAGATCTGGACCTCACATAAATATGCCCCATGCCTTGCCAAGGTCCCAGACACAACATCTCCCACATTCATGAAGGAGATCTCAAGTCTTTTACCACTCTTTTTGGTGGTGTGCACCACCAGGCTGGCCCAGCACAGGTAAAGCCAGTGAACAGCTCCTTGCTGACTATCCCCTGGTAAGAATTAGCAGATTTCAATAAAATTACTTACTGGAGCATTATTTAAAAAGTGCCTTTTGCTCAAGATTGCAAAGAGCTCACTTTCAGTTCAACAAAAGCCCCCTCAAACAAACCCAAACATTCCTCAACAGAGGATCTCTATTGCAGTTCTTCTTCCCAAAGAAAAATATCAGTCTTAACATATTTGTTCCCACTCATGCTCCTGGGGTTTTCAATGAAAGTCTTGAAGCTGTGCAAGCAGCTCATAAAAGGGAGCCCCTTTCTGATTCAAGTGTGCCCTCCTGTTCAGATTTTGGGAAATGGGATGATTAATTGATTTCCATCATCAGACTCCCCATAAGTCACAAGCCAAGCTGCTATTTAAAGTTTCCATTGACAAAGATTTCATTATAAGAAGCCATAATTTTTATCCAGTGCTGTGCAAACTTTTTTAGTCTTCAACCTGAATTAGGCCCATATGTTACAGAAAAACACAGTGAGGGCAAGTTGTGGGGGTGAAGTGGTGAGAGGAAGGGAAGGGAGCAACTGCTCTATCTCAGAGGCTGAAAAAACTTCCACCCACATCACAGTATAAAGGGACTCTGAATTGGTCGTCTTAACCCTTATCTAAACAAAATAAATCAAAAATACAATTTTCCGACTGACGCTGAAGGATTTGCTTTCTTAGCCAAAAAGCAATTTTAAACTCCCTTGCTGAGTAATCTTTGCCCAGATACTGAACTCCACTGAGAGCTCCTGGGGAGTCCAAGGTGGTGTTGCTGAATTCTCCTCCCTGTGTCCTGCTGCTGGGATAGGAACATCCTCAAACAGCACCTGCCACGGAATGCAGATGAAACCACAGCTAGGTGTTGTAAGTAAACCTGATGACTGGGAGACCCTTCCCCCAGAGGGCTTTGCAAAGCAGTTCAAAAGGCAGCAAAAATGGGAGAGAGGCAATACTGCAATCCTTATTTCACAGAGTCAAACAGGCAAGGTGTATGCTGGCAAATAGAAGTTTACTGTTAATAAAACTGTGAGCTCTAGAACCTGCCAAGACCATCTGCATTGTTTAAGATGATAACATAGTCTGTGGTCATGAGCAAGGGGCTGCTAGTGATAACAATTTTGTTGTGGCCACCCTTTTGAAGTGGCTTTAGCAGGGAAAGGATGGACATAAGGGTGCAAAGCACATTCAACCTGACCAGTTTTATTTAGCTGCATAGACAGAGTCTTCAGCAGAGCAGAGGCTTCATCTGCCTTGTAGCTCCATATCAGAGACCCCCCCAGATGATAAATGTATCACAAAAAGACCTCTCCCCTTCTGTCACGTGTGCTTGAGTTCCTCATAAATGTCAGATCTCTTGTTCCCTAATGGGATGGGAATCCTTTAGGTGACTGGGGAGCAGCAAGATCACTGTGAGGATGAACCAGAAGTACCAAGGCGGAAGTTTAAGAAGTGTGCACTAAGCTGTGTAACTGTGTGATATGGCTAAGCCAAAAATTCCTGGATACGGAAGTAGGAACTGATAAGTCTCAGTCTCTCATTCTCTATGATCGGCAATATGGCCTTTGAAAAAAACAGGGATAAACAGTATCAACCTGCTTAAAATGTTCTCTGAGAGAAGTAAACAGAACCTGACATACAAGTGCTATTTAGTAATGCTTGGGAGAGCCAGCCAAATATCACATTTATAACATGGATTTTTCCAGCATGACAGAACTACAGCAACAGCACAAGTCATGTTAAGATCTGGAAGGGACAAATTTCCTCAGACAAAGAAAAAGATTTAGCAGTCATTGAACACAAACAGAAATTTTTCTTCTCTGCCTTTTAAATGATAAATTTAATCAGAGTTCCAGGGCTTTCCTTATTTCC
The DNA here is from genome assembly GCF_003945725.1 of Corapipo altera. Lineage (NCBI taxonomy): Eukaryota > Metazoa > Chordata > Aves > Passeriformes > Pipridae > Corapipo > Corapipo altera. The sequence continues at coordinate 1,672,883 of NW_020884953.1, forward strand.
TTTCTTTTCTTATAGCCGAGCTCAGGCTGGCTAGAAACCCTGTTCTTTTGGATAAAGTCAGGCAAATTGAACAACATAAGAGCAGAGAGTTTGGGGTACCCTCAGAATTTCAGAGAGCATGAAAGGTAGAGAAATTACATCCTTCACACACAGGTTTTGATAAGAAACTTTTGGATTATGCCTTTCAGGCTTCAGAAAGAGCAGTAAATCCACACAGTCTAAGCCAGAAGAAACTACCCAACACAGACCCTCAAAGACCCTCCACTCCTCTTGCTGTGACTTCAATGCCTTGTGCTCAGGTAGACCATTCTTTTCAGGATGACCCACAGCATGATTAAAAAGAACAATTACCCACTTGCATTCACAGTTGTTGCTAATGATTAATCACCTCTATAGTTAAAAATGTGGCCGTTGTTTCTTGTTAGGATACAAGTTTGGGTGCAGCTTTTGCTACCAACTCTTGTTGTGTCTCTGTGTGGTTGACCAGGAGATCTTCGCTATTGCTGTTTATCCCCATGAAGATAATTCATCTGGCATAAGCAAATCACCTCACAACCTTGCTTTTCACAAACTTAGCAGACAAAGATCTTTTAAGTCTTCCACTGCAGCATGTTTTCTCTGACCCTTAAATTATTTTTGTACCACTTTGTGCACCTTAAAATCAAATGTGTGCCTGAAATGGGATCTCCTGTTTCATAGCAAGGCACAAGCTGCTGTGCAGATTTATAATCTTGGGAGTATTCAGCCCAAGGAGCCAGTTCATACCTCATCTCATGGTTCAGATGTGGATCTGTACTCTCTTGATCATGTTGACATAGGAATTGTGCATTTCTCCAACTTTCCTTCAGGTTTCTCTTGAGTTGTAGTTCATGGGTAGTTTCCTCTAAAGGCACATCTGAGCCCAAAGTTCAGCAGCCTGACCTCAGCAGACTCTGTGGTGATGTCCAAGTCTTGGGAATTGCAGTCAGTCAGTAGCAAGAGGTGAATTCAGCCAACCTTTTCAATGCTGGGGGTTGACCTTACAGGACAAATCTCCACGGAGCTGTTTTTGCGTCTCCGGTACTGGCACACAGACATGTAATGAAGTATATGCCCTTCCCTATGGGACACTCCTCCATGAGTTCATTCCTGGCTTAGTTGGAGAAGCTGGATTTTACATTATTAGGTATTGAGTTGCAACATGAAATTACCAAAATGTAAAACATGGGAAAACATACTGTAAATCACTTATTGGCAGGTCTCTCACCTCTTTACAAGTGCACAACTGGATACATATGAGTCTTTTGGAATTTCCAAATTAGAGCCCAGAAGACCTTCCCGAAGAAAGGTATTTTCTGTTGGCACCAAAACAATTTTATCTGAGCTAAACAACAGAGTTAATGTTTTAGCATTCACACGGCCGTTTGCAGGCTACAAATCCAAACTTAATTTCATCTCCTTCTTGCACTGTAGCTCTATTATTATTGCTTTTTTAAATGAATGTTATTATTCTTGTAACTCTCCCGCTTTGGCTTTTCAAAAGCAATATACAGAGACCCAAGGGACTGACAGTGAGAATGCAGAACCTTTCACATTCAGGTGAAAACACTGATATCTTTAATGGCCTTATCAGGAATGGAATTTACATAAACAGAGTAAACATGTTCTTACTACTGTGACCTCCAGCTCTGTTGTCCCCACTGCTTGTGACCCTCAACTTGTGGTGACAAAGGATGCTCTGATATGAGCAAGGAGTGATTTTGTGGTTAAGGAACTAAACTGAGAATCAGACTTCTGGGATTTATTCCAGGCTCTGCCACAGTCTGCCTGTGTGTAAGTCACTTAATCCTTCTCTGCCTCAGTTTCCCATCTGAGGGAATAAATAAAAATATTTTCTTTTGTCATTCTTTGTCATTTCCTTGTCATTCTTGTCTCCAAGGCCAGAAAGATCCCCTACGCTGGAAGTGTCCAAGACCAGGTTGGATGGGGCTTGGAGCAATCTAGTCTAGTGCAAGGTGTCTCTGCCATGGCAGGGAGGTGAAACAAGATGAACTTTCAGGTCCATTTCAACCCAAACCATTCTGTGATTGTATGAAAGATTTGTCAGCTGAGCCACAGAACAGCTGAGCATAGACTCTATCACACAGTTATGTTTGAGTGTCCGAGGGACTGGGTCGTGCCTCTGGTTAGCTCAGGCTTTCAGATAGGCAGGGAAGAGGCATTTTTCTTGTTTTAGTATTTGTCCAAGATGTGTTACTGTGCTTTTCTGTGAAGACTGGGTCACAAATGGAAGGGTAGTTCCTGAGAAAAATGAGGATCAAATGGCTGATCCCAAAATGCACCTTGACCTGTGGTCCCACCATTACAACTGGTGATTAAAGAGTTCAGGGAAGCTCCACCAAGAGCCAGAAGTTCACAGGCACACAATAAGCAGGCTTTCATCCTAAACCAAAATAACTCCATCTGCAGGAATTTCACTCACCAATTCAGACAGCAGGTCATGGCAGGACACACTGCAATGTTCACCTGAGGTAGGGAATGAAAGTGTCACCAGGAAAGCCTCCCAAAAGCCAGAGCACAGTTTACCCTTTCATGCAGCTCAGAACAGAGAAGACACAACAGATTTGTCAAATGCAAGTTCTGCCATGTGTGGAGACAGGGTTTGAACACCACCCTCTCTCCCCCCACCCCTGCACACCACACTACAAGGGTCTGTGTTGGCAAGGGCACTTCACAGCTCATGGGAAGGAGATAGAACTAGAGCCTCTCACATCTTCATTTATCTGCACACCAGTTTAATTTTTCTCTGCTTCATTTACTCTTAGAATTTGGAGAGTTGGTGGCACGCAACCTGGGCATGAGTTTTTCTTATAGTCCCATTTTCTGCTCTCCATGTGCCAAAGATCCATCCCCCACTTTTTCTTTAGGGAGGAACTGGCTTACACAGCACCTAGAGAAGGAGATGGGGCTGCAGAATAACACTGAACACAACCTGACGGATGGATATCCATTATCACAAACTGTACCTTCCAATTCTGACCATCCCCAATAGCTACTGATTTCAAACCAATAGATTTATTTAAAGAAAAAGGGTTATTTAATATAAAAGGAGTTACCAAATACCTGCATATATCTGCTACAACCAGTTGTTTTCTCCCTGAGAGAGACACGTCTGCTGGCCTTGCAGAGAGCACATCACATCCTCTGGATTAGCAGGTCTTTCCATGGATAACTTGATGTGAGGCTGGTGTCCCATAGGAGCTCCCAGATCACAGCACTCACTATGGAGAACACTGCACTTTAGTGTTCAACTTGGATGATGCTTCGAGAGATAAAATACAAAGTTATCCATAAACCATCAAATGTTTCGGACCTTTCAGAACACTATTTGCTGATTCCCTCGGAAATTTATTAGCTCTACCAATATTTTCTTTTTTAGCTTTGTAAAGTAAGTTCCAAGTCAGTTAGTACTGACTATGCAGAGCCCTGAAACCACATGTTTATTTTCCTAAGTTATAAAAAGTTTATAAGGGTAGCTGGTATCCTTATGGGCCACTGTACAGTGATTTGCTACTGCATTCCACACTGGTACAGAAGAGCTCTGTGTTTTATACCAGAGGGAAATCCTTGTGATACAGCTGTCCAGCAGCCAACAAGAGTACAGACACCTTCAAAAATATAACTCTGATAAAAAAAAAAAAATTAATATCTGAAAAGGTAGAAAACATCCCTACTGAGAAAAATCAGTTTGAACAACTGATGACCCTGGGCAGCGCAAGATCTGTATTGTGATACACCAGAGAACATCAACAAAGTCCTCTCACCCCAGACATAGTTCTTTTTTTTTAACTAGATCACCATTTCTACCTGAAAATGCTGTATGGTCACAATAATTTTTGAAAGTCCAATGCAATAGCTGCCTTGTCTTTTTGCAGTTAACATTTAGCCCCAGGCTCTCAGCTTTCACAACTTCATATGTCGCTTCATTGACATGAAGAGGCTTTGGTCAATTTACACTGGAGAATGGAGAGACTGTTATCCATTTATCTCTTAAAATAGTGAGTACACAGCTGCACAACATGAAGAATTAGGTCAGTATGTTGCTATGTCTGTCCTGGAAGGAGAAATTCAGAGCAAATAAGGTAGATTTCAGGAGAGAGCCTGGAATGTGTGAAAAGTTAGCAAAACTGACATAGACTCAATAGCAAAAATAAGTAATTTTGCAAATCCCTAAACCACAATGGTTGGATTAGGGCCCTTGTCATACAATTCTCGGGCATGTGAACAATCCCTTTTTCACTTGAGTTCATTTCATTAGTTTCTCTCAGCTACATAAATACTTGTACTCTCAATGGGACTACTCACATCAATAAAGTTCCTCAAGCGAGCAGGGATTGCAACCCAATTTTAGTGGAACAAACCCAACCTCTGACTTTGATTGCATCCCTCACTTTTCCAAAAAAACTTCATTTCCAGCAAGAACGAGCCCACAATCCCTGTGGAGCTTGCTTTCGCCACTTCCAAGCACAATCCCAGTTATTTGTCTTGTCAAATACAAAGGCAAACAGGGCTCTTCTGAACTCCCCAACTTCACCTTCCTTCATAAAAACACTGCTGGGCCTCCAGCAGGCCAATTTGGATGTTTTTGAGAACTCCTGGGCTTTGCTCTGCTCTGATTGATAGATCCTTGGTGGGGTTATCCTGCTCACGTTGAATCCCAACATGCCTCTGCCAGCCAGCAACCTCTGTAAGTCAAAATTCTGCTCAGTGTAATATCATGAGTAATTACAGTAGTATCAAAGTGGCAATTACTCAGATGTAAATTGTTTTCTGATTGTAGTCTTTTTTTTAGTCTTTGACATTGTTGCATGGAGTTGACTGTGATTAATTCATTTATAGTCTAATAGAAATGTCACGGAAAATTGCCCCTTTACCTATCAGTTCCTATCATAATTCTTAGTTTAAGTTTTGCTGCAAAGGAGACAGGATGGGCAGTGCTGGAGTGAGAAGTGCACTGAACAGCTGGAGAAAGCAGCAAAACAGATCCCAGCTGGCAGCCACCATTATGGGGATCCCTAAGTATAAAGAGCAGATATTGAGTTGGATGTTTTCTGTATATTTTTCAAGTAAGTTTTTAGTTAGTTCCATTCTGCCAAAAGCATAGGAGGAATTTCTCTTTTTCCTCCAACTCTCCCTGATCATCCAAAAATACACATGAAGAGCTGAACAGAGCAAGAAGCAGAATTGAAATCAATAAATCGACTTGCTGGCCTCATATGTCAGTATTTATCATCTTATCCAAGAATATACAATAAAATCAGCACATCTAAACTCAGCCATTTCCTCTCATGACTGTGAAAACTCTGCTGACATGCACTGCTTCCACAAATACCCACCAGATGTGGCACATTTCAGGTAAAGGCTTCAGTGGGAGGCATGAGCTCTTCCTTTAGTGTGTTCTCTTCCCCTCAAGGTGGAACAAAAGAAGTGGGAAGACAATGAAGAAGAAGATGAAGCAAAATCAACTCCTTCCCCTCCCTTTCTATTATTTTTAAAGACTACAAAGTATCTCCAAAGAGCTTTACAAAGACTGTCATAGAAAATAAACACACAGAGGCATTTCTGTCCCAGAGTTATCAGACACAAACTGGTAAATAAATCCTTACTCCTACAAAGAGAAACAAATGGAGAGACCTGATCTATTAAGTGCAGTTACGTTGCACCAAATACAGGTTCCTGTAAGTAATATCAAGGTCTGCAAAGGGTAAGAAAATAAGACTTGGTAAAGTAGAATAGACTTGGATGGATTGGGTTTGGGGTTTTTTTTTAAATTGTTTATTAAGTACAGTGACAGGAACATATAAAACTTTTTTATGGAAGAAAAGGACAAGGACACCGGGAGTAGTGAGAACCCCGACCCACTGATTCTCTCAACAGGACTTGAATCCAGCACTGAAGCAATGGCAAGGACATATTTTAACCAGAGATAGGAGACAGAAACCATCTGCGGGGCAAGAAAATTCTGGTAACATCCAAACCAACTTGCTCTCCAAGATCCTGTGTGTGTACAGGCTTGTTGAACACGAGCACATGAATGTTAAGATTGTGTTTTCTGGGGAAAGGCAGAAACCTTTTACATTGTAATATAAATGTAATGAAATGTAATATAATACATAAAAATGTGAAACTAGTCTGATGTGACTTTCTTGCACAGAACAGCATCTTACCATTCATACATTCAGATACATATGCAGTATATATATATTCACATGCATAAACATGCTGTATTATTTAACTTAAAGCATAAACATGTGCTTAAGAGAGACAAGTCTGACAGCCCAGAGACCTAATCTTTCCATTAGCAGTCTTCCATCTCTATTACCTTGTCTCACTGGATTTCCTTCTGTGTCCCAGGGAGAATGGCTTTTGTAGCAGAACAAGCAGAAGAACACTCAGATTTACATAAACACTGTGCTTGATGTTCCAAGATGCAGCCACACCATCAACCAAGGGATGGTTTTCTCATACAGGAGGAATCTCAGCTGTAATCATCAGCCTTTTCACAACAGATTCCTGCAAGTCTTTTACTTCCTTCACTTGCAATTTGCCCAGCGCAGAGATTTACATGAAAGGGTTGAACTAAATATTGAACTTCATGTGGAAGTGTGTTGTATGATCTGGAATATCAAAGGGTATCTCTGGAGTACAACAATTTTGGTCATGGCAAAAGGATGAAATCCTTTTTTCCAGCCAAAATACCATCTATTAGAAGGTCATGTAAGTTGTTTATCACTATAATTTCTTGTTCTTGATCCCATTTACCTCAAGTGTCTTCAGGACAATTAATATAAGCAGTGCTTTTAGCATTTTAGGAAGTGCTATGCTAACTAATACAGGAGTCCCATTAGTGGATTCTGCTCCACTGAGTTTCAGTGTTAGGACTGAAAACTGAATTGCACTGTAGGACTAAAATTAGATCATCAGCCTTGACTATCAGGAGTTAGTAGATTGCTTAAAAGAAGCAGAATGGGGTGCTAGCAGCTGTAGATTAGTAATCCAGTAATTGAGGAATAAAGTGAGAACTGTGGAATAAAGGAATTGAGGAATAAAGGAATTGAGGAATAAAGTGAGATGTGGGTTATCTGGAATGACAAATACTGCAAATAATAAAAACACTTCTCTTTAGCCATATGGGTGAAAAGAGAACAATGATAGAATCATAGAATCATAGAATATCCTAAGTTGGGAGGGACCCAAAAGGAACACTAAGTCCAACTCCTGGCCCTACATAGGACAACTCCAAGAATCACACCACGTGCCTGACAGCATTATCCAAGCCCTTCTTGAACTCTGGATGGATGAAGAAAAGACAACATGAGGTACATACAGACCTGAGAATGACTGAAGAAGTCAGGATTTTCCTTTTGTTTTTAATGGTTATGATGAAGAACATTCTTGGACCCCACAACAGCAGAAGTAGCCCAGAAAAAAACCGTCATCCATTGTGGGTGACATCAAAATCTTACCTGGGCTTTGCACCTTGCAGCTTGGCAAAAGGCTGGAGACTTTAGCAAGTTCGGGATTCTGTGAGTTTCCCTGCAGACTTTCAGTGCATGTTCATCCTTGACACAAAGGTCAGTCTGTTTGCCAGATGTCAAGTCCTTCCTGCAAAGTACGGGGGGCAAAAGAGCAGTTCACATAAAGGTTGTCAGATTTTTTTATGCATTTTTTTTCCCCTGATTTTGGCTGACATTTTCTGAAATGAATTCAGCCTGAGGCAGACACTCAGCATGAAGAATTTAAATCCAAATGGTTACAGCTTGGCAAAGCTCTGAGCAACTGAAAACAGAGTCTTGTAATGGGAAGTGTCAGACAACCCCAATAACAGGGAACCAGCTTGTCTGGAGCGAGCATTGTAACACACTGGTGATGGATGACATCAGACTGGAAATTTCACAGTTAAGTAGCTGCAGTGCCACTAATCCTCCCTGGTGAAGAAGGTCGGTGTTAAGAGTCCATCTGGTCTGTATGTACAATGTAAGATTATGCCCATCATGACAAAGTTAATTAAGAATGGAATTCCCCTTTCTCGTTAAAGCAAGGAGTAAAATTTGGGCACCAGTGACTGACTTGACATCACATACTTTGGTTCATTGACAAGTACGGCACCTTCCACATGCATACAAGTTGCTGACTTTGGGATTTTTTTCTTATTAAGTGAATATTTGTTATGATTTACTTCTGAATTAATTGGGTTCAGCTTCCATCTGGACATTCCTATGAATGAACTTCAGAGGCCTAAACAGGCAAGGACAGGACATTTCAGGTTTGAGTGGAAGAGCATCAAGAGGAACAGAACATTAAATATGTGCACCTGGATATTCATACAGGAGGCTACTGCAGCAATATTTCAGTGAAGTAGGCAGGAATAGCACCATGTGACTGGCTTGACCAGCACATCTCAAAGTTTGTTATTCATGAATAAGCCAGAGGCCAAAAAAGTTCATAATGCTATTTGTCCAAGCCAGTATGGCGTAGGAAACTGCACTTACCTCAGAGCTATTCCCTCAGCAGGAAAAAAAAGGCTACATTTGAATAAATTATTTGTGGTGAATTATTCCATTAGCTGTAGTCATCATAATTCCACCCTGATTTTTATGTAGCATACATAAGAAAATTCTCCATTCCATATTGTATCTTCACTTAATTTGCTGTGGCTGGAAACAGCAATTAAACACTACTTTTAAAGAATCTGATTACCTGACAAATGCAGATCTCAGCTAATGTTTGCTACAGAGATGTTGCTAACAAAAGCAAAGCTCACAGTGAACTTGAATGATGAAAGTGAACTTGAATAATGGAAAATATGTTTAAATTTATGCATTAATAGCTCTGTGGGTAAAACCAGAAATACAAGGATTAGCACTCTGATGAGTGAGGCTCATCACGGCTAAAAAGGTTTTGATTTGTTACTTTGTGGAATATAAGGACTTAAATTAGCATCAGTTTGCAGCAGTTTTTCATAGAATCATAGAATAGTTTGGGTTGGAAGGGACTTTTAAGGCTCATCTAGTTCCAATCCTCCTGTCATGGGCTGGGACACTTTTCAGTAGATCAGGTTGTTTGAAGTGCCATCCAAGCTGGCATTGAACACTTCCAGGGATGGGGCATTTAATTTCTGAGTTCTCTAGAGAAGGCTGGTGTGAAAGTTTAGACACAAATGCCTTTGCTTATGCTGGCACCAGCAATGTCGAGACAGTGCAAGAGCATTTCTACAGCTTATTGGCCACGTGTGGGACCAGAATCAAGGACTCAAGTGTTACAAAGATCAGAGAAGCAAGGAGGAAAAGAGACATGGATAGAGTAAAATGAAACTCAAAAAGGTACTTCATCTCTGGAGAAGAGGTTGTGTTCTTTTATCCTACTCGATGAAACACCAAAGGGGGGAACACTTGGGTGGTACCATCAGGAAAAGCTCCATGTGCCTTGGCAGCACCTGTGGCCACCACGGGGCTCTGAATGCCCAAGCTGCTGGGACTGAGACGTGGTGTAACTCACCCAATTGTGCAGGTTCAGCTTCCAGGCACTCCTGCAAATCCCTGCTTTTGCTTTGGTTTGTGTGGGCTTCTCCCCTTCTGAGTTTTGGTTTCCTACAAACTCCATAACTCCCAGCACATCCAGCCAAAGCCAACGTGTTCTGCCTGTTTTCAGGTTGAAATCGTTCCATTTCACACAGTGCTCATCTGTAACCATGAACTGGCCCAGCTGCACTCAAAACTTGGCCTACAGCTGTTCAAAAAAAAGAAATCATTTTTTCATCACAGCAGACCCAAACCAGATCATAATGGGTTCATCCCAAAGGGAATAACTGGAAACAGCACGTCCATTTCCTTGGCACTACATATGTCTGGCATAATCTGCTAGAGAGAAAGGTACAACAGGTTTGCCTTAGACACATGGTTGGCTGCAATTGCAATTTGGGATAATCTCCATATTATAGGGTAGAATTATCCCCAGTTTCTTCTGCATAACCTGGATGTTTAGAAAGGAAAAATTAATCAGGTGACAACCCTTGCTTAATGCAAAAGGTTTATTCTTCCCCCTACTCTTCACTCCTCCATTCTTTATTTTTCTTATGACTGTGACGATAACGTCTGTGGATGAAAAACCCTGCAAAGTATAAAACATGCAGATGTAACATACTTCTGTTTGGTAACACACTAACTTCACAGCTTCCTTCGTATTGGCTCTGAGAAACAAATCTTATGAGTAGGGGGATGGGGATTTTATCAGATTTTTTTTCTTTTTTTCTAGATTTTAATATTGATACCAATAGCATAGCAAACAAGAACAGAAATAAAAAAACATAACTGAAAGCACAGATTTCCTGGTGTGGGTGCCCAGGCAGGTAGACTCCTGAATCAATCTTTACACATGCAAATGAGTAACATGTTTATCCAACATGCTCAATGCCCACTGGTCTCAGACAGAGTTGTGGGATGCTTTGCACTATAAAAAAAGTCATGTGTCTTTCCTTGGGCTGGATTTAGTCTCATGTGTGTATATATCAACCACAGAACTAAATTCTAGTTGTTCTGGGCTCCCTGGTGTAGTCAATAACAGTTCAACTAAGCTGCTTCAGATATTTGCCATTATGTGGGATAGATTCCACCCTAAAAGTCTGTTTATTTGCTCTGACTATGAAGAGATTCTACATATCCAGGTTACACACAGACATGCATCATCTATCAGATGCATCCCATCAGAAATAAGTTTAAACACGGCTTGAAGGGCAGCATTCATTGATCAAGTGCAGACAGCTGCAACGCTGACAACTACATTAACTCTCCTTTTGTACTCAGTACAAGCAAACAGGTGTCTTTAGGGTGTAGTTTATATAACATTAAAGCAGACAATTAAACTAGGTCAGAGTGATCACTGCCTGAAAGTGTCTGATTGCACTGACTGGAAGGGGAGCCTGTGACAAGAAGCTGAGGTGTGAATGCTGGGTCGGATGAGCTCCACACTTAAAATTCATCTATAGCCTCGTTTTTGTTGGAATAGGGAACCAGAAGTAGCCAAAAATTAGAAAGTTCACCAAACCTAACCAATGTAGCACAACCCAACTTTCCAAGATTTCTTGGGAAAACACAGGTGCCTGTGAACTTTCTCAGCACAAACTCCTCTACTTTTTCACTAATATCATCTTACTGTGGGATCAGTACACAGCCATTAGCTAAAGCTAATAAAACAAACTCCTCTGATATTTTGTTAGGCAGGTACCAATGTGCTGCTGTCGTAGCTTTAACGAGGAATAAAGCAATAATAGCTGATTCTGTACGATATGAATCTGAGGAAATTAATCCAGCTAGAAGTGATTTAAAACATTAAAGCTCCAAATCCTCACGGGATCATAGTACTAGGCAATTCCTTAGCAGAATGCACATCACCCAAAGCTTATGAAAATATTTTTGGAAAGAGCCACAGGAAGTGTTACATCATTGGAGGCAGCATAGAATGCAGCAAGTCAGGAAATGTGACTCCATGCCTGTCTCAGCCTGGTACCCGTGTCCTGCCTGCCTGAATCCAGTCAATTTGTCTCCTGTTCCTCTTCTACTCTTTGCTTGCCTTGCCTGTGTAGGACTGTGAGCTCCTCTCTCATGTTTATCCAGAGTTGTGCACTATGACAGCACCTCTCATAAAAAATGTGGGATTGAGGATCAACATAGTATTGACCATTTGTCCTCCACTGAAAAAAAACCCTCAGCATGTTATTATTATCTTAGGTGGTCAAAAAATACATTAGGGACATGTTGAAGGTGTTTAATTCTTATACAGACAGGAGATGAAGATTGTGGCAGGCAAACTGGTAAGGAAGTGTAAATAACCATATCACAGCTGCCAAACCTTTCCTGGTTTCTGCAACCAGACACGTTCTCTGCAATGCACAGTTAATCATTGTGCCAAATTACTTTTTTTACGTATTTTTTCCTGAACTGCAAGTTGCTCCCATGATGTGTTTGAATGTAGGGAAAGGCAGCTGTGTCTCCTTGTTGCAGATTCTTAGGCTGCAGCAGGGAGGAGGGAGCCAGATTGAAGATTTCCAGGTCAATCTCTCAAATGTAAGAGTCATTCTGGAGAGTGACATCTCTAGTGAAGAGCCATGACCAACTTGAATTTGACTCCCTCAGTGGTAAACACAACCTTATAATCACAGCCTCAGTTTCTAAGTCAGACAACATCTGTTATAGCCAGTGGTTCACCTCCACAGAGCATGTTTTTTCTCTGTCTCATCCACAGTCTACAGTGGAAAGCAATTTCTATCAGGTTTAAAAAACAAACAAATCAAAAAAACTTACAAAGATACCTAAGCAGGTAAACCATGTATCAGAAAAAAACCATGATTTCCTATCTTCTTTTCCAAATTTTCCTGTTATTTCCAATTACATGCCTTCAAGTATTCAGTCTCCCTGAGCCCTCAGGTCTCTAGATGCACTGCAGATTTTGCCATGATAGGATGTAAAACTCCTGACTCAGACCCCTGCTTTCAGACAAGCGTGATTACAGTGAAAATCCAGATTTAACATTTGTCATGAAAGAAAACAGGAAAAATTAACCCAGCCTTCAATACTAAGCCTTAACTTGTCAGACCCTCACGACCCTGGGCTTGGTTTATTCACAAAATAAGTACCCATTTCAGTACAATGATGAGAAAATTGTCCCATATTTTCATCAGGAAATACGCAGAGGTGGAAACCACGTTATACCTACCATGTTCTGTGAAATCCCATGTGGAGTGATGTGTAACATGATGTTCTGACATTTTAGTTTTGCTATGTCTGACTGCAGGCAGTACTGTGACAGCTTGGTACCAATGGCTGTTTCAAGGGATAAGATGTGCTTCAGCCTCAGTCTGCATTACAAAGAGGAAAAGTTCTTTTCTGATGCATATTCACAGTACTCAATTAAAGAAATGGAAAAGTCTTGAAAACAAACCAACTTTTTTTTTTTTTTGCATTTCTGCTTCTGCTTCTACAGTGTGAAGGATCTCATGACCATTAGATTTGATCTTTATCTTTAAAGTATTACAAATAACATGATAGTTAATTCTGTGAAATCTGCTTTGACTGAGAGAAATACAATCTTTTATCTATTTATGAAATGGTAAAGAATCAGTTTAATTACAGGCTTTATGCATAGGATATTCATGATACTGTGATAGCGGGAGATAAATTATTTTTCACTCAAAATTGACATAATTCATTGGTGGACAAATGGGGATAAACCACAGTTGACTAAAAAAAGGTGTAAATTTTGTACTGCTGCTAACCCCTAAGATGATTTGTCCAGGGGTGAAGTGGTACTTTTTGAAGACCTTACACCAAGATTAAGGTCTATATAATCCCATGAGAAGTCATGGATGGAGGAAGAATCATAGGGTTAGAGCTAATACTAGTCATATGTTTAACCACAGGAAATTCCCATAATGGTGTCCATCAAACTTAAACCTAACCCGGAGAAACACTTTTACCCTTGACCACGTCATCTTTTTATCCATCTTCTACACCTTATTCTCTACCTTTTAACCAACAAGTAGCATCATTCTTTCTCTCTCCTTCCTTCTATTTGGAATATTTCCTTTTCAACACTTTCATTTCCTTTCCAATCAACTGTGACACTGCTCTAACAGTAACATTGCTTTTGGCCTGCTCTCCTTTTCCAGTGTCCAGCCCTGTTATAAGAAGGGGTGAAACCCTTGTTACTGGATGCAATGACTGCCAGAGGGATCTTCTCTTTGTGTGCTTCCCTCTTCCCCTGCAGAGTCTATGACCAAAGGTGGGTGATAAAAATGATGCTTCACGCCTCAAGTCTGCCACAATCCACAGAAAAATTATATTAAGGACTCAGTTCTACAAAGCATTAAACGCCATGAAGTTTGTGTAGCCCATTAGAGGGCAAATCGTCTAATAAAGAACAGGATCGAATAAATCCTTGAGAGGTGACAGCTCTGCAGAAAACACCTGTAGAGCCTGAACACTGATGACAAGGGCCAGCACCTCTCTGAAATTACTTTTTTATCTCTATCCAAGACCATTCAGCTACTTCCAAGGGGAAAACTTAGCCCTGTACATCCCCTGCTCCTATCACTTATTTAACACACAGTTGCTTCTGCAAGACTCCTGCATCTGAACGGTCTTTTGTATGCCATTGGTATAATTGCTAAACTCACTGTTAACCATATTTAAGGAGTCACTGGTCTTTCTTTCTAGGATCCCATAGGATTTGGTTTTCCCCAACTACAGCCTCTCCATAGCCACGTTAAAAATAGGCTTGGTAATACTTTTCACATTTGTAGGCTGTCACAAATGGTTAGCAGGGAAGGAGTCATTCAAACACACATGACTTTATAATTAAGGCACCTAACTCTTATAAACCCCATTTTTCACAGAAGCAGTGACTTTTAATAAAGTGCAGTGGAGCTGTGGGGGATTCTGTGGTTTCTGCGTGCAGGCCTTGTGCGAACATTTTGACCCTCAGCCCTGACCACAGAGACCACAGTCATCAGGAGGAATATTTATTTCCACTCCAGCACTTGTCTGGTCTGGTGGACAAGCCCCTGAACACGGAGAGGCTGAGGGAAGCAAATGGCAGTCATTTCCCTTTGCTGTCCCTCAGTTTCTCCACCTATAAAATTGAGATAATGATTTCTTCTTCTATGGAAAGCTCCCTTGAGAGCAAGGATGAACTGAGCAAGATGTTAATTTTTTTGATGGGGTCATTGAGGTGTTCAACTGATGAAGTTTGAGAGAGAGATGGAAATGAAGTCCAGGAGCCACAAATCCCATTTCTATGCTTGCTTTGAGGAATGAAACTCCTTTTATTCCCTGGCCTTCTGATGAGTAGGATGCAAGAAATTAAAACCTGGAAATTAAATAGATGAAGCTCTTTTATCTGGATCAGTAGGAGGATCACATGATGAAAGCACTCTGGCTCTCTCCATGCATGTAGTAACAACACACTCAAAGCTGGAAAACTCAGATATAATTAAGAGAGCCATTAGATAATCACTAGAAATTAATTTAACTTCATTGTAAGGGCTATTATTTTCAGTTTACCTTCTGAGCAAAGTCAAGGAAAATACCTGATTATCAGCGGGATGACAACAGGTCATTCACAAGGTGAATTAGAAGATCAGATGCTGCAAGTGCTGCCTGTCAGCATTCACTAACTTGTCACAGGGCACCAGCACTGGCATGAAGACACTGCAGGGTGAGAAAATGGGATTTTGGAGAGACACAGGTCACCTCTTGGAATGCCTATCTGGCTGCAGGTCAGGGTGCCCTCACTGGGACTCTGGCATCTCAATCCTTTTGCTGACCAGTTCACCAGCAGGTTGAAAAATCCTCACTTTTAGTTAATCCTTTGTCTACTCTTGAGCACACAAAGTGTGACTTTTGGTGGTCATTTGAACTCTTGTTGTGGGATCTCTGTGATAGGTAACAAGCCTCACAGTGCAGGAAAAAGCAATAGATTCATCATTGGCACTTGCAGATTTCTGACACTGTCTCATATTCACTTTCCTAATCAGGTGAGGGAAACATGGGTCTAGATAAAACTGCTGGAGAGTGGGGACAGGGCTGCAGATATATGCACCAGGAGAGCAGTTATCAATGGCTCATTGTCAAAACAGAAAGCGGGACTGGAAAGCCAGAAAACACAGCCTGGGAGGACAGATTGATCGAGTTACATTTATGAGCCAAAGGAGAGCCTTGGTGGGATATAAGTGCCTTTGAGCACAGAAAAGGCTGTTAAAAACACACTGGTACAATCCATCCTCACTGGCAGGATAAGGAAAGCCTTTACGTTGCTGCAAAGAAAAATTCAAACCAGATAGGAAAAAAATTTATGAGGATCGAGAACATCAGTAGACTCAAGACTGTGAAATCTCCATCCTTGGGGGTCTTTAAACACAGGCTGGATAAACTTTTGCCAGGAAAAACAGGTACAAGGGCCCCTGTTTAAGATAGGCAGCACTGCTACAAGCTTTCTGTGTGTGTTCGAGTGATGCCCTGAGGCTTGATGTGCTTCTGACCAGGCTTTGTGCACTGGGTACAGGCTGCTGGTAGCTCAGTGCAGCACACAGAGATATTCCACTCCCAAGATGCCTGAAAAGTACGAGTTTATTTTATGTCAGGCAAGACTGGAGCTTTTCCAGGAGAGACCGTGGTTGTGTGATGCAACTGAATGGGCAGGTGGGAAAAAAGCAGCTGAGCAAAGGACACGAGGCTGGGTCATGGGCAGACCTGAGCCTTTTCTCTGTGCTTCCCTCAAGGTCATCTCCTTGGCAGATGAGCTGATGTGGATTTCCCCAAAAGAATGATTTTGACCTTAGCTGGGCTATTTTAGGAATGCAAGCTGGGACTTTGGCTTACTGGGGCTGAGCTCAACACCCAGCAAATAGAACAGCATTGGAGAATGGGAAAGTAAAATGGTAAAATCACCCCCAGAAACATGTGGAGGGGAGGTAGCACAGAAATCACAGAACTACAGAATCATAGAATGGTTTGGGTTGGAAGGGACCTTAAAAGACCATCTTGTTCCAACCTCCTGCCATGGGCAGGGACACCTTCCACTAAACCAGGTTGCTCCAAGCCCCGTCCAACCTGGCCTTGAACACTTCTAGGGATGGGACAGCCAAAGCTCCTCTGGGCAACCTGTGCCAGGGCCTCACCACCCTAATGGTTTGGGGGTTCTCAGCAAAGGTGTTATGTGGGTTATCTTGGGGTTTTAGGAATCATACAGAACAAACTGAAGTAATTGCAAAAATACAATATAAAATAGATTTAAATATAAAATAGACTAAAAATTTAAGTTCTTTGGTCTCAGTGGCCATATGGTAGCAGCAGATATCTCTGGGGAAGGTGCTTTGCAAGGATTAATGGCCAGATGGGGGTTAACAGGCCACAGCTGTACTATGATCCCCAGCTCCACCCCAAATTAATGATCTTCTGAGGACATATCCTTAAATTAGAGGAAATGACAGGTTTAAATTGGCATGTGCCACACACAGCGCAGTGGCAAGCCCAACAGTTAGTATAATTTTTAATACGGCCATAGAAAACACCTTTTTATACTAATAGAATAAATCATGTTCTCAACACCTGGAGTTTACACCAGCCAACCTGTAATAACGTATTAATGCATAGCAGTTGCACATCCTGTTACAGAGCAGCAATAAAATGGTGAGGGACCCAAGGGGACAGGTTTTAGCGCCAGCACAACTTGCTGGCAGCTGCAGATCACCACTCCCCAACAGTGCAGCTGTACCTGCAGCACCACACCAAAGACCAGGGACTTGTTTTCCTTCCTAGATGTCCATGGGATTTTATATTTCTTTTCCTTCTTTCTTGATCATATAGACTTCCATTCAGGACAATATTATTATTTTCAGTCTTCCTTTAAGAGTGTGCTCTAATTACACCAACTATCAAGACTGTTTCAGGTCAGATGGGTGGCAAATGATGCCCCTGGTCCTTGCAAATGCAGCCATGGTAGCAAGATATGCCATCCCTGGAAGTGTTCAAAGTCAGGCTGGATGGGGCTTGGAGCAACCTGGTCTAGTGGAAACGTCCCTGCCCGTGGCAAGGGGGGTGGAATTAGGCAATCTTTAAGGTCCCTTCCAACCCAAACCATTCCATCATTCTATGATTCTACATACTCAGCAATGTAAGGGTACTTCTGAGTAGCCTTCAAGGAGAAGTAGGTGGAAAAATGGATCACTTTCTTCCTCTCAGAGGTATTCCATCCCCATGGCATCAGGCAGGTCTCAGTAAATTGGTTAAGCACAGGTCCAGGTGGTGCTCTGAAAGCAGCACCTTCCTTTCTTAAATGAAAACCTGAAATTCTGATTTCAGTCATGAAGCTGCTGCTTCCAGGAGGAGATTGTTGTACATTTACAAGTATCATCAGTCAAGAAAACTCAGATATTACCTTATGTGTGGTACCTTTACTGTTCAGCAAAAAATCAGAGATCTGGACAGATTAAACCAGAGACTGTTCTGATAACTATGGAGGGTTTACATGAGATCACATTTTAATCCTTTTGCTTTCTATTGTGTAGATTATAAGAACTGTGTCCAAACCACTGAGGGAACTCTGAGCCACTAACTGCCTTTATCAGGATTCAGTGTCTTCCTAAGGCACTAAAATATTTGGGGTTTCCAAATCAGAAGACACAAACTCAGCACTGGATAAAGCAGCTGCTGTGCTGGACTCATCTCTGTCTCTGTGCAAGAAGAAAACCAGTTTTGCAAAGCTGTGGTGGTCAGTTTTTCAGTCACAGAGCTATTGCAGCTTCCACACCATCATCTTTTCATTTGACTTTTGGGGCCTCTAGGCTTCTCATTACCATTATTATCACAACTATTTTTAAAAAGACTGGGTCCACAAATTCATTCCCATGGTACAGCTATAATGAATTGAGGCACTGAGAGGTCTGGATGGGAGCCCAGGTCTCCAGAAAGCCATTTCAGTGCCTTCACCTTCCACATGTGTTGGTAAGGGGAGTAGGAAAGCATCTGCTTTCCTTAAAAAATAAATTAATCAGTAAATGTGCCAAATCTGATATGATGCAAATTCAATATAATACCAAATGGACAAACAGCTAGTTAGGAAAAGCAGCAACAGCCCTTATTTCTAGACTTGGAGTGATATCACCAACGATGCCTTCGACAAGGAGGTAAACAGGAAAAGCTGAGTTGGCTGAAAGTCTAAGAAACAGGGAGGGAAAAGTCCATGTTTACCACATGGAAAAGGACAGACAAAGGCAGCACAGAACTGAATGTTATTTTCAACATTCCCAAAAGGGGATGAGACAGGATAGAGGGTTAAAGACACAACAACACTTAAAAAAGACTTTAAACAAGTACTTACTAGTGTTTCTTTCTGAGTGGATTTAGACTCTGGTTCCCTTTGTCTGCAGAAGGAAAGGAGAGAAAGAACCACTGGCTCATGGCTTTGCTGTAGTGGAAAACTTTGCCAGATTTTGTCTTTTTTCTTATCCCCACAGCAAACCTTTATCCAACCTGAGAGTGGTCTGATGCTCCTCTGAAGATAAACTCCCAAAGACATGTACATGTGTTTTCTGTCCCCACAGCCTGACAGCTTTCCTTCTCTGGAAACACATTAGGATTGTTCTCCTCAGAGTTATAGAGACAGTCACTGAATTATGATGAAACAGTTGATCAGGAATTGGCAGAATGAGGGTGATTTATTGGTTATCTGGGACCCAGTTCTGCAATCAAGATCCATATGAAGTCATTGATAATATGGTAATAACTCTCTCAACAGGCTGAGGGAATGGAGGGTGTTCAGCCTGAAGAAGAGAAGGCTCCTGGGAGACCTCAGAGCCCCTTCCAGTGCCTACTCAGGGCTCCAAGAGAGCTGGAGAGTGACTTTGGACAAGGGCCTGGAGTGACAGGACAAGGGGGAATGGCTTCAAACTGACAGAGGGCAGGGTTAGATGGGGCATTAGGAAGAAATTCTTGGCTCTGAGGGTGGTGAGGCAATGGAACAGGTTTCCCAGAGAAGCTGTGACTGCCCCATCCCTGGAAATGTTCAAGACCAGGTTGGACAGGACATGGAGCAACCTGGGATAGTGGAAGATGTCCCTGCCCATGGCAGGGGGTTGGAACAAGATGGTGTTTTAACGTCCCTTCCAACCCAAACCATTCTGTGATTCTACAGTGGTTAATGGAAAACAGGCAGCAGGGTCCTGCTCGGCACCCATGAAAAACTGCCAATATAAAAAAATAAATCAGGCAATCTAGTGTTTCTGAGCAGCACCTGTGCCTCCTGTATTCTCATGACCTCAGTGACTTGACCTGAGATTTCACACATTGCTTTATCTGCTGGTTGTCACATCAAACCTGGCACTGCAAGACAGACTTGGTTGCCACAAGTTGTGCTGCAGAACTGGTGCTCCACAAGCACAGAGAGGCGTCAACTGCCTTCCCCCAAACCGAAAACATCAAATAGTGCAGCTTCAGACTGGATTTCATGGGTCCCACTAGGCAAAGAATTCTTTCTACCATGCAAACAACAAGATACAGCCCTGGGTGAGCAGAAAACCTACACTCTGAGTCATGGAGCGGTGTAACTCATCCCATCAACCTCCAGAAAACTCCCAAGCTCTGTACTTGCAGGCTGCCAGTTGCTGATCTGGGAAATGCTCCATTGGGGCTCACTGCTTTTCCCACCTAAACCTCAAGAGCTGTCATTGAATTCAGTGGAAAACAAAGTTTGACCCATAAGATGTGCACTTTTTGTAGGGAAAAAAAATATACCTCCTTTTCTGGCATAAGTTTGTATCACTACAGGATTCAAAACATATGAGATGATTTTAACTTTTTTTTTTTTTAAATATATATTACATGCAAATTGAGGGACTATCTCTGACCTTCCAAGCAAAGTTGAATAGTAATGGTTTTAGAATCCATAAATTTTTGGGTGTCACTTGCTAGTAAAATGTTGGATAGGAAAAACAGGGGGAAATAGCCTATCCATATGAAAACAATAATCATGTAATATTTATTGTCTGGGATTGAAATGTTTCAAATATTCAAAGCAATAAAACGTCAGGAAAAGCTGGACTTCCTGATGTAAAAAGGCCATAAATTTCTTCCTTCATAAGACACAAGGAGGGGGGAAAAAATCAATGTGACATTTTACGCTAAAGAAAGAAAGAGAAAAACAAAGAAAGAATGAAAGAAAGAAAAGAAAAAAACCCACATACTTAAATCCAAGTTAAAGCAGTGGAGAGCCCCCAGAGGGCACAATCCACTTACCTTTGGGAGGCTGCAGGAAGGAAATGGCAGCCAAGAGCACAACTCATGTATTGTAAAATACAAGGACATTTCAGAACAATTTAAGGGAGCAACAAGGTATATCTGCAGTGTCCGGCTCTGACAACTCCCTTCAACATTCAAGAGCTATAAAAATACCTGCTGTTGCCCTCAATGCACAAACTGGGGGCTTATTCCCAGCCCTTTGAGATCTCTCCCTCTCAAACCATATTTTGATGACTCTAAAAAACCCCAACAAACCACTACCAACAAAAAAAGCAACTTGCAAATTCAAAAATGTCTTTTACATACAGGTCAAAGGTTTTTTTTCCCAAAACTTAAGGAAGTTTCACAATCTCTTAAAGATCCACAGTGTGACATTAAAACTTTTTGCAAGAGAAAAGGACAGACAGCAAAGAAACCAAAATTAAATTACTTCTACAAAGTAAAAATCTTTTATCTTTACAAGGATAAAATACTTTCTTTGCAGAGAGAGGGAGGTATCAAAAAAGGGCTACATTTGCTTTTAGATTTGTAAAAGCAGAGCTGGTTTTTGGAATTCAGTCTTCATGAAAAACATGAATATATATATATTCAGATTTATTTAATATATATGCATATAAACTAATATATTTTCTATGCTTCTTCTGCTCACCTATGAATAAAGTTTTAATAACAGGCTCTTTAAGTGCTGCATTAATTTTGCACTGCCTTCAGGACCACCAAAGAAACCAACTAAGATGCAAAATCCCTTCAGACCGTGCACCACAACTACATACCAAAGTGCACATAAAACAAGCCTCAACAAAATAAAAATGAATCCGGCATCATCCACGAGCCCAACTTCAACACTGTAAAAAAGCACCTATAAAAACCAACCGTGGCAAAAACTGGAAGGTTTGGACCTTGGCCAAAAATTCAAATGTTTGGCTGCTTGTACCAAATTTTATCTTCACAACCATAACATTGGGAAGACTGTAACCTGTAAGTGTGGCCACTCCTCCTCTCCCAGTCCAGTCAAGACTTTTCTTCTTCTCACTGACAGCAGTACACACTCGATTCCCAAGGCAACATTAATTTCCTACATAAGCCCCATTCCCAGACACGAGGATATTGTCCTCTGCTTCACAGACACCTGTCCAAAGGGGTTTAGCAGGGATTTGAGCAACTAAGGAATACTTAAACTCCAGAGTCCTTGTGGAATAATTTTCACACTGCTCCCATTAACCCATGTGCGGATGGAGCGCTGGCCATTTCTTGTATGATTTTGTTGCAGGGACAACATTAATTCTCTC
Source organism: Corapipo altera (assembly GCF_003945725.1). Classification (NCBI taxonomy): domain Eukaryota; kingdom Metazoa; phylum Chordata; class Aves; order Passeriformes; family Pipridae; genus Corapipo; species Corapipo altera. Next base: position 1,695,000 of record NW_020884953.1, read on the forward strand.
TCTCCTGGACACATCAACATAGCAACGTGGACTAGCTTAAATGGCTACAACTATTTATTTGGGTACTGTTAATAAAAGTGATCAACTCAGACCTCGTTCCAAAATACATGTGCCCTTAGAATGTGAAAGGTTTTTAACTCAGCAGTCAAACCCAACAACTGCAGAGGATAGAGAGCTGTTTACCACTGTATTGGCTCTGAAACCTGACCTCATATGAAATCGCTATTCTTAACTATTTCACTGCCACGGTTCTGATCGCTAAAGAGTGGAAATAACCACGATGTAACAGTCAAACAAGAAAAAATAAATATATTTTCTCAAGTGACATCAGGCTGAGTCCAGTCAGATCAAGATTATTTCATTCTGTCTTACCTTGGAGTATTCAGTGTTGTGGTTCTTGATCTTCCAGTGGAAGAATCTGTCATGTTTTTCCTCTTGGGCTTGTGCCTGATTTACACAGTGAGGAGACCAGTGGGATGCTCATGAGTTTGAGGGAGACTTCAAGGTTCACCTCAACTTGCTGTAAAAGTTCAAGCTCTACAGGAGTCATGTATCAGTTTTGCTACCATCCCAGACAAGACGAGTAAGAGCAGCACCTTCCATGGAGAAACTGACTGCCAAAGACCCTTTTCCAGGTGCTCAAAGTAATCCTTAATAATTGCTTCCATTTATTTGTGTTCTGTCTACACCAAAATCTGCTGAGCAGTGAAAACTCTGCACTATGTTGATAACATTCCAAAACAGAGGAACAGAAATGCTTTTAATATTAAAGAAAGGACAAGGTGACATGGAGAACACTAAACAGATCCTGTCTAATTTAATAAAATTAGTTACTTGAAGCTGCAACAAAATTTGTGCACAAGCAGCAGATTTAGTCACTGGTGAGTAGCAGACACAGGATAATCTGAGCAAGGGAGCTCAGGGGAGAAGCTTGACTGGAACCTTTCTCCTCTGAACACCTTCCTTCTCCTTCTGCAGCCATGGTTCAGATTTGTTTTCACCTCAGCTTGACACACAGTTGCTGCCATTTCATTTGCAGATCTGAGCAAATCATGTCAGTACAAGAAACGGAATAGTTTTGCAGAGGTTTTTTTTTGTTTTGTTTTGCAGATTAATTAAATAGTTATGGAAATAAGAGCTAAACAGAACTGGTTTGAGCCAACTTGCTCTATTGGCTGTTGACTATGAATCCTGCTACAGCTTCTGATATCTTACACCTTCTCGTCTCCCAGGTCTAGTTCCAGGCTGAAGATCAGCCACCACCACTTCAGTAGCACTTCATTATGTTCAGACCCAGTTCATTTATGAAAAATTAACATTTTACTTTATCTTTGTCAACACCCATCACAGCTGCTGCCCCAGTTAAATCAGGGCATTTATGTTTCTTAATTGTGTTTCTCCTCTTGTTTCTTGCAGCTCTGAGGCACTCTGCAAAGGCAGTTTGGGAGATGAGGGTAGGAACACACTGGCAGTGCCAAAGTAATGAATATGTTCCTCGTGGTGATTTTTGATGCAGAAATCCAGCGGAGTGTGGAGGAGGCAGAGTGCCCCACAGTCCATGTTTTGGTGGAGACGTATCATTTGTGTTTCTGCACAGGGTCACTAAGTGGCCGTGGCACATCTCAGCTGGAAGGGTTTAAAGCTTTGAGCCCTGGACTGGGTCCAAATTGAGTGGTTGCATTCTTCCACCCCCAAACCCCCTCGTGGATCCAGTTGGAGGCTGCTTTTGCCCCTTTCTCTCCTAACCTGCAAGGCTGGTTTATGTGCTGACACACCTATTGCTTTCACTGCAGAGGGAAAACAATTCAGAACTGAGGGCATCAGCATGGATTTGGAAACCCAGGTTTTCTGAAACACCCCAGGTTTCACAATATGGAGTCATTTAGTCTCCCATCATTTAGTCTTTCTGCAGAAGAAACAGAGATAACAACACATTATTATTGTTTTAAAGTGGTGCTGTGGGCAGGAACACATGGAAACCTGTGAGACACTCAGATATTACAGTAATCAAAGTCATACAAGGATCAAATTGACAGATCACATCTTCACAAAACCAGTAAGAAAATCTGTAAAGCATCTGGACGAAGACAAGTCCAGAAATATACAGATATTGGTATAAGACTTTTGTGCCAATATTTGTCTGATAGGAGTTAAGATGAATCATCAATCACAAATAGAGAACTATAAAATGTAAAATGAAACTGTATTATTATAATTTTAGTTCTTGATTTTCCTTATTTATCTTTCCAGCTCTCTTCCACTACTAATCTATCTTGTTTAAGAAAAATAGTATATAAGTATAGTGGAGCTTGATTACTGAGAATGGCTATTAATGTAGTGTCTCAGAGAACTCTCTAGACAGTTAAAAGGCTTTTAACAGTAAAATATGAAGGTTTCCTTCAAATTTGCAGTCATCTGCCTTCTAAAACTTTGTTTCAGTTGCCAACATTTCAGTGATTTATAGAAGCCAAAGTATCTGATTTTTGTCTCCCCACAAGAGATGAGAGCTATTTTTTCTTATTATTTTGTAAAGGCAACATCATTATCTTAAGTAGAAAAGAAAAAAGTTAAGGGCTACATTAAAGATACAGCCTTCAAAATAATTTTTAAGGCATCTGGCCTTATTTAAACCATCAAATTTACATTCAATTCCTTCAGGGATGGCTCCGCTGCTTTGCACTGGCTCTGTGCCCTCTGAATAAAGCCCTGGATTTAATGCATGCCACCACTGCCTTTCCCTGGCTGCTTGGGGTGGATATATAGTAGAGGCATAAAAAAATAGAGGTATAAAAAGCCCAACCTTGGACAAGATGATTCACTCAGGCAAAAAAAAAACAACCTCAACCCTGTAACTGTTTAAGTTTCAACTAGAGGTTAGACTTGTGACTAATGTCACTATCTATTTATTCTTAAATAATTATTAGAAGTGTTTATGTACTGTGAAACATTCTGTATGAGCTGGATGGTAAGCTATAAAACATTTTATGAGATCTACACATGGCTGATGGCAGAACCTTAATACAACACAAAGGTTCATCTACACTCAAGAAATGCCAAACCCCACTTTTTATTCTCCCCCCTCAGGGAGGGTGACATTTGACAAAAAGGAGTGTGCTCTGAAAACCCAGGGGGGCACATTCTGCAGGGTCTGAGTGTCTCTGGAGAAACACAGAGCTCTCTCAGCTTCTCTCGATTTCCAGAGGACAGTAAAACTCTTTTAAAGGGTTTTATTCTCTCCGGAAAGCCTGAGAAATGAGATGAAGCCCAACCAGCAATTTGTGTTGTGGCTCCATCACCTCTAAGAAGTTTTAAGCTGAATTATTATCCCTGTTTTGCACACGGCTGGACTAAAAATCTGAAAACTGAGGTAGTATAACCACACAGAAGGGCAGAGACTGAAGTGACAGCAAAACTCACAGTCCCTTATTCCTACTGAAATAGATGTTTCCCTTCTTCAGGTAATAATGTGAAATAATCAACATCACCTGATCCAGTCACTGTAAATCCGGGCTAAGAATCAAAATGTTTTGCAAGTTTAAATTACACAGGAATAAAGCTATTCATATGCAGCCATGAACTGAATCTCAAAACGATTTTTATACATATAATAAAAATGCGTAGCACCAGCTCAAACACACATCTCTGTTTCTGCAGCATGGGAATTGGTGCTAAGACACACTCCAAATGCAGAACGAGTATTACTGGCTGCTTTTTTGTTTTAAACAGAGTAAAAGAAAACTCTGAAGATGAGAAAAAAAAAAAAAGTGATTACTTCCCAAAATAAGAATAAACTGGGTTAGTTCAAGATAGGGAGACACAACCTACTTTGTTTGACTCTAAATTCAGCTCCCTGACTTGTGCAGAGAAGTGAAAGGTTATTATATGGGTTTACTGGGCAAACACAGATTTTATAAATAATTGCCTGTCAGGCTGTTCAAGATAGACAAACACACAGCAGACCAACACAAACATGATCTGTCATATTTCTGAGAGAAATGTATGTTGAGTCTTCATTCTCTGGGACTTTAAGTAGACCAGTAAAAAATAAGTGCCAGTATTTTTCCTGCTTATGCATATTTTAAAATGTAAAATCTGGGAGAGATACAGCTACAGAAGGAATTTTGATTCCAGTACCCAGTGCCTGAAATGGTTTCTTCTGTCTCTATCCCTGCAGATCAAAACCAAATACAATAAATGTTGGTGTCCTTTTAAAAAAGTCTGGATGTTTACAGCAAGCATATAATTTTCCATCATTAAGGATGCCAACAAAAATAAAGAGTGATGATAAAAAGAAAAGTTTAATCATACATTTCAAGAAGCACAGATGGAACATCAGAAAACTTCCCCCTCCCCTCGTTTAATACACAGTGTTGTACACGTTACTTTCAGTCCTTTACACACAGATAATTTCCAGAAAACAGAAGCAAAAAGTAGGCAAAAGAAAAAGCAATTTATGAACGTCAGTAATATTCGATGCACAAAGTTCACTTTTACAATATTTTGGTTGCAAAGAGACATTTTGCTGTTTATTTAAAAAATATACATATATTTAAAGTTTTTGCGAGCAGGTCCAGGAGAGAAGGACAACAGAACCACCTACGAATGACCACAAGAGAGTAGAGCAGGAGTAAAAATTAAGACCTCACACACTAAGCACAAAGGAGGAGGACGGCTCCACTATATAAAACTAATATTTTGCTGATCTCCTGTTGATCCCTTGAGTGTTCTGTATTAATTTGAGGTTTAAGCTGGATTCCAAGCCTGGCTGAAGCAGACCCTGGCCCATGGGTAGCACAGGGAAACCAGCAGGACGTGCCTGTAGATCCTGGTGATGAGTTGAAGCATGAGCGCTTTTCTCTGGTCAAGCATCATCGTGGTCAGCTCTATATTTGTACAGTTTTATGGGAAGAAATGAATGTGTTTGTGAGGCCAGCAAAGGCTGGAGGAGCAGGGGACGGGAAGAAGCATAGAGGGAGGGACTGAGATTTAAAAAACAAATCTTGAAAACAAACAACGTTACCTAAAATATGTTTAAAAAAAAAAAGGCAAAAAGAGCTTGGTTTCTTCTTTAACCAAATCCAACAGTAATGCTGCCTTTGTCAACAACAGGGACAACATCTGCTTCCTGCAGCAAACGCTGAGCAAGTACATAATGTTAAGCCTTTGCCTACAACCACTGAGACAGACAGTTATTTAAATATTTTAGGATGTATTTTTCTGAATAGGGGCCCAATCCAGTGCCACATCACTGCAAAGGCCTTTTTAGATTTCAGAGAGTAATAACTCGAGCCTTAGGAGATGCCAACATTGAGAATCTGGGGGTGACCACTCAGCCTATCCTTGGGTCTGCAAGAAGTCAAGTCTCTCACTGGTTAAGTTCAGTTTACTTGAACTTTTTTCCGAATATCTTTGGGTCCAAACTTGCTATTACTGTCATCAAAATCCCCTCACTGGATTAAACTGGGTTATACTGTCTGAACACTTAAATCAATGAGAGAAACGACTTAGTGGAAAATAGAAGGAAATAATTTTTATTTTTGTAAAAATCACGAGGAAAACTATGTAACCTTAATATAACCTATATAAACCAACACAACCCAGTCTATCTCTGGCCTCTTCCTGCCCCATCCTGCTTTAGAAAAAAACATCTTTTGGAGAACACACAGACTTCCAAACACTTAAATAAAAATGACATGGCAGTCAGAAAGAGGCTGACAGCAGCAAGTCCCCTGCAAACTCCAGCATTGTCTGAGCTGCATTCTTGTCCACCTACACCCTATCCCAAACATCCTGCCATTAATTAGCTAAATGTTCCAGCTAGTAAACAAGAATAACGACTGAGGGGGCTGGAAAGAGAGACAGAGACAGCCAGCAGATAGTCACAACAAACCAGCCCACTCACTGGTACATGGAGACATTGGAGCTTGTATTTTTTTTCCTTCCATGGAGGGGAAAAGAAAATCACCTTAATATAACACTGTCTTTCCTGTTGCTGCAGCCACATCCACATCAGCAGGCGAGAAAAGTCATCCCACTCCTGCGGTAGGCACTCTGTCAGGGAGAGAGAAAATCTGTAATGAATTATCACATCAGCTTAAACAAGGCAAGGAGGCACAGAGAAAGGCAAGGCTTTCTTCCTGTTTTGTAGGCTATTCTAGCTGCAATCTAATAATGTGCTTAATCTGAACATTTCTGGTGGGGAAGCTATAAGCAACCACTTTGTCTATTAAAAAATCAATGTGGTTAACAAGTGGTTAGTGACTCTATTTCAGGAGAGCGAGAGATAGGCAAAAATGTAACATTCCTATTTTGCTAATTGCCTGCAAAATAGATGAGGCCAAAAATACACCATTCTGCTGAATCTGTTTGTCCTTCATAGGTACGTGTTCTCTATTCACCACGTTCAAGAATAATTTCTAACTTATCTGAATAGTCTATAAATTATTGAATAATTACAGTTTTCCAAACTTAATTTATAGTCTGAGTCTGAAGTTCTGTAAACAGACACTGGTATAATCCCCACCACTCCAAACCCAAATTAATCTTAAAGACCCTCTGGTCAGTGTGAAATAATTTGATATCCCATATACTGTAACTTGGGCTCAAGTGTTTCCAATGGTAAAGAAGCTCTTGAGAAAATAATTTTAAAAGATCTTGTGACACTGTCTCCCTAAAATACTTTTCATGCATTTTTAACAGCTCTTTCTGAATCAATATAGGAAACTATGCCTTTTTATGCCAGGCACACTGGAAACCCTATATTTTGAGGGGATATTCTCAGTTTAAAAATGCCTTTTTTTAAATATTAATGGTATCTTTAAAAAAGCAGAGGAGTTTAAATACTTTTGCTTTATTTGGTTCACCTTCAGCAGTCATCTAGTTTTAAAAATGAAAATACGGTCATCTATTTCATTACATTAGTGCTTCGTCAGATTTATTTTGTACCTCTTCAGCCCAAGCACTTAGGAAGTGCCATATATAACCACCATTTTTAGTGGCTCTACCAATTTCCTAATTAATTTCAGCCAGATCAATTTTTCCCCTCTTAAACTAGAATTAGAGTAACATTAGGAGTAAAGGATAACCTCAAACAACTTTGGATATAAATAGTATTTGTACTGAACGGTAAGGAAATCATTTCAAAACCAGCAAGGATGTATTCAGACAGACATTTTACAGACAGTGAATATGCAAAAGGAAATATGTACAAGATGTTCATTACAGCATCCTCTACATTAACACCACACTCCAGTATAGAGATCCAGCAGCACATGGCCTTAAAATCAAAGAGCAGAATATTAACTCTGGGATATACAGCCAGGCATCAGACATGACAGTATCACCACAAACAAAACACAAAATAAACCCAAAGGCTCTATACTCAAACATGAAATGCCCAAAACAGACTAGCCAATAACTTTGAAAGGATCCAATATATTCCCACAACCACAAGTAGCAAGTCCAAGGCAGTTTGGATGTGCAGCTTGCCCAAACCATTATGGCTGGCATTTGGAAGTCGATGCAAAAGTAATGTTTTTAGCTCCTTGACCCTGATATTTTTACAGAGCTTTATAACCTGAGTGACAACCTTCAGCACATAAACAAAATATTCAGGGCTATTGTACGGTTTGCTCGAAGTTAAATGATCCCAAGTGTAAAGCTGGATCTACATGAAAGATAAAGGGCTGAATTTTCCAGAAGGAATTTTGGTTGCAAAGCAAAGTTGGGCTTGGCTGGGCTCACCTGGGAAATAATGAAGTTTAACATTTTCCAACACAGGCAGTGTTACACAGGCAGTTGTATCCCTGCAAAGGTCATTCCAGATGCCAGTTTCAGCAGAGGGAGAAGAACACCTTTGGAGAGTTGGACACACCCACAGGTCTATATTTAGCGATATATTATAACCAGTGTGGCTATAGTTAGGATTGAAAACTATTTCCTACTTCACTCCTCGTTTCACATACTTTAAACTTTCTGAAACATTTGCCCTTGGGCTGAAGTTTCCTCTGCTTTAATCTCTGCCTGAAGTTCACTTTCTCTGGAAAGAACAACTAAATTCCTGAAGCCATTTTGAAGTTTAGCAATAATGAAAACAAAACAATCTTCCTTCCCGTGCCAGAGAAAGTGATTTTGATATATGCATATTTTATTACGGAATTTAGCCATAAATTGAACAATTTTACCCAGAAACCATCCTTGCCTTCAACCTCAGCTTAAAGGCAACTGTTTTGAAAATCAGTATTTCAGAGGAGGGAGTTTGGTTCATCCCATTCCATAACAAGATAACACTGCATCTCATTTTGATACATTACTAGATAATAAAGGTTAACCTCTGAAATGCTTTTATGCACAGTGAAACTATTTTACAGTCATCCCATCATTCTGAGTTATACCAGATATCTTTGAGATTTATACAGCCGAATTTGTGATACTGAAAGACAGATCTTTACATGCCAAGACTTGTGAAGAGAAGAAACAGCAAGAGGTTTTTTATAAAACTTGCATGTGTATGTGCCCTTGTAAGAGAGTCTGGATGTATGTGGCAGACATTTAATGTGGTTGGAGATAACACAGAGGGTTTGGATGACACTTCTGGGTGCTTTATGCCACTTTGTCACTACCCAATTTTTATTTATTTATTTTTTAAATATGATTATTTGGCTCAGAATTACAGATAGAGGATGACGTAGACTCTTGATGTGGAATTAAAATAGCTGTACTCATTTTGCTGGATATGTCTTGATGTAGCCCAATGTCAAGAGGTAACATAAGCCCATGATCCCTTCTGGAGCTCCTTTTAGAAAAGTGTCTAGTGCATCCAAATTTTTTGTGTGTTCTCTTAAAATTTACTGTCTACCAGCATGTGCTTTGATTTGTCCTGCTGTGGGCTGAGTCTCTGCCATGGATGAAGGTCCATCAGCCTCTTACTGTACCTGTCCTTTGTGCTGGTGGTCAAAGGACCACCTTTTAGAAATGGGGAATCACTGAGCTTGGCACAAATTACACAGTTCACCTTCCCAGAGTGGTTTTCCTGCTCTGAAAAGCTGATATAACCTTATTTGGCCAATCTAACTCTCACAGAAACTTCTTACTCCTTGCTATCATATGACAAGATTTTGTCTCCCCACCTCGTTGAAGGTGAAATGACAGATTGCTGCCATCCAAAACCAGAGACTACACAGGCTGGGCCAAAGTGAAAGAATAAACAAATTTTCATCTTGTTCAGGCCACTCTTACCACTGGCTCCTACTTGAGAGGTGTGATGATTTTGCTGCTTAGTCCTCTACTTCCCAGTTCTACCCTGATCCAGTGGGTGGCATCCCTGCCCATGGCAGGGGGGTTGAAACTAGATCTCTAAGGTCCCTTTTAACCCTAGCCATTCTGTGATTCTATCCCACCTATGGATGTTCTGAAGAACCTTCTCACAGCTTCTCAGGCACTTTCTGTGTAGGAATTCTGCCTTGAAAAGGTTGCTCCTTCAAGTTATCAAATCACATTGCACTCTGATATAAGATCCTCTCTGGGAATGCTATCGTTATTTAATAAATGAGGGCAGAGGTTTTTTCAACAATCTGAAAGGAGGTACAATGAAGCAGAAAAGATGAGCAGTGTTCACTGCTGTCAGTCACCTAGAAGCAAGATCGTGGTTTGCCCTTCATTTGATGAAAGGAGGGGAAACTAACAACTTAAAAAGCCAATGTGGTACAAGAGGCCTTGGTTAAGGAACTCCTCAAATTTCATGAAAAATCATCCTGTTTCTACTCTCTTTTGTTTGGTCCCATTTCTCTCACATAGCAATAGCCCAAGGCATTGTTATTATGAAGGCCCACAAAGAACCACTGCATGAAGATGACAGCAAAACTCCTGTCCTCACAGTAGGTCCCATGAAATGAAACACGACCCTTTTGAACATGACCCTGTGAACTGAAGAGTTCATAAGACAAGATATAATGTGATTTAGGACTAGAGGGAATGGTTTTCAACTGAAAGAGAGTAGGTTTAGACTGGATATTAGGAAGAAATTCTTGGCTGTGAGGGTGGTGAGGCCCTGGCACAGATTGCCCAGAGAAACTGTGGTTGCCCCATCCATGGAAGTGTTCAAGGCCAGGTTGGACAGGGCTTGGAGTAACCTGGTCTAGTGGAAGGTGTCCCTGCCCATGGCTATCTCTAAGGCCCCTTCCAACCCAAACCATTCTGTGAATCAATGATTTACAGAAACAATCCCAGACAAAACACAAGATGTGTGAGTACTCCTCAGTGAGGTAACAGATTAAATTAGAAAACTAAGACTTCTGAATGGGCACCTCAGCTAGAAACGGTTTTCAGTTAACAATTTACACTAGTGCATAATTTCGCAGCTGTAGCATGATGGAAAAGAATAATTTTGGCAAGAGAAAAAAACAGCTGTGATTTTTGAGTGGGCTGATGCTTAATTTTTATTTGGGATAAAATTTGGAAAGTCTGGGGTAAAACACCTCCAGCGGGCACCCGAGACACTGAAGTTTATTGGGCCAAATCCTCTATTGGTTTAAGTCTGCAGTTCTGCCTATATTGAAGCACAGTGTCACACTGCAGGTCTGTTTTATCACTTAGAGATGTTAAATCCTGAATTATAGGTCCTATGTAAGCGAGTTACAGAACAGCATATATAAAACTTGGAGTCTCCCTTTCTTGGTGTCCTCCTGTATGTGTGTGGGCAAGTGCTTTAATTGCAGTGCATAAAGTGGAACAGCAGACAGAGACATCCAAATCAAAGAGCAAGCCCTGGCTGAACTTCATTAGCAAACATAAATGCAAATAGGCACATCTTGTTTGGGACATGCCATGGTCCTTTCCGCCTCTGGCAATTTTACTCTGTTCTCTGACATTTGCATAAATGTAAATCGAACCATATGACTTGAGCAGGTTTATGACAGGAGAATCATATGCAAAACTCCTTGCCATTAAATAATTATCTTCATGCAGCCTTACAATGGTACTGTGAAAACCAGGGAGGGTTGGATCTCAGACAGTGAGAGCCTTTATTTAAGAACAGTGGAGGGAGCCCTGCCCTTTAAATAAGAGACATTCTTGGATCAGACACTGGCTGGCAGGATGGAAAAAAGGATGTAGCATTAACTTTCATTCCATTCCAAATAACCTGGAACCCATAAACCACCAAGATTCTCTAATTTTAAATCGACTCCTTTTCTCCCTATGTCTTCTTTCCATTTTATTTGGGGAATGTCAACTTTGAAATTTCATTAGCCTGCCATAATATCAAACAAGTCACCCTGGACAGATTCATAGCTTTCTGTACATAAAAACATCTACATTAAACCCCCTGTGATTAAAAGGTTACTCCTCTAATTTTTCCCAGTCTGCATAGACAAACCACATGCAAAGAAGTGTCAGCTTATTTAGAGATTAAAATAATAATTAAAGAGGCAAAGTATAAGCAACATTGTTTAAAAAAGAAAATCCATATGTTGTTTAGAATTAGTTGCTTCTGTTTAGGTTTAAATAAATTTGTGTGGATATAAACTCTCTTTATTAGAAGTGCATCTATGTTACAAAAGAAATATTATGGATATTTCTCTCTCCAATTTAAAACAATAGCACTGAAGGCTCTGATTCCACAAACCCATCTTTAATCAGTAGCCAAAGCACAGATGTCTGATATTAGTCAAAGGATGAGGGAACGTTTTATGTATGTAACATCTAGTTCATGGTCAATAATGAGTAACACATCCCAAATATGTGTCTGTGGACACCCAGGTCCAGTACATTATGAACTTGTACAACGCTTTGGGTGATCTGCCCTGCTGTATCCATGAAATCTCATGGATTCCATTTATGATGAGGGCAGACCGATGTGTTGAAAGCTACAGCATCCATTTATCCATAGAGTACCGGTCCCTCTGGAAGCACAACCACACTGGTGCTCCCGCCAGCACCCGAGAAACCACAGTTCGGTGTAAGAAACACCAACAACGCCGTTCCTCAGGTCTGCTCCCCGAGTCCTCAGCCTCAGACACCAGGGACAGCAGCAGCTTCCATGCCATGAGTACCTGCCCTCCAGGAAGGGGGCTGGGATCACCACTGCACTTCATGTAGGTGTCCACCAACATCACATGCTGATAAAAGCACTTCTCCAGTAAACCACCCATCAACAGCTTGTAACAAAATGCTTTCCAGCAAAGTCAGCTCTGGGCTTTGGTTTTATCTGCCTTTTATCTGCCAAACGGCATAAACTTTCTCAATAATCACATAAAACTGGGCTGCTGTGTCCAGGAATAAGATATATCCAGGTTATATCATCCAAGACTGTTAAGGAACATAGTCTAGATCTCAACAAGACTGTTAAGGAACATAGTCTAGATCTCAACTAGACTATGATCCAACTTTTTTTATTATTGTTCTCTGCCTCTGGGATAAATGACATTCCCAAGGCTGATGGAAATATAGGATCACTGGAAAACAAGGACCAAATGTATTTCTCAGACACTTCATGCAGTACCACCAGTGGACAGAGAACAAAATGTAGGGCTTGTACTGCTGCCCTCCAGCTCATTTGGCCAAATCTGTAATGCTGCAGTTAACCAGTAAATGCTGTTCTCAGGGCTGGGCTGGTGTTGTAAGAAAGAAAAACAAGGCAAAAGGATCATAGCTTCTGTTGCAGCAAGAAGATCATGGCTTCTGTTGCAGTAAGAGCTGAGGTGTGGGAGTGGGGTGCCAATGTCTGCCAAGAGAAAAAAAGAACAAAATTGGTGGGGAGGGAGGGATCATTTTAAGTTTCTCAGAGGGTACTGTAAACAGTGGAGAAAGAAGGAAAAAATGGAACTATAAAACAATACTTGGCAGCCAGCTTTGCAAAACAAACATATTTTCACAAAGTTCTTCCCATCACTGCCACCAGCTTTAATAGGCTTTATTTGTCTGAGAGCAAGAAACCGTTTTTAATTGCCAGAGAAGAGGCGACGCTGCTTTGCACACTGATAGAAATTCCTACTTCTACGGCACACTGCTCTCCGTTCACAGTCAGGGAGAGGAATTCCTTCCCCCAGGCTGCAAAACCTGTAGCTGGGCTCCATCACCACCATTCCATGGATAGAGTCAGCTGCTTCTCCTGTTGACCAAGTCGAAATCCAGCAAGTAACTACTGCTATGGGTCTAAAGGTCTGTAACTGTCTGTCCAAGAGGTGCTACTGTCAAAGCACACAGCGGGTCTCTGTGAGGCACCAGACCTTGATGGATACAACCTGTTGGACGCCAGCATAACTGGGAAAGCTTGATATCCCCACCACAATGGACGTGGAGTGGTTCCTGAGGGTCCCTGATCTCCTCATGAGCACTGCAATTAGTTCACTTGTAATTTTATCACCTCAAATCAAACTGGTCAAAACACCTTGAATTGCTCAGGGGTCAACCTTTCCTCTTCTGATGTGTCTCAACTCGCTGCTGTAGCTGTACAGCAGCAATAATGTACTCAGGCAACTTTATTATGTCTGAGAATGAAATTAGAACTAGAAGCCTTGAGACTTCAGGTATAGCTGGATACTGAAACCTCTGGTTTATGACTCAGGGCACTGCACAGTCACAGCACTCCCATGTGAAAATATACTACTAACAATAAAAACTCCTTCAACCTGAGAGTAATCCTGCATGAAACGTGGATAGCTTCTGGTCTCCAAGGATGACTTTTCTTGACTTTTTAAGATTTTATTCTACTACTGTAGAAGCTCAGACTTTTTTTCTGTAGGAATTGACAGAAGAGGTTAAATTTCCCCTCTCTGTCACTACTGCTCATGAGCTCAGCATAGGAGCTAAAAAGCAAATTTATTTGGAAACAATATGGTGTGGTACAGTCGTCTGAGTACAAGGGCAGGAGCCAGGGCTGGGCTCTGCTCCCAGCTCTGACACTTACTTGCTGTGTGGCCTCAGACAAACCACTTAGTGCCTCTGTGCTTCAATTTCCCCTGCCTTTGAAACAGAAATACTATCACTCACTGAAAACCATTTTTTGAGGATTGCTTGATTACATAGCTAATACATGGTGTTTCGAATACACTGTATACTACACCATAATTATTATTTTCATTACATTGTATCTTCCATTGTAATGGCTAAAATACCAGATGTACAAAAATGAAATCAGCAGCTATTGCATAGGAGGAGAGGGGATTACATTGACATTAAATTATTTTGGCAAAACAAGGCAATTCACCTACATTCTTTCCTTAGAACTGTTGAAATTGTAATGAAAAGTAGCATTTAATGACATTTTGCAACATACTTCTCCTCCTCCACCCCATGAAAGCATCCTGTGAAGGCTCTCTGCAGAGGGCACAGCACCTCTGCTCTCCCCTTGACTGAACGAAGCATTTCACTGGGGAAACGAGAACCCAACCAACACCTCAGGTCTATAAACAGAGGAATTTTCTCAGGCTCCAAGGCCCTTTGCTGGTGGCAGCACTGGGGTGCAGCCACTTCTGGCCCTGCTCTGTACTGACTGATGTGCTCTGTCTGCAGCGGGGCCGGCGCACCGGAGCAGTGGGAGGTAAGAGGAATTAAGGTAATGCATCAGTGGTTGCCAGTGGAGGAGATGGGAAGAGAGAGGAAAAAAAAAAGGCAAAAAAAAAAAGGGAAAAGAAATATACTATTTCAATCAAAGTCTGAAAGTTGTAGAAGTGGTTTTGGTCTCAATATAGAAAAAATATTTATCCAAGAAACTCCTACTCGGGTGCGAACATCCTACTTCTAGTGGGATTTTGTTTGGCAAAGTGCTGTGAAAGAGTGGAAGCTAATACAGAACATGTCTATAAACAAATATATTTATTTAGTACAGATTGACACATTCACTGGAGTATTTCAGTGATTACACGTGTAAAACTATTTCCTATAGTGGTTTCCTTTTGTGATTCTGCTAATTTATTCAATCCACCCCATTTTCATGCACTGGATGTTATGAGCCATTTCAGCCACCCAGACTGAAATGCACGTTTGGAGACTACACGCCTGTTTTTTCATTTCATCATCTACACATAATTATTTGGTGATATTAGGAATTTGAGCTAAAATGGAAGCCAACCAAAATTTTAATAGCTTAAAAATCATACAAAATGAAGTCTGCCCTGAGGTTAATGAATAAGAGCCAAATCTTGAGGTTCTCACTCAGCTTTTACTTCTCCTTATTCAGGCAAAAGTTGAGTCAATTGTAGTTGGACTGATTAAAACCAGAAGAACGTATCTTTAGACCTTTTTCTCAGGTAAAACTGAATAAATTACCTAGGATTAGGCTGCAGAACGGCATCCAATCGATCTTTCACATGTATTTCTGCAACATGCTGGAGAAAAAATACAAGTGCTGAGGCAGTTTAACCAGTTAAACCAATATTTTAACAACAGAATAAATTATTATACACTACCAGGTTTTATGACATTTATATTAGAAATAGCCCCAAATCAAACTACATTTCCTGGTCCCTCCTGAACTTTTGAAAATCAGGATCAAATCCAAACTTAAAAAATGGTCCACTAAGTATGAAAGTCAAATACCCTTGTCCTTCAAAAAAAAGTTCCATCCTTAAATTTGAGTTTTAATCCAGACATGTATTGATATAGGTATTTGATTTTTGATGATGGGAAGCATTTATAATTCAGGAATCAAAGGTTATTCTTTAATTACACACAGGATGTCCTATTCCTTATGCAAAGAATGCAACGTGTATGTAAAAAATATAAAGCAGAGCAGCTGATTCCTTTGAACAGTTAACACTTCACTAGTAATTGGTGATAATCTCAGAAGGATGCTTCTCCTTAAGTCACAATTAATTTAAGTATTGCAAAAAGTAATGACACATTTATCCCATTAAAGCCAGATCTAAGCATGAGGATGTGGAAAAACAAAGGAGAATGAATGACAGATTTCTTCAGTATATGCAAAGCAAGTAAAAGAAGAAAAAAGTGGATAACAAGAACACACTGGTCAACATGTAGATGTGGCACCTGGGAACGTGGTTTAGTGGTGAGCTTGGCAGTGCTGGGTTAACTGTTGGACTCGATCTCAGAGGGCTTTCCCAACCTGAACGATTCCATGACAAGCACTAACTGTTCTAGTGGCACATTGGCCAGAGTACAAAGACTGCTCAAAGCCTCACAGGCTCCTGCATCAGGCACTTAAAAAAAGCTGCTGGTAAGTTATGAGCTGCAAGGATGCATCAAGAAACTTGGGATCCCAAGGAAGATCAGACTTTGTGTTACATTATACTTTTTAAATACATTATATTCACATTCATATGTTGGAAAAGCTGGTTCACAAGGTGAGATGGACTTCTAGTCTCTCTAATGTGCAGCTTAAGTTACCTGTAATCTTTCTAAATGTCTTTCTGTCCATCCATTCCCTACCTTCCCAACATCTTGGTCAAACAGGTCATCCAAGAGAGACCAGATGGTTGCTGAGAATAGCACAATTCCAAAATGTCCTTCCTAGAATTGACTAAAAATTCCTTTTGGTAGTTTCTGATTGATTAGTTGGGAGGCCTGTGTGTGAGTAAATAATATCTATTTTGCAAAGAAAATAAAATAACTCATCAGGCTCTCAACTTTCATGCCATACTCCCTCTCCATACACCCACTTGCTATGGCACATGTTACTTAAATAACACTTATTTTCAAATGCAAGGACAGACCAATGCCACTTACAATATCTCAGTGGTCTGATCCATCACATCAAACTCTCCTCCTTCGTCGCATCTCATCTTTTCCTTTTTGTATCCAGTGAAACAGCAGACACACATTTATATGCACATCTATAAAAGTGATACTTGTGTGAAAACTAACTGGCCAGGCCATGAGATTCTTCTGGTTGATTGCCATTGTTCAGTCACTAAATATGGGTTTAGGAACGGGGAGATGGATTACCCGCTTGTAACCCCACCACGGGCTTTTCATATCATAGCCCATATTTTTTTAATAACATTGAGGAATATTTAAATCCTGTATGGAAGTTTTTTTCATATGCACTTCTTTGATGTTAGAACATTGTGATTTGTGTGCATGCTGACACCAGAACATCTCGATTACTGCATGTTCATTTTTCAGAGGCTGCGGGGTCGATCCCATTTGGATGCACAATTATTACATCAATAGATAACGCAGGCTAATTATAGTGACAGCAACACCCCCACATCCGGCGGCTGGAAATGCAAGAACAGTAAATAATTTCCATCAATGAAGAGTTAGTTGGGTCTCATTAAATATTATTGTTACTAAAACAATAAAAGAGTTATATTTAAAAAGGAAGAAAGGTGGTAGGGGGGTAACTGAGCCCCAAACCTAGAACACATTGCAATTCCTGGACTTAAGGCTAATGGGACACAGTGGATCCAGGCTTCAGCAAAGAGAGAGCGTGTTGTCTCCATCACATTATTTATTGTAACGGTGTAACTCCCTTTCCCTTTGTTTCTCCTCTTCCCCCCAGCAGAATGGCTGTTGGTAAGATGGGAATGTGAAATCCAGGTTTTTTTCTCTTCAGTAGCTCTGAATTTCCTGGCTTTTGTGGACTGAAATCAGACCCTTAACGTTGCTTATGTGCATTTTGTTTTGGGTAATTGACATTAATTTTTAGGTTGCATCACTGACATCAATCAGTGCTGCTCTCAGAGGACTAGAGTTAAGGGGCCACAATAAAAGGGCATGATATTGTACCTTTTGTTTTATTTTTGGAGCACTTTGACTACTCTATACTTTTCCAGTAGATGTTGCATTCTTTTTGGGTGAGACAGTTTAAAACACTACTGCCTGTCTCGTTTAAAAGAATACTTTGGTATTACAGTAAATGCCTGGCTCCCGGGGCCAAGAGAGTCAACCCTGGTAAAAAATTCAAGTTGATACCTTTTGTCTATGTAACACTTTGAAGAATCTATGAAATGGCAACACATTTCTTTAGAGAGAGCTATGCTGCCCGTTACAGATGTTTCCCATATGGTATGTGGAAGGTTGGCCCCTTCCCCCTCCACTCATCAGTGTTCTCACATCGTAGCAGGCATCTACAAAGGCTGTAAATGATACTGCACAGAAGTCTCCATCAGCACGTCCTGCCCATGAAGAACCTGATTTTCATTGCCAGGGCAGGAATACACACCACTGCAGCCCATTTATGGGGAGGATTTTGACTCTTCAGCTTCCCATTTTACCAGTGTATGGCACAAATACCCTGGGGTAAGTGGTCAAGAGAAGCAAGACTAGGATTCAGATGTTCAAATGATGAAATGGAAAAGATAGGTTAAATAAGTAGAGGTTACTGCAGATTATCATACTGGATCAGCTGGTGGGTTCAGCATCTTCTCCCTCTAATCCTCATAGGCTGGAAAGATAATTTTTTCTAGCACAAGATCGTGATTTTTAGGGAGGAAAACTCTGAGGCACCTCAGCAGGCCTAAGACCTATTTTTTAGACACTGGGACAATAGTCATATACACAGGTACATTCACAAGTACATCCTGGTAACAGACAGCCTTTGGGTGGAAAATTGATCTGTTGTCCTGTATTTTGTCAAGTTCCTATCAATAGATAAAACCAGTCATAATTAAAATGGACTTAGAAGCACAGTTGGACTTCTAAGAGAGCAGAGTTGTGTTTCCAAAGGTTCAGCATCTGTAAGGGAATCTTCCAAAGATCTTAGAACCCTAAAACATCATTTTGTCATGCTTAGAGTTTGGTTCCAAACAATTCATCATCCTAGGTGTACTCAGGATGTTTTTCCTTTCATAAATCCCAATATTTTTTTGGATGCCAGAGTTATTCTAACACTCAAGTCTTGAATATAGGTGTGACTTTCTAAGCGTTTAATGTGTAACTGAGGCATTTCCTTCTCTCAATCACTCCTTTCCCAAAACACACAATTATCTTCTTGCAAAAGCAGTAAATTTTAAAATAAAAAAGAACCCAAACATACATGGAGCTTGTGATGCTTGTGATTAAAAAAAAAAAAAAATCCTTTTTGCCTCTTTCCCTGTGCTTTTGGTATTAGACAAGGCATGGAACTGTCTGTGCTAACCTGTATTTAATTTATAACTGGACTGCTATTTCTTCATGCCAGCTAATATTAGCAATATACATAGATATTAGTAAATTTTACCATTAGTTACTATATATTATTGCATAATAGTAATGTAATTTCTAAGGTTTCTACAAAATATACTCTAATGTTGAGATTTGGAAAGCCAGCTACCAATCTTAGCTATTTCACTCATGGTCATTTCACCAGGAGCTATGTGGTTAAAATATTATGTAGACTCAGAAATAAATCTTAAATAACATATACTTAAACTTTTCTTCTTTGCTTTTTCATTATTACTTCCCTCTCAGCTTTCTAAAATGTGCACCACCATTGACTCGTTTCTTAGAAAATACAAGATATTCCCCAATAACCCAAAATATTTTCATTTTCTTCTCTCAACGTATTTTCCTGATCACCTTTTTCTGCTCCTCATAACAGCATTTTTTCCCTAATTCTTTATTACCAACTCTATTATGTATAACTTTAATTAAATCTTTCCTTCTATTTATCTCTTTGCCCTTCAGTTCAGCTTATCCACCCCTTGCTTCCCAGTCCATACTCTTATCTTTACATAAGACATCATTTTCACTCACTTTTGCCCAGTGTATCTCTGTCTCTGCTGTTTTTCTTTCCAACCTTACTTCTGCAAGTCCTTGTCTCTTACTGACATCATCTCTGTAAAGAAGCAAAGGGCTTCTGTGTCTTGATATAATTCCAATCAAAATTTACTTTATGCTCTCCCACTCAGCTTTGGGATCTATAACTGTATTTCCAGTTGTTGTAGAAACTCTAGGAAACTGTATTTACTGGTTATGATAGTTGTAGGACAGAAGAAGAGTTTTGGCAATACCATAAGGGGCACTGGCCACGCAAGAGAGAAGTTCAATCTTTGTGAATTGGAGCAGCAGAACCATAAACACCAATTTGGAGTAGCCAGCAGTTGGCACCCAGGGCACAACAGAGCCCTCAAAAGCTTGAGAGAGCTTTAGTACTTCCCACAAACTTAAGCCCCATCTTGGATATTAAATATAAATGAAGCATTTAGTTTTCTCTAAGTGGTTCTTTTGGTTTTTTTGGTCTGTAATTATTCAGTTTGCTTAAGGAAAAGAAAGTAAGAGGGAGAGGGTAAAAAATAGGCCCCTCACCACCTTCGTGTCAAGAAGCAGCTGGTGCTGTGTCTGTTGAAATTGCTCAAAACCACCTTTGTGGGAACATTCCCCTTGTGAAAGGCTGGGACTTCTGTCCCAGAAATGGTGGCCCTGAAGTCTGCTGTGCTCCAAGACTGGACGAGCTCACAAGCCATCATTACTAGCAAATTTCTACTTATTCTTGATAAATTGGTGTCTCTCAACTGCTGTGTATCTCCTCCCTTTGTCTTTAGCTGGGCAAGAGTCAACTGAAAATGTATGACTGAGTCTCCTAGAGCTCTTAGCAATTGAAGAGATACTGTGCTGCAGATTGTGTTTTGGGGTGATATTTATTCCTCAAGGGGTGCTGTTGATGGGGTGAATAATTGATCCTGGCTCTCTGTAGGGTGATGAAATTCATTCTCAAGGAAACCACCCTTTTTTGCTGTGTTCCATTTAGGATTTCTGACATCAGAAATTTAGGTGTTACAGACATCAAAACAGGGGACACTGAAACATAAATAAATAAATAGACATGATAAAACATCTTGGTCCTGATCTGGAAGAGCGTATAGCAAAGACAGTTGCTGATTTGGCTTTTGAAACGAGTGGCCAGGTTGCCAAATGGGGTGGCATTTTTGTCTTGTGGGCAAATTTTATCAGGCACCAGGCAGAGTCAACCAAATAATTACTCACAAGCCACTTGCCCAGTCTGAAAAGGGAACAATTTTCAGTCTTTGACAGATTGGACTTGAACAGGGACCAGAAGTGAAAGCATCTATTGTCTGTTATCCATCCCAGCCCTGAGACTTCCAATTTCTTGGTTACCATGTAGCCTGTTCAGAAAAGGTTTGTCAAGCAACAGCCTCTCTAAACAAATTATATTGAAATTCCTTACACTATGCCACATACTCGACTTCCCGTTCCAAAAAGAGCCACATAATAATTTTCTAACAAGGGTAGTGGTTATTAAAGCACTCTAGATTTTCTAGGTCAAAGAGGTGAAAGGCAAAGTCAAAATAATTGAAACAAAATATTCTATAAATCATGGGTGTTTACTTACAAATACCCCCCAAAAAAATACAAGATATGAAGAGACCTGCTGCTCCACTAACCAAAATTCAGCCATCTAATCTGAATTACCATCTTCTCAACGAAAACAAAATTTAAGGCACCAGAGCTGGATTTTGGAAATACTCAAACAGTTCAAAACCAAACAGAGTTTAGCAGAAACTGGATCCTTCTTTCTTTTCCCACTTCTTCCTCCAAAATGTGTAAGGCAGACACGGCAAAGAAATCCACTGGTAATGCATGCTGGTCCTTTTTTATTCATTTTAATGCCAACAGTACCTTTTTTCACACATACTTTTGCTGAGGTAACCCAGGGATCTAAACTGAGAAGCAAAAAAGTTCTGAATGCATTTTGCAAAGAGGAAATTTTTTAGAATTGCCAAATGTATCTCCTACTTCCAAGAAACATTAAGATCTGAGTTTTCTGAAAAGAACCTTGTATCATTTCAGTATATTTTGAGACATGCTTTTTCACAGTGCTGCATCTTTATATTAGTACATAGGAAGAAAAAAATATATTTTTGCTGCAGTTTTCCTCTTTAGAAGACACCCCTTATTTATCTACTTCTCAGCTGTATTCAAACTCTTACTTACTGTGAAGACTAGAGCAGTTTATCAATTTTTTTTCAAGGAATATGCTTTGTCAAGAATACAGTTAGAAATATTTCCCATTTCCTAGTTTTCTGAGTTTTTATCTGTAATGATGATTTTGCAGTGGTTGAGAGGTTTGGGTCGGAAGGGACCTTAAAGATCACATATATCCAACCCCCTTGTCATGGTCAGAGACACCACCACTTGACCAGGCTGCCTGTCGATTTTTAAAGAAAAGAAGAAAAAATGAAGAGTCAGATTGAGGACCTAGAAGGGGTGCAAAGGAGCAGCAATCTGCCTTCTAATATGGGGCATGGACCAGCCCAGTCCAAGTGGAACAGTGAAGTGAGCAGGAAGTGGCTCAGTGGATGCTCCCGTGCCATCAAGACTCGGAGCAGTCTCTGTTGGTGGGCTCCACACACCCCCACATGTAATCCTGCCCACACCCCACACTTCCTGGCAAAAAAAAAAAGAAGAAAACAGTTGGGGATGGCTGTGATACCACTTGCCTTCCTTCTGGGTGAATCAAGAGGAGGAAGGGATCAGGATAAATTATAGGTCCTTGCACAAGCCCTGTGTGTTTGTGATCAGGCCATCTGGAAGCAGATAACGGCTCTATTAATGGGGGCGTTACTACAGAAGATCTGTCGCCTCTATTAAAACCAGCCATGCTGTGTGCTGGCTCATGATCCATGTTTGCTCTAATTTCCTCCCTGACATTTCATTCCTAAAGCTGTCAATAACCCGTTAACCTTCCTGGCACTGGAACTCTGAAACAAACTCCTATTTCAGCTCCGATTTTGAATCTCAGCTGTGATAAGCAATAACAAGGGCTAAGTTTACAGTACACAGTTGGCCTAATCTAAATCATGCTATAGGTGGTGAAGATTTTTTTTTTGCTTATACACATCATAAAGAAGGATACAACAACATGAAATCCTAGAATTAATGTCTTAATTTGATGGCAGAATAACAAGTGTTCTTTACTGGTAACTGACAGTTCGATCTGCAGATGTCGAAGGCCAGAAGCGTCCTGTAACAAGAGGAATTGCTCACATTCAGTTCATACAGTTTAAAGTCAGAAGGGAAAATTAGATCATCTAGTCTGACCTCGTGCGTACCACAGACCACAGAATTTCAGCCAGTTGCCCTTAATTTGGGCCAGTAACCAGTTTGACAAAAGTGTATTTTCCAGAAATTCGTTTGAGCTCTGCTTGGAGTCATCAAGAACTAGACAATGCAGAACTTCACTTGGTACTTTGTTCCACTGTTAATTGCCTTGTGCCTTATTTTTACGTTGAATTTCTCTGGTATTACTTTACTACATAAATACAAGTTACAAGAACAGCAATTACAACTGTCTCCACAATAACGGTGCCATTAATGGGAAAACAATATGTCCAAGTGGGATGTTAAGAAGCCTTTTGGCCACATGCACAGAAATATTTAAGCACCAGCTGATCCAGATAATTGGATTTACTGAGATGTCTGAGTTCAGGTACAAAAAGATACATCTATGGAAGTGTTTTAGTTTAGATCAGGGATGGGGTTTGAAACAAATCTCCCACTTATCCACCCTTACTGCACATCAGTTTGCACCACAGTATGATTTCAGAGAACACTAACTAGTCTCTTTTTGGATAAAACCAAATCAAAGATGCACTGCAACCACTAACAGGCATTCAGTCGATGGGGCCAGACTTGGTCTGGTGCTGGAGAGAAAGCAAACCCCTGTGAAACACTCATCGTGTGCATGTCGGGTCAGCACCAAATACTTGCCTTCTACCCATCTGCTCCTATTTGTACTGCTTACAAAAGCACAGAATGATTGAATCATAGAATGGTTTGGATTGGAAGGGACCTTAAAGATCACCTGTTTCCAATCCCTCTGCCATGGGCAGGGATGCCTTCCACTAGACCAGGTTACTCAGTCACAGCCTAATTCCTAAAATTCCTACAGCAGTCTCAGCCTAGTTCTTTCCAACTTTAGGGAACCTTGTGCCAGCAGCAGTGGAGAAGAGAAAATCAAGATTTGGCAAATAATTTCAGAAGAACAGAAGAAGAAGTTAATTACAGGAGGAATATCAGGAGGAATTAATTTAGTAGAACAACAGCTGGGTATTAATCCCTAATCTGAAGAACAATGGTGATCAGAAGGTACTACAGCCAAGAGAGTTCCTTTTTTTCAGTGGTATCCTTACGTTTGGGAAATAACTGATATCGTGGAGTAATTTACCTGGCTCATCCTGAAAAGATCAATTCAGAAACAAAGGAGTTCTAGATAAGGGGAGACACTGACACAGAAAAAGGGTAACAAATCTGGCCTAATAAATAACAGAATTCACAATTCAGAAATGGCTATTGCACAAAATTTTAGAGACAATTTAAATAGTTGATTTAACCCTTTGTTTCCAGTCAGTGACCTTCAATATACAGTCAAGGGGAAGAGGAATAGGAATATATCTTCAGAACTTGCACCCATTTACTCAGCCTCAAGATACAGGCCAATTAAGCATTTTATGCTGAAGGAGGCTTAAAATGAGACATGTAATTCCACACAAGGCCACTTAAGGAAGTTGGTTTTTTTGTGGCTGCCAGACTAGCAGTGCCATTCTCAACAATAAATGTTTCTGTGTGGGGTAGAAACTACCAAGAAATGAGCAAAAAGCAGCAAGAAGATGGTAAGATCAATGGTTACTTCAGAATATCTTTTATTTTTGTTGAGGAAACTTTCTGGAGACTAAAAAGGTCAATGCATGAGTGATCATGGCACATCAAGATTTATTATGGAGTTCTTCAGGAAAGTGATTGGGATAGCAAAGTCTTAGTTCACCATGGTTTTCAAATCATAATTCCTGTAAATGTTCCTTTTCAGGAGCTGAAAGGCAGAAGAGGTATCAGATTGGCCAGTAGGACCTCTTCTATATCATGATTCCTAGTTATCTCATCTCTTCAGAACATATAACTTTTAAACCTGGAAAAAACAATCCCCAGAAATTTCAACTTGCACTTTCAGAAGAGCACAACCTTCCATAAGTTCTTTTATTAAAAAAAAAAAAATCCTCTTTTTGCTTCTAATATTTGTAACCTTCTAAATTATTTATTTATTTATTTATGGGGTTTCTTCTTTCTGGGATAAAGAAATAAAATACTGAAAAATTTCAAAAACAATAAAAGCATTTGTTTCAGCCAGAGCCAAGTACCAACAAAAAAGACACAAAAGCTTTGCTCCCAGCCTCCCAGAAAGGTCTGTCAATCCCCTAAACTGATATTCACTGCAGAAAAGCACAAACAGAGTTCATGCTGATCTAATCAGGACTTTTTCAGGATTTCCAAGACAGGAAATAGGTGCTAATTTAAAATGCGATTTTAGGTTTTGGATTGTTTGTGAAGGCAAAGAATATATACAAAAACTTTTCAAAATATAAACTTGGTCTTTGACTTCCAGATACAATTGAAAGAAAAAAGAAATTCCCAACAAAATGAGGAATCTGAAAAGAATAACAAGGTGATTTTGAAATCCTTGTAAGGTTCCGAGAAGTCTCTTTGGTCTTTGACTCTTTGGCTGGTGATGCTGGATATATGCAAACAGTAATCAGTTCCAGGCCTGCAGTAGCAGTGCTCACTCATAATAGAATAAAATTATAGCTTACATAGGAACTCAGAACCGAGTGAAATCTCTGACTATTTGGCAAAGGAAAGTATCAGGAAAGCAGAGGGGTGGAGAGGGAAAGGTTGCAAGGAATAAGAAAAGAAAATTATACTGTTCAGACTAATTACACAAAATGGAAGAGGGGTAGAAGGACAGTAAAAGCAGAAGGATTACAAAGAAAGCTCAAGAATAAATGGATATGGCACAAGTCAAAGAATTCAACAATGGGTACATTCAAGGAACCCGGTGCACAGATCATTACCCGTGGAGAAATGTCCTTGCCACTGCACTTAGTTTTCCCCAGCACATCAACACATTCTCTAATGGACTGGCACATGTAATGATCGTCTCCAAAATGAAATCCAATATACTTTGGTTCCCACTGGAAACCTCACCTTCTTACCCAGTCCCTGCCAATGTTGGCCATTCCAGTTGTCCTGGAAGGATGCCATCCTTATGTGATCATCTCCTGCATTACAGCTTTCTTTGTCAATGCTGGAAATGAAACCTCAGGCATGATAATATCAACAGTTAACACACACCAGCACATCCATGCCAGCTCAAACCAGTTACATTTTTCTGACTCTGTGGTGGTTTTGAGTTTTCCTTCTCTCTTTCCCCCTCCTCTGATCAAGGACACACATGGATACCCAAAAGCAGCAAAGCCCTTCTACCAAAATTACTCTCCTTTAGTAATGAGACCACAAAAAGCTGAAACGCAGAACACTGTCTGCCACCACCCTGTTCTGGCTGATTGTCTTTTAAGAGCTACAATAACGCTGTGCAAAGGAACAATATTCCACATCCTCAACTCACTAGTGAAGGGGCTGGAGCACAAGTCTGATGAGGAGCAGCTAAGGAAGCTGGGGGGGGCTCAGCCTGGAGAAAAGGAGGCTCAGGGAGGACCTATTGTTCTCTACAACTGCCTGAAAGGAGGCTGTAGCCAGGTGGGGGTCAGTCTCTTCTCCCAGGTAACAAGAGACAGAATAAGAGGAAGTGGCCTCAAGGGGAGGTTCAAATTAGACATTAGGAAAACATTCTTTACAGAAAGGGCTGTTAAGCTCTGGAACAGGCTGCCCAGGACTGTGGTGGAAACACCATCCCTGGAAGGATGTAAAAGATGTGTGGATGTGGCACCTGGGACGTGGTTTAGTGGTGGATTGGTAGTGCTGGGTTAATGGCTGGACTTGATGATCTTAGTGGTCTTTTCCAACCTTAACAATTCTATGACAATCCCAAAGGAAAGTGTGCCTTAGCTGAATCTGCTACGTTATGGATAAAACAGGAAGCTGTCCCCTCTTATCACACCTTTCTATTTTTGAAAGGCTGCCCAAACAGCTCCAAGATGAGTTGAAGCAAAGTTACTGATGCCAAGAAGCCAAGATCTTTCACCATGCCTTGCTGAATGAGGAAGGAAGAAAACTGTGCCCAGCTGTCCTTTGCTTTTCCAGGTTAGCTTGGAGCCAAAGAAGCAGGAAGAGGAGAAAGATAAGTGAAAAGGGATAATGTTTATCTTTTAACAAAATCACAAGGTTCTGCTCCTAGCTCTAGCAGCCAAGACTCACCGTTGCATCTTTAAGACAGATAGTCTCTTCTCTGAGGGACGACAGGCTAATTACAGCCCTCCTGCCAGAGGGAACTCACACATGCAAACCATTATGTAAAATATAATTTTTTTCTTTAAGAATACTCAAGATCATTAGACATGGTTTTTTCAATGCTAGAAAATCAAGCCAAAAATGAAAATAAACAGTTTCAAGTATTTGCAACATAATTCCCTCATGCATTTATGGAAATATAGTAAAAAGCGCCTTAAAAATGTGGTTTGACATTTCATGCTGCTCTGTTTTTCCAGTTCTCAACATTTGCCCTCTTGTCCTGTATTATTTCAGTTCCACTGCACTTTGGGAGGGATCATGATGGCAGTCTTTGTCATTTCTACAGTGCCTTTCAGCCTTGCTTCAACTGATTGGTGGCAGAAAGTATCACGAGGACTTGGTGTAAACGATAGAAATGCTTTATAAATCCTATTCTGCATAAGCGAAATTTAAACTCACTGCAAAAATTATCTGTTCACCAAGATAATTACACATTGCTTCCCTAACAGTGTTCTTTGATAAACTAAGGTAAAAGAGATGATCTACTTAATTTAACATGGAAATATCACCCTTTGCTCTGAGCTCCCCTTTGTCCAGAAGAAGGTTTATTTTACACACTACCATGTTCAAGAGCAATCCTCTCTTTAAGATAAATATGGAAAAAAATTCACCAAATTTGGCTTTGATGATGATGATGTGAAGTGGTTTCATCTCTGTTTTACGCAGGGAGAAATGAACTCCTGCCTATCTAAATAACTGGTATTTTAAAGGTTTTGTCTAATTTATAAAGTACAGGACTATTGACAAAACAAACACCATGGTCTAATGGATTAAGCAAGCATCTGCATGCCACAAATTCCTGAGTTTTAATCCAGACTCTCTTGGTGCTCACCTTTTTGTCCATAAAATTGAGATAATATTTATCCTCTACTTCATGAGGGTGTTGTGAGAGTGAGTAAATGTTTGGACAGCTCTTCAAAAGGTCAAGTCCTAACCAGGCACCTGTATTTTACTGAAGTAAACTGTTTCCTCAGATTCCCATGATATGATCACAGCACCTTCTCCAGAGCTTCTCAGATCTTTTTAGAATAACCATCCACATTCATAACCATCCATAAATCACCGAATGGTTTAGTTTGGAAGGGACCTTAAAGATCATCTAGTTCCAATCACCCTGCCATGGGCAGGGACAAAGTTAGGCAGTGATTCAGGGCTTCAGAGTGATTTAATCCACAAGTTCATGTATATAAATTATCCCACTACCACAGGAATACTTCAGAAAAACTATGTGCTAAGAAACTTTTAATTCATTATTGAAGCAGAAGTGTGCCACATCCCAAGATGTCGGTAATGCCAGTTAATTTAAAAATTGTCATTTAATATCTGAATTGTATAAAAATATAAAGTGGAAAGATAATTTATTTTAAAGAAAATGTTCTAAAACCCACTTTCCTCTAGATATGTCAGCAACTGATGCTCTATAAAGGTTTGAAATAAAAGCTTAAAATCTCCTGCTTTATTAGATGGGCAATTCCAGAGACTCGACACACTGTATAATCCCATCAGTGGTTAGTTCTCAACAAACAAGTCACACATACAGAAAAAATACTCTAGACCAAGGCAGGAGGCAAAAAGAGGTTAAATCAGTCACAACCAGGTTTTTCCTCAGTTTTAACTCATAAGTGATGACATAAAACCCAGAAAAAACCCAGCTCCAACTTGAAAATGATTTAAATTTGCCAGCTCCAGTCATTCCTGGAAATGAGCCAGCCTTAATTTGGACGTAGGCTTCTCAAAATTTGCACAGCTCTAACTTTAACCTGCTGCAGCCTAAAAAGTGGACCTGGTTAAGAAACACACAGAAAATATTCCACGTAATTCAACACAAGTGACGGTCTGTTCTCTCCAGGTTCCCGGGCTCGGGGTCGGTTGCTCCGTTCCAGGAGTGGGTGGTGCTGTGTCTTTATGAGGAAAATTGTCCACCTTCAAAATTCCTTCGTACCAATCTAATGCTGCATAAGGATAATGCTCACAAGAGGGAATAGGACTTGTTTTCCAGGAGGGAATATTTTCAGAGTCGAGCTTGTAATTTCTATTTGCAAATCTCCAAATTCAACAATTTGTCAGCCTCTATAAACTTGCAGATGGAAAGATCCTGTATTTGGAATAAATAATGTCTGAGCTTCACCTTCATTACAGGGCATTTTCTGTCAGAAGAGTGCTATATCCTGACTCCTGGAATACACAGAAGCCCTTTGTGGTAAAGCTATCACACTGAGCAGCTTCAAGTGTGTAGCTAAGCAGGTTTGCATTAATAGTACCATAGAAGGACTGGGGGGGGGGGAGGAAAAAAGAAAATATCCTGACAAGCATTGATTGGGAATGCCAATAGCTCTCTCAGGATCCTGCCCAAAAATCCAAGGGTATTTTTTATTTAATATGTAGAAGTGAACTTTTGTACTTGTTAAGAAAATCTCAACACTGAAACATAAGTACATTTATCTTTTTTACTATTTTTCCAGCCCTTTTCTCAAAATCTGCTGGTTATTAAAACATTGCTGTGTAAATGAAAAAGGTTCTGTTTTATAACTTGTCTTCTCTTTTCCCTGCTTACACACACAATGTGGTCATTATTTCCTAGATTACCCCCATTCTCACAGCAACAGGCTTTGATGCCAAACAGCAAGTGCTGTGATTTCGTTATGGGTATACAAAACACAGAAGGATTGCGTGAAAACATAACTAGTTTACACATGAGATATCCAGGGCCTGAATCAAAAACCAACAGAAGCTTTGGAGCAGGTCTCTGACCATCAGGAACTTATAACAAACATACAGACCACATCAGGGTACACAAGAATACCAGCTTCAGCCACACAGTGTTTGATCAGAGAATCTCAAAGCATGGTTTGACATCAATCCTCCCAGTCATGGAATCATAGAATGGTTTGGGTTGGAAGGGACCTTAAAGACCATCCAGTTTCGACTCCCCTGCCATGGGCAGGGACACCTTCCACTAGACCAGGTTGCTCAGGGCCCCATCCAACCTGGTCTTTAATGACATTAAAGAAGACAAGAGATGTTCTTACAGGAAACTAAAATGGCAAAAAAGGATTGTATTCTACTTGTTGACAACAGTACCATCAATATCTGCAGTTCAGACAACCCTGAGCTAAGCAGCAGTGGTGTCTGCAGCATTTAGGAAGCCAGGGCCACCTTATGTTATGCTGATGCCTACAACAGAGTAGACTGGAATATTCTTATATTTTTTAATATTATTAATAAGCTTCCTATGGAAATGGCCTCAAGTTGCACCAAGGGGAGGTTCAGATTAGATATTAGGAAAAATTGCTTCACAGAAAGGGTTGCAAAGCATTGGAAGGGGCTGCCCAGGGAAGTGGTGGAGCCACCATCCCTGGAAGTCTTCAAAAAAATGTGTGGCTATGGCACTTGAGGACATGGTTTAATGGTGAACATAGTGGTGAGGTTGGGTAGATGGTTGGATTTGATGATCTTAAAGGTCTTTTCCTACCTTAACAATTCTATGATTCTATATAAAAAGATGGATCAAATACTGAATGCTGTCAAAGGGGATCTAACATGCCAGAGCTGTGCAGTTCTTCAAGATGACTTCATTTTCTATATTTCAATAGTTAAGAATGACTTAATTATAAAACAGAATACGCAGGACCATATAAAGTCCCTGAGCAGAAGGCACCTTTTTTCACAGCTCAAAGAGCACGTGGTAACACCATGAAACCATGACTTGTGGCTGCTTTGAGGGGCAGGGCTTAAGACTTCAGTTTTAGGGCAGTCAATGCATTAAGACTTGACCTCAAGTTCAAACATTCTTAGAGAATATTCCTGGACTCTCGAAAAAACGCTTTACACTTAAATCATCTGACTAGCCCCAGGAATGCTTTTGGCATAGGGCAAATATGTCCCCAATGCCAGGACACAGCTCTGAGGTATATGGAGGCCAGAAACCCTTCTCAGGAGACAGTTTGGAGGTGGCCACCCTATTCTGGAGAACACAAAAACTGAGTAATATGGACATGGGCCATCCCACGCTCATTAGCCTCAGTGTCAGGGAGCACAGACACAGTTAATCTCCCGGTGCAGACACAGGTTTATGCAGTCAATTCCCTTGGCTCCTCTGAAAATCTCAGCCCAGATAGCTGGAGAAGTGTCCTAATTGAGTAGTTAATAATCACAGTGTGAGCCAGCAGACTTTCTACCTTAAAAGCCATTATTTTAATTCCCACACAAGAAATATGCTTTGGTGAGGAAGTCGAGCATGAGGCAAAACAGGTACCACTGTGTTGCCATGCAGGCTGTGTTTCTGTGCTGATAAGGTCTTGTTTAACTAATGAAGGGGAAAAAATAGCCTTTGCTTCCAGAAAAATTAAGGGCTTTATCTGACACAGCCTCCCAGGAAAACGGTGTCCTTGTGCTTCAGGATGGGCAGGCTGCCAGCCTGGGCTACGCTGCCTACAAGGCAGAAGACATAATATTACAGTTAATATCAGAAAACACCATAATTTGCTTTTTGCTTGCAATTTTATCTGGCAAAAACAAGGCAGCTGAGGAAAAAGAAACAACAGAAGGTGTGCCTGGCTGCCGGCTACTCCTCCAGCCTGTCTAGTGGGGAACGCTTGGCTTGATTCAGAGCAAACTATCATAGGGCTGATAAAGACAGGAACAATAAAAACACTGGGCTAAGAAAGCTGCCGGTCAGGATAAGACAGAGAAGAGTCCAGGATGGCAGAGTTTAGAGGGGATGAATAGCACCAAAACTTAGAAAGAAGGTAAACGGGGATCTACTATTTCATCTTTCACATAAGAGAAGACAGGAAAATAAATAAATAATGACATTTCACAGAATCACAGAATTGTTGGGTTGGAAGGGATCTCTGGAGATCATCCAGTCCAACCCCCCTGTGCCAAGGCAGGGTCACCTGGAGCAGAGGACATGGGAGTGCATCCCAGTGGGTTTGTAATGTCTCCACAGAGGGAGACTCCAAAATCTCCCTCAGCAGCCTGTTCCAGTGCTCTGCCATACTTAGTGTAAACAAGTTCTTCCCCATGTTGAGGTGGAAGTTCTCGTGCTTTAGTTTATGGCCATTGCTCCTCGTCCTGTCCCTGGGCACCACTGAAAAGAGTCTGGCACAATCCTCTTGGCACCTGCCTTTAAGACACTTATATGTTCTGTTACAGGAAAACCTCTCCCTGGGAAGTGTAACTTAGAGAAACATCACAGTGATGGTGGTAGAGTTTTAGTCATTATTTAGTCTCCCCTCCTATTTTTTCTGTACAGTCTCAAATGCTGTATGTGACATTGTTTACACTTCATTGCTGTAATCACATCCCATATTTGAATGTCACAAAGCACAGGAGGCACTTCAGGGATCCAACAAAGTGCCCAAATCCAAAAAGAAGGGAAAAGAGAGAAAAGTCAAATAAAATCAGACAGTAAGATCATTAAGGACAGAAGGAAACAACATTGCAAACTAGCAAGGACTTTCTGGACCTGTTTTGGATGGGCAAGTAAACTGCCTCTTCAGCTTGTGGAAGAACATACTGGAATTCATATTCAGATTTCATTTTTTTAAAACATGCACAATACCTGGTTAAATTGTCTATTTTGAGTATATGTGTTAAGTACTGAGTATTTTGGTTTAAGCTGTAATTCACAACAGCCAGGGCATTTCTGGGTGATTATAACATGTCTCTGGTAGTGTTTTAAGGCATGAAGCCAAAAGGCTGGATGACTTAAACTACCTGAGATGTGCAATAATCCCCTGGAAATGCTCTGGATTGTCTTACAGCTATTACACAATGTCATATTTATGTGTACAAAAAGGAAGAGTTATGTATGTATATTTAGTAAGCCTTATTCACATTATTCAGCTGCTTTGCACATGTCAGTTATATATGGGAACAAACTTTTTATCCTGTTGTGACAGGACAAGTGATAATGCTTTTAAACTAAAAGAGGGTTGATTTAGATTAGATATAAAGCAGAAGT
Source organism: Corapipo altera (assembly GCF_003945725.1). Classification (NCBI taxonomy): domain Eukaryota; kingdom Metazoa; phylum Chordata; class Aves; order Passeriformes; family Pipridae; genus Corapipo; species Corapipo altera. Next base: position 1,728,109 of record NW_020884953.1, read on the forward strand.
TTTTTACAGTGAAGGTGGTAAAACAATGTCACAGTTGCCCAGAAAGGCAGTAGATGCCCCATTCCTGGAAACATCCAAGGTCAGCTTGGAAATGGCTCAGAGCAACTTGATCTAGTTGAAGATGTCCCTGCTCATTGCAGGGGGTTTGGACTAGATGACCTTTAAAAGTCCCTTTCCACCCAAGACTATATCCTTAAAACCCCAGCTTCCTTTAGCAGTTGTGACTTTATTCTCTCCCCACTCACCTTCCACTTCTCATCATCCCTTTAGGATTTCTCTTTAAAAGACCAGCATCTTCAGCCCTTTTCTCTGGGATTTACAGTAATTCAGCCTTTTTCTATTTATCTATTTTTCTGTGCTGGCTTGAGCTAATGACATGTACATCACTAGTGCTCACATCTGCCCTGGGACTGCTTGCTCATCTCTTCCATCTCATCCTGCCTCTCCACTCCTGTTCTTGGCAGCTCCAACTAAATCTCTCTCATTTTAATTCACTTCACACATCTAAAATGAGAGTTGTATTCATACCCTGTTCAGCTCAATGAGGTTTCAGGTTCCACTTAAGGGCCTTGGGGTGTGATTTTAACAAATGTGACAACAATTTGTTGGAGAGGAATCTCCAACAGTATCATAAATTTCCAAATCCATCAATTACTTCAAATGTCTGGGTTCCGCATTTTTCTAGATTTGGGTGTTTGCCTTGCAAGCAAATATCTGTCTATTCATAACACTGAATCTGATTCCTACTAAAAATATTAATTTTTCTATCTAATTTTCATCTATTTTTCTATCTAAATCTTGACACAACTTGTTTAAGTGCTAGGATGTAATAATATTGCATAGAAAAGAAATCCACACAAAATACTCAGGAACATAAAATATTCTATCTATGTAGAGTTTAAAATTAGTTAATATTAACATGAGATGGAAAAAAACCCAGAAAAATCAACTTGAATCTTAAAGTATTTTTACATATTACTGTGAGGTCTCTCATAGTTGCAATTGAAAGAGAGAGAAAGGAAATATATTTATGTAATTAATGAAATGTGATTATAAAACTGGTAAGGAAATTCAGAGCCATAATGGATATCAAAACCACTTTTAAGATGACTAACTAGTACTGAGATATGAAACAAAAATCAGACAATACTATTTTAAGTATAAAAATTATATCAATTATTAATATTTTATGCTTAATTAAAAAATCTAATATGCACTGTATCTGACAATCCTATAACTAAGACCTTACAGTGCTAACATCACCCTCCATATTGTATAAAAATAAGACATCTCAAAATATTTTCCACTTATTTAAGGTGCATTGATATCAATTAACCTTTTTTGATTTAGACCACAGACATCTCTTAGTCTGAGCTGTCACCTCCCTCCACTTACAGTCAGTGCCGAGAAATATGCTGTTTGGAAGGACATGCATCCCTGAAAGTGCCCTCTCCTACATGCCTGCTTTTGGCAAGATGAATTCCAATCCCCTTGTTCTGGAAAATCTGAACTTGGTTAGTTTAAAAGTATAAAACTCCACGATTTATTTGATTATAGATGTTATTTTAGCATATTGAGCTTTCTGAAAAAGCAGAGTGGCTAATCATGAACATTTTCATCAAATGATAAATTATCACTGGTTTCCTTTAAATATCAAGCCAGTTGTCAACAAACCAGATTGTTAACGGAAACTCCTGGAACTGTACTTCCTTCTTTTTCAACGACTGACAGAGGGCAGGTTCAGATCAGGAATTAGGAGTGTGGTGAGGCCTGGTACAGGTTCCCCAGAGAAGCTGTGGCTGTCCCATCCATCCCTGAAGTGTTCAAGGCCAGGCTGGATGGGGCTCTGAGCAACCTGGGATAGTGGAAGGTGTCCCTGCCCATGGCAAGGAGTTGAAATGAGGTTGGTCCTTAAGGGCTCTTCCAACCCAAACCATTCCATGATCCTATGATTCTATTCTTAGTGAGTGACTCACCATACAAGAAACCCTCCCATCTTGCTGCACCTTTAAGACAGGAATTCTCAGTATGGAAACAAGAATGCACAAATCTCTTTTTGCAAACAGGTGGAATTAAGATCCCTACAAGCTGGAAGATGAACAGTTCACAAAAGCAAACACTTTCATTCATACAAAGGATGACAAAAACATTATATTTATAAAATCTGAGGCTATAATGAGGATTCAGAGAACCATCCTTGTGCCTTGCTCAGAGATCACACAACAGTGTATTGGAGTCAAGGCACTGGACTGCATCCTCTGTAAGTGCATCCCACAGGACTTACTTACCCCCCAGATATTGTGCTTAAAAACATGTAAAATGTACATGAGCCACAGCAGGACCTTCCTACAACAGGAGTCAACTGGCACAGCTACAGCCATCTGGGTCCCTGCTGAGTGACACATGTAGGTGGGTGGCCCTGCAGCCTGGTCCAGTTGAGCACACTCATCTCTGCACCATCTGGGGATGTGTTTCTGGATGAAGTTTGCAGGATAAACAATGCACCTTAAAGTTCAGGAAACGCAATATTGAGCATTCTCTTCTGCCAGTCCTAGGACTGGTATTAGTAGTGTGTAGAGGCCCAAAATTAAGCTGGCTGTGCAGCCGAGAAAAATTATGTCACATAGAATCAATAATAATAATTATAGTAATAATAGCTATTATTATTATTACTACTACTGTTACTATTAAATATAAAATTATTATTATTTTAATTATTTCCCCTAGTTTTGTGAGGAAGGTAGATAGAGAAGGTATATTCTATTAATGAAGCCCTAGGCCCCAGAAAAGTGTACAAATGTTAATGCCTTTTAGTTTGGTTTAGAAAGGAATGACAAGCAGATAACTAAACTGGTTCTGAAATATTTAACCCCGAAAATAATATCTCAAAAAATAACCTTGAAGCCACAAAACCACTGTTTACCAGGACTTGCTCCACTTTGTTATGAACACTTGGAGTTGGTGCTAAATTAAGAAGTATGCAGTCCATAAGATACGTTATCGGGCTGTAGGGAAGCAACAGGCATATCTCACCTCCAGGAACAACAACCCCGTATGAAACTCAGAAAAACACGTCTCCAGTTTTTAGTTTTGTAAAGGTTTATTTCTGACTTATCTTTTCTGAAGCACAAACTCCTGCAGAAGGGCCGACTGAACTCCCTGCTGACCGTGGATTCACAGTAATGAAACCATGGTTTATTTTATGCTGCCTTTATAGGATCTAGATCGCTAATGTGAATGACATCCAGGACACTCCAGTGAGTCACCTATTTGCAAAGCTTGAAAAGCAGAATATGACAGCAAATTCAGCCTTTTGCACATTGGTCCGAATTTCAGACTTCATAAAAACCTACAGTTCTGGAAGGGGAGGATCATCTGAACCACATTTTGAGACCAGATGATGACAGACTGGCTGAGCTTCCGGAGAAGTCCTATCAACACTTTGGTGGCTGGCAGCACAGCTACTGGGATCAATTAGGTTAATTAAAACTATATGGCATGCAGGCTCCATGTGCAATTCCTAACTTGGTTAGAAGGGAGGCAAATGTGCTACAGCATGATTTTAACTGAAATGGGTACATCTATAAAGCCTTTGGAATGCAGGTCTTGAATTCAGAGAAAGATGAGAAGACAGGAAAATTGAATTGACACAATGCCTAAATATGCTCTCAATATCACTGAGGCTGGAAGGCACCTCTAGAGATTGTCTAGTCCAACTAGAGCAGGTTGCTCAGGGATGTGTCCACTTGGATAAGTGGGCAAATGATGCCACAATAATTAGAATAAAATATCACAAAACTATCCTGTCTTCCTGCAATCCTGTCTCCCTTCTATAACAAAATAATACTATATATAAATTTTCCCAAATACATAAATTACTGAGAGGATATGTGTGTGTGTGTGTGTGTGGGAAGCAGGCCCCTGCTAATTCAGTGTGCTCCCATCATTGCCACATATTTGGTCTATACTTTACACACATTTTTGTGACCATTAAAGGTTTCCCTCAATGGAGACATGAAGTCTGATGTTCAGCAACATCTTTGACAACTAGTCTATCCACCTCAAATTATGGGGAATTTTGAAAATCAGAGAATCATTTAGGTTGGAAAAATCCTTCTGGTTGTACCATTTCTGGGTACAATAGAAACATGGAGCTCATGGAGCAGGTCCAGTGGAGGGTGACAGAGATGATGAAGGGACTGGAGCATCTCTCTGACAAGGAAAGGCTGCAGGAGCTGGGGCTGGTCAGCCCTGAGAAGAGACAATGAGAGGGGACTCATCTATGTCTGTCAGGGTCTGTAGGGAGGGGGCAGAGGATGGACCAGGCTCTGCTCGAGGGTACCCAGCAATGGGACAAGAGGCCACGGGCACAAACTGATGCCCAGGAAGTTCCACCTGAACATGAGGAAGAACTTCTCTACTGTGCAGAGACTGAGCACTGAACAGATTGTCCAGAGAGGGTGTGGAGTGTCCCTCACTGGAGATATTCCAGAACCATCTGGACACAATCCTGTACTGTGTACTCTGGGATGGCCCTGCTTGAGTAGGGAGGTGGAACCAAGTGACCCACTGCGGTCCCTTCCAACCTGACCCGTTCTGTGATTTCCTAAAGCAGTCATGCTACCTGCAACAAGCAGGTGTTTCAATCCCTCTTCCTCCTGCACCACAAATCCATTCCAGCATGGAAGACAGAACAAGGTTTAACCTAGGAAATTATCTTGTTACTGCTCCTGGTAGAGGAATATCTACCATTTGTGCAGAAACACAGCAAACAATTGCTGAGGTTGGAACCGAAAGTTGTTCACATTTGCATTTTTGATCTACTTGCTCAGTTGGTGTGTGGCTGCAGTAAAGATTTTGGCAAACACAGAGTAAAAATACATGTATGTGCTCAGTATATTTAGCATTTACATCTATTCATAAAAAATAATCTGTATTAGAAAATAATACCGAGCCAAAATGTTAATGTAGTCTCTTCCACATGCCAAAAACTTGTGTGGGTATGTGCATAAAGAATGTACATACTCAGAGAGACACTAACATCTTGTAATGCAGTATGTTTCTGCTATACACACTCCAGACTTCCTAACAGCTGCATATTTTAATATACATAAACCCATACTTGAAAAATAATAAAATGTATTAGTTTTCCACATTAGGCATTTATGACCTAATTTAGGAGAGTATTACATCTTTATAACTTTTAAAAGACCCATTTTGATAAAACATCCCCATAAACAGACTGAGAAAATCGGGGTAACAAGCATCTGTTGCTGCATTGTTTTCTTAATGGGGTAATAAACTAATAACACATTTTTATAACTTTTCACAAGAATATAAAGTATTAAAATTGAAACTGATATTGAAAAATGTTCTCATGGTCCATTTTATTTTATTTTTCCACTATGTAAAGTTTAGTACTTACCAGATTAATATTAATATATCTTAATTATGTTGACACAATGGAAATTTGCCAAAGACATTCAAAGAATGGAAATAACTTGTTATTTCCACTGCTCTAATTAAGGTGGTGTATTTAGCCCATTTTATTCATAATATAGGAGTAATATGAATATTTATAAGAATGTATAGAGATACCACATACAGAAATAATGACCCAAAGTTTCTGAGGGTTTTAAAAAGGGTTATTCCATTGGCTTTTAAGAGCAATGCCCATGTTTTCTTTCTAATCTACCTGTTCTAATAAAGAATTATCAAAAACTTTATTTCTAAAAACAAATGTCACAATTGCATAATCAACAGCTTCTTTCCAGAAACTTACGTTACATTATTGTGACATTTCTGGTTTTTTGTTTTTAGAAAGAAAAGATCAGACTTCATTGTGTAACACAAAACTAATGAAAAGGTATTGAAAATTGTAATTCTGAAGTGAAATTGCTACATTTAGAAAATTTTTTCATTTGAAACTATGCACGTGAGCATAAGGAATTCCAATAGAATATGTTGCTGATCTGCATTCAAAGTGGATTTTCACATTTACAGTTTACCAAAGCACCACCAAAGGATGATTCATAGCCCTTGGGGATGGAAAGGACTGTCTAATCTCACTGTGCTGCATAACACAGCCCACACAATTTTCTTGAATTGGCTCTCCAGAACCAATAGCTGTGGTTGAACTTGAGCATGGCTTTTACAGAAACATCTCTTCTTGATTTTAAAATTTCCAGTCATGGATAATCTGTCACAATCATTGGTTAAGTTATTTCAGCACTTAGTTAGGTTGTTATAAATATATATGCCTTATTTCTAGGTTGAATTTGTCTAGCTTAAATGTCAAGCTGCACACTGGAAGGACTCCTCACACACATCATCCTGTCAAGGTAGAGAAAAAGGCACTTCCACAGCATGGTCCATTTGACCCCTCTTAAACGTCTACCTTAGGAAGAGATAAATTACAGTCCAAAAATGCTTATTCCTCTCAATTGACTATAAAGGAAGTCATAGAATCATGGAGTGGTTTGTGTTGGAAGGGACCTTAAAGATCACCTAGTTCCAGATGCCTGCAATAGGCAGGGACACCTTCCACTATCCCAGGCTGCTCAAAGCCCCATCCAGCCTGACCTTGAATTATTCCAGGGGTGGGGCAGCCACAGCTTCTCTGGTAAACCTGTCTAGTTGTGCTCACAAATGTTTGCCATTGTGCTCAGATGCAGGTGTTTGTATGTAGCCAGAGGAATCCCACCCTGAATATCCTTACAACTTTGCATATCCTTACAACTTTGCATGCTAGGACTGAAAAACCCTAAGATGTGAGATTTTTTCTTCTTTAGTGAATCCTTAAAGACTGACTACACGCCACTTTCTTCAGTTTGATAAACTCCACTATGTGTATCTCCGTGTTGGGATTTTCTAATCTTTCACAATTTCTCCCAGATCTTTCTTCCCTCTCTAATTGTCGAGTTTATTAAAACACAAACTGGAATGGTATTTTAGTTGTGCTTGCCCCAGCACAGTAGAAAACTTTTCTATTTCCTATTCCTCTGCCTGCCTGACCAAAGACTGACTAAATCTCTTCAGCTACATTGGCCCTATCACCAATTCCTCAAGACTCCAGGACACTTTCAAAATCCCTACTCTGCAAGATACAACCCCAGAGACTGTAAATGTTGCCCATTTTCTTAATTTGCAGATGAAATACTTAACATCTGGCTCCTCTGGAATGAAAATAATTTGCTTACACTTCATTTATCAAACGGTAACTCAGTAACTCTCTGTCACTACCTTGTCCTCTTCATTACTTTACAATCCTCAATTAACTTTATTCCAAAAATATTTGACAAGGAAACTAGACCCTAAATAAACTACCTTTGGAGAAATGGAAAGTTGAAGAGTTTGCAATGTAAATTTTCCAAACCTGTAACACTCACTATGAATGTAGAGCTCCAGCCACTCTGCCTATATCCATACTATAAAACACAGCAGCATCCTGGACTTCTCAGAACAACCAGCAAAGCCTCATTCATAGAATGATGGAATCGTTTAGGTTGGAAAAGTCCTCTAAGATCATCAGGTCCAACCATTAACACAGCACTGCCAAGTCCACCACTAAACCACGTCCCCAAGTGCCACATCCACACATTTATTGAACACTTCCAGGCATGGTGATTCCACCACTTTCCTGGGCAGCCTGTTCCAATGCTTGACAACCCTTTCCATGAAGAAATTTTTCCTAATATCCAACCTAAACCTCCCCATGTGCAACTTGAGGTAATTTCCTTTTCTCCTGTCACGTGTTACTTGGGAGAGGAGACCAACCCCCACCTGGCTACACCCTCCTTTCAGGGAGTTGTACAGAGCGATAAGGTTCCCCTTTGTTGTCTTTACATTGGTATTACAAAGTCAGCCTCAGTTATAATTGTGAAAGTCAGAACTTCCCAGTATCCAGTGCTATTCTTGGGATTTATGTCAATATGTACTAAAGCCAAACGGTTGCTGCTGACTACAGGCAGATGAATGCTGCCACATCAGTTTGAAGTGAAATATTACTTTTTTCGGAAAAAGACATTATTAGAAACTTTTAACCCACAATTTCTTAAAAATAAACTTTATGAAGCTGGGAATGAATTCTTTCCATGAAAAAAAAAAAAAAAAAGAAATATAAGGGTTTTGCTTCAGCAACCTGAAAGGAAATTGTGCTTTGATGAATTGGGAAGTGTGTAATAAATTAGGGGAAGCAAATAATACTCCGCATTGTGACCTTTGCTCACAGACATGGTAGTAAGTGTTTCTTACCCTGAAGTACAACCGATAAAGATTCTTGGCTGAATAACTCAGGGCTAGTTAGCTTTTTATGTCCCTCTGAGAGCTCTCATGTCAGGCTGCCAGCTCAGGTTGAATGTGGATAAACCGTAATTCCTCATCTCCCGCCTACTCCAAATCCTCCATCTCTGTTCATCAAGAACCTCATGACCACCACCCTCAAGGTCTATAACATAGATATCATCTCTCATACTGGATACTCTCTGTGTTCACACTGGGATTGTGGCTGTATTTTATATTTTTCTTTCCAAATAACAATCCTAGTGACAGGTAACTGCCTTCTTTACCCTTCATCCAGATTCCTATCTTCTCTCTGAGGAAGTCACGGAAACGCTCAGGAATCTGGCTTTGAAAAACCAACATCTTCTTGTTTGTACCAAGCCATAAAGCTCCTGCCAAGCTCATTTCTCTCACTCATCACTCTGATTTTCCTCCCAGCTCCTTTAAAGGACACTTTTCATTTTCCTACATGGCACATCCCCCTCCTGTGCAGCAGCACATCTCCCATCCAATGTCAGATTCCAACCTCATTTGCCACTCTCTGCTGTGCACACACCAAATGTCCAAGACAGCACATCTCCTGCATCATCTTTTTGGGAGGAAGAAGCAAAGGGCAGGCTAACATCATCACCCACTGTCACTTGGTTCTTAAAACTCTTCTGTGCTGTGACTCGTACAGGAAAGAATCTTTTACTGACTGGATAATTTATATACTGAGACCACTTCCTTACCAGCTAAACAACAGCATCTCCCTTTTACTCTCCTGTTTATCTTATCAAATCTTGTAATTTGTCATGTCTCTATATTGCAAAATCTATTGAGCCACCATTAACTTCTGTTCTTCATTTGTGCAAGATGAATAATATATAAATACAGAGGAGTCCTGGATCTTGACTCATGTTCTTACACTGAAAAGCATCAGTAATAAGATTTTTCCCCCCTTTTTAAAGTTAAATGACAGTTTACATATGTTACAGAAGTTGAGACTCCAGAAAAAAAAAAAATCCCACTTTAAAGAAATGGCATCATGCACTTTTAAAAAACCACAATAAAGCCAGTACTCTTTTACATATTTCAGGCTAATATTAAAAATGTCTGGTCACTTTTGACAATTTGGAACTATTTATAAAATTATGTCTCAAAATTAGTATTCCTTGATCACATGAATGGCTTTCAACATGTTCTAAAGAGCTGTGATTAATAGCTTTTTATCAACTTGTTGAGCTATCCAGTTTCTCTCTTTTGTACCCAGTTAACTCTTTTTATCACCTAAATATTACTGTAGTAAATTATGGACAAAGATGGGCCTCATCTACCCCATAGAGTATTAAACCTCAAGCTTCCTTAAGTGGCAACAAGCCTTTCTTCTGTACCATCTGCTATTTAAAAAACCAAAACCCTCCATGCACAATGGTGAGATTGTTTAACTTCCTTGTTAACAGATGCAGAAACAGCTGAATGCTTTTTCTCAGAAGCACCTAATCTACACTCCAAATCTACACCATATCTCTGAGGATAATGTAAGCATCATACCTAAACACCAATTAGAACTACGGTTTTCTTGATGGTGAATATTAATAATTTCTCCTTCTTGCAAGAAAAAAAAAATACCCAAAGCCTTCACCACCGACAAAATTAGTCCCGTGAAATTAATATGTCTCACGTCCAGGCCGTTTGTATTGCAATAATTCTGCATGGAGACTGCTTGCTTCCAGCAGTTTTATCACCTTCTGCAGTAAAACTAACACATGTAGATCTCTAGAGAGTCTTACTTTTTTCCTGTTGTGTCAATTCTTTGCCATCAAAAATGACAATCCTGTCAGCACATCACCACACTTTAGGACTGACCTGTGGAGGAGTTCAGTCTGGAATATTGCATTAGCACAATTTCTCCAGGCTGGATACCAGTCTCTTCCCCACCTACCTCACCTACCAGTGTTGGCAACCTTGTGCAAACATTGTGTGATTTTTCTTATTATTTTTATTTTTTTCCTAATTCTTTCTTATTCTTACTTCTTCTTATCACTTATTATTATTCCTATTTTTCTCCCAGAATTATTGGAATTTAAATTAGGTGAAATTAGAGGCATATAATTTATAGGCAGAGCTCATAGCTGGGGAATTAATTTCAAATTAGTAAAACAGAATAGAATGTTCTTAAACCATTCAGGTATATTCCAGGTTCCATAGTCAGTCAGCAACTGAAGCCCAAAGGAAACCACCTATTTCATACAAGTTCTCAGGGCTTTCCAGAATACTTCAGGGTCTTTGTGGAAGCCCAATACCTACATTTTCATCCACGTGCATATTAATTAACATAAATACTCAGAGACAGAAGAGTGTCTTTACAAGGAAAAAATCCCTCCTCATATCCTTTCCCTTGAGACTGCCATGGAGGAAGGGGTGTAACTTCTACCAATAAGTAACTAAAGAACTTAATTGCTGTGAAGGGAACTGAATTATCCAGGGTGATATTAACTGGCAGTAGGAAGCTTGGTTTAAAAGCAAGAGAATCATCTTGACTGTGAAATTTTACCACTGTAGAACAAGTAGAACTGATATAAGAGATGTATCAGAAAGCCTTGGTTGAAGCTTAATCCTAAACTGGACAGCACAGTCAAAATATAAGAACAGTAATACACAGCACTAGAAACATGACTGGTACCTGATTAATTTTTCTGATACTCCTTTCAAGAATTTCTCTTCATTTCATAATTTTTTTCATTTTCAATATTCCTCCAGCACTGTATCCTATTTAAACACTTTACATATCTTCCAAAACTTTCCAGTTTTGGAAAGTGAGGCTTTCCAGTGAGGTAAATATTACCAAGGTCAGAAAAAGAATCCGATCTTGTTCCATCCCATTTTATGTGTATTGTAAGTACTTTTTAAGGACCTTTAGCCATCTTCTCTTATTCTGGCATTTATATTTACAGTACACCCAGATGCATAATTTTCACTCTCTCAGCTGAGCAGCGTCCATTTGCAGAAATATAACACAGATAATATATTTGTCTTTTTCATCAAATCTGCTACTGGTACCTTTAAGATCACTATCACTGACAAAAGGACTACCTTAAATCAAATTTCCAGAGAAACCAAGATGCCAGGTAGAATCACTTAATGTACAAATAAAAAATATTAAAACTTTTCACATGGTAAAGACTATTTTTTTAGTTCTGTTTACTAGCAGACATTTAGATATAGATATATTTATAAACTATAAACATGTATTTCTCTGCATCTCTGTTTGCAAAATCCTTTCAAGGATCCTTTCATCCCTACAAGTATCCTTCTATCCTTTTCCCTGATGCAATAAATTTTAAAAACAGAATGCTGAAATAACAGAAGAATCAAATGTATATCACTAACAACACCAGAAGCCTCAGTTTAGCACAGGCTTTTGTCAGACTGAAGGTATAGTTTAAAAATTAAGCAGGTGACTGCTTTGCTGAACTGAAGATTACACAACCTTAAAGCTGAAGTCAGAAAGCTGGAATAACACAAAACCCTCAGGGAAGAGAGGAAACACAGAACCCCCAAATTCAAATTCATGAAATGTGTTTGGTTGCTTCAAGCGTGGTGTTTTCACTTGATTTTGCTACACAAAAATCCCCAAGCAGTACCAAGTGAGCAGCTAGGCTTCCTGAAATGGGTCTAGTTTAGAGAAAAGTGAAGATTTGATGTTAAAGACATTTTCTAGTAACCAAATCCCAGTGTTGCCTTCTGATGCCCGGAGGTGTATCAGAGGGATAAGAGGAGAACAAGCACCTTTGCCATAGGGGATGGAGAGGACAGAGGACACAAAGGAGAGGCAATCAAACATAATCTGCACTGCTGCAGGCTCAATAACTTCTTCTGCTGTTAGTGGTATCAAAGATTTAAATGAGAACTGACACCTCACTGAGTGGGACACGATAAATGGACAGAAACAAATCCCAAAGGGGATTTGTTTAAACTTCAGGAATCTTTTGTCTCTTCCTACGTGCAATGCCAAGCTGAACAAATGCTTAAGTTTGAGCTTTATCACAGGACTTTATGAACAAGGGAGTAGACGACTAGAATGGAAAATAAGAGATAAAAAGAGTTATAAAAATGTTTCCACTTGGTGTTCAAAGATTGTTCTTTGTTCTTTTCTAGATTTACCCTGTGGTTCTAAAGATTTTACATTCTTTATTTGCAAAGTGATGCCAGAGATGTCCACAGGTAAGACCTTCTACCATAGAATCCCAGAATCCCAGAATGGTTTGGGCTGGAAGGGCCCTTAAAGATCTCCCAGTTCCTAACTCGTGCCATGGACAGGGACACCTTCCACTAGACCAGGTTGCTCAGAGTCCCATCCAACCTGTCCTTCTATCTAAGCTCAATACAACAGGACACATTTGTCAAGTGTTAGTCGTACAAATAATGTCTAAAATGAAGATCCTGTTCACGACAAATTAAGTTTCACGTGGTTTTTCTTCAACTGTAGATTAATTCCAAGTCAAACAGCTCTATTACATGATCCCAAAGTTCCCATAATGTTTCATCTCGACAGCTCACATCCTGTGCTCCAGAGCTGTGCAGCTCTGCTGCTGACTCACACTCCCACAGCTGCTGCATCTCACATCTGAGCTGGCCCAGACCAGCACAGAGGTGAACTGACAGCTACGAGCAGTTCCAGTTCATAAAGAACTTTTAAACCTTTCAAGGAGAAAAATATGAATGAATGCTCATTTTCAGGGGAAATCTGAAAGAATGGTACAGAATACAGCTACTGAACTTGTAAGTACATGGTATTGTCCACAACCCTGCAGATTCACACAAACATGAAACCTGCAGGGAGCTGCACTATTATTCTGTGAAATGACAAGTAAGAAAAAGACACTTTGTTTTTAAGAGTCTTCAATATTGTTCTGAGGATTCTTCAATTACCAAGATTCTATTTATTACCTTTGTACCAAATGTTGCTGCTGCATGGATGCAATGTCACTGTCTTTACAAAAATTAATATTAATTATTGAAGAAGGACAGATTTATGTTTGTGCAACATCTAGGAACACTTAATTAAATTACCTTTTTGTCCTAGTACCTGCTCTAGAATTATATTCACTCACCTTACCTTTGAAATACATATTTATGTATTACACATTAGATTGCCTTGAGCAAAGTACCAGAAGTCAGATTCTCGTCTATATTAAGGTTTTTTAAGCCTCTCAGGAGGCACATAAGAACATACACTTCATTTAGAAAGTAACATATTCTTACCCTTGGATCCTTTCACATCAGTACAACTGAGCTTAAAACGTCTCTAGTATGTATTTGAATCCAGACATACAGTTGGAAAAAAATAATCATATAAGGTTTATGAGACCAGGAGCTGCTTTGGTTTATACAAGAGATTCAGCTGATTGCAAACTTTATAGCTGACTTATCTTCTCACTAACACAGCTAGTAAATTTATTTGCCAAATCAGATTTTTTTAACTATTACACCTTAAAAACAATAAAATCTTATACTGTGAGCTCCTACATTGAGCAAGATGCACATTTTGTTCAGTCCTTCCAGTGTAACATCCTTGAACAGGAGGTGACACAATGGAGTACGAGGGTTGTCCATTATCAGAGTCACTTCATGCCAGTATCTCCTGCCTCCACAGAACCACATTGATGCTGCCTGAGAGCCTCACGTGCTGCTTGCAACAATTCATGTACTGTGTTGTGTAGTAAGACACTGATGTATGTGAGATCCAAGAATTTTAAATATCCCCACAGGACATCAAATACTATCCAGACTGTTAGTAAATACTTTCCCAGCGCTCTGCAGAAAGCGAGCCAGTTCTTTTCAAATCTACTTAAAGGACACTTTTGTCTTATCTTAAAAAATCTATGTTCCTGTTTAATACAATCATCTGGGCAACTTACTGCTTCATCAGTGCTGCAAGCTTATGCCTTCATTAATAAATTCTGCTTGAGCATTAAGATTACCCCCAGTAGAGGCAGCTGGGAAACTGCAGCATAAAGTCAAGCAGCACATTTAATGACCAATGAACTTCTGGAAACTTAGTCCAAAATGATACATCATTGTGTCAGACACTCTTAAGCAATACGCAGTTTGGTCTCCCTCTTTAGAAACATGAAACCCCCTGAAACTGCTACCACAAATTGGGAACCTTTTAAATTACTGCCAAGCCACCTGCTTTTCTCCAGGAAACTTCATAAAACTCTCCAAATTAGTAATGTCATTAAGTAAAGCTTACAGACCTGTTGTTATTCTGAATGAATATTAGCTTAAGGAAACCAACAGGGATTTTTATCATGGAAAGAACTGTCATATATATTGTATAATCTATTCCAAATGAAATGCTTTAAAACATTCTTAAATGCACTATTCTTTCACGTTTTAATCTTTCTGGGAGAAAACTGTATAACCATATTCTTTGGATTAAACTCACCTAATGAAGAAGTTCAGGAGAGGGGATGTGAAAGATTCTCAAACAGTTTATGTGTCTTCAGATGGTATTGAGAGCTGTATAAATCAAATGTCCCATTTTACATGTTTGAACAGCACTGGAAGAAATAGTGCTGGGATGGAAGGGGGAGCCTGCTTTCCCCTTTTCATTCGATTTTTTGAATGGCTCTACACAGAGTGGGCGAGGATGGATTATAGGAATGTCTTCTGTCGAGGAGTCGGCCAAAACTGTGCCATCTCATCTTGGAGTAATTTATCCAATAAGATGATTTAGAGGATAGTTCAGTGGCACCATTTTTGGAAGGTAAAAGCAGAAGGGAAGGGATATAAATCAAAGGTGACTGGCAGGTAAAGGATATAAGCAGCAATCAGCCAAACCATGTGCACACTGGCACAAATTCAACAAGATCATTTATAAAAATTTTAAGTCAGGAGTACACAAAAGGGGGTCTGGTGCTAACTAAATCCACAGATAGATTACACGCCACTGAAATAAACACTTCCAGATGCTGGCATACAAAAACCTTTTACAGAAAGAAATGTTTTCTTTCATAAATCTGAAAGGAGGAACCTTGGGATGGGGGTTGGGAGAGAAGGGAACAAGATTTCCAAACTGTGATTTGACTTCTTACTGGTTTTATAGAATAATAACTGATCTTTTTCAAACACACAGTGTTAACGCTGTAGAATAACAAATAACTACAGACAACAGCTTGAAGTATAGACAAAGACACCATAAGTATGTAAGTGTTTAATGAAATAGAATGCCTTTACTTTCAAAATGAGAAGAAAGAATAAAAATGTCAATTTGATTTCTTCTGTATCAGAAACTGAATGTGTAACTGAAGGAAAAGTTTTCAAATGCCTTTTGACATAAAAACATACATTTCATTTTTGAGAACCAATTAGGAATGAAATCCTGACTTCTTCAAAATCAGTTTCAATTGATTTTGAATATCAATATGGGCAGTATAAATTATACAGGACCCTAAATATCAGAGATTTTTTAATTTGATTTCCATGTACCTAATTTCTTTTGGAAATTAATTTTTTTTATTATTCAAGTTCTCTAGGAAAATTTAAATATAATGTATCTACATTGAGTCTATTAAAGCAATTATTGAAGATTATATTCTAGAACTTCTTCACACTACTATTTTGGTCTGAAACATGCAAAACCAAATTTCTTTCAATTAAGACTGAGTTGCAGACCAAATCCCCTCGGAGACAACTCCGGGTTGTGGAGTCTTCTTCTCTGAAGATATTCTAAAGCTGTCTGGACATAATCATGTGCAATGTGCTCTAGGATGACCCTGCTTGAGCAGGGAGGTTGGACCAGATGACCTCCACTGGTCTCTTCCAGCCTTATACATTCTGTGATTCTGTGAAATGTGAAGACAAATTTTTCTCGAAGTTTAAGGCACCTAACCCAAACTTTCTTTTCAAAATGTCCTGTTCTGCTTATCTCCACATATACTGCCACACTATCCTTTGTATTTGAAAAGTTTCCTCTCTTCTCTCTACTCCCTGAATCAGAGAATATGCAGAGTGGAAGGGACCCATCAGGATCATCGAGTCCAACTCCTGGCCCCACACAGGACCATGCCCAAGGGTCACACCATGTGTCTCAGAGTGTTGAACTCAGACAGGGTTGGTGCTGTGACCACTTCCACGGGGAGCCTGTTCCAGTGCTCAACCATCCTCTGGGTGAAAAACCTTTTCCTGAATC
Organism: Corapipo altera; assembly: GCF_003945725.1. Classification (NCBI taxonomy): domain Eukaryota; kingdom Metazoa; phylum Chordata; class Aves; order Passeriformes; family Pipridae; genus Corapipo; species Corapipo altera. The sequence continues at coordinate 1,744,568 of NW_020884953.1, forward strand.
TGATGGTTTGGTCTCTCACAAGCTCAGTTTTCCCACGTCTTCAGCCACTATTCCACAGATTTTGTTCTCTAGGGGAAATCAGCAGAGGTAATATAATCTTTATTACATTGAAGTCACTAAAGGTATGTGATGAACTGAGGTGTTTTTCACCTCAGAAATTGATTTAAGTATTTGCATAAAAGCTGAGCTCAATCAGGATCAATAATGAGAACTTTAAAAAACATCAGAAGTGAAAAGTCCTGTCTAAGTATATAATTTGATTGTGAAATTATGATTTACACATACATGTAACATACTGAAGTCTACATGGGATACTTGCACTAATTATTTAAGAACTTCCAAGAGTATAAGCAGGGCCAAATAATATAGACCCAAATAATATAAGTCTCTCCCAAATCACATTCTCTGGTGTTACATGTTCTTTGTGCAGGGAATGTCACAACAGTATCATAAACACGGGTTTGTAAATATTAATTGTTTTATGCTGTATAGGCAATTTTATGAGACTGACATATTTAACAAGAGGAGGTTTAGACTAGCAAGCCTTTTCATACTGAAATGCCTTGGAGGCTGAAGGAGCATTCCCTCCAAAACATAAATATCCAAAAAACTTCAATTCACTCTATTTACACACACACACTGCTGAATAATGGCCACTGTCTGCAGCCTGTGCAGGGTTACAATTTACACTGGTGAACTCAGCTTCTCTTAACTAAACATCTGAAGCATTTTGTTTCACAACTGTCATAAACTAAAGATAAAGAATCTGTTTTGGAAAAGTTTTCTTTTTCTTTTTGCCTGTGATCTTCCACTGTTGTAGAGACCACTTTTTAATTTCAGAGAAGAGGATCCCAGCTGTAGTTTTTACTAGAGCTGCTCTCGTGGTCACAAGTACTGCTTTCGAACTGTTCATGTGCCACTTACAACTGCTCACATCAAGATTTCAGGTAAGCACTGTATATTGCTCACAGAATAAATACTCTTAAAGAATTATCTGTTTGTTACCCCAACTGTTTGAAACACAATCAATTCAAATAAAATATTTTCTCATGAGACATTATGCTTGCATTATGCTTGTATTCCTGGTAAGAAATATCCATATTTCCATATATCCATATTTTTGTGAATACCTTGGTATAATAAATACTATTATTTTGAATATTATTTGAATTAATATTAGGATTATTCCTACAGGCCCAGTCAAGACTGCATATCATTCTCACTATACACTTTCGTAACTCAAATGCACTTAACAGACACAGATCCAGCATATGGAATTACATTACCCCACAAGATGGAGAGTTCCATACTTCCCATTCCTGTCTTGCAAAATTACATGTCACGACTTTTTAACATTTCTCTGCTTCTTGCAAGTCTGGGCCATGCTTTAGAGCAGGAAACACTGAGTATCACCCAATACTGTTAATAGAAAATATATGGATAAAATGTATGTCTAAACTACCTTGGTCATGATACAATGCAGAAGAATCCAGAGTACACTTGCTGCTTTCCCTTGTGGTTTGCACTTGGAGACAAAACCTAAATGCTCTAATTATGTTAGTCATTTTGACATAGTTATTAAGGTCAAAATAAATGCAAACAGATCATTTTCACTAGTTTAATGTTAGTTCTCATTTACCATATGATTATAAAACTTTCTAAGTGTTCTTTTTGTTCAAACCAACATCCATCAAATGCCACTAAAGAATAAATTAACCAGCTCAACTCTTCTTCCAAAACTGCCTCATTAGGAACACTCATGACGAAAACAGAAGGAAGAGAGGGACGATCATGATTAAACAGCAGAACAGGGAAAGATTTGAAAAAACGTGTTGTATCTTAGGTCTGTGACACCAGGTAAAGAGATGAGGGAAAGGGAAGAGAAGAAACAAAGCAAAATTTCTTTGAATATGCATCCCAGGATGCTTGCTGATTGTGAGAGACCCTTGCCATACAGAATTCCTCAACATGTGGCTCATGGGCTTTTTCTTGAAGAGAAAATTGCCAAAGAGAGGAAGTCACATATTACCCCATGAATATCAAGAAGACATTTCAATGAACATTGCCAGCAAAAAGTTTGCAGTTTGAGATGTCCATAAGGAAGGTGTCATAAATTGTTATGCCAGATAGTATTGCTACTAGTGCTGTTCACCTCTGCAATTGGTTTAATGCCTGAAAATACTCAGCATCTCCGTTTCTGTAAAAAATGTCCCTCTAACAAAACCAACAGTTACCTGTTAATAAGTACTGAAATACTTATTAATTCACTTAGAAAAATTTACATTAATTTTCAGATAGTGACATAAGTGGTCTTGGGCTAAACAGTCACCAGCCCATCATTTAGGTGCATTTAGGAAACACATCTTGATTCTTCTGGGAAACCTCTTCACACACAGAAGCAAAGCACACCAGGACACTAACCCAGTAAGTGTCAACTTAGATACAGACCCAGTTAAACACTGGATGCTGAGTACAAATGACTCATGGTGCATTCAGGAATAGCACCTTCCTGAAGTACTGAAAAACCATTACGATTCCCAGTCAAGTGGATTTTAGCCATAATTGTTCAGTATTTTGCATTGGCCAAATTGCCAGAACAGCCCTTTGTTTCTCTCTCCCCCATAAGAGTCTGAAAAAACTGAGAAAAGATGGGCAAAATGGAAAATATAGAATCAAAATATCATAGAACCACAGCAAACCATACCTGCAAATCCATTACACAAAAATAACCTCTCCTCCTTCAAGGACTTACTTCCATTCAAATCCACACAGTGCATGATTCCATTGACACAATTCTCTACCCAGACATACCAGCACACAAAACTTTTTCATTCCTTGAGTCTGTTCCTTCCCTAAGTACTGTTGGGATGCAATTGGTGGCTGTCTTTCACATCACCCATCTTTGTGTAGGATAACACCTGACTGTTAGATTTCATTCTTCTAGTTAGAAAACTCATCCCCTACTAGTTTGGGTTGAGATATGAACTTTCTGAATACAGCAGGCCCTTGACAACTGCCTGCCTGTTGGTTATTACATTGATCCATAAAAATATCCATTATAGTGGCTGCAAGGAGATAGGGAAGGGTTTAGATCCTTCTGATACAGTTCTTCCCTCAGAGACTCAGACTTCTAATACAATGTCAAGGTTTTTCAGTACCTACACAGACTTTGTCACATAGTTCCTGTCTGAGATCTGAGGAAATGGCCTTGTCTGATTATATAAAAATCTGTGGTAGGGCTATTAATCTCACTCCTCATGTTTGGTTAGACACATGCCATCAGACCTCTCCATCATTGAAGTCTATCTGTTGTAGAAGTTTTTTTATGTAGACTGCAGAGGCTACTCAGTGCTCCATCCACATTTCTGCCAAATTAAGACACAAAGGTCATGGTTATTGCAAGGACAAGTGTGATAGCAAAGTTATCCCCAAAGCTGCCAATGAGGGCACTGAGAGAAGTGGGCAGATGGACAGACCTAAATGCATACTCTGTAATACCTCTCAAAATGCTTTTCCTGAGCTTTGTCATTAAAAGCAGGATCATATTACAGCCCTACAACATCTGAATGCATCCAGGAGCTGACCCAAGATTCCCTCTCATTCTTGGCTTGTTGAGAGGGAACAAGATCTGCTCATCTCATCAACCACGTTGACAGTAAGTAATGTTAACAAATTAAATTGTTCAGTTAGCTGCCCTGTTTTGGGAAATTCATAAGACTGGAGGACATAAAAAAACCCCAACCCAAACCAGAGGATTTTATTATAACTTGTGGTTGCAGAAAAAGTTAAACTTTGGTTAATAATTGACCAAACCACTTTTAGTGAGGGTCAGGCAAGGAAGACTCACCTTTCTGCAACTGTTTATTTGAGCTCTTTACTTCTTTATAATAAAGTTAAATACATTCTCTGCTTTCAGAAGCTATTGCCATGTCGTTAGCTACATCTCTCAGCAAACTTCTGTTAAAGATATTTTTCTGTTTTGGACTAGAAATTCTATCCTATGCTTTACACGATATTAATCTGTCATTTCTGAGAGGTAAAATTATGTAAAGACAATTAATTGCAAATGTGTATTGCCTATTATGAATAAACCAAACATTCACTGTCATTTATAAAAGCATTGATCAGTTTTGACGTTAGGAAAATTATTACTTCACATATTCATTTACTTTTTTTTTATTTCCTCACTTCTGAGGTCAAAGGCCACTATTTCTTTGATATTTATGGCCTTCATACACTTAATTTTTATGTAGATGAACTTCCTCCAAATTCAGAATAATTTTCTTTTCCTAAAATCTCTTAAAAATTGGACGACTTCTTCCTGATTTTTAAAAGCTCAGTTCTAGTTTGGTGTTGGTTTTTTTTTTTTTGTTTTGTTTTTCCTATAATGATTTCTTTGACATTTATTGCTTCCCAAATGTAGATATTCTGAGGTAAGCAGGATTTATGCCCGTTGGAAGAGCAGATGAGAAGAAAATAACCCCAATTTATGACACTGGAGATGGACTGCTTTCACATTTTCATCAGCTGAGAAAATTAAATAAAGAATTCGTTTGGCTGCTCTGAACAATGGATTTGCAATTTGCATAGAAAAAATGATGGCAAAACCTCAGAACCCATCAGTGTTTTACCACAAGCTCAGTTCTATTACATTTCAGTGGAGGTTCAAAGTTGTCTAAAGAAACCATTCTCTTCTTTCTCCAACTGTAAATGTGACACTTGAGAGTTCAGCTTCCAATAGGAGCAGTATCTGACACACAACTAATTTTAGAATATAAAGTGCTCTTCACCATACTGCAATACATATAATTTAAAATAACTGTAAACCTAAACTTTGGAAAAACAGAAGATTCAAGCACTAACAAAAAAGCATAATTTGTAATTGAAAGAAAATAATATTTAAAAGGAAAAAAAGAAACTTTTTTGTCCTTCCAAAAAGAGACAGAAATTACTAAGTTTTATTTCCCGAGAGAATTATGCCACTTTTATAAAGAAAATTACAGTCACCACAAATTGCTCTCAACAATTCCAAAGCTTCTTCATTCGACCACTTGAAAATCAAAGTTCTTTAAGATTATAAATATAACTTTTTATAACTCTGTTATTACGTACTGTGAATGGGGAAAGGGGGCCAATCTTGTGGCCGTAGCGTCGAATGGCCTCTCTGATGTGGCTGGGCTGGATGGCATCACTTTGAGCCTCCATACCACAGGCTGCAGTGCTCTGCAACAGAAAAACACATAAATTGTTACTAAATCAAAAACACACAACAGACCTACAGTGCATAAGGCATGAAAATAAACCTTTATAAAATGGAGTAATTTTTTTTTTCCTGAGGATACACATCATTGCTGCCACACATTACATTAGAGAGAAAAAGCTATTAACAAATTAAAGAGGACTTTTACATGAACTTTGCTTAAGAGACCCAAAGAACACCATGTTTGTCCTCTTAAATCTTTCACCTAGTGCTGCTGTGTGTTGCAATTGAAAAGAGCAGAAAATGTTCAAACTAAAATGAGAGGGTCATATAAGTCACACTGCAATAACCACAGAAACTATTTTTAAAACATTTCAGGCTCTTATTATGATGTCAAGGGGTGGGGAAAATATTGAACAAGCACCCTAAGTGGAAAGCAATTTGACACCAAAATCACCATTGAGTAACATCAGACTGAAATTTGAAGCTGAAACATGTGACATAATGGTGTTAGAAGGAAGCAAAGAAAAAAGAATTAATTACCTCAAATTGGAATGTTTTCAAATTTCAAATGACTTTTTGGATTAGGGACCGTAAACAGATAAAAAGAAGAACTCACTGGTAGTGGGGCACTGGTTGTACAAAAGTTTCCTCAGGATTTCAAAAGAAAAAGTTACTATTTTCTCCTTGTTAGTCAATCTGAAATGCTGTTTTAGGCTTCACCTAAATTGCTAGAATTCAGATGACTTATCAAATGATGTCTTCTTGGTAACAAACTCATGAAAATTATATTAGTGAATGCACAGAGAATGACAAAAAGTTAAGTTATACACTTCAGTGTAATGAACACACATAGGCAGCCCCCTCATAAATTCACATGATACACTAATGCTCTCAGATTGGGGAGAGTTTTTGCGAAGTGTTTTATTTTCCAGAGTGCTGAGTCCACTGGAGCCTGTGTGTACACACAGAATTATTCATAATATGATGGCAGATTCTTCCCTTGCTGATTGACACTCATAAAGGGAATATGAAACTCAAATATGTTTTGCTGGACTGGGCCTTCATAGCCTAAAAATAACATTCTTCACCAAGTTAACTTGTTTGTCTCAGTGCCTCAGTTATATCCAGCAGATACCTAACCAAATTGAATAAGTCAGGAGAACTTTTCATTAAAACTGTGCACTTTTTTGGAATACAATTGTTTTAAAAGGCATTAAGCAAAACACTAAGAATTTAAAATAAACTCATAATACCAGCAAAATATAATGTATCAAAAACTACATTGCCAGTTGAATTCCTAGTCCTAGGAACGATAATGGAAATCAGCCACAGAAACAAAACATAATCAAATGTAATACAAAAAAGGAGGAGGAAAATCAGAAGTTTTCTGAAAGGTTTTTAGGATTCACTAATAGCTTTCTAATTGGAGTATAAGGACAGTCATAAAGTTGAACATATTAGGAGAAAGAAGGAGAAAATACATCTTTTTCTGTCTATCACTGTAAAAATCACCAGTTTTACTCCGAAAAATGAGTATTTTTTAATAATAAAACACATGATAGAATCCCAAGTCACTCCATTGTTTTGAAGCAGAATGAGCATCACATTTTTTTCAAAACAGCCCCAAGTGACTGAGACAGGGCTTCCTATCCAGTTTATTTAATCAAATCTATTTCCCTTGTGGTTTTAAGGTACATATATCCCTCTCAGACAGAACACCAAGACTCTACAACAGCAGACAAGAATTGCAACATTTACATTTCACACTCTGAACGAAATATCTGTATTTTATGCAAAACAAACAAATATTTAGCTTGAATGCAACAAACTGGTATAAAAATAAAGCAAGTCAGGCAGAGTTGTTACAGGTTGCTGAGAGTAGGAAAATCACAAGCACCTCTTTTTCTACTTTGCTTGTGTTTTGACCCTTAAAACCTATGCTCGCTGCCACTGCCAGAGCAGGGGATGGTGATTTGGGGTGGTGACTCCTGCTGTCGCTGTAGAAGAGCAGGTTATCTGAGCAGCAGCAATTGTTACCTTAACAAAACTCAGTTTGCAGGGAAGCTTTAGCCTAGTTCTGATGGAAAAAACACCAAACCACACATCTGGCTTTACAATAACGGTAGTTAATATGTGATACAGGTTAAAATTAATATTTAAAATGAGACCCATTATTTACTGTGAGGGTGGTGAGGCCCTGGCACAGGTTGTCAAGACAAGGTTTTGGATGACCCATCCCTGGAAGTGTTCAAGGCCAGACTGGATGGGGCTCTGAACAACCTGGACGAGATGGGCTTTAAGGTCCCTTCCAACCCAAACCATTATTTCATTCTGTACTGATTTCCTGAGGATGTTTTGGGTTCTTTTTTTTTTTTTTTTATTTTTAATCCCAGGCTTGTGCACCAAATACCTTTTTTCTTTTCCTTTGTTTGGATTTGGTAGAGTCCTGTCCAATTCCACCATTCCCCAAGGCTCCTGATGAGGTTTTCCCAAGGTGCTGCTGTCCTGCTGATGCTGGGGGGGTGGGTGTAGGAGGTGGTGTGTTTTCAGGAGAGTCAAGACTGGTCTTCACACTGGTAGATTGCCCTAAGAGATGTGGCTATAAAAGCAAGATGTCAAACAGCCATTATATAATCAAATCACAAAAAAAACACCCCAATTATTGCCTTCTTAGATTTTCTCTCAGAAGAGATGTAATACCAAATTTGGGTTGCTCATTCCAGAAGTAATTAGAATATCTGTATTATAGCAATGCAATACAGCACGTGGTGCACTTGCCAATTTTGAAAACTTCAATTTCCAAATGTGCAATAGAGTGAACCTTGAATGCTGAGAGAAGGAATTTCGACCCAAGAAAAGAGGATTTGCATTTAATTATAAAGGTGCTGCTAAGGATTTAACATTCAGAACTATAATTTAATGTCTTTCCATCTAAATTCATAACTTCAAAGTTCATAAACTCCACAACAGAAAGTTTGTATCAATACCAGAATCAATAATGTCCACTTTGGAAGAAAATACATCTGAAAGTAAAACATAAAAAGCATTAGTAAGTGAAAAAGCAAGTTTTACCTCAGTAGAATTGTGGTACTGTATGAAGGTGGCAGATATGGCATGACTGAATGGGTCACCAGCTTTGGGAGCCATGTCCTGTTTAACCAAAAGGGCCAAGTCCACCAGCTGGAGAGGCAAAACAGAGGGGGGTTACAAATCCCATTGCAACAATGAGTGAGGGGTTGTGGGTTGAGGCAGAATATTCTTAGTGTTTCTCAGCTGAAAACAAAATTATTCAGAGATATTTCAGCCTAAGGAACCTTTCTTTTCCACTTCTGTAAATATATGGAGCAATCTATCTACCCAAGAGGGCTCGGCTTGGCACTAAGGTAACATTTTGTTTTCCAGGAAATCCTTCTTTATAATCCAATTGTGCAATGGGGTTGAATGAGCCTCAGCACACTGCCAAAGGTCACATAGCAAAGTATGTGGTTTCAGTTTGGACTTGAATAAAGTTCGTGCTGGACTCCACTCTCCTCTGTAGCCATTATAAAACATTTCTATTTGTGTATCAGAGGGGTGAGTACAGTATAGTCCACATCTGTCATCCAGGACAGACAGGATTTCTAAGCTGGTCTAATGGAAGGTGTCCCTGCCCTTGGCAGGAGGGGGTTGGAACTAGATGAGCTTGAAGGTTCCTTCCAACCCAAACCATTCTTTGATTCCATGAATACAGTTAGCTTGGTTAATTGAAGCTGTGACTGCACTTCTGAAGGGGCTCACAACCCTGTCATGGAGGCTGAAGTACATCCAAGAGTAATTAATTCATTTTAACTAGAGTTCAGGCAGCAGAGTCCCTTACCTGGGCCACAGTCTCGTATGCTAAATATGCCAAAATCTCCATTGCAACTGCATTTGGCTTTATTTCCATACTGCTACAGTCCAACCAGTCACGAAATTTGGATGCTTTCTTTGCTGTCATTTAAAACCATAGGAGGAAAAGGAAAAGTTAACAACAGGTAGGTCAAAATAATCAATTTTTTGGGTAACAGAGATACTGAAAATGTGGAACAACTAGTGTGAGTGTGATTTGATTGATCAAGGAAGGAATTACCAAAGTGGAACCTGTGGGTAAAGACTTATTTCATACACAGCAATCTGGAGACCCATAAGCACATGGACTAAAGAGAAAAAAAACACAAGGTAATCAATCATACAGAAGAATTAAAACAATGAAGGATCAACCTCAGAGGAGTGTAGACAGGACAAACCTGATTTGGAATGTATTGTAAAAGGAATAACGATGAATTAGAGAAAGCACTGAAAGAAATCAATACAAATATGAGCCCAGATAAAATTGATATAATTTTATTAACAAGAGCAAAGACAAATGAAGAAGGACAGAAGAATTCAGCAGTCCTGGTGTTAACCATACAGGGGTTAGGTGCTGACAGGGGAGCCAAAATGATTTGTAGATGAGTGTTTTTTAAATGTGCTTTGGTTAAAAAGAAATAAGGATAGATGTAGATCTGCAAATGATCAACATCCACACGAGAACTTCACACTGGTAATGGATGAGATCACTTTGGAGAAAGGGCAGAGAAAAATACAGAACAGAGAAACATTGTGTTTGCTTAGAGAGTAAAAGGAGGAAAAAAAAGGATGATCTTACTTAGGTCAGTGGTGGACAAGATGATCACAGAAATGTGGGGACAGAAGGAGCTGTTAAGACAGAAGTCTTAATGAGGGCTGTTTCTGTTTGTGAGACAGGGCAACCAAAATGAAGTGATTACAAGGTGAAGAACCATCTGAAACAGCTCTTTCAACCCACTTTCAACTAGGACTAAAAAGCTACCCAAGTCAGGTGTTAAACAGAAAACAGCTGTAAATAATGGTTATTTTTATTTAGGAGGGAATGAGAAGGCTACATGGGGTCATTAAGGAAAGGAAAAAAATAAAAAGAAAGAAATATGAGAAGTGTGAAGGTGACAGAACCACAAAATGTTCCCTACAGTTAAAATTTGTAGATCTGTAGTACTTTATCCTTTGATGGACATTTTCTTTTGCCTGTCTTTAAAAGTGTACAGAAATATCTGTAGCTGTGTTTATTAATATATAGTTTTAGAACAGGTTTCTTGAAGTCCCTTCCAGGTTTATTCTCTTACGACACAGTTTTTATGAGTTTATATTACAGTAAAAAGGGGTTTCTTCTTTTAACATAGTAATAAATTCAATTTTTACTAAAATATATGAAAAGAAGTTAAAAAATAGCTTTTACGTTACTTTTGAACAAATGTTCTGCATGGCACTTATTATGTTCTATCTAATTGAGCTCATGTTATGCAATTGAATTTGTGCCTGAGTTTCTCTTGCTACTATCTTCTAACCACTGTAATTCTCATATTCTTTAATGACATTAAATGTCAGTGAAAAAGAACTTTATAGATATGGTCATTTAAAAACATTGTGAAAATAGCACTGAGATATTTTTATAGATCACAATCCCCTGGTCAGCAACATTCAATTTTATTTCTCAAATTTAAGATTTCTATTTGTTCTGTGTCCAGATGGCAATTTTTGGGTTTTCAAAATTACTTTATCACAAACCTCTCATTTCCTCAAGTCGCCCTAATCTGAAGTATCATTTATCTAATGGCTCACAGATGTATGTTGCCAAATTATAGCTAAACATAAAAAACATATTGAATTAAGAAAAGAAATGCTTGCAAAACATGTTTTCCTACGTTTGCTGACATTTGCTGATGCAGAACAGTATCTCAAATGTGTCATTTTTTGGCCATAAATGAGTCACTCTTTCTTTGAATTTAAAAGGAAGAACAAGATAAGGTCTCTCCTTTAAAGACATCATTGTGTTCAAGTCCGTGTTGTAGGATCATGTGCTGTTTTGTCATGATTTTTACTGGCTCCTTTGCCTCCCTTTCTCTGACATTTGACCTAAAACCTTAGTCATCACTTAACCGCTTCTGTAATGATGTTTTGCTACATGATCAAGCCCATTAATTTACAGCTCATTATAGTCATGGCCCACAAGTACTTCTAGTAAGTTGGTTTTCAGTGCTAGAAAAGCCCTAATTCTGTCATCATGTTATTAGTGTTGGAATGGCGTATACTGATGAACTTGGCTAATGTTGAACAAATTCCACAGCAGGAGCTTACAGCTTAAAATAGAAGAGTCTCTTTAGTAAGTTCTTTGTGTCTCTGCGGATCGGAAAATAAAAGCAGAACTTGCTGCTCTTCTCTAATTTTAGATGCATTCCGAAAAACCTGCAACCATGAAACTTCCTAATATGCCAACTTTGACACCACCATGACAACTTGAGGCAAGTGGTGGTTTTAATCCATTAACTCCTTACCAGTTCTATGGTCCTCACCAGCACAGTATTTGTGCATATGGAAACCTTGGTAAATATTCAAATAAAATACTCTGCCCGATACAGCCTAAAACTGCTAAATTAACTGTTCCCAGGAGTTATGCAGAGAAAGAATTTAAAGTTTTATTATTGAGGATGAAACAAAAGTGCTTTCAAAAAACACAAGGTTCTGGTGTGCTCTCTATTACATGAAATAATAATCAAACATCTCCATACAGTGCAGCCATTATAATACTTACAAAAACTCAATTGCCGACTTTCACAGAATTCTGCGTACTGGACTGAATCCATGGCTCGTGTTTGTCTTTCTGCTCTCTGACAAAAGAGTAAAAGTACATGATGTACCTTATTCCAACAAGAACTGCATTCCACAACAGAAATTATAGCGCCAAAGCGCCCTCGCCACAACCTTGAAGCAACCCTCCCAAATTAAACATGCATTGAACAAGTCAAGATGAAGAAATATAAACCACAGATGGCTTATTAGTCTTGTGAGTTAAATTTCCCAGAGGAGGGTGTCAATTCCTATTTTACAAACCTGCCTGCACACGGCTCACCCTCAGGGATGAGGGCTGAGGCAGGAGAGGTGCTGAGCAGCCTGCCCTGACTGAGGGGCACGTTTAAACTGAAGCACATGAGCCCTCTGCCCATGTGCTTACAGGTGACCAGACAAATACAACGCTCTCCTGGATCGAGGCCAACACGTTCTGCACTCTGCAGAACTGAACCCATGTGCATTTAAATTGTGAAATGAATAAATTCCATTGAAGATGTGCCAGATGGAGAAGAGCATTGAAATGCCCCTTCCCACTCTCAATACACAGTAACAAATAAGTGGTAAATGTATCTGTTTCTATTTTTTTGACTGTTAATGAATGCTTGAGTTTTTATACTTCTGAACACCTCAGGAAAAGGAAGGAAATTAGACTGCATTAGAGTTTGTTCAAGAAAAACACCTTAAAATGTTCACTATTGCATTTAAGAATGTATTTCATGTGGAGTCCAATGACAACCAAAAGAGCGTATCTCAAAAGAGACAAGGTATGAAACCGTAAACATTACACACACCCTCCCCTCCACATATACATGATGCCACAATTGAATCATGGTTGAAGCAGCACTGAAGTTTGTGGTCAGGTTTGAACACGTGCTTGGGTTCTGTTTACTTCAACAGAGCAGGGGGTGATTTTCACAAGGTAAGCATCTAGTCTCCACAAGAGATTAAATCCTTCCTGTTATGAGAGGCAGGAAGCAGTAGTCAGATTAAAAGGAATGACTATCCTTGTCAGAAGCAGACGACTTACTCCAATCTCTCAATCAAGTAGATTGTCTTATACAACAAGGAAATGAATGTAACTCTTTGAAACTATAACTCGGTGACTAAATCATCACACCTGGTAAGAACAGAGCTGTCACTGTGGATACAAAGTAGGATCGAGAGTGGCTGATGGCACCAACGCTGTACTTGTACAGCTCAAGAAACCATCCATAAAGTAGGTAAAGCAGAGATGTGTCCACATCAAGGACAAAAAACAATAGGGAAAATCCACATGCACACACAACAGAAATTTTGCTCTGACTCTCTGTGCACTTTCACATTCGATGAAATCGAAATCGCAGTGTTCTTTAATCTGATTTAATGGAAAACCAAAGGGATACTGGTAAGTCGATTTGGAGACATATGTTATCTATATAAGCTGCATTTGGCCTAAGCAATTCTCAAAAAGAAAATAAAATTAGTACTTCAAATACACAGCTTCCTCCTCTGTTTTCTGCCTTTTAGGTCACTCTTCTATGACAGTGCAATCTATCGCTTATGAGGTCAGGTTGACAGTCAACATATTCAATTTAGCTGTAAACTAAACTACAAATTGACCAGGAACACACCTGGAAAGTCCTTCTTTTCTTCTTTTCTCTATCCAGTCAATCATTTCCACTGTATTTGGACTTTTAGTCACCAGGATAGAAACTGTTCTACTTAGGCATTTTCCAGTTCTGTGCACACTTCTGGCATCTTTGACTACATTTTCTGGAACTGCCATTTGTTTCTCTGGCAGTCAGAAATTACTATTTGGGTATTACCAGATAATAAGGAAATAATTTAACCTGAGGTGGCTTATCAGACAGACTGAGTTTCGCTGTGACAACCCTACCTCTAGAAGTCTCTCGTCCAACCTCCCAACTTAAACGAAGACTCTTGCCCAAACCACTGGAATTCAGCAATGGCTTTCTAGCAAAGTCTCAAACATCACCAACAACAGAGATTTTATGGCATCCATCATGTACTGATGCACAGGGTTACCCTGTCCCAGATGCAGAAACTCAGTGAGGTTCTATTGGTTCAACTCTGAGAGTTTTCAGGACCTGTGTGGCCTGAAGCTCCATCAAGCAGTGTGCACACTGCTCTTTATTTAGAACCATCAACAGATCTACAGAATGTGTATTCTGCCTTTTTGGCCACATTTTGGTCCACACTGTTGATGAAGATATTGAACACTATGGGCCCCAGTATCAATACCGGGATATTCTTTTTTTTTCTGTTGCCACCTATATGTCAAGCCTTCACAATCAGCAGTCCCAGGGATTTAAAACCCCCTTGCAAAAACAAGGAAGGCATGGAAAACCAAAATGACATGACAAAGAAAAAAGGCATGTAGAAATTTGACAAGGATACTTTAACTTTTACTGACATTCCATAAGGAAATATGGGAACTGCAAAACCAGATTCATCCCAAGAGCAGTTATGTTTAAATTAAATAATTTAGCAATGGCTACTGTCAGCAAACAGACTACAAAGCTCTGAAAATCCATACTGTCAAAGGCTACAAGTTTCATTAAAAGTATAACAAGTTTCTTTATAAGTGAAAAAACTCAAAAGTTTTATTAAAAGAGAAGTGCTGCTGAGGGATTTTTCCAATAAAGTCTAAATTTCTCATTACAAATTGTCTACAGTAGTTGTCTAAACGCTGGACTTAATGTTATTCTTAAATACTAAATAAATACTTACAATTACTGTCCCTCTGTATGAATATTTTTTAGTAAAATTACCTACACATATGTGAAATAAAACTGTTTTCTGCCTTCATTTCTGTCTTTAAAGTAATTCTTTCTTCAAGGTGGATTCTCATGCGATGCTCTAAACCACCAAAAAAGAAAACAGTGATTGTCATAAATGACTGGACTCTGTTTTCTTCCTAACGTACTTTAACAAAAAAACCCCCACCACATCCTGGCATGGAACCTCACAGTTCAAGGGATGAGAGCCATTCCATCAGTCCTACCAGTGCTGGAATAGTCTATAAATAACCAGTTAATGCAGGAGAAATGAACAGAGGGATAGCACTATTGTGTCATCTTTAAGGAAACACCCAAGCAAAAGAAAACAGCAGATCACCTTTCCTCTTCACATCTCAACATCACAAACGGTACTTTTTTTCTCTTACACCACCCCTGTTTCAAAAAAATGTAATGTTCCCTTACCTTAGTATTTCTAAGGTATATTTTATAAACTCAAAATGAATCAATAACATGAAATAAAAAGGGAGAAGAAAGAAAAAGAGCGAGCACATCACTGTGAACACAGAATGACTCCAGGCCAAAGGAGTTTAAAGAAAATGGCATTCAGTGTTGGGGAAGAAGTCACAGAAACTTTAAGTTAAAATAACTTTATCTGTAAGTAATGCTTTCTTTTAAGCCTAAAGAATATTCACTCATTCTTTTTTTCACAGTCTTTGGGGGGTTTTTTTCAACTATTTTTTCTTGAAAACAAGAAATGATACAGGATGTTCTAACTGAGAAACAACTTCAATTTTATGCAAGTGAAATTTTCCAAATTCTGTTGTTGGAAAGAGTAGCAAGTCACTCCAACAGGACTGAAGTCCTCTTTCATCAGTATAAAAGCCAGTTTGCTGGGAATCTTTCCTACATGAAGAAGCAGTGAAACTCCTGATGATACACCACCTTGAAGCAATCTCAGCTGGAAAGCAGACACACTAAGTTACAGGAATGACACTGCTCAGCTGGTTTATCAAAAGAATTAAAAAGTTTTTACTCCCTCTCTAGTAGTACCAGTCACTCTAAGCAGCTAAGAAGCTGACTTATGTGGTGTATAGCAGAGTTAAAATACTTTGCCTGCTTTCCTTGGAACATGCTGAAGGATGCAGTAGATAGGACCTGGCACAGTAAACGTCTGCTTAGTCTTCCAAAAATGTGTTGCATTATATCTTTCTTTCAGTATAAAAAAAACTAAAAAGGCAGAGGAAAGAAAAGGTAAAGAGTTGCATGTTGTCGCCTCCCATCCAGGATGAAGAATAATGTTATTTTTTATTCCATTTTAAAGCTTTCACACTTGACATACAAAGCTCTTTGTGTGGGGGGAAGGCAAGAGTCCAAATGTTAACTTGCTTACCGACTACTCCGTGTTTGGAGGAAATGTGCCGAGGAGCTGCTAAGCTGGAACATCTGAGAAACATTGGAGGCATGGCTGGACACCCCTGTGTTTGGCAACAATGTTAAGGATGAAGGCTCTGGCTTCCCAAACCACTCACATATTCATCTTGTGGCATGATTTCCTGATTCCCTTTGCTCAAGACCTCTCACTGTGTACCTATCACAGCTTCCAAGGGGCCAGGTGGCTACACCAGGGAAGAGTAAAGCTGCCCTGCAATGGCTGATATTACCAAAATAGCATGTTAAATAATTTATTTTTTATTTAGACTAGAGAATAACAGGGCACTGTGTGCTGTACCTGAGAGCTCTGGGGTTGGAGGACAAAAACAGCGGGGTGATGGAGGCCCAAACTGTAGGGTGGTTGTAGGGCCACAGAGATGCTCTGAGGGCTGGAGCCCCTTTGCTCTGGAGACAGGCTGGGAGAGCTGGGGGCATTCACCTGAAGAAGAGAAGGATCCAGGGAGACCTTAGAGCCCCTTTCAGTGCCTAAAGGGGCTCCAAGAGAGCTGGAGAGGAACTTGGCACATGGGCTTGGAGTCACAGGACAAGCGGGAATGGCTTCAAACTGACAGAGGGCAGGGTTAGATGGGATATGAGGAAGAATTTCTTTCCTGTAAGGGTGGTAAGGCCCTGGCACAGGCTGTCCAGAGAGAAGCTGTGGATGTCCCATCATTGGAAGTGTTCAAGGCCAGGTTGGATGGGACTTGGAGCAACCTGGTCTACTGAAAGATGTCTCTGCCCATGGCAGGGGCTTGGAAAGAGATGGTCTTTTAAGGTTCCTTCCAAACCAAACCATTCAGTTTTTCTGTGAAAAATTACCTAGATAAAAAAATAATCTGAGAAATAAAGTAAAACATAGTTCAGTATTGAGGTGTTTACAAAATATGCTGAAAATACACTTTTAGTCTTCTGTATCTTGACATTATCTGAGATTATCACTATCTGAAGACTTTTGTTACATAAAGGAAAAAAGTATTTACTCTTCTGATAATCACTTGAATTTGTAAGCAAAGGAAAAAAAGGAGTTTAAGAGTAAGCATTTTCCAAAGTTCTAGCTTACTCAGAGTTTTATACAGAAAATAAAAATGCCACTTGGGGAAAGGTCAATAGCTTTTGTAATGTAATACTTGATTTGGCTATAAAGTACACACATACAGGGAATATTTTTACCCACCTCTTATAGAACATACCATACATTCTGTAGCAACCATTAAGCTGAACAAGTCCACATAGCAAACTCGAGGCTTTTGACATAATACTGGTTTTGAGTGCTCATGTGTTTAGTGCAAAGTGCCCAATATTAGAAGAAAAGATGAGGTCTTTTTCTGGCAGACCAAGGTGATCTGAATTTTAATGTATGTTCACAGTAAAAACAGTTTTGCTTTTTTCTCTACAATATTTTTAACCTAATTCCCTGCAATAAACAGAGCTTAAGACCTTAAGAACATTAAAAATCCTAATTTTTACAGAGATTTTAAGGATATAGAACAGTAAATGACAAGGAAAAAACCTTGTGTATGATTACAAATATTAAATATTAGTTAAAATATAATTTTAAAATAAAATTATAATTCTTCATTATAGAAAATTGGTGATTCTCTGTCCAGGGACAAAAGATGGGATTCACTTGAAGAACTGAAGACATCTGCAGTATCCTAATTAGTCATCCAAAGCTGCTTTATAGTAAAAAAGGTATTACACACTTTCAGTGAGCAGCTTCATCCTAAACTCACTGTTTAAAATGTCAGATGAATGACACCTGTGAATTTGTCTGAGGTTCACCAGAATTTGTCTGTGGATATCACCATCAGAGCCCTCAGGACACAAGTTTAGGTCTGCAAATCCATGGCACAGACGTCCTCAGAAAAGCAGGATGAATCCTCCTCTATTGAGTGAGGAGTGAAGAACAACATCACCAAGAGGGCAACTTCCATTTCAGGGCCAAGCAAAAGCCAAGACTAAAGGATGACTCAGTAAATTCGGTTCCTGCTCTGAGCTCAAAGCAATGCAAGTCCAAACAAAGGCGGCTTTGTACCCGGCTGTGTGTTAACTCCATTCATCTCCCTCAAACTATGAAACGTGTAATCTAACAAAGTATGTGCAGATAAAGTGGGGGAAGGGAGCTGGCAAGACTATTTAAGATTATGTAAAAATTTCAAGGGAATTATGAAGAAAGAAAGCAAATGAAATTGCACAGACAATAACAAAATGAATGGATTAATTCCCAGCAGTCATGATCTCATTGCTTAAGGAATAAATAAAACTGACCTCCTGATAGGGACTTGTTGCCCCTGTAATACTTTGCCCTTAAACATATGCAAAATCTACACATACTGTATTCATTTGAAACAGTTCCATATCATAGCCAAATTCCTTGTCCAAATTTATTACTGCTAGTCTGAAACGTGGAGCTGGAACCTGGAAACGAAACATTTCCATTTCATGGAATACTTTGATTTCTACAGGAAAGTATTTTTTTCTTCTATAATAAGTATCACAGTGAATTCTGTAAAACTATGTGTTAAATTTACGGCTATCTTCTACCAGCGCTTTCCAAAAAACATAAAATAATTTTGGATAAACTATGCTACTAAATAAAAAAAGTTATGGGAGATATATTGATATACTAATAAATCAAGACTACTGACTTCCCTCACTTTTCTGGTTGAGGACATTGTAGCACTTTACTGTGGTTTCCATCTGGCTGTACATCAAAAACTTGACATACCACATTAATATTAGGATACCTTTATATCTTCTGGATAACATTCCTCTGAAAATTTATCCTGACTCTGTGTCCATTCATAAATGAGGTTTATATAAACAGCTTTAACATCTCACCAGTAAACCCTCCAGTCATCAAAACACTCATCACTGCAAGGTCTGGAGATACAGAGAGCAAAGCAGACTCATTTGCATAATTAATTTTACTTTTTTTGTCTTAGTGGCAGTCAAAACCAGCCATTGTACTCTAGTTTTGAAATATTTGTTTTAGCTGACATGCTGTTTGGACTCGTGTCCAAAAATTCATGAAGTAGCTTTTGCTCCAAGGCTTCCTCACCATCCTGGGTGTGGAACAGGGTTGGAGGATCCAGTCCTGCTCCTACTGATCCAAAAGGAATGGCATGAGGTGAAGGGGGTTATTTCCACTCCAAGTTAACCGGGCAATCAATCCTAGACATAACCAGCTTCAGTGAAACTCAGTGCCCAGACATATTCTATCTATTCACCCAGCTACAATATGTCCAGAATTACTCACTTTATAGCCACGACTTTTTAAGAAATACATCCAGTAAAGTCTGTTAAACTGAGTTGCAGGTAAGTTTGGGAACAGCTGGAGATCAGCCTCTCATTCACTGGCTTTAAATGAGAAACGCAAGCAAGAGAATAAATCTAATTTAGAAAAAAATTGCATGGTAAAACTCTGCCCTGTTAATAGCCATCATCAATGTAAAATGACATTTGAGAGTTTGGCTACTGTTAAACGAGAAATGAAGGAGGAGGAAGTCCTCAAAAGAATTGTTCTTACACGCTTTGTGTTGAAAAGGAAGGAAAGAAAAGTGAACCCACGGTACACACTAGTGAGCAATAACTGTGATGAAACTCATTATATCACAGTACAACTCTGTGGAGCAGGTCTGCTGACTGACACTGAAATGCCCTCCTGAAGCTTCACTACAAAAGGAGGATCAAAACAAAATTAAGGAAAACTTTGACTGACAGAAACCTGAGTAAGTTTCAGACCATATGAACAATATATATTAATTTGAATCCTGTTTCTTATTTTTAATCATTATAATTCTGTCTTTTCCCTTCCCCTTAATAAAACAGACTTGTCTCATATTCAATCCCAGTAGAACAACCAATTCTCACAGTATCTGCCATTCTTTGGGATATCACCATCCTTCAGAAGAAATTACCATCCTGTGCAGGAGATTCACAAGCAATACAATCCTACAGGCATATCCATGCAGGCATCCTTGGCAAGTGATGCTTTTTATGTTATTTTAATCAGAGCAGAATGAAAAGGGTTTATAATTCAAAATGTTTGGTTTTTTTTTCAGTTATGCTGTTTCTTGATTTTATTTCTTTTTAAAAAACAACTTTCAAAATAATGGCAAAACATACATGCACAAATAAAAAATTCAAGATACAAAATCTTTGCTTTATGTACAAGTAATTTAGTGTGCATTTAGATCAATCCAGTTCATAAATCTGAATTTGTTCTTACAAATTATAGATGAAACTGGCTTTATAAACTCCTCAGTAGAGCTTCCATTAACATAATAGCTGTAGGATTGCACCCTATGAACACTCCTAACTTTAGGTTACACCTAGAATAGATGGTTATCATTCTCTTGTCAAAGGAAAGCAGAAAAATGGGCTCTCAAAATGGGACACAGATGCTCTACGGGATGGACCCAGAACAAGACACTAATCTGTTTTTTAAAGGGAAGGCCACTCATTCATTAATTCACATAACTTATTTACTACAAAAATGAGTAAAACATTTTAGCTCAAGCATTTTCCATGACAAATCCAAATCTGTCAACTTTTATGATGAATTTGTGTAAGTGTACTCATGAATGTCTTAAATGAAAACATTAAAAATAATTAGTTAAAATAAAAATACATGCTATTAAGTGTACGTAGATGTTCTGTCTTGGTATGTGACTTGAGAACGCACAGTTAGATGAATTTACTTTGTCTGTTAGGAGTCCACTGTAACCAGAGAACAATAGAGAGTGGTGTTCAAAAATGTATTGCTTCCTTAACCCCAGAAGCATATAGACATTTCTCTACTTGTGGTATTTACACCACTGAATCTAATTCTGTGGTTAGAGCTTTAGTCTTTTGCAAAAGCCTTTCTAATTTGATAATTGCAAGACATGGAACTCCAGATAAAAATCACATCATGAAATTCAGGGAATAAGTGAGTCATACACTGAGTTAGAGGCAATGCTTCCCTTAGAAAAACAGTGACCCCTATGAATTGCATACAATCTGCATGTTCCCAATATAAGAAGGATGTGGACCTGTTGGAGCAGTTCCAGAGGAGGCCATGAAGATGCTCAGAGATGGCTGGAGCATCTCTGTTCTGGAGACAGACTGGGAGAGCTGGGGGGGTTCAGCCTGGAGAAGAGAAGGCTCCAAGGATACCTTAGAGCCCCTTCCAGTTCTAAAGAGGTTCCAAGAGAACTGGAGCCTCTTTGGACAAGGGCCGAGAGTAACAGGACAAGGGAGGAATGGCTCTAAACTAAAAGGGGGCAGGGTTATATGGGATATTAGGAATAAATTCTTTACTGTGTGGGTGATGAGGCACTGGAACAGGTTGTCCAGAGAAGCTGTGGATGTCTCATCCCTGAAAGTGTTCAAGGTCAGGTTGGACTGGGCTGGGAGCAAGCGGAAGGTGTCCCTACCCATGGCAGGGGGGGTGGAACTCAAAGATCTTTAAGGTCTCTTCCAACCCAAACTATTCTGTGATTCTCTGATTTCTCAAAACAACTGATAGGAGAGATGTATCTCAACTCCACAAGCTGAAATTGGCTGTCTTTTGAACAGCCCAGACTTCCTTAACCTCTCAGAGTGCCAGGTATGAAGAGTAAGGAAAGGAGACCCTAAAAATCGCTGTCTGAATTGAAAGGCTTTGAACAAAAGCATGATGCTATTTTTGGTTTTAATTGGGACTCCATTCATGACATTGAGAATAGAACTTGGCCTAGTGTGAATATTGCCTTTGTCAAAAGTTAATGATCATGTTTAATATTGTTATTTATTTAACTATGCAAACATTTCTATGCTGCTATTCATTATTGTTTCTTAATTTCTTTAAATACAAGCAAACTTGTCTTCATAGCAGCCTTGTGAGCATTATCTCCACTATATACATGAGAAATAGAACCATAAAACGATCATTTTCCCAAAGGCAGTTTGTTTAATTGCTTCTTTCCCACCCCCACCTCCCCGCCCCCACTTTCCCTTTTCTCTTTTTAATGCTAGAGAGGAAAAGGAAAACATGAAGATTCTGGGGTTTGGAATTAAACTAATTTAAACCATCAGCTAATTTGACTAATTCGGAACAATCTATTTAGTTACTCCCTTACACCATGCCCATTGATAAATATACCACAAAATTATTAAGTGTTTACATAAAACCAAAGAAACATATGCTGTCATTAATTCAAAACAATCCTCACCATCCAAAGCCACTACAGGAGTTCTGTTATTAAACATCCCCATTCCCTTCTCTTGAAAAAATAAAGGGAAAACTGAAAAAATATATTTTTGAAATGCACAAAACTTTCGCAGCGATTACATTTCATTTTGTGTCAGAAGTATAACTAAAACTTTTAAATGATATGTTACTGATGTATCGCCTAAAAGCAGAAAATTCAAAATTTTAATTTGTGAACTCAGATTTTGTTATTTTGGTTAAGATCAGAGGAATTCTTCGAGACTTTCAAGGCTCAAAGTGAAACTCACTGACTTACGGAAAACTACACAAGCATACGCTGATGTTCTGTTGTAGTAAAACCACAGTTGGTTCACTGCGACCTTCCAATGAATTATCTCTTAAATAATCTCACTAATTTCACAGCAAAACAAATGACAAAGCTGTTTTGGGGAGCCTCCTTGAGCCATCACAGGTTACCTTTAACAGAAGTAATTGCCCTATGTGTCCTGCTCTCCTCCCCCAACACCCCTTCCTACTACAGACCCTTCATGCATTCATAAAAAAATGAGGCACCATGACAATAGTTTTGATGAGAATTTCTTTTTTTTTTTTTTAAATGGTGAGGGGAAGGAGAGCAAAGAGCATCTACTGTACATGGCTTCATTACCATAAACTTTACTGATAGTTTATCCTGTTTCCTAAAGAAAGCAAAAAACCCCCTCCGTGTCTCTATTAAAAAGCCATCAGATTTGGTATCCTGGTGACACTTTAAAGAGCACATTATGTGGGAAAACAAAATAAACATTTATTCTGGCAAATGAAAGTGAATTTGGGTTTTGACGTACTTGGCAGAAAGGTAGAATTATATTCATGTAAAGTATGCAGAAAAACTAATATAATATTTAAATATTTGCTTAAGTAATATAGAATTTAAAACAACACATTAGAAGTAACATTTTTGTGAAATATTTTAAAGTTTTTTAGTATAAGACCATGAAAGTAATACTTTCAGCTGAAATTTCAGCTTTCTACAGCCTTTGTTATGAAATCCCTTCACTTGTAAAGTAGTAAAGAGTCTTCATCTTCCACTGAGAAATCTTTATTTTTTGAAGACAAAGGTAGTTCTTATCCTGAGGGTTTAAACTGATAATGAATATATGCAGTTTTCCAAAGAAACAACCCTTGAGATTTGAATATTACAAGTACAGATATAATGAAGCAATGTTAGCACTGTCTCAACCAAATCCTCCAGCCCTATTTTCCTGTTTGATATACACACAAAATTATTTTCGAAGTTCATCAGTTTGCTACCAGACTTGATTCAGTGAAGATAGACTTTTATATCTCTCAGAAAGTACCTGAATGCTGTATGCCAAAGACCAAATTCTCAATTATACTCAATAATGTAGCATTAATTAATAAATTGAGCTGGGCACTGGATGCTAATTTTAGGTCCAAAAGTAAGGATTTTTATGTGCTGTCTAAATACACAGATATTCCTTTTTGTAAATCTAAATTCATATTAGCTGCACATACCCCCAAAAATCACATTTACCAGAGTATCAGAATTATAAATTATTAGGAAATTTCAGGTATGATATTCCGATTTGCTTAGAGTATCTAAAAACATTTATTTATGATTCTACAATTTATTCTATTATTCTATTTATTTATTCTATCCATAATTCTATGATTTAAGAAAAACCTTCGCCTAATTTTACTTCATTTGGAGAGATATGCATAATTAGAAAATATCTTGAAATATTTTTCGATTACCACAACAATTCACAGCAACAACACCAGAGTTCAACGTAACTGTACACTGTAGAAATATGTAGATTTAAAATCTCTCGAAAATAATTCATTTCAATGTAAACTGATTTGTAAATTTAATCATGAACTATTAAACTAGCTGCTGGAATTTTCAGTTTTGCTAAATCAGCACAGCTCCTCAGAGGGCCATGATAAGAGAGAAGATACTGTTTATTTCGAATCAGCAATTAAAAGGGATATAAAGAGTATTGAGACTGTAAGATATCAACAAAAGGAGACAGTCTGGGGAATTTTACTTTCACTCTTCCTAATTTGTGCTGCCCGACACACAAATTTTATGCTGCATTAATAATGGCTTTTGAACATAACATTCATCCAGTCTGTTATGGAAATTAATTTAACAGGACACTATTTCCTGTGCACATTCTTAAAATTGCTTACAGTGAAAAGAATCCCTTCCAAAGGAGTCAGCACAATTCAATCCAACATGCAAAATATTTATTCATTTCCAAAAGGGGAAAACAAATAACATATAACAAGAATGTTCTTCTTTTTTTTTGTTCCAGTTTTATTCTACAGTTGATTTTTAAAAGGTAGAAAGTCTTGAATTCAAGAATTTTGCATGAGTTCCTCCTGAAAAGGAAGCCACATCTCTAATTGCTGTTCAAAATTAGTTATAAAAACATTAAATATATGTCATAGCTAAGATTGATATTCTTATTGCTGGCCACTGAAAGCTTTGTAAATATAATCTGAAAATGAAAATTACTTAATTTTGGAATTTGGAGACACCAAAACCTGTTCATGTCTCTAAGGATTTCTCACATTCCATTTAGATTTTCCTGGAGGTTCAGGCTGAAATGGAGGGTTAGGTGGTTTTACGGAAGTAGAGGGGTACCAAGGTGAATCAAAGATCTATGAAAAAGAAGAAAAATTTAAAAAATCACATATCCCTACCCATAGAAAAATGGAAGAAGGTCGGAAATACTACACTTAAGAATTTAATATCATTGGGATGCAAAGAACAATGTCTTTAACGACAGGATTTGGAAGCACAGCTTTGAAGGTTAAGTGTATTTGGAATTAAAGGTGCTCACAGTGCAGGAACACTGACAGCCACAGTCTGGCATCAATTACTTGACTGCACTGTTAGAAGTTGCTGTAGATCCTCATGCCATCACACATCCTGGAGAAAAATTACCCTTCACTGGTGGCATCTTGGTTTCCTCAGGATTTCTGAATTTTTCTGACACTTTTATAGTCAAATCTACTATTTCTCAAAGATGCCAATGTTTCTTCAGCATTTTTTGTCTCTTTCTTTAGAACACAGTTCAGGGTACCAAGGCTGGCAGACACAGTAGCCACCTCACTAATCCATTTCTCTAATACTGGAACCAGAATACAGGAATACTGGAACTCTAATACAGGAATCAGATCTCCAGCCTTGGGGCACACCAAGAGTTAACTCCCATTTTGAGAAGGGTGTGATTAGTAGCTGGAAATCTGTCTGACTTTAGTACATCTGAGGCCGCTATTACGATTTTCAGATATAAAATAATTAGCTGATGATATGAGCTGACAGCTAATACATCTACAATAAACATAAAAAAAGTGATTTCCAAGCGGATGTAGGGAACGTGTTCCGTTTCCAAGCTGTTTGATATGGTCTGTGTAAGGAGCGAGGACTCGATACCAGATGCTGTATGTTCTACAAGCTTTTTCTGCAGATGTCTGAAGCCTGAGAAAATCAACAGTGCTTTGAATAACACTCCTAGTAAAAGCATCTTCTTGTCAGAGTCGCTGTATGATATAGGATATGGATCCCACACAAGTGGATGAACTAATTTTAAATAATACCATCTGACAATGGGAGAAAAAACTCTCAGTAGGTCTGACAAAGTCCTGGAAATGGCTGTTAGCCTTGGGAAATAAAATCCAGCCCTCTGACAGAGCCTACCCGTCCTTCGTTCGTTTGATCAGATGGAAAACCAAATTTAATGACTGTTTCCCAAGTTCCGGAGGCAAAGTTTCAACAGCACTAACGCTCCTACCAAGGAGTGTCTTTGCCCCTCATATGTGCCACTCAAAAGAAGAGTCTGGAAAACATGTTACAGAATTATGTGAGAATAAAATATATGCATCAATGTATTTTTTGTATGACCACTTTGCACTGCTTTCTTACCATTGCCTTTAAAGGAATCTCCTTTAGCATACCAGATGCATAGACACCACTATGGTACAGCAATTCTAAAAGCCATTACCTCCATAAAAAAGCTAAAAGAGCTACCTCTGAAGTCATAACCCAAACATTCAACTGAAAATATATTTTTTTTCTCCTCAAAAAGAATCCCATGGCTCCCTACTTGATAAAGATCTTCACATAAATTATTTCCTAAATTTATTCTCTGTGCAAAATCGTTTTTTTTGCTAGTGACAGTATTACGGTCTTGTTTTCCTGGAAAATTTAGATCTAGTTGTGGATTCACTTTTTCAAGCCAAAGCAGCAGCAATGCCTAGTTTTTTCTCATGTTTTAAAGTTAGTTTAATGCAAATCCCAGATTATTAATAGAGTCAAATGCTGATTCCATGAGTATCTGTAAGAACAAACTCTACGTGCACATCTCCATGAGGACTTTATGTAAGGTAACTATCTGAAAATGAGAACTGTTACTGTTTTTCCTGATTATCCAAATTAAAATAACCTTTTCTGATTAATTTAATGAAAGTGTGTACCTGTCTAGGTATCCTCAACTTTGAACAAAGATGGTAGAGCAAAACAAAGGAATAGAGGAGACAAAATTTAAAGCTTGAGAGGTTAAACATCCAAACGGAAAGATGCTCCTTGAGCAGAGGGAATAAACTATGCCAGCACACCACCTGCACTGCTCTGTTAGAAACATTGTGGGTCCTTTTTCCAGTGGATTGGGTAAGGATTCATCTCCCATTTTGCAACATGTAGAGCTTAACTGTTTTACTTCACCATTTCAACAGACACTTGAGATGCTTAAATCTTAGAGCTCCTGATCCCATCGCTGAGGCACATGTGTGAAGCTCTCACCCAGTGCAGTTTTGCACAGCAGCCAGATCATATTCTTATGGAAGAATACAGCAAGCAACATCACAGATAAAATAAACCACAACGGCTGAGACAAAATGAAAGACAGAAAACCCTGTTCCTTATATACATAAAACGTCTATTCCAGGAAATACCAGCAGTTACAGATTACAGAAAGTGCAGAAGCTGAAAAGTCCAATTATACGCTACCTAGATTCTTGAACAGTTTTTAGAAATTTGAGATGGTTTATCATCTATGTGTTTTATAAAAGCTCTAATATTTCCACCCCACCTGCCATTTGAATATCTGAAACGGGAAACTTCAGTACAGAATCATAGGACAGTACAATAATTTACACCAGAAAAGGTTTGGGACCTTTCCAGAAATCTCTAGTTTGCTCAAAAAAGGGTCCAGTTAGATGAAGTGGTTTAGCCATCCTGACCAGTCAAGTTTGGAGTATCTCCAAAGGTGGAGGCTTCCTCAGTCTCTCTGACCAACCAGTTTCAACCTTTGATCAGTACTGTTTTTCTCCTATTACATATCAGTTCAAACTCTGTCCTTCACCATGCACTTTGAAGCAAGGTCTGGTTCCATCTCCTTCATATCCTGTCATCAGTTGGTTGTAAACAGCAATGAATTTTCCCTTTTGCCTCCTCTTTCTCAGGCTGAACAAGCTCTTGCCTCCCAGTCTTTCCTCATTTGTCAAGTACCCTCTAAATTTCTTGGTGACCCTCTGCCAGACTTGCTTCAGTATTTCAAAGTCCTTCTTGTATTTGGGAGCACAAAATTGGACACAGATGCCAGACGTGGTCTCAGAGGTGCCAAATAATGGGGAAGCATTGTTTCCCTTGACCTGCTGGTAGGGGATATTGACCTCTTGCTGACACAGCCCAGTGCATGGTTGGCCCACAGGCTGTACTGGTGCACGGGGTTACAGCATCCCACATTTACTGTTGCTGACCTTCATGTCAGCCCATTTTTCCATTCTATCAAAAAGGTCCCTGTGAATGACAGGCCCACTTTCCAGAGTCTGGACTGCTCTGGATCATGACTCAGTGTTTATTTGCCATGCTATGAATTACTGCTTTTATTTAGTTTATAAGATCCAACAGCTAATCAATTCTGAGTTTAATGCATAAGGAGAATCACAGACTCACAGAATGGTTTGGGTTGGAAGGGACCTTAAAGGCCATCTCGTTCCAACCCCCTGCCCTGTTTAAGCTTCAAGAAAATGCAGCATAAGGGGAAGCAACTACTGTGGTTATGAGATGTCCTGCACTCACTTTAATTCCTTCCATATTAATTTATATGGGAAGTCAATAAAGTAAAATCACATTAACACACATACCTTGTATTTGTCATTGTACTTGTGTTCTTATTCTTACTCCCAGTACTAAAATGATATCTCCTATAAAAAATCTGCCATAGGATTCTATTTTAGGGATAGTCTATCAGGTTACAAGTGTAGTCCTATCAGAATGAGTTTTAAAAGCAAAAATGCTGGTATTTCTCATATACCTCTTGATTCAATAGGAAGCAATGTGCTTAGTATTGGATTATCTTTATGACCTTCCCCGTAGGCGACAGATCCTTTGGTTTTCCTTGTGACATTTGAACTCAAGTGTGAATGTAGGTGGGAAGGTTTGGCCTCTGGTGGCTTTGCAAATGAGAACATAAAATGACAACACTTGACCCGAGTAACTGGGAAACAGGTAATCAAATCTTGTGGCATGCTGGCTTTTAGACTGGAATTTACTCAAAGGAAGATGACAATATAGATATAGTGAATATTGAGTGAATCAAGGGATTCTCGATTTTTTGCTTAAGTGCCTGTGACACAGGATCACAAAATCCTATCTGAATTCAATCATATATGACAGGCAATATAGCCCAGGAGCTGGTAAACTGACTTCTTTACTTCTGAGCAGAAAAACTGCACCAGTCTGGCTAGTCCTGTGGCCAGAAGGAAAAAGGGAAAAACAAAATGCCAAACCAAGAACAAAAGGAGAAAAGCAAAGATCAAATATAAACAATGAGGGACAGAACAAATCTCCAATTAGCCCAGGTTCCAACAGTAAGGGGTGATGATTAGTGTAATTTCAAGATAAGCTTACAGTAATTATTTTCCTGAATATGCAGCACCCAGTGATCTGTGGCTGGAGCACTTCTTTAACCAAATGAAACGTCTTTGTATTCAATAATCTTCAATAGACTTTTTTCCCCATTAAATTGTACAATTCAATAGATCTGAGCTCATTTTGGCTATATTTAGCTGGAATGCAGCCTGAAAACTACTTCCAGTGCTCCTCTCTATTGTCTGTATGCTGCAGACTGGATGGAGAGGCTTTGATGACACACAGCTTGCTCAGTCTGCTATTAGAGGGTAAATGCCAATGTGAAAGAAAGGGATTCTTAGTGATTTTGTAGAAGGTATTTGCAAGGCTAACCCATGGGTCTGACTCAAACTAGGGTGTAGTTCACAGCTGGAGGCTAATATTGAGAAGGGCAGTGTTGTTCCCTCAGTGGATATCGAGAGTAAGGAGAGGAAAATGGGGCTTCTCTTCTACACCTTTCACGTCTAGAAATAGCAGATAAATGAAACTACAGAAAAATGAGCTTGACACTGCCTTAGGTTGAGGGCATGCATGAGCCTCCTATGAATGAAGCAGGAAAAAAACCTTTCCTTAATATTGGTTTGTGACTGTTCTCACCTATCTGTTAAATCCATGACCTTGCCTGTTACATCTCAGACCCCTCTTTTCTGCAGCAGTTGAAGCAGAACTCCATCAAATCCCCTTCTATTTCATGCCATAGGGTACCTTCCTCTATTGTCTGAATTTGTTACAAGATAGTATTTTCTTCCACACAAAACTTTTTGTGATATGAATCCTTAAATGGAAGGAAAGAGAAATCCAGGACAGCACACTGGAACTCCGTCAAACAGTGGTTGATGACTCAAGGTGCTCCTGCCTCATGGAGCTTCACAGGTGGGAGAGAATGGGATGGTTGTGAAGATTTATGCCAAAAAAGGGTCTCTGTGCTGAGGTTTCAGTCTTGTTCTTAACAATAGTGAAGATAGAAAATCTCTTCCTTGCAAGACATGAGAACAGGGAATGTCAAGGGTAATTCATTCATTCCTTGTACAACTCCATGGATTTTCCTTTTGAGCTTTGTGAATCCTGTGCAAAACAGTCTTGAAAATGGTTTTATTCAAGTGATGAATTCTTTCTGAAAAGTTTGAGATTATAGAACTGTTCTCAGTGTAGACCTGGTTAACATCTTACCCTAAGAAATAAACAGTTGTCATTTCTTCTTCAGTCAGTAAAGACTTAACTATTAGGCTTAATGGAGTTTCAAAGATTAGAGATTTGCTACATAAAGGTTCAAAGACCTGAAAAAATAACTTCCCCCTCAAAGCTTCAGAATTACATCCTGTCTTGTACAAAATTTGCATTATTGCATCTCTACACAACCTCAGAAAGGCAAATCTTTATCAGCACCAATTTGTTTAATTACTTTAAAGGATGACAGCAATTAAAATAACCTTCTACCAATGGATCTTTGTCAGACTTTACCATTGATCCTTGTTCCCAATTCTTCAAAGTTGACATAAACAATAACTGTATTTTGAGTACCAATACATGGTGATTATTATACATAAGCAACAAACGTTACACACAGGATCACAAATAAACACAGTATTAAATACACTTGGAAGGAGAATGTTTTGTTAGTCTTATATTTGGCTCCTAATCAAATTCTCCATGGAAATACTGTTTATATGTATGTGTGTCTACATTTAATCAGAGATATAAATAATGTATGTATATAAAGTTTCCTTCCAAAAATTAAGTTAAAACACAGTTGTTTGGGTGTCAAAAATACAAAATACAACAGCCCGGAATCTTCCTCTTCCTCAGAGAAAGTAAACAGTGGCAAAAAAATACTCAAAGAACTAAAAGACAGAAAAGCAAACAACACCTTGCCCTCCCAGCAAAACTGCCTAAACTTGAACTATGAGCAACATTCACTGAAATGCTCTAAAAAACCCAATATTTTAACAGGACTGAAGACCCAAACAAATAGGTCACTTTATGTAACCATAGCAAGCAACCCCAACGCGAGAAAAAACCCCAATAATCTAAAATTTGTAGCAGTGAAAAAAGTCTATGGATGCTGGCTGTAACAAGAAATTTTTTCCACTCAGGAGCTTTTTCCCATTCCAACAAGAATGACACAACATTTACAGGCATATAGATAATAAGGAAAAACTGTTTCTGTTTATTTTCTGCTTAGTTTTAACCAATTCAACCATTACCCAAGAGAAACAGTGTTTTCCCACTATCCCAAACATTCCCAAGCAATGTGTAATCAGAGAAACCATTAATACCAGCAGGCTTATTTTTATACCCAATAATGCTTACAAATACTTTGATGCCCAGACAGCAAATTTAGAGTTGAGACGCTACTTGCTGTGCTCTCTTTGCACTCATCTGGAAACACTGAATGGACTGATGCAGTGAAATTAATTCCTTCTATATTTGCATTCACAACTTCCATTTTGCAATATTGAAAAAAAAAAAAGAAAACATGGCCTAGAGAATAAAGGTTTTTGTCTTGATTGATGTTTCATCTACATTCTTTTTAATCTTGGCATCTATGTATATCAAAAGCATTAAATAGTAAATAGGGAGCTGATGTGACCTTAAAGTCTATTGTAGATCATCATTACGATTTTTTATTGTATCGCCAAAGTCCCAGTGCATACACAGAACCTGAGTCTCCAAAGAGAATCACCCCCAAGGCACCAGAAGTACTTTTCCTAACATCTGATGAACTACACTTAAATGTAACTTAGATGTTTCTGGGAATGAAAAAAAAAAAAAAAAAGCAAAGAAAAGGTATTTTCCCTCTCATCCAGGAAATTAACTTCTCCCTGGATTGTTTCTCTCTCATTTCTGAGTACAGAAGACAGTCTAAGTTACTGAGATGTTTTAGGCAGGTACAGTTAAGTGAAATTCAGCCCGACTTGTAGTGATGCACTGAGCTCTCAGAGCAGCTTAAGGGGCTGGGAAAATGAGATCTTGGGTTTTTTTAATCAGTGTCCCAAGAGTGTAGTGTCCTTGAGGAGGAACTTTCCCACTCCTCTTTGAGTACCTTACCTAGCCACTATAAATCCCTTTCCAAATCCGAGACAATCTCCTATCTTGACAGGACTCTTGGGTGAGTATGATATTGATTTACATTTAGGGCTGCAATTATTTAATCCATAAATATTGTATAAGACATAAAGTTTTAATGGTATGGCTTGTCCTTCTGTGTCCTACCACTTTGCCTATACTGGACAATATCTGGCAAAGAATAAGGAACATTACTTTCTATTTTCTTTGTTTGAAAAAACTTAATGTTTTAAAATTTAAGGCCATAACTAAGAATCTTAGAATGGTTAGGGTTGGAAGGGACATTGAAGATCATTTCCATCCAACCCCCTGCCATAGGCAGGAACACCTTCCACTAGATCAGGTTGCTCAAAGCCCCATCCAACCTGACCTTAAACACCTCCAGGGATGGGGCAGAGACAGCTCCTCTGGGTAACCTGTGCCAGTGCCTCATCACCCTCACAGTAAAGAATTTCTCCCTAATACTTAATCTAAACCTGTCCTCTATAAGTTTAAAGAAATTTGAGCAATTGGTGTAAATGACGTAACACTAGAACGCTGCGATCCTGTATGTGGAGCAGCACAAGACAAACATGACAGATTTGTGAGAGTGTATTTTGAAGACAGCACAAAAAACTCCAGGGATTACACTCCTATTCTCAAGTGAATCTGAGCAACCTCACGTACCTGTAGGCATATATACTCCATCCCTTTATTAGTTCCTCAAAACTCAAGCCTCTTCTACTTCTAATACTTTTTATCTGAGTCTTTCAGCCTCCACTGCACACATAGGGCCAGGACAGAAGCAGAATGGTCACCAACAACACAGAGGAATTCCCTGCAAGATAAATGCATCCAGGGGAGGGCACAGAACTGTGTAGCTCACTGTAAAGAAGATACAAACACCTAATCAGCTGAATAAATCTCCAAACTCCACTATTTATACTGTTGGGGTCTCCAGTAGTGACAGTGGCAGATTTCTGCTCATGCAAAAAGACAAACCAAATTTTAACATTTTCATCTGCAGTCAAATCTCACCCCAAGATACATTCTTTCATAGGGTGTAGCTGTTAAAATCAAAAAAGGTTTAGGACTTATAAACTGTGATTCTAAAAATTAATAAATTATTAGCTTAGGGCACCATATTGTGAGACAACAGAAGACATCGCTGAACGAAATGCAAAGATTCCATCCCAAAATATAGATTTTGTTGACAAGAATCTTAAATCAGCAAGGAAGTAAAAAAATAATTCTTTGAGAAGAAAAATAAGTTTAGCATCAAAATTAGATAGCAAAAAAGATGTGCTCTGAGAATCAATGCTTAGTAAAAGAAAATATCTTAGTTTATCTTCCAGCACGCATTTCCTATTAAGTGTGTGTTGTCTGTACTTCCCATATGGGCTTTTAAATCAAATTCCAGTTTGTTATTGATACACCCTGCAGGAACAGATACTCCCTAAAGAGTAATGACCCCACACAGCACTTACACTGGCATAATTTTTGCCAGTGAAATGAGCATAGTAGTAATGAAAGGCCTCAGAGCTCTTTCTAAATAATTTCCTGCTTATTTTCTTTGTACATTTTTTCCAAATTAGTACAATGAATCTGAGTACTTCAACACCATCTTTCAGATCCACCCTGAAGAGAAGAGCTCACAGCTGTTTATTTCTGAATTATGCCCTCAAATTTTCACTCTCCCAATTAAAAGACCCGAGGTCCATGACCTCAGCCTGAGGGCAGTCACCACAGAGCAACCTGTGTCCATGCTAATGCTCTCCAAGAATCCCAAAGAGAGTGGTCACATCCAAACTGAGTGGTGGAGAGAGCTCCTGGCTCTGCTGGATCCCAGGAGTTCGTGGAATCAGAATATTTTGGGTTGGAAGGGACCTTTAAAGGCCATCTGGTCCATCCTCCCTGCAATTAGCAGGAACATCTACAACTACATCAGGTTGATCGAGGTCCTGTCAAACCTTACCTTGAATGTTTCCAGAGGTGGGGCATCCATCACCCCTCTGGAAAACCTGTGCCAGTGCCTCACCACCTTCATTGTAAAAAACTTCATCTTTACAGCTAATCTAAATTGACCCTCCATCAGTTTGAAGCTGTTCCCCTTGTCCCATCACTACAGGACCTTGTCCAAAGTCCCTCTCCAGCTCTCCTGGAGACCCCTTAGGCACTAGAAAGTGCTCTAAGATCTCCCTGGATCTTTCTCTTCTCCAGGCTGAACACCCCCAATTTTCTCAACCTGTCTTCATAGTAGAGGTGCTCCAGCCTCCATCTTCGTGGCCTCCTCTGGAACTGCTCCAACAAGTCCATGTCTTTCCTGTGTTGAGGGCCCAGAGGTGCACATTGTTTGGGACAACATAACCTGGCACAAGTCAAAGCGTGATCAGTCAAAAACAGATGATGATACTCCAGCAGGAAGGTCTATTCCTGGTCACTGCCTAATTTACTATTACTTTCACCTTATTTCTATGACTAAACCAGAGTGAACTTTCCAGAGCACAATTCCTTGTATCCCAAAGTGCAGTCAGGTGTGTTTAGGTGTCTTGTCTGGACACAAATTAACTGTGTCTGAAGAAAGACAAAATTAAATGGGAGTAATTAAAAATCATGTAAAAACCTATATATTCCAAACACACCTACACTGTAGTGCAATCTACTGTTTTTTGCACAGAGCTTATTGCCTTGCTGTGAGCTTTGCACAGATTTACCACCAAGTGAAGATATGTGAGCAACACTGGAAAAATCACGTCCACAATGAACTTCCTAGAATAAAAATATGTATCTGCATTTTTTAAGTATCTAATGTAATTCATAGGACAATACACAAATCATAGAATCATAGAATCACAGAATAGTTTGGGATGGAAAGGACCTTAAAAGATCATCTAGTTCCAACACCTCACAAAAGAACCACAAAGTAGGGATAACTTAGTTTTACTATTTTGCTGGCTTCCAGCTGGCTTTCAAGGTAGTCTATTCTTGTAGGGAAGTTATTTTCCCTCCACTGTTTATTCATACTTGCAATGTACTATAAAAGCATTATGGTAGCTACTGCAACTGAATTATTGCCATTTAACATATGAGTGTTGGAAATATATCCCTAAACTAGCAGTCAGAGTGACAGATGAATGGTGTTTCTCCTAATCCTATGGGAACAAAAGTGAAACAGAGCATTCACAGCGTGATGCTCTATGCATTCCTTTGTGTCAGTCCAGATTTCTGATGGCAAGACTTTTTCTTCCTGGGGGAGGTATTGGAGCTATAAAATAAACGATAAAAAAATGGGTCTTTACAGTATTACTGGGAATTCAGCTTTGCAATTATGTTAACCGAAGTTTTAAAGCAGCTACACTTGTGATTTTAGCGACCTGAAATGCAGAATCTGATAATGGTTCTAACAGAAAAAAAATAGGAGAACTAGAGTTACAATTCACAAAATAACAGCCAAACCTGCAATTGGTTTAATTATGGACAGGAAGTCAAGAGGTTCAGAGGAGCAACATAAGGACACTCAAAATTGTATCTCTATCCGAACTGCAAATAAGGAAAAGTTCAAAGATTTTAAATGAACATGTTCCTTCTTCCCACACCCATTCAGCCATATCCCAGAGGAATATAACTCTCCTCTCTAAATGATTTTTCAGAGACAGAGGAAAGCCACATTGCAATCCACTTGCAAGGTTTTGTTTATTGTGGATTCTGTTACACAGCAGGTAAAGGAAGGGAATTCCCGACCACCATCAGCTCTGGCTATTCCACAGCCCAACCTGTACAGAGGAAGAAGAATGTGGGTACATTGCCATTCATGTAGCTCAAGAGACTGTCACCCATTATAAAGACAATTTCTATGATCCATCTCTCCTTCATGTGCACAGTTCAATTACAGCTATGACTGAGAATTGTTTATTCCATCTAGAACTGTTCCTAACTCGGACGAGTGTTTCACTAGTGCTTTACTGCTACCTCAGGAGGGCAAAACAGTAACTGTTATGGGGTGAGACAGAGGTGCTATTCCAGTTTTTATTTTGTTTTGATTTTGCCAATACACTCGGTTGGTTTGCCACCATTTAATAATATTATTTTTATGTTAAGTAATCTAATTTTAATGTATTGATAAAATAATCACGTGTTATAACAAGTAACATGAATTTTGTTCTTAAATTCTGTCCTGTATTTTACAAGTAGTCCATGTTCCTTTGCACATTGTTGGTATTACTGTTTCAGAGATAGTCCCTTTGCTTCAATTTAAAATCACAGGATACACCAGTAAGTGCTATATACAATCCTAGAAGAGTGCCCTTTCTTACTAATCTGACAGCATTGGTGGGTGTGTTTTAGTCAAAGAAGTATAGAATTGTTTGTTCTCCTTTAGTAATGTTTTCAGCAAAGCTTTGCCTACTCCTCCATGGTACAAATATGGAATAGACCTCACAGCACTGCAAGCAATCACATGAAGGCTTAGCTCTAATTTTATGAAATGTTTTAAAAGAAATTAGCATAAACAATATTTGCATTTTGTATCATAACTGAAACCATACTGCTAAACAATCATATCCTGTTTAGCCCATAATGACATCAGAAATACATGTTTATCATCTGCTCTGGACAACTTAGCATGATTTTGGCCAAAGGCAAAGTGGAACTGAAATAATTTACAGTTGTCCAAACCAAGATAACCACACATTTCTGAGGTAATTGGTACCTAAAAGGAACACTGCCTTTAGATTGCAGTTCATGATTTAAGTACACTAATTCCTCAAAGAACACTGTTAAAGTGTCCACTGGACTTCCTTCAAAACTTAGCATGGATTAAACAATCTACTGCACAAAGCAAATGGGATTCAGGAGATTAGCCCATCCACTAACAACTCTTCCTTTAGGAATGGATCACATTTCCTACTATCTTTAATTCCTTTCCACCCACCTCAAAGTAACAACAAAATCCCAAATGAAACAAAGCCAAAAATACATTAAACATTTTGAGTAGCATGTTTCAAACAGTCTTTCATGTTTTGTCATTAGTTTTAGAGACTAATAAGAAAGAAAATACATAGTACTGTCTTCATAAATCTATTATAAAATAAGACTTTGATTTTTCTTTTGTTTTTTTCTTCTTTTTTTTAACACGGAAACATCGACACTTCACAATATGTAATAAAGTCAAGCAATAGTGAGAAGAATTACTTTTTATATATATATGTGTGTGTATATATATATATACACACACACTACAGTTAATGAATTACAGTCTAGTGATAACAAACAAAACATGTAGTCAGATGAAAGACAAATATCTAATTACAGACACACATTCCTTGACAGACAAACATAGAATCAGATTTGCCCTTGCCTAGAACAAGGAACTTCATACTTTTATCAAACTGTGTAGTTTTTTAGACCAGAAAACTATTATACCAGAATGATAGAAGAGAATCTAAAGCCAAGCACATAACCCATTCATTCAGAAGAATGCTGCCTACCTTTTGCCTTTATGTAAAACATAACATTTTGCTTAAATAAATAAGTAAGAAATTAAAGAAAAGAAACCATCGGTTTCCAGAACACAAACAGTGGTTGGGAACAACTGTTTGATGACACTAATTCTCAGCTGGGGGAAAATGGGACTCATTCCTTGCCAAATTTTTATAGAGAAGGGGTTCTTCACTAGGTTTTGATTTCTTCCCATCAGAGGGGAGAAAGAAGAGGAAACAAGATTGGGAATGTCGAAGTTCTGAAAAGAGGCCCCATTAAGAAGAAAAAATGTAGAATTACAACTTGAACAGGATAAGAACTTCATTATTTTCTAGAATTTTCCATGAAATCCTGAAAGAGAAATGAGGCCCTAGTAGTCAAAATTAAACACATAAATACTCCCAAACACATGAGCCACCTCAGCACAGAGAAGAAAATCAACCAATGCACCCACTGAAAGGGTATTAAAGGAACTCTACAAATAATGAATTTCCAACAGTCATGTATTCTATATTGCTGCCTAAAAATGGATGGAAATTGGCTTAAATGTTAATCTGGAACTGTGAGTGTGCTCCCAGCACAGTTTTGCCCTTGACATCTAGTTGCCCACAGAAGACACAAGGAGGAATTGAGTAATTAAACATGAACTGGGGTGATGGACAAAACTATCAAAAAGACAGGGTAGTCTTGTCCATTTACAGAAAATTTAGCCAAAACCACAGACTTTCGTGCTACCACAGCTATGCTGCTTCTTGATTCCACTGAGCTTTATGAGAGTGGCGTGGGGCTGCATTCTGTAATGTAGACAAAACTTTTCATAACTACATAGATCAGAAAATGGGACTTGAAAGAAGGTCAGAGAGTAGAGCTTATACTGAAGCATGTTTGCACAGAATATTTTAGTTTCAGCTGTGTTATATGAAAAGAGTCCTCAGATGCTATTGAAGAATTTTCTAATGAGAGGAATAATGCAAAAGAAAAAAATGACTGTGAAAAATGTGTGTGAAATGCTTATAAACAGAATCTGCTTTCTACAGAAAGGAAATACAAGTACATGGTAGACATAAAGATCCATAACTACCCTTTTGTAATCTTCCTTCTCAGCATGTGTGCTTAGATATCAGGAAACATTAGAAGGAATAGGAAAAATATGGAAATAGGATTCCTTTAGACCATCTGGGTAAAAGGAAAAAAACATGTACCAATGATTTAATATGCAGTGTGAAAAAAGCATCAGACCAGCATGATGTATGAAATATTTCACAGTTTTCTCTGCTGGAGAAGAGTACCAGTGAAAGAAAAGAATTACCTCCATTCGCTCTTGCTTGACATCATCAATCTCATCATCTTCAAAAATGGCTAAGAGCTCTCCAGTCTGGTCAATGGAGTTGAGAAAGTCTTGAGCAAGCTTCTGCCTTTTGTTGGTGTTATTACTGTTGAATTTGTCTTCACGAAGACAAGAAAAGAATAACAAACTTATTTGGCTTCTCCAAACATCAACTGATGTTTTAGAATCAGCACAATGCAAAAAAGGGCCTGTTCTTACTGTCCCCTCAAACGAGCTGTGCTACCTGACCAAGGTCACTACTCTGCAGTGATGGTAAAAAATTACCTTTAGTGTTTTCTGCTATAACCTAGCTTTTTCATGATCTAGAGAAACTTACTGCTCCTATATCATTACTTCTCACCAAAGAATGCACAGTGGATACAGATATAAAAGAAACTACCTCTCTTTGGTGGCACAAAAGAACCTCACTCATAGAGCAGAATATATGGAGGAAATGCTCTTCCCTCAACACATGCAGATCATCCTCATTACCTACAGCTTAAAGCAAACCCTAACACACACTAGGATGCAGTTCCAAAGGTGATGGACCCCTGCTCTGCAGTAAAACCTGGAGAACCCTGGCAGGGTGATCTCTGTGATCTCTGTTCTAAACAGAAGAGCAGCTACAACAGCTACAACAGTTAAATTCACAAAACAAAATTAATGGCTTCAATTACCAAAGCCCCACAGAAAATGCAACTTTAATTTCAGGATGAACTGTGTTTAGGAAGCATTTCATGAGCATCTAAACAATTTAGGAAAATTGTTTATTCATTTTAAGTAGTACCACAAGCTTAAGTATTAAAACCCAAAGCTGTCAGGTAAGAAGTGATACTGCCACGTTACTTGCACGAAATGATACCTTTTCATGTGTGGTGAAAATAAAATGCCACAGGCAAATTAAATCTCAAATGAGTTGATAAAAATTTATCCACAGTTTGATTAAGTCAAA
Source organism: Corapipo altera (assembly GCF_003945725.1). Taxonomy (NCBI): domain Eukaryota; kingdom Metazoa; phylum Chordata; class Aves; order Passeriformes; family Pipridae; genus Corapipo; species Corapipo altera. Next base: position 1,784,526 of record NW_020884953.1, read on the forward strand.
GCAAGAAGTACAATGTTTACCTAACATCAGTGCGGATGCTCAGAGGAACCAAATACAAGGAATTCATTGTAAGGGAAAAAATAACAAAAGGCTCTGAGAAAGGAAATAAGTTAAATACAAAAAGTTGTGTATGGACATTGTTAGATGTTGTAACAGTATGGAAAGGTTTAGATTTGCTATGATAAGTTTTAACTTGACTTTTTATAAAGGAAATGTTAAATCTAATGTCAATATAAATCAACAAAACCTTATACCAGCAAATTATATGGCATAAATTAATATATTTTTAATTCAAAGACCTTTTCCTTTAAATGCATTGGTTATAAAATCAGTGACTTGCTCATGCAATGGGGAAACAGAAGTGTTTCCCATTCTTTAAGTTACAGATTCAAAGTATAAAATGTTAAACCACAGCAAAAAAAAAAGACCCAGGTCATATATTACTATTCAATGACTTCAGATTATGGGATGTTTTTTTAAATATGCCAAAACCTTTTGACAATAATTCAACAAATGTTCATTCAATTGCAGGTGGTAGATGCCGACTTTAGAAGTATTTCAAATGCAAAAGTAGAGATTTTCAAACAAATTCCTCTAAAGACACTAGTTGTGTGTCTCTAACTATTAAGCAAGTTAGCAATACTTTGCATTGAGCTGTTCAGCACATTTATAAAACATCAAGCCTGTCCCAAATTAAGTAATTTCTTTTTTCTACCTTCGAGGAGGTCATCTTCTTCTATTCCTTTGACAATTTTAGATTTGTAGTCTCGAAAAAACATGTATTTAAGTAGCCTTCTAAGCTTCTTCTGAGAGAAAAAATAAATTTACATTAATTAGTGTAATATATTTTTTATTTAAACTAACTGTAACGTGAAATACATTACACAGTAAATATAATTGTTAAAATGTTCATAATTTTTGATTCTGCAGAAAATCCATACATAGAAAGTACCTCAAGGTAAATAGCAATTAAACATTAAATATTGTTTATTTGAACTCCTTGGTATTTTACTGTGAGAGAGAAATAGGTTTGACTTTCAGAAAGGAGAAATTCAGCGATAAGGCTTCTTCAGGGCACTCCAAAATCTTTACTCAAGTTTGGAAATTCAAACTTAGAAATGTATATTTCCATGAACTCTGACATCCATATTAACTGCTCTTTTCAGTACAGCCTTATGGTTCATATCAGATACAGAAACTGCAATTGGTTTTCACGTGTTAGTCGTTTTTAGTTTTGAAATCATTTTGGTCATCAGGTTTCAACTATCAAATGAGGAAAGAAAAACAAAGAGGAGAGAAAAGGGTGAGGGAAAGTGAGGAACTAAGGAAAAAAAGGAGATATAGGAAGAATAAATAATGTAGATAAAAATAGCTGACAATAATGTTCTAAGAATTTTGAAATTTGAGGAAAGAAAACTGTTTTTTTTAATTGACCTGTTACTATTCAGAGAAAGCAAGACCATCCCTAAATTTGGAGATTTTAGAGGGATATAGTACAGAAAAAAATATTATTAAAGAAAGATAATTTACAGTCTAAATGACAAAACTCTAATGGTCACACTGTCAAATGTCACATCTACACCCTGCATATCCAAGGGGAAATTAGAATTATTGATTTTTAATAAAAGGAATATAAAGGATCAGGATCAATATTTTTACCTAATTAAGAAATTGTTTTGAGCTCTAAGGTGCACTACCCACCCTAGAGCTTTGTGAAAAAAAATCTATTGATAATTGAAGTTACAGGAAAAGACAAGACTTAATTAAAATATTATAGAATGACTGCACTGTGCACAATAAAATTCAACTCCAGAGCAGCTATATTTTTAAATAAAGCTATCCATGCTGATGGACTCCTTTTCCACAGGTTAAGCAAAAATGTGAAAACAAAATAAGCAGCTGATTATGTAAATAAAAACTTCTGTCTTGTTACTGTACCTTATCTTTGCGCATTAAGAACAGAAGATCTTCAGCAGAGATGACTCGAGCTCCTCTCATCTGAGAAACTTCAGCTGCTTGCTGCAACTAAAATAAATGAATAAATTAGGATAACTTTTTCAGTGTTCAAAACTTTATTCACTGGGGTTCGTTTTAAATAAATTCAGATAATATTTTGCGCGGTCCTGAATAGCAAAATACAGTCTGTGCACTAACACACAAGCTGGGACTCTCAAAGGTGTCACTCACTCGGTTCTTGTTCGCCAAGAAGTGAAAAACAATTTCATGAAAAGCCTGAAAGACTTTTGACAAATCTCAAGCAAAAGCTTTTTTGTTTATATTTAAAATGATTGCTTTTAAAAAGCACTGCAGCCCTTTTTTTTTTTTCTTTCCTTAGCGCAGAAAATGAACATATAATTCTCTCAGGCAATGTAAAAATGCCAAATTCTTGCCATAGCACTTTATCTGCAACTGTGGAAGGGTGGCTGATCCCTCTCCCAATTTTTTAGAATAACAAATATTAATTTTAAACAGCTTACCTAAGTATTTTTTGAAAGAAATTCTACCCTTACTTCACTTAGCATTAGTACAAACCAGACTCACATGAAGAACTTTTTTAGGCGTGCTCTTATTTCATCCGGGAGAAAGAAAATGAATTGATAGGAAAAAACAACTCTATTAATGATGGAATTAAAAAACCTTATTGAGTAGACCAGGTCCTTCAGCTGTGAAAGTGATAACGATGGGATTGAGCAAGGAATGCCATGAAAATTGGTAAGAGGTGGCCAAAGGAGTGGGAAGCAATGGACTGTCCTCAACTCCATTGCCTCTTAAGGCCCTAAACACTTCAAATTGTGCTGGAAAGAGCAAAAATCTCTTTCTAAGGGACTAATTCCATCAGCCTTCAGTAGGCACAGGAAATCAGGCTGTTTTGTACACCAGTGGATCATATCAAAACTAGCACAGGGCCAGAAACCTTGCAGCCTTGGTTGGAAATTTGTACAATGATATTTATCAAACTGCTGAGCTGAGGAGGTTCAACCCAAATGCACAAAAGAAGTTAATGGGATTTGCTCCCATTCCAAAAATGATCATGGAACTATACAATGGTTTGAGTTGGAAGGAGTCTTTAAAGTTCCTCTAGTTCAACTCCCCCTGTAATGAGCAGGGAAACCTTCAACTAGATCAGCCCTGTCCAGTCTCAACCTTGAATGTTTCCAGGTATGGGGCATCCACCACCTCTCTGGACAACCTGTTTAAGTGTAAATCGTGATGCTGTAGATATGGTGGGATGGAAAGGATGCTTCCCAGCAAGGAATATATTTTATCCTCAAAATTAAAAAACATTGTCCAAAAAGCAAGATTTAATCATAGGGTTTTTTTCCTTTCATCCTTGTTTACTCTGTAATGCAAAACTGATCATAAGCACAGTACAAAAGTTATCAAAAGGAGAGACACCTTTAAAAATTCATGATATTAAAATTCATACGCACCTGCAACATGATCAATAAACAGCAATTTAATTTATGTTCAAATATCTGTATATTATTCCTTAGAAATGCATTAATGCACCTGAAAATAATTTAAAGAAATCCTATCCTTCGTGCTCACACTAGCAATGGTTTCACTCAGTATCACTGGCTGAATAAGTATATTATTAATCTGGGCTCCCATGCTGCTATGACTTGAAATAGGCCTATTCAGAAGCTAAAAAGATCAACAAAAACAGTAGCTGTTTCTAATATCCAAAGAAGAAGGGGTGGGGGGGGGAAAGATTTTCATTTTGGCAAGTGTTCAGTGGGCAAAAGATTCAGTCCATAAATCATAATACTGGACTGCATTAATTTTTTTCCACACTAATCACACGCACACAAAACGTTAACTGTATCTCATACTCACAACACAAAACACACTGCATGAAGAGGTTCAGAGCTTCCCCTTGAAACTCCCTCTTGGCCCTTGCAGTCACCAAGACCAGAGAGATTTCAGGAATTCAGGAGTCACAGTAATACAATCTTACTTGAAAAATGTAAGAATGTGAAAAACGATAGTTCTATTTTTTTGGCATAAGCAAAACTGTTTCTTATTCTGATTAGTTTGAGGGCATGCAAGCTACTTATATTTCTAACATAAAATACAAAGAGCTGGATAAAAAAAAAAAATTACCAAGTACGAGCCAATATTCCTCTCTGGTGTAAATCTATTGCAGTTAATGGATTTATGCCAGGGCTGACTTTGGCCCCACTGAGCTTAAAAGTGTTAGAAAACCTGACCTTAGCATGGTGATAACACAACACAGCTTTTCCAAATATCACATGAAACAATGGCAGAAATATCGGATGTGAAAGTTTACTCTAGTTCCCTAAAATGTACAGGACCACAATGATGATCTCTTGGTCCCTTCCAACCCAAACCATTCTGTGACTCTCTAAGGTGTTAAATTTCTTACCATAAAATTCAGATATGTTAATTTTTGTAGCTGAAATACATTATTTTTCCAAATGATAAACACGTGACAATGACATTTATAGCAGAGATTGTGTGTGAGCTGCTCACAGGAGCCTCATGATGAAGGAAGGGAGAGTAAGGAGCAGAGGCCAAATTCACGTCCCATTTGCATCTAAGTAAATCCTGAATAACGCTGTTTACTTTAATGGAGTTATTCTGGGATAAACAAAGATCAAAATCTGGAATAATATTCTCAGTTTCTACTAAAACAATGAAAACTTTGTTCTCGTATTGCCCCAAATTTTGCATCTATTTTATTTTAAGGAATGGACACACAGCATTTAATTTCTTTGGCTTAAAGAAAGTAAAATATGAAAATAATTACTTCCTGTACAGTTATAAAATATGGATTATTTATCCAAACAGACCATAATGAGTACACATATTTACCTGGGAAACCAGGATATGCTCAGGTAAATATGTATCCAAGAAATTAAATAAAAATTACGTCCCACGCAGCCGAGGTTGGGGGGAAGATGTATTTATAGTTTAACACACATATAATTGACTCACTCAAACCACAACATGAGTGCTTTGCTATAATTAGCATTATAACAAACTGTCTTATTTGACTGTCCCAGAGTTGCCATTAATATGCAATAAGCCCTGATTCCTGAATTTCCGGAGTGGAAGGCCTCCTTGAGTCATTACCGCATTCCGGGATGAAGGGGGATTTCAGGAAGCCGTACCAAAGGAACGATCCATCCCGGAGCACCCAGGCATTTGTCATTCCAGAAAAGCTGCTCTCAGCTCTGTAGCCCTGAAGTCAGGAGGTGTCTCACCCTTCGCTGCAGTCTCTGTGAGCAGCACTGCCCGTGACTCCAGAAGAGGGGTGGGATATAAATGCTGCAATAACTTTTCCCAGATGAGGTTGCTATATGGCAACGGGGGAGACATGGCAAGAATTTCCCATCATGTGCCTTCTCCAAGCCTAAGGGATACTCAGTGCCAGTCACAGAATCCGGGGTAGCAGCAGTTCCAACATACTCACTTATCTTCCCCTAATTTTTTTAATTTTTAAACTATTAAGCCCACATTACAAAATATTTTGTTTGGGATGATATTGAAGAACAGCAAACAATCCAAATTACTCAGCTTTTTAAAGAAAAAAAGGCTAAATTTCTTAGCACCAGCAAACAATATTTGAGACCTCAGAGTATGAATATATGTTTTATTACAGCCGAATTATGAACCTCTAAAAGTGAAGTTTAAATAACGGAAGTGTTGAAATGATTTTAACTATAGGAGCGCAAATAGCTCTGTTAATAATTAGGAGTTTATGAAAAATAAGTGTATTTTACAATTTTTCACATTACAAAGAAAGTAGTATATACAGTAACTATATTTTAAAGTCTAAGAAGAAATGGCTGGGGAATAATATTTTAAAATGTAATCATGGGTTTAATGACTTTATGAAGTTAACTTTCTTGGCAGGATGAACTGAAGTATGTTAACAGTCACCTTACGGCTATTTTCTTTTTGCAACTTCTGCAAATTATAGATTTGTTGAAAGGAGTATTCATTCTCCTGTGACAGAAGCACAGTTACTTCAATGGGACTGTCTGCTGCTTTTTTTTTCCATAATTATTTTTTCTTCCACTACCTCCAAAGTCAACAATCACCGATACTTCTTCTACAAAACTGTCTTGATGGACAAACAGACAAAAAGTTGGAAAACAAACATACTGTGTTGTGACATAATCCTTCCAGTTAAACTGCAGGACAGAGTTGGAGTGGTAATGTTTGCATGCCTTGGAACTGCTGGGAGCCAAGAATAATGTTGCAGGAGCTATGATTTTGTTTTCATTATACAAGAAAATTAGATCATAGTTCACCTGGGTGAATTTTTTTTCTGAGGCAGGAAGGCTGTTTTGTTATTAAATATGCATTAAAATGTCCTATTTTTTCATCTTTTCCAGATAACTATGCTACTATATAATTACCAGAGAATATTCTGAATTTGGATATAGTCCTGTAAATACATTCCAAACAGAGCATCCTGATACTTTTTCATAGGCAACTAAATAAAAGAAGTAAATACAGGTTTACATTTCAATCTTTCAATGTAATATCTCATATGCTATTAATGCTAACACCTGAGCTTCTCATTCTAAGACACACACAGAGGAAAAACACAGAATTTGTTTCCATAAGTCAGCACAGGGATGTGCTTTATGCAATTAGCACATCTTGGGGAGGTAATTACATTAAGGAGCCTATCAGAGTACTCTAATAGGTAATGATTTAGGATCACTGCACAAGGGTTAAAGAGCATGACTGAACCATCACAAGCTGCCTAAACCAGAAAATGTCCATCTGCACATGAAAAGACAATTAATTTTCTTCTTACTAGGTATCTGGTTTCAAATCTAAGTATTTTTTACTGAAGAACATTTAATGTCACACCAGATGATTATGTGTGACCTCAAGAAGATGAAGCTCTATGTCCCATTTTAAGGCTTTAGAGAATCATGGAATCATTTATGTTGGACAGCACCTTTAAGATCATAAAGTCCAACCATTAATTCAGCACTGCCACATCCACCACTAAACCATGTCCCCAGGTGCCACATCCACAGGTCTTTTAAATCTCTCCAGGGATGGTGATTCTACCACTTCTCTGGGCAGCCTGTTCCAATGCCTGACAACCCTTTCTGTGAAGAAAAATGTCCTAATACCCAATCTAACCCTACCCTGGAGAAACTGAAGGCTATTATTTCTTGTCTTATTGCTTGTTACTTGGGAGAAGAGACCAACGCCCACATGGCTACAACCTCCTTTCAGGTAGTTAAGGAGAGTGATAAGAGCTCTTATCTTATGCTTGACATACAGTGGATTTCAGTCCATACAGATCACGAGAATAGGAAAACACAAGTTCATACCCCTGTGTCTCCTGCATTTACTGAGAACTCGTTTTCAAGGACACAATTGGATATATTTGTCCCTTCATAAAAACCTTACTCCTGAGTCCCTGCAGCACAACCAACTGCTTCTCCTCTCCTTCTGGCAGGTGGCAACAGCTTTTGATTTCCACATTTCAGGCAGCCCAGAGAGAGAGGTCTGGATACAGAGAGTCTACAGCCAGTTCCTAGAAGCTGGAGAAGAATTACCACAAAAGCTCCTCTGGCAATTAGCAGGTTACACAAGGACTCCTTCCCACCGAAGGCATAAAGAACATGTCTATAGGTCCAATACTCAACGGTTTTAACATCAGAGGTGACAAGCAGTTGATATAAAGTTAATGTCAGAATGTTCCAGCCCTTTCCTCAGCTGCCTTCAGACTGAAATTCTGTGAGAGTCAGTCCTACGAACTCCAGTCAACAGCCCTACACCCCAACCTGCACATTTTTAACTGTACCACCACTATCCAAGAGCCCTACAGATCAATATGATGAAGAGAAGATATTGTCTTACTATTCACATCTCTTTAAATTGAACATTTAATATAATTGTTATGTTTTTAGCAACACATTCAGTACTATCAGAGTAAAAAAATGCAACAACAGAAGGTACACGCTCCTAGGGAGTGAAAACAGTAAAAGCACAACACCCCCTGCTTGCTTGAGCTGATATACTTCACATTACAAACAAGATCTTTCTAAAAATACAAAAGATACAGAAAAAAAATCAGGAAAATGTACAGAGCCTTTAGAAAACTACAGAGTCAGTCTGTGTAATGGAATAGGTCAATAGGAAAATACACTATGTTCCCAAGCTCTGTTACTTAGAGTGAAAATTTGCATGTATTGAAACAGAACGATTCTTTTAAAATTATATTAAATATATTACTAAGTAAAATAAATTTCCAAGCAAATAATGAAATTAATATTGCTATTTTGCAAGAGATGAGTTTATATCAGTCTTTTTTAAAAAAAAAAATCTCTTCTTTATAAATAATCTAAGCTCAGCTTGTTAAATTAGGGCTTGTTTTTCCATCTTCTGTCACACAGGGAAAAGACTTTAATGCACTCATGAACAATAACTACATTTCAACTTAAGCTTCAGGCATGACTTTTTCCTATTTTTCCTTCTTTCAATTTGAATTCCAAAATCAACATTTTATAACTGTAATTCTTCTACTCTCCAGGAAACAAAAGAAACCCTATTGCACACCTGACATTTATGGCAGGCAATACTGACCAAACGAAGTGAAATTATACCAACAGCATTAAAACCATAAAGTCTCCGGGTACAGAAAATATTCAGACTCACTAAACTCAGTTTTCATGTGGTCAAGTTATTCAGGGGCTACACAGGCATTAATTCAAGACTTGGTGTGTCACTGGGGATGGCCACTGCTGATGCTCTCTCCCACTGCTGGTAATAACAGTAGGTAAGAAAACAAACTTGGAAACTGCTGTTCCAGCTCTTATAATAATAAAGGGATAAAAAGGGATAAAAGGGATAAAAAATAAGCTTGAAAAATATCATCCAAGTGGAAAGGATGGAGGTAGTGTTCTCTAGAATGAGCACGAGACTGTGAAAAAAGCTTTGTGAAGTGTGAACTCTGTAGTTATGAAAGAAACTGAAAAATTCTCATGGCCAAAAGAACTCCAACCTCTGCAAACAGATCTCTCTAAGGAAAAGGAGTGTAGGTGTCCTCTGTTGTTGACTGTCCACGTTCTAGGATTGCCAGGATATTCTGGATGCTGAGGTAAATGATTCCACCCCACTGTAAATCACTGCAGCAAATTTCCCTGTATCTAAACTAAATAACTACTGATGTTTTTCAGGAAATTATAGAATTGTTTGGGTTGGAAGGGACCTTTAAAGGTCATCTAGTCCAAACTATAATAAAACCAACTACTCAAACTTTCCCAATGAGCGGTTCCATTTTCACAGTAGTATCATTACAGTTATTCCAAGTTGCGAATCTCAAATATAACCATTACTTCCACTTAAGTTACATCTTTTAATGCCTTTATGGCACTAAAAGTTACCGTGAAAAAACAAGAATGTGCAATCTTTTCATAAAAAAATGCGTTCACCTTTCCTTTAGTAAAACAAACAAAAAAAAGCAATTCGAATTTATGCTTTTTAAGAACTGAAAATAATATTATTTTGGAATATTTAGTCTATTAACTCAGATTCATTTCCTATCCATCAATTAGTTCTATTTCTTCTCTTTCTCTAGTATTACTATGGCATGCAAACCACCAGAGGTTTACGTTATACTCCAGCTTCCTGTCTTTCGGTTTCAAGTCCCAGAAGAAAGCACCACTCAGGATTATTCCACAGTTTCCAAAGCTGCAAGGAGGAAAAAACCTGCTCTCTGTTGATTGAGACACCATCTAATATAAACAGGCTCCTTTCTCCCATTGCTGTAGAGAGCAACATTTGTATAAATCATGTATCCTTACATTGCTCACAAAGGAAAATAATCACTGTTTTATATTAGCTTCACCAGAACATTAAATAAATACTTTTCCTTTCCATATGACAGCAAATTGGAATCAGGCATCACTGCTGGACACAGAGAATGAGACATATTTACCTCCTCCAAGCACAGAGATAAAGTGCTTTTAGAGGAAGCCTCAGGGTAGTGAAAGAAGTGCACAGCAAGTATTGCTATGAAGAGCAGGCAACCACCAGTGCACTGAGTACGGAGAACCTGGAAAGGCTGGAGAGATGGGCAGAGAATTGTCTGAAGTTCAACAAAGGCAAATGCAGGGTCCTGCACCTGGGGAGGAACAACCCCAGGTACCAGTACAGGCTGGGAGTGACTGCTGGAGGGTAGCTCCCTGGAGAAGGACCTGGGGGTCCTGGTGGACAACAAGCTGTCCATGAGCCAGCAGTGTGACCTGTGGCCATGGCAAATGGATGCAATAGTGAGAGCATTGTCAGCAGGTCAGGGAGGCGATCCTGCCCTTCTGCTCAGCCCTGGTGAGGCACATCTGGAGTGTTGTGTCCAGCTCTGGGCTCCTCAGGACAAGAGAAATATAGAGCTCCTGGAGCAGGTCCAGTGGAGGGTGACAAAGATGATGAAGGGACTGGAGCATCTCTCTTAGGAGGAAAGGCTGAGGGGGCTGGAGCTGGTCAGCCTCAAGAAGAGAGACTGAGAGGGGACCTCATCCACGTCTGTCAGGGTCTGTAGGGAGGGGGCAGAGGATGGACCAGGCTCTGCTCAGGGATGTCTAGCAATGGGACAAGAGGAATGGGCAGAAAGTTTTGCCCAGGAAGTTCCACCTGAACATGAGGAAGAACTTTTCTACTGTGCAGTGACCGAGCACTGGTACAGATTGTCCAGAGAGGGTGTGGAGTGTCCCTCACTGGAGATATTCCAGAACCATCTGGACACAATCCTGTGCCAAGTGTGCTGGATGGCCCAGCTTAAGCATGGAGGTTGGACCAGATGACTCACTGTGGTCCCCTTCAACTTTACCTATTCTGTGTTTCTGTGATTCTGTGAAGACAGAACCCTGATCCTCTGGCTGAAGTGATCTCAAAGAAATAAAAAAATTTTTCTTCAAACACTTCAAATTGAAGGACAAAACTAAAATCTCAAAACATAAGTAAGACACTGCTTTTAAATTCGATGTCTTTTGAAAACTTAGATTAGGAGACAGAAGGAGAAAAAAAGGATTCAGGTTCAACCAAAGATACAAAATAGCAACATTTTCCATTAGAAGCCTATTCTAATGGCAATGGAAAGCCTTGGAGAGATACGCCATCATGTTCATACTTGAAAATAATGGTGGAAGACTTTGTAAGTTAAATGATTTTACCTGAAATGATTCACATTGCTCTTTCATCATAGCTTTTTATTCTCATCTGCTCAAGTGCAAATTCCAACCAAGTGAGAGCTTCTGGTGACTACAGGGAAATGCTACAGGATCTCTCAGATTAAACACATAGAAGATGTAAATGACTATGGGTTTAAAGGGTTTTGGATGCTAGAGAGGTCATACAGGCGTCTTGGCTTAAGGTTCATTATATTGCCTGCAGAATTTTGACAGTCAGGCAAGTGTCATCTTGCAAGATGTATCCAAATTATCAATAGGAAAAAAAAATCAAAATCATCTAGTTTATAATAATTTTTCAATCACAAGATATGCATGGAGTGTACATTATGACACAAGAAAAAATCTCATCCTGTTCTGTAATCTTTAATGATTATAAGGTATAATCAGAATGGGTCAAAACAACGACAGTTCTATGAATTTATTCTTTTATATCAAGAAATACCTCTCCAGGACATTACAAAATGGTTTGAAAATCCTAAATTTATGGCTTCTTTCTTCCAAGAATCTTCTACTGCAAGATAAAGAGAAAAACAGAGGGAAATTTATGAAAACAATAGTTCCAGTCCAAGGTAGACCCATCTGCATGTAAAACTGAAGAAAGGAAGTCCAAATTTTTGTATGTATGTGTTGGTTTGCTGTATTTTCTTATTTATATGAATTAAAGTTCTCAGAGCTTCAAAAACCACAAGGTAAATTGTGTGATGATAACAGGAACATGACTGATTTTGTCTTGGAAAGATGAAAGAAAGAAACAAGGAGGGAGCTCTCACTCAAGAGAGAGAAAAGAAAGCACCACAAAGGAACATAAATGTAAAATCTGAACAACAGATATTTGTGTCTGAAAAAAGGCCCTTATTTCCTAACTCCTATTTAATGTTCATTCTGTAATTAACATTCATTTCCCAAGGACATAAGTTTGAAAAGGCTGTTTCACATTACTTTAGCACGAAGAGAATCACTTTTAAGCCATGAAAAGGCTGAGGAAAAAAAATAAACATGCCTTCTGAACATAATTTCCTCTTTATTGCTACTGCAAAGTTATGAAATGAAATCTATTATTTAATTACATTGGATCAAGCAACAGGAAGGGAAGGGAGTGTTTGAGTCACAACATCCCTGTAAGGATAAATTACTACACTTCCTCTTGCTAAAAGACAATTTTAATGAAACTGTGGAAACGGTTAAAATCAAACTACTGGGAGGTAGGAATATCTTCTTGCTAACGAAAAAAAACCCAATAAATATACTCTCAAATTCTGAACAGAAGTATTGGTAACAATAGGAGGAAAAGCAGCAACATTTCTGCCAGAACATCAATAGTTTGAAAATTATTACATTGATTCAGATTCTTTACAGATTCTGAAGATAGTTTAAAAACCATACAATAGTTTCTGGGCCTGCTTTGTTTAATGCTTTGCATTGGAGATGTTTAGATAATCTATTATGAAAACTTAAATTTATCTCCTATTACTACCAAAACTTTATTAGCCATGTGGGATTTCCCATAGCTGTGTTTCATAATGTTTACTAGATCCTTCAAATTGAATGCAACTGTTGGAAAAAGTTAGAATATTTAATTTCTTAAGTATGTTCTTGACATAAAAAATTGGGAGGGCTTTAAATTCTAATCAACAGATAGACTGAATTCTAAAATGTTGGAATAGATAACCTGGCAACTGGTGAAGAGCCCACAACTGGGATATGAATGTGCAAATGCTGTGATCTTGTATATTGTTTAAATTCACTTTGACTGGGGTGGAGATGATCTGAAATTACCTTTCATGGAAATACTATCTTCTCTCAAAATTAAAATACATTAAAATATGAGGGAGTTTCACAAATAATTTGAAGAACAATGGAAAATATCTTTGAAGTTGTTCAACAAAGCTCCTCCTAAGCCTCAGGGTGGTATAGGAGACAACATTTCTTTGAAAAAGTACTCCTGGAGGCAGCAGAGACTGATTTCCTGGGCCCATCAGAGACTGGACTGACCACTCAACACCGCAGGATGGATGACATGGAAGGGGTGAGTACAAGGCATGGTGTTTTTTGGTGGAAGATGCAGAAAGGTTTTGAGAGGGACAGAGGAAACAAGACAGAAAAATCTGTCTGTAAAAATTTTTCAGATCAAAGAATTTTGGTGTCCTCCTAGCATTTGGTCCCTGGGCTACTTCCAAACTTCTAACAGTCTATGGAAATGGTCATAAAAAACCTCCTTTTAGTCATGTGGAGTCTCATAGAACCCTGTGATTCCTTTTTTTTTTAAAGTCTAATCTTCAAAGGAAAATTTAGGAGGTTACTTGTTCCTAATGGGTAGAAGTCACCATATTTAGAGAACCTGCTGAATGCAGGAAAACATGAAAATAGGGCAAGAACCTCACTGTACATTGTGTAGCTCTTATTCTTCTCTCAAAACTCAAGTTATTGGCCACTGTCAAGACTTGAACTGGCTATGGAGGCATTTGGTTGGATTCAGTGAATTTCTGAACCTACCAGTGACATTTAAACCAAAAACTGGCACATTCTCAAACTGGGTATGAACTGGAAAGGCTTTGGCAGACAGTCAGTCCAGTCAATACAAGCCACCCTCAGCTGACTGAGCAAGAAGTCTGATAAAACAGAGGAAACAAGAGACTGGTCTTTTGTAAAAATCTCTGGAAACTGGCAGCAGGTCCAAGCTGTGGACCTATATATATCCCTCAGGAGAAGACAAATAACTTCCCCTGCCCTGAGAAGATCTATGCTTTGGGAATCCAACTGTAAAATTTTATAATTAAATGCAGCTCCACTGAAACTGCTCACGTGTTAAGTCACTAAGGCTAAGCACAAATTCAGGATATCCATTACTGGTGCCAGGGGAGTCAGAAGATAATGTCAATGATGCCAGTGGGGAAGAGGAAAATTAGCCTTTCCAGCATTTATCTTGATCCTTTGGGAGCCACAAATAAAAATGTCAGCACTAGAGGTCTAAGTTCAAGAGACACAGAAATATCACAGAAGTCCTCAAGAAGAGAGGAGGGTCTCAGGGCAAAACAGCAAGGATGGAATGAAAAATCTTGATTCTGTGATTCTGACCACGGTAAAGGCTGAGCCCTAAAAAATCACCAGCATTCTGGTCGCTTAGCTCCTAAAATAATCATAGAACAGATTTCTACAAGAAGAGACCTTTATATTTCTACACAGGCACACAATCGAAACAGGGCTGAAAAAATTGACAATTTTCTCTGATTATTGGAGATATTCTCTACAGTGTTTATGAAAATAGGGGGTCGACTATAAGTAAAGTGCAATTGCTGAAGCGCAAATGATGAATTTCTAACAAACAAAAAAACTCCAACCAAAATACATGAAAACAACTGGAAAAGTACCGCCATTCCTGAAAAACAATGGAATACTTCCATTTCTCTCATGCATTTATAAGACAGTGAACTCCAATATCAGTCACAAACTGTTAACTGTGTTTACCAAAAGAGAGTGAAAAGGAGCGTGAGGAAAATCAATACAGATATCATAGAGACAGAAAGGAATCTCTGTTCTCACAATAACAGAGTAGATGATGCTTCTCTAAAGGCCATGAGTGAAATGTAGAGCGTAGATCAAGACGTAGCATAGAAAAGATCAAGGCTGAGTAAGATTTTAGAAGGAACATTGATTATTGAGGGGATTTAACAGGTCAGGAAAGAAGGGGATAAGACTTCTCACAATAATAAAGACAAAATTCTCCATTAATACAGTTGGTTCTCTTTTTCAGTTGCTTTCAAGAGTGATTTTGTTAATGTGGAAAAGCTACATTACCTACATGAATTTTACATGGTCATATGACAGGGATTTCTGTTTTGCATCCATTTTACAAATAGGCCAAAGGAGTCACAGGACAACACTCTACATATGGGCAAAGACATTTGTCTCTGTTTGCCTCCCTCCCAACCCAATTACCAGCATTCCTTCACTGCTAACAATTCTCCTCTAATGCAATAGGAAAAGCTGCAAAATAATGCAGAAATACATAAAAAATCCCAACCAAACTTCTGAGCTTCAACTGAAGAGTTTGTTGTATCTAAACTTGCACACACTCCTAGGCGAAAACTATAAATATTTCCCAGAGCCTAAAGCTGTGAAAAGCAGAGGTGATTTAGCAGACACACAAACCATAAAAACTGTGCCCGATACATTTCTCTTCTAATTTAGAGTAAGTGGGCCAGTCTTATATCATATAGAATCATAATTCTCAGTGACATTTAAACCAAAAACTAACTAAACATTTAAACTAAAAACCTGCAAACCTCCATAAAGCTTTTCAAATAGTATCAGTCATTTTAATATAAAGCTAAGAGACAGTAGTATAAACAATGTCAACACAGTCACTGGTTTGCAGTTTAGAACCCGGATCTTCTACTGTAAAAGTAAATTCTTACATTCACAAATTCTTATATTTCAGTCAGTGGCTTTTTGAGGAGGAATAGGATCAGCCAGACCATTAGAAGTCAAGAAGTATAGGAAAAAAGAACTGCCAAAAGTAAGGCTTAATTAGGTTTGCAAGTCAAATTAAGAAGCAAAGCAAAGGAGGCTTCAGATATAAAACACTAGGAAGAAAGATGTGCTGAATGAAATAGAGATGGAAAATTTAAACACAGCTCCAAAGGAGGAGAATAATTTTCACTGAACATTGAGAAGAACTGAGGTTTTGAGCAAGGGAGTAAAGGTAGGACAACTCATGGAAGGGATCTACTGAGAGAAATTATTTCTAATGAACTGAATTGAAGTAAATCTCAAAGATTTTAATGCACTCCAGTCATCAGCACTGGATATCTCAGATGTGAATGAACTGTAAACATAACAATGTCTGTTGGCATTAATATTCAAATATATCAGCTAAGCTTGGGGAAGCTAAGGGGATCAAACAATTATAGGCTGCTGCCTACAAATAATTGAAGAGCAATTAGAGAGATGACAGATCCAAACTCTTCTTGCTAGTGTCAGATGATATAATGAGGGATGACAGCCAGAAATTGCAACTTGGAAGGACTGAATAGAATGTTAGGAAAATCTTTCTCATGGGAGGACAGAGCAGCTCTGCAGCAGTTAACAGGAGAGGCTCTGAGAAATTTCCTCAGTGGAGCTTCCAAAGCCAGGGCTGGACAAAGTCATGGCTGAGCAGAGCAGATCTAGTACCGGTGACAGTCTTCCTCTGTGTGGGTTCAACTAGACTCTCCAGGGCTTTGACTGTTTCCTGTATTTTGTGCATTTTTACAGAGTTTTTGAGTAAAGGAAATTGCCTAGTTCTGTTTGTACAAGTTCCAGAACAACAGTCACCCTCCCTTCCATCTGGAAGAGGATCCTCTATCTACTGCTACACCGAAATTAAAATCATTACCAAAAACAGTGTGTCAAAAAAGTGGAAGTGCAGAAAGTCAGAGTCTGAGGGCTCTGCAAGAGACAGAGAAGACAGGTGGAGGTGAGAGAAAGCTCACTACATCTTTGAGCTGCTGCTACAACCATCAATATCCCCCATATCTATCATGAGAAAAGCCTGCAACAGCACTGTTAATATGGAGTAAAAGAAATAAGGTCTGCTCCTTCACACCAGTTGTTCCATTGTGCACTGAACAAGATGTAGGACAAGATCAAATTTAGTGACTCCTTCAGTAAGAACGAATAAATATATAAAATAACGGGCTCAGTCACAGCAAGTCATCAGGATGACGAATGGCAGTTGTGTGTAAAACGAGTTGAGCAAGGTTATTGGGGTTTCTTTTGATACAACTTGAATGAAAATCAGCTTCTATGATGGTGTAAGTATTCCCAGAGTAGATTCTTAATTATTTGCAGGCTTGGTTCATTCAGATAAATAGGCTGTGTTAATATGTGTTTGAGCTTCACTTCGGAAAAAAGGTTATTTGTTACAGATGTGAGTATCTCTGTGCTGTGTACTCAGCCACATGCTGCAACCAGTAATGAAACGCAGAGTGGTTGAGCTCATACCTCGCAGTTAACTTCATAATTTTATCTAGTTAAGACCTGCTTTCTTAAAAACCCATAAGCTAAATCCTGAAGACCTAACACAAGTTTTTACAGAATAGGTCCAGAATTGAGGCCTTTTTAATGGGTTCATGTAAACAGTGATTTAGAGTCGAGCTACTATTGTTAATAAACTTTAAGGCTGTTGGAGTTTTTAGATTCTCTTTAGATAAATTTCCCTTTATAACTTACAGTAATAAACTGTAATGTATCAGCTAATGAATGAAAGACAAGATTTATCTCATGAGATGGCAGCATTACAGGGAGTGTTTCTGCTTTCTAGAGATGCTTGCAGTGAAATTGGTGGTGAGGACAATGGAACTGAGGCAGAGGTCCCCATGCCAGGACAAATTTCAGGTTGTAAATAAACAGATAGCATCACAAAAAGTGTGTATTATAGTACTCTCTTCTAATTGTCTCCAAGCACTTTACAAGGAAACTCAGTAACATCATCCCCATTTTTCTAATTTAATACCTGAGGCACAGAAATAAAAATCAAACCATCCACGGTCACTTTACACTTTTACTGATTCTAGGTCATCACTTCACTACCTGACCCTGCCTTGAGCATGACCCAGTGGGGAATCCTTATAACTTTTATCCACAATTAGCCTTCAGAGTCTGTATTTTGGATGTTTCCCTCCAATCATCTGAAATCTAATCAGGAGGAAGGCAATCTGTGCAAATAATTCTTTAAAGCATTTGTTGCTGTCATGTCCACCGTTTTTTTGTCCTATGGTAAGTTCAGTGATAACCAATGTATAGCCATTTGATGAGTACTGAATGTTTTGCTAAATTTTTTTTAGTGCCAGAAACTAGATAAAAAAAGATAATTTGATACACTGATTCCCCAGAACCATCTCACAATGCACAGAAACATAGAACTGGGTGCTTTCCACGTCTTTAGCCTTCAGCCAGCTGTAGAAGTTCAGGCTTCCACTGTCAATATGAACAAAGAGGGACTCACAGAATCACAGAATATGCTGAGTTGGAAGGGAACCCACAAGGATCATCAAGAACTCACATGTCTTATGTCTCCAGGAAATGCATCATCCATCATGACACTGGTATAAGATGTACATCAGCTTGATTAATGAATCTGCATTTATTCTCTTGAACACTATATTAAACAAAATCAAAGCAAGGGTAAAGAATCTTTTGATGGATGACATTTGGCCAACAAAAAGTTGAGTCTTGTGGCAGTAATGGGAAATTCTTTTGAAATACATTATATCCAGATATAGGATGAAATAGTCCCTAGAAAAAAGAATTCCTTTTTTCTTTTCAAAAAATCTAGCTTAATTTCAGTGGATTTGTATCTATAAAAGATCAATGTACTTTTATTAATACCTTCTTATAATGAAAGGGGGTTTTAATTAAGCAGAAATAGTGTTGTATTTATCAGCTACATCCTGATTGTATTACTAATATTATCTTAGATGTAAAATGAAAAATTCCTCACCTAAATATTAATAAGCAGCTTCTATGATAATGTGTGTTAACCATTTAGCACATACAAGGGCATTTCTGGCTGCAGCACGATTACATGTACGTGAGTCCTAGAAATTAAATGTATTAATTCTCAAAATTTCCTTTTACTCCTACTTCCAGTCTGTGAATCTCAAGTACTAAAGTCAATCTAGAAATATTACTTTTGATTTCAGGCTTTATAGTTAGGTCAGAAAGAACTTCCTGCAAACCAGCAACACCGAGCAAGCAGGAAGTGAATCCCCCTGGTCTTGGCAGAGCTAAAGACTGAAATGATTTCTTGTCCTGCATTATTTTATGGAGGTGAAAGATCAGTGCAAGTTCACTTTTTGTTATAACGGTGTAGCCAGTGGTGTGTTGGAATAGCTATTTTATAATTATATGTCATAATTCAAGTGTGTCTCTCCACTCATCTAAACCAGAATAATAATGAGCCACAGTTTACCTCTCTGTCAAGAAAAATAATCTAAACTGTGTTCACCTCCATGGGGCAACAGGGAATCACAGAACTCCCCTTCCTATCTATTTTTATCTATCCTCTTTCCTGCCTGTTTTCCCACATCCCACATCAGTACCTGTTTCAATAATGAGCAAGATTCAGGGAAAACTGAGCATAGCACTTCCCCTTCACCAGAGGGACCACAATTCACAGCTGATCTAAGCACCAAATTAAATCAGCACCTGATCTGTAGCTGCCATCCACTTCACAAAATACCGTCCACAACTTGTGGACACCAGTGGCAGTCTGGGCTCAGGAGTAGACGAGCACAGTACGAATTCTCACAAGCCAGGGTTGAGGTCACTGGGAAGGACATGTGGGCAGTGGGATGCATTTGCATCTCATCTCTTCATCTACAAATTTCTAGCAAAATTTCCTTATAACACAGATATTCATTTTCAAAATGTCATCTGTGTTTCACGATATTCTTGAAATTTTCTACAATTTCCTCCACACATCTCTTCCAGATTGCTGCCCAATAAAACACAATCTCTACTCAAAATCATTTCATACTCCTGATTTTAGGAGAAAAAACACAGTGAAGTGTGACTGAATGTGTGACAGCTGAATTTGTATGCCCTTTCAGGTTTGGGGTTTTTTTAACATTCTAAAACTCTTTACCTTTCGAAATGTACCGCTAAGTTTTTAAAAGCAAATTTTGCTGTAAATCCCTTTTTCACTCTTTTTTTTCTGTAATTAGCTTTTACTTTGCCATGTTCTATGCCCTATTTCAGTTAAGAAAAACGTTCTGGTTTCAGTATGTGAGAAAAATGTACTTGGTCATGTTCAAGTTAGCCAAGACAAAAAATAAATTTCTTACTTCAAAAAGAATAAGCCTGAGGTATTTAGTATTTAAATAATATGACCTTGGAAAAAAGTAAATCTCCAGTGAAGAATTATCACAAATATCTACTAAATGTTCAATGAAGTTAGAAATAAGCAAGATAAGTAATTATTCCAATTTAAAAAGGGTTGTTCAACCACTTCAATTTTTCCTGTTTTCCTATTTTTGTTAAAAGGTTAGAAAATAGAAGCAGAGTAAATGTTAAGTATCGTTGAGCTGAAAGCAGCACGTTTGATTTTGTTCACAGCACTAATATTCTCCTTGAATTACAAAATAGTCAAATCCTACTCTAAAAATATAAAGAGGAATGACTCCTATCATAATGAACATGGAAGCAGTTCTGGCAATATGGATATGAAGATTAACTATGTAAAATATTATGCTGAATAACCTAAAATTGATATTATTTTGATAACACACTATGCTTATCAACATAAAATATGATGTTGAAAAACAGGCTGCCCAGGGAAGTGGTGGAATCATCATCTCTGGAAGTGTTTAAAATACTTGTGGCACTTAGGGACTGGTTTAGTGCCGGACTTGGCAGTACTGGGTTAGCAGTTGGACTTGATCTTAGAGGCCTTAATGAGTCTGTGACCCTATAAAGCAGCAAGATTTAGGTATGGTCCATAAGGAAGACACAGGGGAAAAAACAGGCAGAAGGTCCTGGAGAACATTACAGCTTTAAGCAACTCTCAGAGATTAAGGGAGAAAAGATATGGAGCTTGGTTTTGGTTTTGTCCTTCCTGAATTTCAGTGGATAAAAAAGTACTTCTAGGGAAACATGCCAGAATGCAGTCCTGAATAAGCACAGATGAGTCAAGAGTGGAGAGAGAAATATTCAAAACACCAGTGTTATGATGATATTGAATCCCTGAAAGCAGATGAAGCTCAAAAACCCACTGATGAAAAGGAAACAGGGTAAGAACAGAAATTTGTGGGATGCTCAAAGAAAGTAAGAAAATTCTGTTGAAAGATACATTGAATTACATAGCGGAGGGAGAGGAAGATTAGAAGAATATGGTGTTTCTCCTTGGGTTGAAAAATACCCTCCACTTTAAAGTAAGATTTAAAAATTATGTAAGTACTGTGAGAAGAATCACTTCATAGTTAGAGGACTGAAGATCAAAAGAACCTCAAAAATACCTCTTCCATCCAAATACAAGTGCCATATTTTCCATTTGCAATTCTATTTGTCACAGACTTGATGCACACCATGATCAGTTCTCCTTTCTCTTCAACAGTTCATGGGGTAAAAAAAAAAGAAAGCCCATTCATTAGAACGTGTATTTCCGATGGAAATCACCAACCCAGTCCTCTTCTTGCAACATTACACCTGCCAAAGAGTTACACTGAACATAAAGTTCCATGTTACCTTTATCTTCTGTTCCAGTGGCACAGAGGCAAACTGTTTTGCACCTGCAGCTTTTATAAGGCTGGAGTGGGATTTTAAAGAAATTGCTGAAGTGGCTGAATGCTTTATGTGTGAGACCTAGCCTGTGCTCTACATACTTACATTTGCTTAACAAATTATTATCAGCCAAATTAAACTGAAGTGTGAAACACGGCACTCTGGAAAAATGACCATTTTTGCCCAATGGTGGAAAGAATAAGGCAAGAAAAGAGGGAAAGCTCTCACACCATTCATTGGATTTTGAGCTTTAAAGGACGAGCCAGAGAGATGCATACATGAAAATGGGGTCTATTAAAACCACAGTATTTCTTCACTAAAATAATGCCTAAGTCTTTTAATTACACAGCTATAGGGATCAAGCACCTTCATCTCTAATCCATTCAGGAGGACTAGACATTTTCTTAAAGCTTTAGCATGACCAATTGTCTTCTAAACCATTTTTGTGGTCTCACCCTCAGTCCTGTGTGCAGTTCTGGGCACCAAAACATAAGGAAGATATGAAGCCATTAAAGAGCATCCAAAGGAGGGCTGTGGAGATGGTGAAGGGTCTGGAGAGGAATCCATAAGAGGAGCAGCTGAGGGCACTTGGTCTGTTCAGCCTGGAGGAGACTGAGGGGAGACCTCCCTGCAGTTACAACTTCCTTGTGAGGGGAAGAGGAGGGGTAGGCACTGATCTCTTCACTCTCATGAGCATTGACAGGACTCAAGGAAATGGCTGGAGCTGAGTCAGGGCTGGTTTAGGTTGGATATTAGGAAAAGGTTTTTCACCCGGAGGGTGGTTGGGCACTGAAACAGGCTCCCCAGGGAAGTGGTCAAAGCACCAAGCTTGACAGAGCTCAAGAAGTATTTGGACAATGCTCTCAGGCACATGGTTGGATTGTTGGGGTGTCCTGTGCAGGGCCAGGAGTTGGACTCAATGATCCTGATGGGTCCTTTCCAACTGAGGATATTCTTTGACTCTATGCTCTTCAATTCAGAATTAGCTACAAAGACAGATTTCTCTCCAGGGCGCGTCAATAAGAAGGAATGTAAAGCAAAATGCAAGGCTTTGATGGATTCACAAAGAATGGGAGAGCACTGCTGGTAAGTGTGTGTATCATACCAGCAACTGTTTGTAGTTGGGCTCATGATATTCTGGAAATTTGCAATAACCAAGAGGTTTGCCATGAGAATGCACAACTGCCAAAAGGGAGCAGAAATGCAACACGAAGCATAAGTTGAGTTTTCTAACAATTTTCTGACAGGATGCATTTTGTTTTTGAAAATATCCATTCTCCAAAACTGTTTTAGAGGAAATACACATATCAGCTCTCAATACCAAATGCCAAAACGTGACTGAAAAGCATGGGCAGTCTTTCTCACTATCTCTTTGAAGGATTCCTCTTTGTATCAGTACTTCCTTATTTGATTTTTCCAGGAAAAAACCTCTTTTTTTTCTTTTTTTTTTTTTTTTAAAGCACATCATATAGGATCAGTCAATAGACATTTACTTAATTCTTCACAAAAAAGTGAAATGGCTCACACAGGAAAAAAAACTAACAAAAGAGAATCAGGTTTTCATGGATCTCATCTAGGAGAGAGAAAGTTTAAATTCCCTTGCCTGATCAGGGCAGGAACTTGATATCAACCTCCTGTGTATACCAGGCAGCTACACAAACCACTGTACCCTGGTGCAGAGGTGGTTTTCTTCTGTATTTCAAAGAAAACTTAAAAATACTTTAGTCTCTTTTAAATAGAGGAAAAAACTCTTTTCAAACCTTATAATAATTTTTGTTCTGGAAACCTCATAACATAAGCCTCAGGCCTGATGATCACTAAGTTCCAGTGGAAACACAGATTAATTCATTTTTCTAAGGTTAATCACAGAAAAGAAATAATTTACATACAGCTTTTTTAAGTAAAAATGAACATTGCCATAATTCAAGACAATGCAGATACTACAGGTAACACAATATCTTGTCTGGTGAGATTCCTAACTCAGGCCATAAGTTTTCACTGCTAAAGCAATGCCATATATAAGCAATGTACAGACATTCAGTCACATCTGAAGTTTTTTCTCCAGTGTCTTTTCCCACTACAAGTCATCAAATGCACATTCAGCAAATTTGGTGCTCAGAAATAAATGACACCCACAGACACCCGTCCTGAATCCCTCCATTAACCAACATGGCTTGGAAAGTTCTCAAAACCTTCCTTGGGTTCTTGGAAATTACTGCCACCTTCAATTTAATTTCCTCAAGATCTTCACCACCTCTAGTCCCAGAGATGTGAATGATGAATCATTGAATTGACAGTCGAGAAGGAATTATCTGTCATCTGTTAAAATTACAGGTTGCAGAGGTAATGGTGTCTGCAGTTAAGCACAGGTCTGATCTGCTTTCTTTAATATTGTTTCCTTTAAAACACTTGAGATAAAGTGCAGCAGAAATAGCTCAGTACTTTACCAGCATTGTTTAAGGGAAAAAAAAATTCGGTAAACATTAAAAACTTATGTATTCATTTTTTAAGAATTATACACATCTTTATTCTGCCGAATAAAATGCTACCCTCATAAAACGGGTTTTGCAATACCTGAGAAAAATCAGCCACCAGATGTGGTTGATTGGCCTTATGAAAAAAACTGTATTTGCACATGCCAGTGGATAATTGTTTGGAATTCAGAAGCAAAATCTACAAAGTTTCCATCTGCAGCAGCCAGAGGGCTGGAAGTTGAACAGAATTTTCCCTACAATTTCTAGTCCTAAAAGCTCTCTCTGTCAGCTCTATGTATCGCTGGGCATATGAAATGAAAAGGGAATGAGGGTTTTTTCCTGACACTCTCAATGCCTGCCCTTCTGCCTACTCTGAGCATCCACCTGACGGGCACATACGACAAGACTGGTGGGAGAAACCTATTACGTGTCTCCTCCTACATGGACGCTTAACAATTAGCACTTATCTAAATTTTAATATGGTTTAAAGACACAGAAATATTCCTCTCTACAGACAGTAAAATGCAGCTCAGAGGCATTTGAACTTACACAATCAATAAACAACAAATTCCAGTGCAAAACTCAGGAAATTGGTTCTATTTCCATACGTAGCAGACACAGTACCTTCCCCTCAGCAGAGGAACAAAAATCAGAACATCTTTTCTTCTGATTTATCATCCTATCCTAAGTATCCTGAGGGATTATCAGAGCAGGCAGTGGAGGGCCAAGGATGAATTGTTCAAGATTTCAGCTAATTAATGGAAGGAAAAAAGATGGTCAGTTGACAAGGGAAAAGAACCAGTTATTGTTCTGATGATGAAAGATGCACTTCAATAGGCAGGCGAGTTGCCTCCACCCTCCATTATAGTTCAAACAGTTTTGTTGGTGGCTCTTTTATAAGAATTCAATTGTTCCAAAGATATATAACTTCCAAGAGCAAATAAAGCAATAGAATCCTAAATTAAGAATTTAAAATCTGAGAATTATAAGCATTTTAAAAGACAAAAACAATGTCTTTTCATCAGCTGACACTCAGTCAAGCACCTTGAGAGATCAGACTGCCAAACAAACCAGAAATAACAAACAGGGATAATGGGAAGGAGGGAGAACATAACAGGAACGTTCATGACAGAGGAAAAAAAAGTACGAAAAAATAACTTACACTGGGGATGAAGCATGGCATATGTGTAATATCATTAGTCTGCTGGGGCCTGCACAGATTTTATTTTTAATTAAAACCATGATTCATTTTAATTAGCACTCGTGATTTGTAAGTGATGCTTTCTTTTAAGAACAGTCAGAACAATGACACTGGACTATCACATCTGATTTATCTGTGATATGGCTGGCACGCAGGTCAGGAACAAACAGATAAAAATGCCCTGTGAATATTATTTAGGCAACCCTTCCACAGCTGAAGCATTATATGAATGTCATGTACACAAAAAAGACAGTAATATTTTAATATAATTTTCAGCTTGACAATGTCATTTTCAAATCATCATAGACATAACCCAGTTCAGTTCTAAAAGATGTGATAAACAAAATCTGGGTTTAAATTAAATCAGTTTTAACGGGTCTGTAACCATGGCATTTTTTTAGGGGGAAAAAAAAAAGCATCCATTGACCCATGCTGTTAAATTCAGGGTTCTAATCCAAAATCAATTGTGCCTCAGCCAGCTTTCTATCAGCTGAGTCTTTTGTTTGGCAAAGACTCAACTCAAAATGAAGGGAATGCATTGGGGTGATAATTTGCTGCATGAGCACCTATAGGGTTGTTAAAATAAAGGTGCTGTGCCATATGCAGGTGTTCCAACATTCTTAAACAGTTCCTCCAGTATCCCCAATGCATTGCAATTACAAAGTAAGCAAACTAAGGAACAGCAATTCTTCATCTGGCATTTGGTTTGGAGCCCCGTCTGGCAAACGCCTCCAATTCCCGCTTTAAAGCACATCCCTCCTGCTCCAACGGCGATGATGGACTGCAAGGAGCTGCATTAAGGTCTCAGACAACTAAATTACTCCGGTTTCAAACTGTCAAGTAAACTTTGCAGCTTTGTACTTCATGTAGTACCGCTGGTGATAAAGACACAAGAGCCCCAGGCTGCTGGTTTTGGCCATAAAAATGCCAATTGAAGTGATCATTCAGTACAATGTGTGACGGGGAATATCATTTACACAGCAGAGACACAAACCTGGGGAACTGACACAGGTCCAAACCTACTGAAAATCACTTTTCCTCACCCACCCCCCAAATCCTTCCTTCAGAACCTTCACGGGACAGGAATTTGAGACAATTTCAGTCCTAAGATGCACTAACTATCTGATGACAACTTTGCCAATTGTATTTCTAAAATTATCACTAACTCCTGTTAGGGCTTCAGTAATCTTCCAAAATCATGAGACATTGTAAGCCAAGCTGCTTTGGGGACCTACAGAGTTTAATCACAGAATCACAGAATGGTTTGGGTTCGAAGGGACCTTAAAGATCCTCTCATTCCAAGCCCCTGCCATGGCCAGGGACACCATACGTATATATCAATTTATACGTGTATATAAAGACCTACATATTTACACATATTCCTAGGGGGAATCCACACTCAGCCTTGGGCCTGGCTTGACCTGGGGATGAGAAGCTGCAGCAGCTTCGCTTCTCTCGGGCTACAAGATCAGCCAACTCCAAACACCTAATGCAATAACGCAGCCAAAAACATTAAGCTTTCAGTGAGCAAAAGAAATAATCACAAGACATTTTGTCTTAAGATATGATTCAAAAAGAGCATTATTTGTTCTCAGTCATTTAATGAGCCACATTATCAGTGCTGAAACATACATTCCCAAGCAGGACAGTGAGATAAACTCTGTAAATCTCACAACCGTGGGACAACATGTCTTTTTATTTTTAAAATGATAAAACACCTCATTGCCTTTTAAGCACACAGATAAGATACCAGACACTTCTCAGTACAGATAAGGTAATAACTGGTGAAATGGAAACTGTTCACGTTACGCTGTTCTAAAAAACATTTCTGCGCTGATCCAGTCTCCTTGAACAAAAATAACTTCATATACAAACCCTACTGTTTGCTCCACTTGCAGTTTTTATGAACTTTGGTAAAAACATCATAAAAACAAGTACTCAAACTGGATGAAACTGCTTTGGGTAGGAGTCTGCGTGTCAGAGATGAGAACTGCCCTTGGCCATTCAGCCTGCATGGTATTTATGAGCAACACTTCATTCTCACAATCTTAGAACGCTTACAATAAACAATAATGATAATAACTTTCAAAACACTTTCTGAATTTCAAAATATTTTCCCCAAGAATGATGTTTGCCTCTCTGTTTTGATACACGCGTTGGAGTCCGTCTGCTGAAGGGAGCTGTGGAAAGGTAAGAATTTTCTGCTTATGATACTGAACAGTAAATCTTGAGCCTTAGCCTCTTAGATCTTAAAGTAATATTTACTATTGTAATACACGTGGTTTTATAAGCTATTTTAGAAAGTAATTTAGAATATGAAGAAAGTATATAACCTTTTTCAGCTCACCTCTGAAATTACAATTGCATTCTCACTCTAACTACATAAATAACACCTTTCTTCTCTGTCAGTTCTGGGATGCACAAATCCTTCCTCTCCATAAAATTTACCAACCTAATAAATACTGACCCAGAATCAGCAATTTTGGTATTTACTAGGGACTCTAACCAAATTCATAAATCAACATAATACCTAAGTGGGCAGTACTACAATAATTTTATATATTCTATATAACTATTCCACATAATATATTTAATGGTCAGAAACATTACACATTTAGCTGGCAAGTCTCTCCTTTAGCATTTAATAAATGCCATACTTTTACATAAGAAATTGTATTTCAATCTAATGTTTATATTTTGACTGCACCTAAAATGTGCTTATTGTAGCATACTGCATCAATAAATGAACAATTATTTCTCAGTGGCATGTAAAATACATAGTGATGTCAGCAGCATTAAATTCTAGTGCCAAGTAGGGAAGCAGTTAAATGTAGTTTAACTATAAAATTAATATTATACTAATTTTAATAAAAGGAAAAGATTTACCTTATTATTTTTAGTTCAGACATGCAGTCATGTGCAAGGTAATTCAATACCCACTGTATAAAATCTGAACTATGGAAATGTTTTACAGATGTTTTTAATCAGCTTCCTTTGTTTAACATTAGACTCTAACCTCCAGAAGATACAGACAAGCTGCACATCCTACAGGTAATGTTATCCAGATGGGATGTTCTCCTTGAACATCATGCTTAGTAACGTAAGGAATAAGGAATAACATAAGGGATATGCTGTGAAGAAAAAGCACCTTGGCAAAACGTTTCTAATGTCATTTTGGATTCAGCGCCATGACACATCTTTTCCAGCTTGCCTGCAGTACTTCTTGTGGAAAACTCCCAAAACATACAGCATAAAAATGTCTTGGATTCGGACAGCTTTATGTTGACTGCTCAGCTCTAGCAAATACTAAATACAGTAGTGATAGCATCTTAATTCTTAACTTCTTCCTTTGGTTAAATTCTACAACTTTCCAGCTGTTGGATCCCTACAATATTCCTGTAGCCCTATCCCACACTGACTTTTCTCTGTCTACACCAATTTCATCAGGAAGATGCTGTTGCAATGAATGAAGCAAGTACATCTCTATTGGCAACAAGGAATGAGCTTTCCTTGCCTGGATGCTGGTTTGCAGGGAGGAATAAAACACCAAGCTTCTGAAATTCCTTATTTGCTCATGAGTAAATAGGAGCAGTGATTCAGAGGGGAGGTACCAGCTGAGGCATCGCAGTTAAGTGGTAAGTTCATTTTTTGTGTATTACACCACTGATCTGTCTGCTGAACATCATTACCTCGATGTCTCATTCAGGTATTGTCTACTTGGAAATGGAAAAGCACCAAAATTCCCAGAGAACTCCAGAGATGCCTGCAGAAGTGCTCCCTGCAGCCCTTCCCTGTGATGACTTGGAGCAATGGCAGGAAACAAAATCTTCCTTTAACCCTCCAGAGACATAACTCAGGCAGAGACCATCATCTGTCCAGTGTAAGGACTGAGCCCATATCCATAAACATCTCACTGGTCTCCAAGTAGAACAGGGAGGGAAGTGAGGCACTCATATGTATACCCACTCCTGTCAACCAGGACACAGAGTATCTAATTCAAAATACATTTTCAAGAGCCCATCCACCAAACAAAGGTTGTAACTATCAGCCCAGGCTTCCAAAGCAGAAAAAAAAAAAAAAAAACCAAACCTGGGGGCACAAGAGAAGCCTCTGACACAAATATATTTTCTAAGAACAACCAAGGATACAAGAAATTATATTTTCCATCAAGCAACTAGTTCTTCCCAAAAATCATCCTGGCATAGCTGTAAGGGCAGATATGCTCAGGGTTGCTGCAAAAAGGCATGGATATCTACAATAAATACACTAAAGAATCACAGAATGGTTTGGGCTGGAAGGGACCTTGAAGATCATCTCATTCCAATCCCCTGCCATGGGCAGGGACACCTTCCACTAGACCAGGTTGCTCCAAGCCCCATCCAACCTGGCCTTGGACACTTCCAGGCATGGGGCAGCCACAGCTTCCCTGGGCAACCTGTGCCAGGGCCTCACCACCCTCACAGGGAAGAATTTCTTCCTAGCATCCAACCTAAAGCTACTCTCTGTCAGTTTGAAGCCATTCCCCTGTGTCCTGTCACTACAAGTCCTTATAAAAGGACTCCATCTTTCTGGTAGGCTACCCTTCAGGTGCTGGAAGGCCACAATTAGGGTCATCCCAAAGCCTTCTCTTTTCCAGGCTGAACAAGCCCAATTCTCTCAGCCTTTCCTCACAGCAGAGGATCTTGGTGGCCTCCTCTAGACTCGCTCCAACAGGTCCATGTCCTTCCTGTTCTGGGGACCCCAGAGCTGGAGGCAGCTCTGCAGGGGAGTCTCACCAGAGCAGAGCAGAGGGGCAGAATGTCCTCCCTTGACGTGCTGCTCACTTTCCTTTGGATGCAGCCCAAAACCCCCTTTTTTTGCCCACATGCAATTCCTGGTGTACAGTCAGCAGAACAGACATGAGATCCACAATCCAGTGCTCTTGAGTTGATTCCAGCCAACCCTGCAGGGTTCACATGCCTTGGCAGAGCCTGGTTGGGAGTTCCAGCACATCTAACTACTAAACACTAATAAACACTAATTAAAGTGTTTCCTGCACCTGAGAGGGGTAGCAGCTCTTGAGTAAGAGCACAGTCCTGTCTCCCATACTTATATTATTGAAGCATTTGGAACTTTAATAAAAATTTGGATCTGAAATGGGTTGTGACAGGTTAAGATTAACATCCTCCTACTGCAATTGCTTAGAAGTAGGGAAACTGGCAAGACACAGGCTATTTTTCAACCAGACAGGCATGTTTCTACTGACAGTGACAGAAACATTTCCACAAAATAGCCTCCTGCTCTCTCCAGCACTAATGAAACGCATGGCATACGGCGGCGGAACGGCACTACATTTCCCTCAGAATATGAAATGTAAGCTCTGCATTAACCATCCTCCAGAAATCCACCAGAGCTATAACTTCTGTGTAACATTAAGTCTTTGTTAGATTAACTGCAGAAAAGCCTAATGGCTCATAAAAAACCTGCCACCCCCCCAAAAAACACCCCTGAAATGATGTGATAAAGAATGATTTGAGGTGGAAATCCAGCTAGACACACCTCTTACCCATCTTTTGAGTGGATGGGGTAGAAAGGGCTCCAGGAGCTGTAGCAGCAGATAAGAGCAAAATAACTAACTAAATCTATGAGCAAGGAATATTCCAGCCCTGCTCCCCAAAACAGGTGTTTGTACATTTTCATGACTGCAAGAATACAAAAAATACACACAAAATGCATAATGGTGAGACATAAACCTTTCATTACCGTGAGTCTGAGCTGCTGTTTCAAGTACACATAGCCCTGCAAGACAGTTTTAAGTAGCTTTGACAGCTTATAGAGGACCACAGTTCTACCAAAACATCCCAACAAGGGCCTAAGAGTCATTTGAGGTCCTTACCTTAACTTGAAATTGTATTATCTTCAGAGATGTTAAAATATAAGTCCCTTTTTCACTTAGTTACTCTTTTTTTGCTATATATTTATTCAGTTGTTTATTATTTCTACTGCAGGAGCATACAGCAATATGCTACTGATACTGGTGGGTCATGGGATTGAAGTGTTGGCCATCACACAGTCAAATAAAAAGAAGGATGTTGTCACATCAAGGAGAGACAGCACACACAAACATAACATGCAATGTGGATAACAATATTCTCAGAAAATCAACTGGTATGGACATTTTTGTAGATAGTAAAATAGATGGGAGGTTTAGAAGGAATTTCGAATAAGACAGTATTTGCTTTTCAGAACTAAACAAAGTAGCTTTTCTTCATAAGAATGTACTGAAAAAAATTAACTTTACAATATTGACTTTGTTCTAATGGAGAAGTTTGACATCATCTTTTTAATGGAGGCCACCAACCCATGATACAGAATATAGCAGAGAATTATGACAGGCTTCAAACATGCAAATGATTTCATGTAGTACGGATGCAACAAGTCCAAAGAATTTTTATTTTTAAAGGAGGAACATTCACAGGGATCTAAATCCACAGAATCAAAGAATGGCTGGAGTTGGAAGGGACCTCTGGAGATCATCTAATCCAACCCCCCTGCTAAAGCCAGCTCCCCTGGAGCAGGTTCAATCATTTGGATTGAGTTTTCTCTATAGTGACCTTTCCAAAAATTGCCCTAATATGAAACTGTGGAGAACAAATGGAGTGGGAAGAAAACTCTCCTTAAAGAAGGAAACATACTTCTTTATGTACAAGCAGTATCAGAGGGTTGCATATGCTAAGAAAAAAAATCCCATCATAGATGAGACTAGAGATTGATATATCTACCATCGAATCTGTTCAGACAATATTTTGCTGCATTTGGTATTGTACTATAACAATGTAGCAGAGTTAAACCTGCAAAATGTTTAAAATAACTTTTTGTAAATAATGTTCACCACTAATATGGTGAATAAACAAAAAGCAGTCAAGCTTTTACGAGATCCTGCAGCTATAGCTGAAGCAACAGATTAAGCTGGATTTTTGAACTACAAATTATCGCTACTAAGAATTATTTTGGATTAAGTTCACATGTGAAATATATTATTCATGAGTACTGGTCAGTACCTTGAAATGAAATATATTTTATTGGAAAAATCGTATCCCTTGAAACAATTTTGCATATAGTACTGAGTAATATTTCAATGACCCTATAGAAAAATAATAACATCAAAAGATGTATTCAACAGTCTTATATTATGGCACGCACTCAGCATATGGGACACTCAGGTTCAAGTTGACATTGTTCCACCAAGTCTTTCCTCTCCAGGGCTGTTGTCCTATACCCTGGGCTACCAGCTAGACAAGATTCTTCTTCATTTCAATAGGTTCGTACAATTTTTTAAAAAAAGCTTTTAGCTTTGTTCTGATGAAAGAGTAAAGCAAATGTCAAAACGTCTCAATTTTTCAGGAAATGGAATTCTTGTTTTCCAGCCAGACACCGTAATTACAGAGACCTCTGAGCTGGACATGAACCCTGTAACGCTTGAGCAACAGCCTGAATTTTAGGCTTGCAGTATTTGAGTTGAAAATCAGGCATCATTTGAATCAAGTCTAACAGGAATATAATAGGAATGCCATCACCTCCCATACACACAGATTTGAAGGAGTTTCAAATGTATGGATAAATACTGGAAAAGGACCAAAATGAACACAAAGGAAATTCAAGTCCTAAAAGCTATACTGAAGCAATCTGAAAGGCTTGCTTTAAACCTGTTAAAGGAAGGAAATTCACAGTTAAGATTGAAAATCCTGGCTGGAACTCCAGCCTTCAAACACACATACTGCCTTGCAGAAACAAAAAAAGGGTAGGCAAACCATACAAATCAAGACCACAGTGTCAGACTGGATTTCCAGTTTTAACTGTGATTTGTGACATATTAGAGAACACTTTATTTCATTCTGTTTCCATAAAGTTGTAGCTTTCAGATGGACAGGCCAAGAATAGTCAAACTAGTTGAGGGTTTATTAAGCAGCAAAATCACCACCTCACTTGAGCTAGTAAGTGGATTTCTTGTTCTAAGTCCATAAAAAATTAAAAAATAAAAAGGAAAATAAAAAAAAGGAAGCAATACTTCCTGAAGGCACAACACTAGATTTAACAGCATTGCCCTTCTCAGTATAAATCTGTTGTACTAGTACCTCCCACAGCAATCCCAATCATGATATTCTGTGCAAGTACTTCAAAGCAATTGCTGGTAGTTTTCATTAAACTGATTAGCCATTTATCCATAATTCTTCCAGAAATGGGGCTTGATTCAATAAATAATTGTATATATACACATACACACACATACACACCCACTTACATGCATATATTTAAGAAATTGTCTGAACAAAGGCCAAAATTAGTTCAGGATCAGATATGGTTCAGATGACCTCTTGAGGCTCCTTCCAGCATAGTTCTTCTGCACAGTTCAGGATGCAAATTCCAGAGCAATCAGGGTAAAAAATGTGTCATTAACCAGAAGGAAATGCTCAATTTATAACTGGTGTGCCACAAACTCAGCATGTGGAGAGGCCGAGGATCAGCCTGGGTAGTGGGATATGGAACAGGTAAAGTCCAAGTACAGGTGTCAAAGCCATTACACAATTTTAGGGACGTCATCAAGCTCACTTTTTATGTGTGACCAGGAATGACACTGAAATTCAGGACCCGTGTGAGGATTAACCAGTTATTATTGCAAAGTGCTTTGAAGAAAACAGGTGCTGAGTAAAAACGCTGAGTATTAGTGCGATGACTAATAAAAGCAGTTAGTTACAAGGAGCAAGAATCTAAGGCAAGGGGGGTACCACAGAAATCCAAGACATCTGGGGAGGAGAATCGGTGTAATAAAATGAAAACAAACCAAACCCATGTTATTTGGCAATCCCACATGCAAACCACTTGAACTCTACACTTCTGGAGTTTATGTCATCATTGAGCCTCCACCTTCTCTCTGAGAAAGTTGCAGTTTAGAGAGCTAGTATTTTAAAGTATACTATAAGGTGGTAATGGAACAGCTATTCAAGAAAAAACCCATCAGATTTAGTCAAGTCACTAACTGGAACACTCTTAAAGTCGTTTTACTCCACAAATGAATACACCTCCTCCAGCATTTATAAGAGGGGATGTAGAAAATCATAAATACTCTTTAGGATTTCAAGAACCCCTGGTATATTTGGAGACTGCAAGTGTATTGTGTATTAAACAAAAAAATTATACACACTTTTAAAATATCATCCATGGCCCTCCATAAATCCCCCAAACCCTCCCATTAACAGTTACTGTATGATTAATGTTTGTATTGGGCCATTTTAATTAGTGAAACAATTCAGAGTTCTACCTTAAAAGGCAGCTTTGTGAAACTGCAGTAGTTGCAGAATATTTCACTCCTGGGCTTGATAAAACACTAAACCAGAAACTGCTCTAAAATAACTGCCTGCCACAGCACTTTTAGCCAACTTTTGCACCTGGTGCCGAGAGAAAAAGCCAAGTGAACTTTCACTCACTTGTTGCATGTCAGCTTCAATGCAATGTCTTTCTTCTGTTGTGTTTGGGTTTCTAACTGGAAGAGACAAGCAAGCTAAACTAGCAGACAATCAATCCCTAAATTCTAAGAATGCAATAAAATTTGATACCAATAAATCTTTTCGTTTAACAGCCAGAAGAGATTACACAGGTATTTGAAATTTTACCCTCTTCTGTACTTTCAAAAGGACGATTACCTGACAATCCTGTTGAATCAAACAGCAAAATTAAAAGAGACACAATTAAGCTTGTATACACAGGGAACAGGATATGCATTTATGCATATCCCTAGTAGGTCCTCCATTATATATTAGCCTTGATGTATTTTTCTTCCTCTTACAATAAAAGTTATTACGCCTTTGGACTGTCAAATAAAAATTCAATTGGCTGAGACACAGACCTTCAGTGTAAAATAGCTTTGCACAGCTTCCCTCTCAGCTACAATCTGTCCACTTTTTTTCAGCTCTACCGTTAATTTGTTTCATGACTTTGGGAAAATCCACTTTGTCTTCTTTGTACTTTAATTTCTCACGGGTAAGGTGATCCAATTTTTTCCCTAATTTGGAATGATGATGACACAACATAAGGCAAAAATGGCAAACAATTTAAAAACATACTCAAGAATTAGAGATGATAAAAAATGTAGTTATTGAGTATTATGAGAATGGTTGTTAGGAGCAACGTCTGCTGAGTATATTGAGTATGTTGGCATCAGGTTGTGTAGCACTATATAAGCACTTATTTTTAATCTACATATATGAATCCACGATTGCATGTATGTGACAGTGCAGACACCCACACTCACACTTTCACACATATGGTGCTGTCCACAGAAGAAGCACTTGTCACAAAACTTCCTATTTTACCATGAATTCTTCACTGAAATGTAGAATCTGTCTCTGCCTTTCATCCTCATCCTGTGCTCTCCTCCAAGGTGACACCAATGGCCATGTTCCACCTGCTTCATCGTTACCCACCTATTTTCTCTGACCTCATCAGAGATTCAATTTGGGAGTAACACATCTGCTCACTCTCACTCCATTCACTACTTCTTGATGACTTCCCTGTCATCAGCACTTAATGTCCTGTAAAGCTACTTCCCAAACTCATTCTCCAGACCAGACCTTCTGCAGGCTCCAATGCACCAGCCACAGCTTCTCTGCCTCTTATTTCAATTATTCCCATTCTTTTGCTATTGAACATTTTGAGGAAGTGTCATGGGAACCTCTTCCAAACTGTTCCAAACTACAAGGCTGTTTTTGTCTTCCTTTCTTCCATTTATTTAAACAACTCTTTGCTGAATCTCAGGCTTCCCATTCCTTACTCACAGCCTGGGTTCCGCTTTAAGCTCTGTAATTTTTCTGCTCCAAGAGAGAAAATAAGAGCATTCCCCATAAGGCTGCACTTAGCTTTTGTTCCTGAACACCTTCTCTTGTCATAAATCGCTGGCCTTTTTCCCAACTCTGACCCACCTCAGTAGCTGTATCATATCCTGCCTACTTAGTTTTCAGTTTTTCTTTGCTCTCTGGTACTTTCCCTCCCGGTGTACAGATGTCCTCTGTCTATCCTCTCTTTTAAAGAAACCGAATCTCAATCCATCCTGTCTCTCCAAATCTTTTCCCATTTGTTTCTCCCTCTTCATCTATTAAAAAACACAGACCATGCAGTTTTCAGCTAATGCACAGACTTCCCCTCTTCTAACTCTGTCTTGGATCAGCTCCAAGCTGACTTTTCATAAATCCCATCCCTTAAAACTGTTCATATATGGGACACTATGTGCCTCTTCCTGGCCAGAAACCTGGGCCTCTAGTATGTCTTTATTTTCTCTGACTTTTCTGCTGCTTTTGATACTGTCAGCACCTCCTTTTGCCATCAGAGAAATTCCTGTTTTCCTCCTTTCTTTTTTGCTTCAAGACTTCTGTCATAGGGGAGTTATCTGACTAAACACAGACATCTCCACCTGAGCTGGTCACCCACGGCACCATTTACAGTCACTAGACAAAAAACACCATTCTGAGTCCAAATGCACCTCACCCTGAAAACAAATCCCAGAATCACAGAATGGTTTGACTTGAAAGGGATCCTAAAGATCATCCCATTCCAATCCCCCACCATGGGCAGGGACACCTTCCACTAGACCAGGTTGCTCCAAGCCCTGTCCAACCCGGCATTGGACACTTCAGGGATGGGACAGCCACAGCTTCTCTGGGCAACCTGTGCCAGGGCCTCACCACCCTCACAGTATGGAATTTCTTCCTAATATCTAATATAAATACCTGAAAGAAGTCAAATAAATTCTATCTTATAAGTAACATTTCTCTCTACTGTCTTATTTCTCCACGAAGCAGGTTCTGGTTCACAGGAATATCAGCCACTGACAGGTAATAATGTAGAACAGTATCTGATGTACCACACACAGAAGTACAATGCCTTTACCCAAGAAATGAAAATGGGTACTCTGGGTATGTAGTGACAGGACAAGGGAGAATGGTCTTAAACTGACAGAGGGTGAGTTTAGATTAAGTACTGAGAAGAAATTCTTTACTTTGAGGGTGGTGAAGCACTGGAAAGGTGGCTTTTTGGTGCATCTACAAGAAAAGTCATGAAAAGAAAAAGGGAAAAATCATCAAATAAAGAATAAACTGTAAATGAATTTTCTATGCCTGAATATTTTTCATTTTTTTCTGAAACTCACCACTAAAACAGAAGAAAATCACTAATAATTTTAGATACAGTCACACAAAATTCGTAATATATTATTCTAGAAGATGAAATTTCTTCTGTTAACATACTTCAAAATCACAGGTAAAGCAGAGAGCAAATCTTACTCTCAGTTACCATCTTTGTCAGGAACAAGTTATGGTCCATACTTTGCTCCATTTATGTGCAAGTCTGAGACAAAAGACTGTTTGTGCAAGCTGTTGTGTGTAAGTTATTTTCTGTGCACTCAAGGACTGTGCAGCCATCAACAGTCCTATCAGGTAGAACTCGTGGCTGGAAGATAAAAGAAACCAGAAATAAAATGCATCAACATCTCCTACAATTAAATAAATACTGATCTAAGGTTTTCTGCTGTTATCGCTGTTTTTGTTGGCCAGTGACACTTACAGACACAAAAGGGTTGTATTTGCCAAAACTAAAGCACTTAAATTTTAAGAAAACAGATCTTGCAGTGCTTCAAGAAGTAAAATAACTTCTGCCAAGTTTTCCAGTAGCTGTGCACTATTTCCATTTCCAAAATAAAATAGTTTTGAATGATGGTACCACCTTTGCCTTCAGCAATTGTTTTCTTTTGCAGAAGAACAGAAATGGAAGATGTTGACAAAGGTGGAGAACTTTGGTATGGACAGCTGTTTATTAATAACCAAGTGCAGTATTAGAAACTCAGGACCTCTGAACACTAGGTGTCAGTGTAAGAAATGGAAAAATATCAAAAACCTGTTGTTTCCAATCAGGTGGATTAGCTAAGAAACCAGAAGCAGCTGTGACCACATTTCCTTGTAGCTGCATAACACTGTTAACAAGCCAATCTCTCTAAAAAAAGTTATTCTGAAACTATCAGGTTTGCTTGAAATCAGATAAGGTGATTTAAAAACTACAATGAATTTGCTCTGTTAACCACTCTAAGATGACCTTTAAGGTTTATGAGTTACACTTAAAGACCATGCAGAATTTGACACTATTCTATTTTCATCACAGATATCCATAAATCAGTTTGTGTCTTTCACAACTTAAAGTTTACAGGCTGCTTTTTTTTTTTTGTCAGAATCAATGAAAGACTAAACATATACATTAAAAAAATACAGCTAGTGCCAGAAGCCATAGAGGTGAGATGTCTCTCACTTTACTAAGAAGTCCAGATTTAAAATGCATGTCCAGAATGTTAAATAACTACTTTGAGACATGAAGAATCACATGCTAGAAGTGCCCATTTATCTCTCATGACACAAAAGATAATCTGGCATCATTACTTCAGCTTTAGAAAAACATGTTTGCCTTTATGTTTGTTCAAGTGAATCCACTCAGGATCCCAGAGAAGAAGCAGAAGGAATGTTACCTGCCACCAGGCACTGCCAGCTAACATATATGGACACTTTCTTGAAACAGAGCAAGTAAGACGATAAAAATAATAATTAACACCCCCCCCACACTGTTTATTGAATTCTAGAGCTGATTTCAAAGACACATAGATGCTTTTGAAAGTTAACTTGAAGTTCATCTTCCTTATCAAATATCTGTGTGTTGCACACCATTGATAAATTTCATATTCTTTTAATTTCATTTGCTAATTGCTGCCAGAATCAGAATACAAGGCGAGTCTTTGTGTGCAGATATGAACTTTACACACATGTTCATTTACTTGTAATATTCAGTTTACACCACACAAACAAGTTAAAGAAAGAATGAAACCCTGAATATCAGTTTTGCATTTGACTTCTGGAACTTGGAATATAATTATGATTTTCAAAATCATAATTAAAATATTGATTTACCAGAGAGCATCATATTGAGCAATAAAAATCTAATTAGTACTTTCAAACTTAACATCTTGATTTGTTACTAAATTACATCAATAGAAGTAGCCAAACATCCAGGACACTGCATCTGTACACACTGAATGTCTCTGCTCATCTCAGCTCATCCCAGATGTCAATAGCTATTAAGCAATGTTATACTCCTTACATTATATATAAAAATTAAATGGAAGATGTATCTGTATTTTGGCATCTCAGACTGAGATCAGCTTATTATAAAGCTGGGATCAGCTTTATGAATTGAGTACATATATACATTTTAGAATTCCACAAATTCCACAAATTCCAAAGCCCCAGTGAGTGAAATTTCAGATACTTCATTCCTTTTGCCCAACAGCCCAAACAGGAATCTGATGTGTGAAGGGTGGAAAAAATAGCCTTGTACATACAGACACATGCATCCACATATATGTACAACACATAAATCTATGAAATTTTTAAGAAAGGCTCAGACTGATATAAAAAATCAGGAAATACTGGTATTACAGCTGCCTGCATTACCTTCATTCTTTCTATTTTATATGCACTACAACCCAACCTTTAACCATTGACCACTTTGTATTTTCCATTCAATTAAGTCAGTGCTTTGGATCTTTTTCTTTCCTATAGAACGTGTTGCTTGACTTATGCGAACATATTAATTCCTATTGATAATTTAGGGTTCTTAATAACAGTATATCAGTCTTTCCACTTTTAAGGTCAGTGAAGTTCATCACCACTGGATGCTGAGCAACATCTCTGCATGGCCAGGGAAAAAGCAGCATCTCTGTCTCATAGTAAAGAGATCCACCATGGAAAAAACTGAAACATCTCACCAAGTAAGTCATCAAATCCTTCATTTTAAGAGAAAGAACAGAAAGAGCCCACAATCCCTAACTGGGACTCCTGAATCATCTCCTGCAGTAGATTCTGTGCTTTAGAATAAATAGGTCTGAATATGGTGAACAAGTGACAGCTCATATCAAAACCAGAAAACTCAGGACATGGATTTTCATATAAATTACTGTATAAATCTATCAAATAAATCCAAATATTGACCACATTTAAACACTGCAAACGCACAGGGAACAATTCACAACCACTTGCTAGAGATAAGGCCCCATCTCTTCTTTTCCATCCCACATGGGAAAGGCAAACAAATGCACAGTGCTGGTAACCAGGGAATCTTTTATATTCCAGACTTATTTTCCAGTTTGATTTCTTCCAGGGCAGGTGTGCCATGTGTTTGCTGCAAATGTATATATGTTGTTTAATTGACTCTACAGTAGGAACAGAATGAGTAGCGGAGGGATTTTTCCCAGATGGTTTTTGTGAACTCCCTTTATCCCATCCCTGTAAACACACAGCGTGTTCCGGTTTGCCGAGCTGTACATCCACCCTGTGACTTACTACAAAGTCTGGATGTTTAGTTAGCCAGAAGATTGTTTCCATCCTGTGATTCATTAGGTCCCTATGGTACCCTCGACTTCCTTTATTTTGTACAATCACAAATTATATTAGTTTGTCTTATTTTGATAACCCCTCTAATTAATGTCCTGCACAGGAAACTTTATTACTGCTTTAAAACAGACTCATAAAACAAGGACTTTTCCCGTTGCTGGGGTGGCATAAGTGACAGTTGCATATACCTTGGGGATCAAGAGGGAAGACTGCTTCACGCTGTTGGTTTTTATCAGTGGGCAATTCCTGTTCATGAATGAGCTTGTTACAATTTTTTCCTTTTGAAAAGGAATGTCAGAAACGCTACAATTATGTATATAAAGGTTACAAGTCTAACAGTTCAAAAATGCAGTAAACAAACCTGGAACTGTGTGAGGTTACAAACAGTAAAATGACTAATCCAGTTTCTGAACCAATAACGAGTGGGACTTGATTTTTAAAAAAAATACCTGTAGGAACAGGCTGTAATGGACCTTGTTTCAGTTTAAATACTCATTTTTTCTACTTCCCTCTCCCATTGTCATAGTCCTTCTCTTCTGATGGGCATGTGAATGTGAGCTTTTCCTCCTCCTCCTTTCATTTTAAACTGCAATAAAATGGTTAACAGCTGCAGGAATAAGGTTGAGAAGTGAAGAAAGTACATCATGTTGATCCAGAAATTGTACAGCCCTTTAAAAACACAGAATTCATGCTGATCATGATAAGTAACTTAGCATTTTGCATGATTAAACCTATGCTTATGCTTGTCTCTGTGTTTTCACCTTTCCTTTTCTTAGGCAAACAGTGGTAAACGACTACCCAATCTTTACTAAACTTCCCACAATAAAAAGCAATTTACCCCACAGGATGGATTTACTATGGATTTACTCAGGATTTGGCATACTGCTGAATCTTTGCATCTCACTCTAAGTTTTCTACCTATGAATTACTGCTGCAAATTAATATTATCTGTGTATTCCAGTACAGATTATTCACCTGCTGACCTGTGCTTTGCGCTTTGGTTGAGACAAAAGGGCTGATTCTGAATTAAATATGTTACCTGTGTAAGAGGCAAATAATTTCCAGAAGCAATAAACAAGAAAAAAATTAAAATTATCCATGTGTACACACAAAGTGTTCATATATG
Organism: Corapipo altera; assembly: GCF_003945725.1. Classification (NCBI taxonomy): domain Eukaryota; kingdom Metazoa; phylum Chordata; class Aves; order Passeriformes; family Pipridae; genus Corapipo; species Corapipo altera. Next base: position 1,826,234 of record NW_020884953.1, read on the forward strand.
CATATATGTAACATGGGACCCAAACCTACAAAGGAAGCAAGAGTGGGATATTTATAGTGTTAAGTAGCAGCACAAGTTGTATGAAATTAAATTTTTCCATAGGAAGATAAAAGTAAATGATGAAAAAAAAAATCCCAACAGACACCACGTTCAACATGATTTTGGGCAACTGAAGTTCCTTTGAGTTGATGCTACTGCATTCTAAAAAGAGCCAGCTGAGTGGGTTTGCCTTAAATCATTTGACATCAGTCGAAGAGATCAGAGTCCATTTTCCAGCAGACACACATCAGCTGACAGGGAGCAAACCACAATTCTATTAACATGAATTCTATCATTCATGACAGCCTCCACGATGACTTATCACACATTACAAAGAATTACAGCAGATAAAACATTTAAAGGATGCAGTCCAAGGCTGCTGCAATGTGCTGTGGCCTTCCCTCTAAGCAGCCACTACTTCATGGACAGACAAAGTTACTTACCTGTGTTTTTGGTGTGCATATGTGTAATTTTCATATTCCCTTGCTGAACCCTGTTCTACTGCTGAAATATCTTTCACTTTGTAAAAACAAATCTAATCTCTTCCCAGAAGCCATTCGATATCTCCGGAAAAAAAATGTAAAGGACTGAAGTTCAAATCTATAACCAAATTCTGCGAAAGCAGGTGTCTAAACTTCTCCTGCCACACTCAGCACGCCCCGAGAATAAACTGCTGGTACTGCATTCTGGGAACAAACACCCAGCTGACACATTCCCAGCACCAGGAAGGTAATTCATTAGCAGTCTCTTTGATTTAAGTAGCACATCGTGATCTTATTGTCTGTTCACCTGTGATCATGACACCTGAAGCATAACCAGGGAGCTACGGCCCTATCAAGAGAAGACAATAATAGGTTTTAATATTAGTCTAATTAGACTACATTTTCTTATGATCCACCCCAGTATGATAAAAATTCTGGAGAGAGCTGGTGAAGGTGAGGAGGAACTTGTCCTCTTTCTCAAATATTATATAAAACAATTTCCAAAAAATTTTACATCTGTATATGTTCAAGACTTAAGCTATTTTGATGACAAACATCTCAGCGACAGTTTAATAATGAACAAAAATTCCTATTCCATTCCTCTTAGTTACAGACTCTTTTCTTTTTTGAGAAAGTGCTGAATAATATTGATTTGTCGTAAAGTAGGATCTCTGAGTTTCCCTTTGAAGGGTCTGAATGGATATTAATTATTATAAATGAAGATGCTTCATAACCTTCTTATTGCACATGCAGATTGTATTGAATACCATGAAAGAAGGAACTAAAAGAGGCCTCATTCCACACCAAAAGTCAGTTATTTAGAAGCTTGTCCCTTTTGTGATTTTGCAATCCCTGTTGAACCTTTTTTGCAGGCACAATTTTCCCTGTACTACTTGTGTACTGCTACTTGTGCTTAACCTATAGAACAATATAGCCTTGATTGGAACTTCTAGTCTTAGCACACATAAATAAATACAGTTTTAGAGTAACTATAGGCATCTGTAAATCCCTTAAACATTTACCTATAGATGAATATTTAGATCACTCAACGGTGAATTTGATTTCATACTAAACTTGAATTCATTGTGCTCTTCAAATACATTATGCTTGACCAAAAAATGTACAGAACTTTCTCCTTCTGGCAGAGGGTTTTTATGGTTTTCTACTGCTTGATATGCAAATAATAAAAGAATTATAATTACAATATAAGCATAAAAAATTCAAACTCATGCTAGCATTCTGACACAAATTGGATAGAATTTATCTCTTAACATTTAGGTTTATCTCCTAGATATTCAAGCCCCAGCCAGCTGTCAAAGCATCGCTTTATAAGTCAGCTGAGAAAATAAATTCCTTGAGAGATACAAGCTCATTCAACTCAGAAAGTAATTTTAGGATGACATGAATCTTCCTCTGGAAATGCTCATTTCCTTCTACACATTGCTACACGCTTTTAGTAGAATTCCCCTTACTGTAAAGCAGTGTACATATTGTTCAAAATACACCCAAAAATTGATCATAAAATGTGATGCAGACTCTTACGAGTCTGCTTTCCAGGAATTTGCCTTGTTAGTGCCCCATCTGCTCCAGCAGTCGGACTTCATGAAGTGTATAGTGGTTTGAAGCAGTGACTGTATAAATCTGTCCATACCAGACCCTGATTTAATAGAGTTCAGATCAACTCTGAAAATAGGAAGCTGGAACTATAAACCTGCAAGATATCAAAAGTCAACCAATCAAAGGTAATCATGCTGGCAACTTATTTTTTTTAATTCAAAAGCTCAAACCTGGACTTAATCAACAACTACAAGGTCTTCTTACAAATGTTTACTATGAAGGATGTGTGCAACGTGCCAGCTTTATTGCAGGCATAAAAGTCATTTCTACAGTTTAGCCTTATACATGTGTTAGTTACGGAAAAAATGGACATGAATTTTGAGAAGAAATTACTACATTACATAGTGAGAACTGCCTAGTCCATTAACATGAGTAATATGACAAAATCTGGGTGGTGAGCAATAAATTCACATCTGCAGTCAGCTTCAATTATGAAAATAGCATTTTTCTACTACTGGGTAAATACCCACACAAATACCTACAACTAAAGTGAAAATTTCATGTGACTACATAGAATAGCTCAATAAGGACACACAGCTAAGGATGACAAATGTGCAAAATCCCCTATCAGAAGTCCGGAGCATGTAAAACGCTCCTGATTTAAGAGTTCCGGCATGTGAATGTCAGAGGTCAAAGCAATGAGCTATTAAAGATACTTTCACTTCCTCACAAATAAAGTGCTGTCTCGGGCTGGGAGGGGAAAGGTTAGAAAAGCTGTTTATCTGCCGCTCCGTTCCCATTCTTCCTTCTGTCAGGAAATCCTACACGCTCCTACACCCCACGCAGGGTTAACCCCGGGTCACGCCGGCCCCCGAGTAAGTGCCCGGCTTTGATTAAAGTGCAAAGCCCACACGGGCACAGGTTGCACTTTCTCAAAGCCAGGGTTTGGTGTAGAGCTCAGCTCAGCGGGACTGAGCAGCGCAGACTCCACCGCGTTACTGCTGAGGGAAGAGGGAAGAGCAAAGCCGCGGCCACCGGTTTGCATAAATTACACGGGTCATTAACGGAGAGAAAATGTTACTTTGTCAGAGTTAAAGCTGCAATAAGAATTACAAATATATATGCCCGGAGCAGCGTGTTTAACCAGCGGGAAACCTGCAGAGAGGGGAGAGACGCTGTCCCCTCCAAGGAGCCACGGGGCACGTTCAGGACAGACCAAGAGGAGCGTAATAAGGAAAGAATCCACGGCACAAAGGTGCCAGGAGACGGCAGAGACAGGGATACACTGTTGGGCTGCAGAGGTATGAGCAGAAAGAAACTGCCCAGAGCTGGAAGGGATGCCAAGGCATTTGCTGAGATGCAGGAAACTACTGAATGGTTGCTGGATTATGTGCAAAGCTGAAGGAAAACACCTGTCTGCAGGCAAACAGTGGGCAAAGGGAAAGTCATGTATAGTGTATTTCTATTAAAAATATATATAATAAAAATACATATAAGTAGATAGTAATATATATGCATAAATATATATACAATATATATGAATCACATATAAAATATATATTATACATACACATGCGTATTTATAACATGTGCTGTGCCCCATTCTGAATTTTACCATTTTACAGAAGTTTTTAGTTCTAGTTAATGTAGGACCAGGACCTAGCTTGAAACTTAAAAACCCTTCTGATTGCTAAAAGGGCTCATTATAGAGAAGAGATCTAGGAACTTGCAGCTCAAAGCTCTAGCTGATCCAGGGACTCATCAGATGTAAATATTAGTTATAATATGTAGTAGTGTTATCTATATATGTTAATCCCATATAATGTCCCTTCCCACACATGGTGGTAATTTCCTTTGAATCAGAGAATCATTAAGTTTGGAAAAGTCCTCTGAGATCATTGAGTCCAACCATTAACTCAGCACTGTCAAGGTCACCACTAAACCACATCCCCAAGTGCCACATCTACACATCTTTTAAGACTATAATAAGAAAAACACAATTGTTATGCTTCCCAACCTACAGGTTGTATACCTTTCCATACAAAATGTCAGGTGGCAAATTCGTGTCATGTCATAAAATACTATTGATTTCTTGAGAGGCATTGTTGAACTTTAATTAAAAACTATAGAGAGGTTCAAATTTAGAGTTGCTTTTGACAGACAAGATTCAAAACAGCCTCATTGACACAACACTTTCATTGGTTTTCAATATATTCATGTGTTTCATATTTCTGCATTATTTTTTGACAGAAATCAAAACACCACATAATAGGAATATTAGAGCACAAATTCTAAGTAAATGATGCATTAACACAAATACTAGAATATAAAAAAAAAAAGCAAGGAAGTCTTCAGATGAATTGCCAGTTTTTTTCTTTTTAGCAACTTTAAGTTTTTAACAAACAAATCCATGAGCTTTATTCCCAGGGTTAGGTGGGGTTGCAGATATCCCACATGCACAGGACATAACCACAAGGAAGACAAATAGGAGGTTCTACAGATTCTTGAGGCCAGAGCATCGCCCTCAGTTGTTGTGTTTTATTTGTTTCTAAAACCAGAACAATATGTTATTAGCCATTTGATCACGAAAATGTCATGTGGATTGAAGGCGTTTTAGAGTGAAGACTATTTTCCTGGTTATGTTCTTACCAAATTTATCAGCTGAGTGTGGACAATGTCTTCCACCAGTACTGCAGTTTCATGGAGTGGCCTTCGAGCATCTCCCAGGGAAAACCTGAAAGAAAGAGGTTTATTGCAAGGTTATGGAAATAAATTAAAAAGAAACAAAGCAACTGGTCTTCAGAAAGACAAAAAGAAGAAAATATGAATAATCGCAAGCTTAATACACCTGTATTAAGAAATGGATCTCTCAGAGTGGTGCTATTATTATAAAACAAAATAATATGAATAAAGGAACAAAAAAGCTGCAAGAGTGTACATTAAAGCATGTGGTGAGAAAAAATGAAAGACTGAGGAAACTGAGGAAAATCCAGTTTGCAGGAACATTTGTGTACACCCCTCATGCCCTTGATAAACAATGTTGGTAAACTGGTAACAATGAATGACAAGAAGACTGAGGTACTTAACAACTTTTTTGCCTCGGTCTTCAATGGCAACCTCTCTTGCTACAACTCTTTAAATGATCCTTAATGTCCTTTCCAAACCAAATCATTCTACAATTCTATGATTCCATGAGAAAACAGTTGGTAAAGCTGTAGCATATGCACCACTAGAAATAATTCTGTATCTGCAGCCCCCGTTGCTTTCAAAATTACCAAATAACTATTTGAAAAGGTAAAATGCCAACAGATATTTTATCCCAAATCTAAAGGCTAGTGCTAAGATACAGAAGGAAAAAATTAAAGGCAAACATTTTTATACATAAGATATGAGAGGCTCTTAAAGTCTACACTGCAACATGATACGACAGGAGGTCATAAAGAGATGAAAGTGTTCCTACAATACTGCAAACAAAAGGCAAAGCCACTCCAACAGCTGTGATAAAATAAAGAATTGTGTCAATGAGTTTTTTGTAAGGTATTTCTTCCTCTTTCTACTTTTCTTCTACTTCTTTTTCTGGTATTCCTTCTCTAGGAAATGTCAGAAGTTGTTCTTTACACCTGCCTTGACTGCTGGTCACCCAGCTAAGGCTGGGACTGCTCCTTAGACCTGGGATGGGCAGTGGTCATCACAGGGGCTGCAGAAACTCTGAAGGTCTGACCTTCAATTTGTAGCACCTCTGATCCATGGCAGAGCCCGAGCATTTCCCATACAATGCCCCAACGCTGGCTCACTGAAAATATCATTGCATGGATATCATAATAAAAAAATGCTATTTCACTCTTACATCATTATGGTGAAAGACAACTCCAGTGCTTTTTAGTATTTCTTCAGGGCATTTCTAAATATACAATGTTCTCTCTCCTCCTAAACTTGAGTTTTTAAAATACAAAAACTTGTACAGTGAAATATATTCATTGTAAATTAAAGAGCGCAGGCCAAAAATAACACTACAGATTCTTATAAAAATAGAGAAAATTTATTTGCAAGCAAGATTCAAATCTTCATAGGTGTCTGAATGTATCAATTATTTCCTTAAGAAAGCATTCTTCTACCTTGAAATAAAATAAAACAGTAATTTATCTATAAACAGCTCAAGAGTTCTATAGTAGAGTTCTTCTTCTTTATCTAGTAATGAAATTACATCCAATATTCTGCAAACAGCATTTGAAATTAATTTAATGGTAACAAACTTCAGCCTGATACATGTAAGAGCACAACAAGAACAACTCTGGTAACATCTGAGCATAACCCACTGTACTACACTGGTCATAGCACGAGGAAATTATACTTTGCATTTGTTCTCTATCATGTCTCCCTTGTTGACACTATCAGCATCTTAAGGAGATGGTTGTGTTGTATAACATCTTATACAACATCTCAGAAACAGGCACAACTCAAACAATTTCTTCTCTATTATGCAGCAGTGCACAAGTACATGGATTAGAATGTCAGACACTTCCTAGAACTTAAAAGCACAGCACAGAAATCCATCCAGAGACTATTAAATATGTTATAAACTGCAAATACCTAGATAGTATATAGGAAATACATATAGAAATAGAAATATTTATTACTATAGTATATTGAAATATTAAATAATATTAAAACCATCACAGATTCAAAACAAGTGCACATATAGGATAAAGCTTAAATATTTCTTTTTTTTTTACAATAAGGTGTATATGTAAACGAAAAGGACAATTTTTATTTTTTTTTAATCATAAGGTATATAAAACCAAATAGAACAGTTATCACAACCATAATATACTGTTCATTCTTAATTACTGGTCTTTTAATTTTTAAAAGTAATTATTCTGTCTTTTTAAGTTTCAAATGCAAAATAAAACAACAATGCAAGAGAGTAGTAAACACCTGGTTGCCAATATCATCATCTTGAACATATATTTCTTTTGTTCAGTTTTACTCAGCATTGCACATGTACAAATTAAAGGGCTTGGGGTTTCTTTTCCAAAGACAACAAAGTGCAAGAACAAAACTGTGCAAGAACAAAACTGGTTTTGTTTTGAGGTAGGATGCTGCCCCTACGTTGAGCTGTCCTCGCTGTCTGCATTCAGAAATCTCTCTCACAAGGAATTAACAGTTCCCCAAATGGCAGGAGAGGCAGAAGAGATGCAAACGTGGTGCAGCACATTGTTCTAAAATCAGACAGACATCTAATAGTTTTGATCCATTCTGATACAAAAGGACATCCCTTAGGACATGGGGGAATGGCTTCAAACTGAGAGAGGGCACTTTTATAACAGGTACTAGGAAGGCATTATTCCCTGCGAAGGCATTATTCCCTGTAAGGGTGGTGAGGCCCTGGCACAGGTTGTCCAGAGAAGCTGTGGCTGCCCCATCCCTGGAAGTGTTCAAGGCCAAGTCAGATGGGGCTTGGAGCAACCAGGTCTAGTGGAAGGTGTCCCTGCCCGTGGCAGGGGGGTGGAAGTGGATGAGCTTTAAGGTCCCTTCCAACCCAAACCATTCTGTGATTCTGCGATACACCAGAGTTGATGCTGACACATGAAGAAGATTTAAGGTCAACTGCACAACTTGATTACAAAGAAAATCAAGTTTCAGACGCACCTATTTACTTCCTTCCTCACTTCCACTCTTTCTACCTTCCAAAGCTATTTCTATCTCAGTTTGCCTTCACTGTTTTCCCACGTAACTTCTGCCAACTTCTTTCCCACACACAGAAAACTAGATACTGGCATGGTGGTTTAAGCAGAAAGTAAAAACCACCACACCCACCCACAGCCACTTCCTTTTTCTTTGCAATGGATCTGTGACTTTTAGATACTAAAATAAAAGTAAAGCTTCTATATTCATTAATTGTATTTGTATAGCATTTGATATGTTTCTCAATTCAAACATGCTTCTAGGATAACATGTTTTAAGATCCCAAGCACAAACCTTTTTTACCTCTTTGTGTTACCAGAGGTAATAATTAGAACTGCACAAGTAGTTTATTACTTTAACTCTTTCATTTTTTTCTTCACTTTTGCATGGTACCACTCCGTAGCAGAATAAACACTAAACTAAGAGTCAGAGGGCTCAGATTTTTGCAAAGTTGCAGAATACAAAGTAGGTTAAGAACTAAAAGAAAACACTAAAAAAAAAAAAAATCCACCACCCAAAATTTGGTGCCCTTGCTTCTGGGAAGTGAAACTGAACTTGATGCTTTAATATAAGTTATGAATTTCACTTCACATGTGCTTTGATTTTAATGGTTCATGAGAGTCTTTTAAAGAACCTTCCATTCACTAGAAGTATTAATAAGTCTTCGTATGAAACACATAAAAATTCTGTTGAAAATAAAAAGAAAGAGCTGTTCCTCCACAGGTAAATACTGAAGAGGAAATGTATCAAAATACAACATTAGCAGGGCATCAAAGCAGTAAAATGTTATGGAAGACTGTCCTGGTAATAGAACCATCTACCCATTAGACATGTCATGCAATAACAAAGCCTTCTTAGAAGATCCAATTTCAAAGGTTTGTCTGTTTTAAGGAAACATTTTTACAAGGGGGGGATCAGCTTACCCAGATTTTCACAGGAGGATTAAAATAGTAGCATGGAGAAAGAAAAGACTGCTGCAGCGCTTTTATTGTTTACTTTTAGCTTCTATTTCTAATCTATTTAAGTTCCTGTAATGATGTTTCCAGGCTCATCAAAAGGGTAAATGTCCAAGCCACTAAGTGCCTACATGAAGTATCATGGTACTATGTGTAAACACATGCTCATACTTGGCACAAGATAAGGTCTGACAGCTCCTCATGGAGCAGGGACTGACATTTGTAAGAACCTCAAAATCTTGGGCAGCTGTAGAAATAGATAAAACACTTTTTCCTGTATTTTTCGGGGGGTTAAACGCCTAAGAAAGGTTGTGGGCCAGGCACGGGCCAGGCGTGGTTCAAACACCCCGATGGAGAGCTCTCCAGGTGGCCAGACCACCAGGAGAGCAGGCTGTGGAGACAGAAAGCTGCTGCAACCTCCCGTTCTCCACAGGCTCCAAAAGCTGTCCTGGCCAGAAAGGAACTATAACCAGGGCGGCTGGGAGTGCACTGAGCTAGAATAAACAGTTCCCCTTACTGGGGCTTCTACTGGGTTCATACCATAACAAAGCTGCCCCAAATCGTGCAGATTTTACCACGTTGAATAAATGTGACGAATCCACCCTAGGGAAAGTATAAAAGCAGTGAGGGAGTCTGGTGGGAAATATGTGCTGCTTCTTTTTTCTTTTCTAGAAATTTTCCTTCTCTGTTTCTACATGAAGGATGAAGAAGAGTCAGTGTGTGCTTAGGCAGTCAAGAAGGCCAGTGGCACCTGGACTGTGCCAGTAATGGTATGACCAGCAGGACCAGGGCAGTGACCATCCCCCTGTGCCGGGCACTGGTGAGGCCTCACCTTGAGTCCTGTGTTCACTTTTGGGCCCCTCATGACAAGGAGCGAGTCCAGAGAAGAGAAACAAAGCTTTGGAAGGGTCTGAAGCACAAGTCTGATGAAGGAGCTGGAGAAAATGAGGCCTGGGAGAGGATCTTATCACTCTCTACAACTCCCTGAAAGGAGGTTGTAGCCAGGCGAGGGTTGGTGTTTTCTCCCAAGTAACAAGAGACAGGATGTGAGGAGATGGCCTCAATTTGTGCCAGGGGAGGTTTAGATTCTATATTAGGAAAAATTTTCTTCACAGAAAGCGCTGTCAAGTACTGGAACAGGCTGCTCAGGGAGTCACCATCCCAGGAGGTATTTAAAAGATGTGTAGATGTGGCACCGAGGGATATGATTTAGTGGTTGATCTGGCAGTGCTGGGTTGGTGGTTGGACTAGATGATGAATGATTCTATAGTTCTATGATCCGATCTCACATTGGGCAAGCAAATACTTCTTCTGTCTCAGCACAGAGGTATTTATTTGCTCCTTTCTGCAACCAGACTGGGAACATGGATCACAGGGATTCATGTGCCTGGAAGTGGCCAGAGAGACTTGTGTGTCTCTGCGTGTGAGGACTGAGGCTCTCCAGCACTGAGTGACTGAGCTTGAGGCTACTGCATTTACCACTGATCACAGTCTAAGTGTTCACCAGGTGCAGAACCAGCTAATTCACTGCTACAAATCTAAAACCAGGCAAGGATCCCATAAAATCACAGAGGACAAACCAACGACTAGATATATTTGGAGTGGCTAACACCTGGGCTCACATCTCCTCAGCATTGTAAGAAATTTCTTTTCTGTCAGCAGTTTGGAATATGCAGCATATTAATTCTCAGAGATGTTTCCATATTATAAGCAAGTGTCCTTCTAAATGTATGAATTATTGGAAACCTGACAGCCAGGTGGTGACAAAGAAGATCACTTTTACAGTACTGAGTACATGAACATCCAGAAAACTTCCAGCAATTTGAACACCAGAAGGACAAACACTTCAAAACATTAAAAACCAATAAAATCAATCTTTGGAAAATCAGTAATACAATATTTTGAAGTAATTTGCCTTGGTACCATAAGACACTGACTATGAAGACAAGGATAAAAATGTGGAGATTTGGTCCCTTTGATGACAAAAAATTGAAAGAATACAGATTTCTTTCTGATGAGTATGGAAATGAGCCTATCACTTCATCAGACATCCCAGGGAAAATAAGCTAAGGATGGTACCTTTTTCAAAGTCTCAAAAGCTGAAGTTAGCTCTTCTCTCTACACTGTGTTTGCCATGGCTGCTGCTAAACAAATTAGGCAGAAGTAGGGACTGAAAGGAAAGGGATGACTGGTGCCAAACCAGAAAATTGATCAGACATGCACAGGAGGACACATTGTACAGAGAGCAGAAGCGGAAAGAACAAAATCCAGGAGGAAGAAACTGTCCTGAGTAAAAGGATTATTTCAATAGGGAAGAGAGGGGTAAACAACAAGGTCTCAAAATAATTTCTATTTTATGTTGATACATTGTATCAGAGAGAGATGATGTGACAGGTTGCTGTTTTGCAGACTCCACTCCTTCCTAATACCATCAGTGAACTTACTGACACATTAACTTCAAAATTAAATAATTTTGCTTTCTATATTGCCTGAGTTTAATGAAATAGGGACCAAATCAAAGCACTGAGTCATGTTAACTAACCAGCATCTTCTACCAGTGCTACCTGGAAAAGCACTGGAATTTATAGTGCTATTTATATGTTTATCTGCTCATCAGGTAACTTCTACCAAAGCCCTTTTAAAAGAAAAGGTAATCTTAATTCCAATCGGAGTTCATAGCTAACATATTTATCTGCTTGGAATAATGAAATCAAGTATGCACAGTTTTCATACTTCACACAGAACATAGTTTTTTACCAGGACCTAGTAGGAGAGATACAGAAGTCAAACTGCAAGTTGTAGCTGTGTTAGACTTCTCTTTAAAGTTTAGAAAAATTATGTTGAAGTTACAATGAAAACAAGCATTCAAAACCTACAACAATTTTAAAACAGGTACTACTAAAGTTAAGGTTGTACATACACAGCTGCACAGACCAGGCAATTTGTATGTCCAACCAGATTTATAGGTAGATAACTGGCTGTAATATTCAGTTAACTGGATAACAGTAATTACATTATTTTGCATATGAAGTTAATTGGTATTGACTTCAGAGTCTCTTCCAGTATTGCTTCCTCTACCAGGTCTTTTCTGCTTGTCTATCCCATCCCTTCCCACGGGATACACCCCCAGGTAGTATTCCTGTATCTCTATAATGCTTCAAAGTGCTACTGATACCTCCTCTAACTGCTGAAGGGAGACCATGTATTTCCCTTTCTTAGACCTATACTTTGCTGGACAATTAGTCACATTTTCATGTCTAATAACTGAGGGATGTATCTCATTACCCTGATGATGTGAACAGCAGTAACTCCCTGATTCCTGCTCCTATGAATTCAAGAGAAGCTCTAGAAAGTCACTAATTACCATCTACATATTCAGCAAGTGAAGACATCCTATTGCCTTAGTATTTAAATACTATCAGATTAACTCTTAAGAATTTGATTACTAAATTATTGAATTTTTACTAGTGAGAACAGCAAGTACAGGAAGGAACTGAAATGTCAGATACAAAATGGGGCTTTTTCCAGTCTAAAATTAAGCCATGATGATGTCTGCAGATATTGGAAAAGCACAAACAACAAGAAGAGAAATATTACATAATACCATTTAATTATTCAAAAGTACATAGCAACAAGTAAACGGATAAAATTTAGAAAAGGAACATTTAGAGTAAATTAGAAGAAAAACATCTGAAAATGAGCTAAAGCCCTCTGTAACCATCACAGATGGAAGAGAAGTTTCACTGCTGGAAATAGAAAAAACTAAGCTTAACCAAAAACTGGGGAGGGGTCTTGTGATGTCAGACAAGTACACAAAAGGAAATTCTGATTATATGAATTAAAATACTTAAAAAAGAGAAATGACCCCAATCTATGAAGGTATGTCACCTGCAACTAACAGATGGTTGTTGGAATTCCATATTTGTAGTCCAAAATGAGCTTCACTGATGCTCATAATTACTAAAATTGGAAAACCAGGAAGAGACTTCATGCTGAATAATTATTTTGAACTTATTGAATTTTTTTAATGCTTACTTAACAGTTGAGATACTTCTCAATTATCAGGGTGGAAATCATCATCCAAAGGCATCAGTCAAGTTCACTGCTACACTAGAACTTAAACAATGTAAGACCTTCATTAGAGCAACCTTGTTTACCTGAAAATGGAAGTAGTTTGTCTACACCCTGAGTTTTTAAATGGTGAGGTCTGCCAGGCAGCAGGATTAACAATGCCCACCATCCTGCCAAAAGAAAAGTTCAATTCTTTTCACAAAAAGACAAACTCTGTCCTCAGTGACACCACCATAAATCAAGAATAACACAAAATCCTCAGGGATAAATTTCAGAGATGCTAAAGCCTCTCAACTCCAAGGGAGGTCATTCTGTTTTGACTCAATAAAGTGTTTTAAGCATGAACCTTCTGAATCCTCTTCTTAAGCTGATCTTGAATGTTTCAATAACTTGTGGAAACAAAAAAATACCCTAAATTTTCCCTTTATAAAGGGTAACTTTTGTTAACGTTTCTTTTAAAACACTATAATATATGCAGTAAGAATTTTCTATCCAATTTTTGCCTTAATAAATTCATACCTACGAAATCACTATCTTGCAGTACAGAAGGGAAAAAAAGGAAGATACCACTCTATCCCTTCCATTCCATGAATCACAGATGAGGTGAGGTTGGACATTTGGAGATACCCAGTTAAATTCCCTTCACAAATAATTTCCTCAGGGCTATGTCCAGTTGGGTTTTAAGTTTCTCCAAGGATGCCAAGGATGGACACTCCACAACCTTTCTGTGCTGCCTGTTCCCACACATTTGACCACCCTCATGGTAAAAAAGGGTTTTCTTTATTTTTAAGTGGAATTTCCTGTATTTCAGTCTGTGCTCAGAGGCTCTTGTCTGGTCACTGCCCACCACTGAAGAAAGCCCAGCTCTATCAGCTTTACTTCCTCCCATCAGGTATTTAAAGACATTGAGAAGGTTTCCCTGATCCTCCTCTTCTCCAGGATAAAACTGTCCCAGCTCTCTCAAGCCTCTCTTGTACGAGAGATGCTCCAGTCACTTAACCATCTTAGTGGCCCTTCACTGCACTTGTTCCAGTACTTCCATGTTTCTCTTGGACTGGGAAGTCCAGCAATAGGTCCAGAGAGGTCTGACCAGTGCTGAGCAGAGGGTAAGGATCACCTCCCTCACCTGCTGGAAGCGTCCTTCCGAATGCAGCCCAGGGTGCTGCTCCAAGAGCACACTGCTGCCACATGTCCAACCTTCCAGCTGGTCAGCCTCCAGCTGGTCAGGTGGCTGGGGTTATTCCCCTCTGGAGGCAATCCCTTGAAGGATTCCCCTTTATGGGACTTCATGTGGTTCCTGTTGGGTCACTTCTCCAACCTGGTGAGGTCCCTCCGAATGACAGCACAACCATCTGGGTCTATCAGCCACTCCCCCCAGTTCTGCATCATCAGCAAACTGCTGTGGGTGCACTTATGTCCCATCAGCCAGGTCACTAATGAAGACATTACCCAGTGCTGACCCCATGATCAACTCCTGGGATGCATCACCAGCAACTGCCCTCCAGAGGGACTTCATGCTGCTGGTATCAACCCTGTGAACTTCAGCCCTTCAGCCAGTTTTCAGTCTGTCTCACTGTCCATTCATTTATCTGTTTCATCAGCTTGTGTAAGGGATGTTACAGGAGACAGTGACAAAAGCCTTGCTGAAGTTGAGCATTCCCTGCTCGTCCCTCATGCCCTGGTTATGTGGTTATACACATCTCATACAGTGGTTATTTCATCACAGGCAGGCATCGGATGGGTCACACGTGATTTCCCTTTCATAAATCCATGCTGACATCTCACAATCACTTCTTTATCCTTAACAGGCTCAGAAATGGTTTCTAGGATGACCTGCCCAGGGATCAATGTGAATATGACTGGTCTGTCATTCCCCAGATCCTCCTTCTTGTCGTTTTTGGAAATAGAAATGACATTTTCTTCCTTCTACTCCTCAGAAATGAACTTCCCCCAGTAGCCAGGACTTCTCTTCATAAGCAATGTCATACATAAAATCAAGGCAGAATTTTGTATATTATGTTATTGGAAGAATAAATATGTAAATTAAAGCCCAATTTCAAGTAGAAAATGTTGTAAGATTATCCATACTTAAACTTTTATGACTACCGTTACGACATGAAAAATGATTACATGTATATAAAAACACAACTTAGAAAATGCATTTGAGTAAAAGGTTTTTTAAGTATTTTTTCCTCCCCCAGGGTCAACATGCAAAACATTGTCGATTTTTATGCAAAATGCTACAGAAGTCTACTTTCAACGAACTATTTATAGGTATATATGTTTCAGAGTGAATATGGCTAAATTCCATCAAAACCCAATTTTCTAAGCTTTGCTAAAAGCTCTGCAGAATAATCTTTCTACAGATGGTTCCACTGAAGTGACTTGGTTACTCTTTTCAAACTGTGGGATGTACAAAACACACTGGCTGAGGAGGAGTGTGACTCTGTAAAATAAGTAAATGTGAGAATTTGGACAGCTATGTCATATAGGTGCTTCTAAAAGCCCTGTTATTAATGAAAAACAATATACTTCACCCTGTGGTTTCTTTTTTTTCTCTTATATTATGGTAAACACTTCCTAACTGCTGTAAATCAGCGGATTTATCCCAACACAAAGCTGTGGGCAAGACCCCTTTTCAGTGCCATTGTATACTAATCAGAATACACCAAACTCTAACAGTTAAGTGTCTTAAACATAAATTAATTTTACAAATCCTTATGACTGGCCAAGGAAGAAGATATAATTTATTCCAGTTGTATAACATAATATGTTCCATTCGCTCACTCACAAAGGGTTTTGGTTTTTCAGGAAACAAATGAGACAACTGACTGTCAACTGTGCAGACTGGACTAGGATCAGTCACTTCTGCTCTAGGAAAAAGTTCATCTCAACAATGTACCCAAACACAACTGGAATTTACAAAGCCAAGAGAGATGAATTCCCAGTCTGCTCTCATGAGGACAGGGCGAAAAAGTGATGAGGAGAGCAGGAAGTCAAAACATCATTTCATTGTATATATACATTGTAAGTGTTAACCAAATGTGGAAATCCCTTGCTATTTTAAATCTAGATTAAAACCACAAGACAATTTAAACTAATCCACAAGATACAAAACATAAACGAGGATGCATGTTTTATGCTAATTTTTTGAGAAATAATATTATTCTTTTTTATATTCTTCAAAACAGCAGGGTCGTTTTTCATTGTTTTAAAATTTCACATCATGATTTTATGAACGAGATCTGTGGGTGTTGAACGATGATAATTATATCCAAGTCTCAAACAATACACCTCCTTATCAGGTGTAAAAATGTTTTATAACATCAGTTTTTTTATTTTACTACCCTTCCTGAAGTCAGTGCCTGGAGAAGAGAAGCAACTTTTCCACAGTGGTTGGTGACAGAAAAACCAAGTTATCCTCCTGTGCCTCCCACTGCCAGGGGGTAACAAGTGCTCTACTGACACATCAGGCTTTGCAAATTAGATTTATTTTAATAGTAAATTAGCAAATTAAATTTAATTTTAATAGTAAACCAAAATGTCCACCCCTGTATGTAGGGAGCCTGTATTCTCATTATTCACCTTTGCAGTACTTGTGTCAGAGAGGTGCTGTAGTAGCACTGTAATAATGGGGAGAAATGGAAAAAGGTGTCAAAAAACATGGCCTATCTCAAAAATACAGAAATACTTGAGACCAAAAGGGCCTCACAAATGCCAGCATTTCTCATGAACACTGTAAAATCTAACTATGAAATTAATATTTGCAGTATTTCTAGACCTGATTTATAAAAATCTATTACATATATTGACAAAGCTGCTGTGAAATACTTAATGTGACCTCTGGATCATCAATGGTTCAGAGATCACAGCTTGGAAATCTGTGCTCTAAACTAAAGTCAACAACTTTGGGGAAAGGCAGTTCACGCCTTCTACAAGTAATGCAGCACCACAACTCCCCAGTTCCCAAAATCCAAACCCACTGTGAGCTGGGACAGTGGTTACTCTGTGTTATCACCAAACCTGTGAGTGAAAAATAGAAATTATTTCTCCGCTAGGCACAGATAAAATACATCCACTAGACAAAAAGATACAAAAGAAATTAAAATACAGAATAGTTCTTTCAAATACTTGGTTTTAATTTAGATTTAACTTCAGGAAGGACTGAACTCACCAATACTCTCATTTTTTCTGAGAGTAAAATTCTACTGTAAGATATATCAATTTCAGTGCTTTAAAAATGTATTTTATTTCAGAACTCAAACTATGCAACCTTCTCCCTAGAGTAAGAAACTGGAAGTTCTCTGATAAAATCTTTTCTGGAAAGTCAGGGCAATTACATATCAATGGTGTGCTCCTTTTCCTGCTTTCAAATGGATTACTTAGATGTTTTAAAATGTTATAACCCACAATAATCTGTTCCAGGCACCAACGAGAAGGAAGAAAAAAATTACAGAAGTCAAGATGTCGCCTGGAAGCACTTTATGGCAAACATTATAAAGATAACACAGAGCAGAGAAGCTCTGGTTCAATCCATTATAAATACCCCATTCTTCTTAAAATCACAAAAATGTATTTATAGTAAAGAACTCTCACAGCCTTTTTCCTCCAAAGACTTCATTTAAGTACAATTTGGCAGAATTTCTGGAACAAGAAAAGAAGAGTTTTATAAAATATTGATGTTTTACAGTCACCCCAGTCTTGATCTACTTGCTACGAAAACAGAAGCAAGGACTCTGGGAGATGACCACATCCATGTCTACTAATTACACTCCAGTTTTTTATTTTGTCCAAAATGTGCTGTCTAGCAGCTAAACTGAGCACAGATGTTAAACCATCACTTAGACAATTAATGTCTTATTAAAAATACGAGTTATTTTTCTCATTTTATTACTGACATGATATATATTTTTAACTAAATATATGGGATATAAAAAACCAAACCAAACCAAAAAAAAAAAACCAACCAACCAAACAAAAAGCCCAAAGGGGAATACTGACAAAAGATATTCTTATTTACACAATCTACAGATCAAACCCCTGTTTTCCCATATGTCCAAAGGACAGTGTAGATGGTTGCCCTCTCTGTTTTTTCACCCCAGGTCCCTCCCATGACTTCAGGAAGAGGACAAACACAAAAGCAATAGGCTACACTGATCCCCTCGTGCACTAGAATTATTAAATAATCACTCTGAGTTCAGAGATGAACAAAAGGAAATAAGAAACAGCTTTCTTACATTTCTCAAAATAAATAGTTTTCTTTTTTCCAATGATAAGTGGCTCAGTGGAGAGCAGGAAAGAGGAGATGTGAATATCTGGATGTCAGAGAGATTTTTTTCGCAAGCAAAGTAGCATAAGCACTTCAAGAGCCTCATTCAAAAATTTAATTTTCAAAAGCATGAAAAATACTACATTTACAAAGGAAGGAAGCAAATTGCAAGGACCAAATATACACTGTCAGTTTAAATATAATATATTCAGAACACTGAAAAGAAGGATCTGAAGTTACAGTGCAGCACATCCAACCTGTGAGTCAAGAATAAAAGATAAAAAAGGGGGACAAGTCTCACTCACTGAAGTTCGACAGAACTTCACAGGAAGGAAATGCTTAGTTACCTATTTCACTTTATTGATGACAGTTCAAAAAGGGTCAGTGTAAAGAACAACGTGTTATTCATTCAAATTCGTCTTTTAAAAAAATTGTCTTTTCTGACCTTTCTCAATTAAAAAAAAAGACAAATTCGATTTTTGCCATTCAGGGAAAATGTGCATGACTTGGTATTTAATGACAAGCATTTAAATTTGAGTAACTGACAATTTGGAGAGAATTTACTATAAAATTATAGATTGAATTAGTATTAATATATGAATTATTAATTTAAAAATTTCAGATTGCTCAAGTAGGGGCAAAATCAGCAATCGAATATAAGCATTTAAAAAGTTGGAGATTTTTTGTTTGTTTGTTTTATTTTTAATACACAGTCCACCCAGTGTTATGTCCAGTACATGAGTCAACAAAGGAAATCATTATCATGGATACTGTACTTTGATTTTTTATCTGTATCTGCAGAACACAATATGAAATGATATCAGGTAAAATCCTAACTCCCTTATTTATCAAAACAGATAAACCAGGCAAAATGAAAAAAGGCATACAAGTACAAAAGTCATTCCAATGAAGACTTCTAATTACTTACTGCACATTTCTGTGATCGCAGAATAAAATCATTTTTGAAAAAAATTAAGTACATGAACAGCATCTTAAACAAAACCCTCAGATGCTCAGTGTCAAAACAGTTTTTAAAAAGAACCAAACTTCTAAAGCAAGAATTAAGCTCTACAGACAAAAGCAAGAAGCTGATGTGCTTGAGGGGATGACATCCAGCATCCCATCTTCCCCCTTCTCTTCCTCCTCAGGAGCCAAGGAAGCAGTAGCTGGACTCGCGGAGAGACCAAATTCCCCAAGAAAAGCTGTGGTTTCACTGAATCACACACTACAGAGGCAAAAGCAAATGTAATTTTTGGTATCAGAATGATCTGTTACAAAAGAATAATTAATGTCTCCCCTCGTGCTGCAGTTACTGAGCACTTCTCATTTCCTTCCTTTCAGTTTCAGAACCAGAGAGGAAAAGAGCAAGAGTCACATTCCGGGGCACCCCAGGTGCCGTGGAAGGGGCAGCCACAAAACACTGAGCTATTCCTTTTCTTTTTTTTTTTTTTTCCCTTTAAAACACCCTGACTGTGCTTCTATATCCAGGCACAGTGGTCGCTTCTTCGAGCTGCAGCTTGGCCTCGCTCACCAGACAAGGGATGGTGCTCGTGGCCGAGATTTGTGTGGTCTATGGTGAGCTCTGCTTCCTGGAAAATGTGTGGCACCATCCAGAGTTTATTTAGAGCCCAAGTCTGCCGGGCACACTATGTAAGTTTATTGTTTATCGCTTGCTGGGGAAGTTCTTCTGAGGTCAAGGTAAAAAGCAGGAGGTGATATTTGATATAAATGTTCCAGTGCACATTATGAGGTTCATGGTTGCAGTGGCCCCCAGAGCACTTTGCTGGTGGTCCGTGGAGATCTGGCCGGTGGAAGGTGCTGGTTTTCCCTGTTTCCAGCTGCTATATCATACTGGATGTATTTTTAGCCTCACTTCGTGTTTTCCTAATATTCCTTTTCCATGTAAGCAATTAGTGTGGTTACCAGGGATGGCAACAGAAGTGATATTCAGCTGCCAGGGGGAGAAGAAGGTGGTCCTTCAGCCGGGCAGGGGAGGAGATGCACAGGACAATCTCCTTCTTAGGAGGTGGGAGGGAACCCACCCAAGAGCCACAGTATTAGCACCTCGATTTCTCCATTCACTAAAATGAACAACTTAATTTTGTCTTCCTCAGAAAATTCTGCTGACAAGTTCTTTGTTATCAGTGAGGAGGAAGGAACAAACAGCAAGTTGCACTTTTTCAGCCTTCTGCTACGAAGTAAACACAGAAAGGAAAAAGACCCCGTGAGGTTGCAATCACTGATTAAGCTTACAAAAAAGACCTAACCAAGGTATGAATGAGATTTAAAAAAATGTGAAATTTCTGGTCTTGATTTTTGTGAGTTTATGTTTTTTAAAAAATTTTAGCTTCATACTGCACCTGGAGATTACTAGGTACAGTTGAAATGTCTGTAGAGTTAGCTCACCAATCTAAAAAGAAAAAAAAGACTTCCAAAAACCCTTTGGCCATGACCCAGTAGGATTTTTTTATTTTACCTTTTTTTTTTTGGAAAAAAGAAAAAAAAGGAATTTTCTAGCATTTAAATGAATTTCCCAGTTAGCCTCCACTGCTTTAATTCTAATTACTTACTTTCATCTTGCCTTTGCCTAATCAAAAGAGACTCATCAAATCAATTGGAGACAAATATTATTATATAAAAATATTAAATGGTGAACATTTGTTGAACAAAGAAAAGTCTCTTTTTATACTTCTAAAATTTTTATTTTTATTTAATTATCCATGAAATTACACTAACTTCAATTTGCTTATGAAGGTATAGCTGAGAGCAGTCCAGCCTCTAACCATGCAAACATGCTTTACATTACCTTTAAGGAAAAATACACTGAATATTTCAGAAGTTACAGATTAAAGTATTCAGCTTCTGAACTGAGCTAACTTACTGATGTACGAGCAAGTCTTATTTAGGAACACAGTCCCAGGAGATGGGGATTTGATGTATTAAAGAGAGTCCTTGCCTCCCTCCGAAATGCAGCAGAGTTCAGGCTCCTGACATCTCCCTCCTCCTCCAAGAGAGGGGTATTTTTTACAATTCTCAGGAGCTTTTGCCTGATGCCTGGAAAACACCAAATCCCTTATTGGCTTTAGCTGTCTGTAAGATTTCAGCAAAGCAGTCTCGCTGAATCTCTTTCCAAGACTTTGCAACTGAGGGCCTTCCTAAACCTCAGCTTAAGAAGGATTTACAGAGACTAAATTTGCTCATCAGTGGCTGACAGAGAAAAACACAAAATTGCATAAAGCTGGATGGAAAAATCACTTCCATGTATGAGGGTTTTCCTCCCTTTTCTTCCCCAGAAGCTTAATCATCATCTAATGGCTGCTGTTCTTCCATCACTTTGACAGGGAGCAGACTGTAATGCTTAAAAATTAAGCAACAAAAATAATAAGATGGGGTGTTTTTTCTTTCTTTTCAAAATAACCCCACTGACTTGTATATGTGTATCCTG
Organism: Corapipo altera; assembly: GCF_003945725.1. NCBI lineage: Eukaryota > Metazoa > Chordata > Aves > Passeriformes > Pipridae > Corapipo > Corapipo altera. Next base: position 1,847,738 of record NW_020884953.1, read on the forward strand.
ACTAGTAGGAACTTTTTCTGGCATCTCTCCAGACACTTACAGAAAAGTAAAGAGTATAAACATGGTTTTAGAACTACAAGAACACATTTTTCTCTCTTTTTTCCCCCCTTTCCTTTCCCATAAAAGCATTATCTACAAAGGTAGGTATGGAATAACACTCATCTTGAAACCCCAGCCCATCAAGATGGAAGGAAATGCAAACTGCATGGAAAGCTGTTTTCAGGGACATACTGTGCAACCATGAGCCTGCTTTGTGCGTTCAGGAAATTCTCATGAGTTTTCTTAATGAAAAAAAAAAAAGAAAACGACTAAAAAAAGATTTGCTGTAAATATCTCACAAGCAATGACAAAGTACCTTATAAAATATAACTATTCATGAACAGTCTAGCCCCTGGAATTAAAACACTGACACTTTCTATTAAAAGGTGCTTAGTCACAGTTCACTAAGTATTTACAACGAATCATTTATTCTCTAATTTCATTGACTTTTCTGTCGTTAGCAAAAGTCAGAAAAACTTCCTGCATGTGTGTGAATGGCTTCTGTATGTAAACCACAGCTTGCAAAGTCAATTTTATGGAGTCTGAAAGATTTTCACGTTGTACAAGTAGGTCCTCCTCTTGTGTAAAAAACTATTTGCTTAAACTTCAATTGGATGCAAGCATTCAAATGAATTGGAACCACAAGGCACAACAGTAAATGGACATCATACCTTAGGGGATAAAAGAGAAAACAGAAAGACACAGTTCTCCAAGTTCACCAGCTCCTGATTTCTATCAGTAAGTTTTCCATCCTTTCTCTGTCTTCCTCTCTAAACTCAGCCACATCTACACATCTAGGTCTTTTAGATCCCCCTAAGGATGGTGAATCGATCACTTCCATGGGCAACGTGTTCCAATGCTTGACAACCCTTTCTGTGAAAAAATGTTTCCTAATATCCAGTCTAAACCTCCCCTTGTGCAACTTGAGGCTGTTTCCTCTTGTCCTATCATTTGTTAGGAGAAGGGGTTGATTTGCACCTGGTTACACTCTCAGGGAGTTGCAGAGAGCAATAAAGTCCCCCCTGAGCCTCCCTTTCTCCAGGCTGAGCCTCTCCAGCTCCCTGAGCTGCTCCTCATAAGACCTGTGCTCCAGATCCTTCCCCAGTTCCATTGCCCTTCTCTGGACTCGCTCCAGCACCTCAATGTCTTTCCTGTATTGAGGGGCCCAAAACTGAACCCAGGATTCAAGGTGAGGCTTCAGCAGTGCCCAGCACAGGGGGATGGTCACTGCCCTGCTCCTGCTGCCACCCTATTGCTGACACAGGCCAGGTGCCATTGGCCTCCTTGGCCACCTGAGCACACACTGGTTCATGTTCAGCCTCTGCCAACCAGTACCCCCAGGTCCATTTCAGCTGGGCAGCTTTCCAACCACTCTGTCCCCAGCTCTAGCACAGCAGGGGGTTGTTGTGATTTAAGTGCAGGACTCAGCACTTGGCCTTATCTCACACAGTTTGCCTCGGTCCACTAGTCCAGACTATCCAGATTGCTGTGCAGAGGCTTCCTGCCCTCCTGCACATCAACACTCCCACCCAACTTGATATTGTCTGCAAACTTGTCATGGGTGCACTTGATCTCCTTGCCCAGATTATTGATAATTCTGAAACTCTTTCTCTGAAACAAAAAACAACCTGCACCATAAATTTGCGGCCTTCATACTTTACCTTCCCCTTTTTCTGGTAACACTGATAAGAAAGAAAGACTGAAACTTTTCCTGAAAATTGGGCACACCTCTAACTGCTAAAGGGAGAAGTTTCACAGAAAGTGGGTCAACTCATAGTCACAAGTGTCATTTTTTGAGCTCTGCTTCATAAAGACTTATTCATCTGTGACCACAGAGGTTAGGCTGATGAAGAACCCACCACTGCTTCTCTGTGTTGAACTACTCCACTATCTCACTGGTAAAAATATGCTTTGGTTTTAGTATTAATTTACCTCACTTCAGTTTCCAGTCAGTATCTAACCTGCTTGTGGGACTCAACGCTCTGAAAATCATCAAGAGATTCAGTCAGTACAGCCCCTGGAATACAGAAAGCTACTCAGCTGACCAAATGCAGGGTCAACGTCATAGCGATATGACCAGATCTTTAGGCTGCACAAACTCCAAAAGGACTTTAGATTTTTACAGTATGTGAATTGGATGCTGGTTTTGAACCCTTTCTCTTTGAGATTACAGACCTGAACTTTCAATGTTACCAGCGACCAAGCACCTTCTGACATTTTATTTCGTAAAGTATGCAGACACTATGTATGATTTGGAATCGTTCCTGCCACTGTTTTCACAATACCCCTCTTCTCCTAAAAGCCAGACGGGAATATTTAGATTAAAACATAGACAGTTCACATGAGGCCACACATCAAACAATCAAGATCTGCTCCTGTCCCTCCACTACCTTTGCTTCAAAAGAAATCTGATATAATTAGTCTGATAGTTATACTTTGAGCTAATACATGTGACAAAAACTAAGAGCATATTAAAACACTAAATACTTCAAGGATATTTCAAATAACCTGACCTCATTAATGCTTCAGATTCTTAAGCATTTGCATTTTGGAAGCCGTTTTAACCAATAAGAATGACAAACATTGCATAATGCATGATGAATACACAAGAAGTCACACAGAAGATGTCACTAACACTGATCTTCTAGTGTTTACTGATGAAAAACAATACACTTAACATACCACAGCTGTCTATAACCAGTAAGAGCTGGATGGTATCTTTTAGGTTTCTTACATGTTTTAGATTCCAAAATGACTCTGGATGTTACTTTTACTTATCAAGGTATCATCACAAATTGCAAAGGCAAGTGGTAAATAATGCTTCTGAAAATACAAAGCCCTTTGTTTTAAACCACTGATAAACATCTTATCTTGAAAAAGAATCAGGTAGCATTGAGTGACATAACATATGTGTTGTCATTTTATTTTTGAGTTACCCAAGCTTGAAACAACACATCCTACCTTATCCCAAGTTTTATGGAAATAATGTTCTCATCATTTCTTCCAAATCCATAAGCAGAGTGAGTGGAACATCTTGTCTTTACCGCCCTTACATATGATTTTTATTCTGAATTTTTTTGTATAATACAATAAGCAGAGGTACTTTGCTTGGGAAAACACCATGTAGGAAATATGGTTATGAGTTCAAATGCCTTTTCACCAACTAAAAAAATCACAAGAGAACTGCTGGTGAGACTGATTAACATACAATCACATCTCTATATTTCTACCATATTCTTATATTCCAATTAATGGAACAACCACACAGGTAAAGCCCAAGATAAGACTGGCATGGATTGTCATGTTGAATGTGGGGAACAGTGACAGTACCCCTTAAGTAGCCACTTCAGATACAACTGATCTTAGAGCTTGCAGTCTAAAATGGATGTGTTTCTACAACTCAAAAAATAGACTAAGTTTGAAAATATGCCAATTTGTGTTTTAAAGAATATGACCTCCACTATAATTTCAGTCCATGCAAACATAAGTCAAGAGATACTGAAAAATACATTAACTAGCTGTGGTCATACCTCGATGTCAGATGTTTTTATGCAACCTGGAGAAACTGGAATAGCAGCATTAACGCAGACTTGAAAATGTAGAATCACAGGAATTATCATTAAACATATTGCTAAAGATACACTTTGCCAAACTGAATACAGAGAAGCAAAAACAATTGTCTCAATTATTGAAGTTTTGTAACTACTGTTGTGGTTTCTTGTGCTTATCAGAAGGCAGCATGAGCTCCAAATATCCCACAGACCTTTTCAACAACCAAAACCAAATCAGGTTAGATGAGGATACAAATGGGACTGTTTAGTTCCTCTCTTGACTTGGTTTTCATCCAGCTTGTACACTCCAAAGGCCTTTAATCTCTTAACTGCTGTTTCATTAGCATCTCTACAGAGATCCAGGGTGTTTAGCATATCTGGGAGGCTTTCATGTGCTACAAGTTGAAAAGCTTCATAGGAGAAACCAACAAGCCCCAACAAAGTAAGCCCTGGCACAAAATACTCTATCATTTTAAGTTCATAACATATGAGCACCTTGTTCCCATGCCTGGTGCTGCAAAACGTTGTAAAAGAACATTCCTAACTTGTAGACCAAAGCCATAAAGAATAGATGTTCAATACAGAGTGTAAATGCCTATAATCACTTCGCCAGAGGAAACACACTGACAACCCACAGGCCTGAGCTCTGCTGGAGTACCAGGGAGAGACAGGCACTGTCAGAAAGCTCTGCAGCAAATATGATGCAGGGGAGACGTTAAAGTTCTTGTGAATCCTCTTTTAAAGTCTCCAGTGAAAAACACACTAATATGCCTTGAAGACCATTTGTGTGTGATTTTGCTTGGTCCTTACTCAGCACAGGAAGCTCCCCCTGCCCCTTTCAGCTTTCTGAAGACTTCCAAGATTATTCAAAAAGTTTATTTTGCTTTACAAGATAACATTTCCAAAGGAAAACCCACATGGAGTCAAATGTGTTTATTTGCAGAGTTTTTGTTGCTAAACTGAGTTTTAACACGATTTTCAGGTAATGATATCACTGGGGGCAAGACAACAGAGTCTGTGCTGCACTCTCAGGAAATGGGGGAGAAAATCTGTAGTTTGGAAAAGGAAGTGGGAAGTGCCACTGGCAAGTCCTTTGTGTGCCAGCCAGAGCTACAGGCTGCAATCCTGTCACCAAAATACCCCCTTGCAATGCTGGAACTGGGACATCATTCTCAGAAGGCAATCAATCAGCCAGCAGTCCTTGCATTGCCTCTTTAATAGAGGCATTAAAGGATGCAACTTTTCAAATATCAGCTCTCAGGCAAAGAGAAACTCATCTTTTCTTTTACTTTTCCTTTCATATTTCAGTCCTCTTTCCTTTTCACTTTAAACAATGTTCAGAAACATAACTGTTTTCATAAGTATCTAGTCCACAAAACCCAATTACATGGTATATGGCAAAAAAAAAAAAAAGCCAACATGAAAATGTCACTACAAACACTTCAAAAATTTTTATGATCATTAAGAGGTTCACCTCCTGAATAGGACAAAGTGCAGCCTTTCTTTATTGCATTTAAATTCTTCACTCCAAGACACTTAAGAGTAACCACTCAGGAACAGAGTAATCAGAATAGAACTGCCATCAAATATGAAAAGGCTGGAATGGCAAATGATGAGATCCCTGCTAAAAGTTTTGCCCTGTATTGTCTGTATTCTGGAAAAAAAAAGACTAAAATTTTAGGCAAAGCTGTTTGAAGATGCTGAAGAAGTACATTCTATTTGTAATAGTTACTACTGAATAATGGTTAATGAGAGACTCTTGGGAGACAACTTCATGAGAAAGGAAAGAACAAGTAGGTTCATACTCATAAGACAAAACCTTTAGAAATGCCTCAAACCAAGACTTTACACTTTCCCTCACAAGCAGGGAGGCCCTGCAGAAAGACTTGGATAAACTGGAGGACTGGGCAATCACCAACCATAGGAAGTTCAACAAGGGAAGTGCTGGATTCTGCACCTGGGATGCGGCAACCTGGATGTTTGTACAGACTGGGAATGAGATGCTGGAAAGCAGTGCTGGGAAAGGGACCTGGGAGTCCTGGTTGATGGCAAGTCAGATATGAGTCAGCAGTGCCCTGGCAGCCAGGAGGGCCAGCTGTGTCCTGGAGGGCATCAGGCCCAGCATTGTCAGCCAGCTGAGGGAGGGGATTGTCCCGCTCTGCTCTGACCTGGTACAGCCTCACCTGGAATATTGTGGGAGTTTCGGGCACCACAGTGTAAGGAAGATATTGAGCCATTAGAGAATGTCTAAAGGAGGGCAATGAAGGGAAGTTGTGTGAGGAGCAGCTGAGGTCACTTGGTCTGTTCAGCCTGGAGGAGACTGAGGAGAGACCTCATTGCAGTTACAACTTCCTTGTGAGGGGAAGAGGAGGGGCAGGCACTGATCTCTTCTCTGTGGTGACCAGTGGCAGGATCTGAAGGAATGGCCTGAAGTTGTGTCAGGGGAGGTTTAGGTTGGACATTAGGAAAACTTTCTCCCCCCAGAGAGTGGTTGGGCACTGAACAGGTTCCCCAGGGCAGTGGTCACAGCACCAAGGCTGCCAGAGCTCAAGAAGCGTTTGGCTGACACTCTCAGGCACATGGTGTGACTCTTGGGGATGATCCTGTGCAGGGCCAGGAGTTGGACTCGATGATCTTTGTGGGTCCCTTCCCACTCAGCATATTCTGTGATTCTGTGAATTTACTTCTGTTCTATAACATCACCGACACAGAGCCTGACAACATTGATCTGTGATGTGACAAGAGGACAAGCCCCAGAGATCACCCATCCAAAATGTGTGCAAGATCACAGGGTGACCACAGGCAGCCCCAACCCCTGTCCATTTTGCATACCCTGCCTGCTTCCCCCTGGCTCTGGATGTGGCTGGCCCAAAGAAACCCACATCCTAAGCCGCAGGCTGGCAGGCACCTGGGCTAACTCTTCACACAGGATGACAAAGGGCATTAAATTTACCAATGTCAGGTGGATGAACTCAAAATTTGGATAGTGTTTTTAAATAACAAAATTTCTACCTCCTTCCTGACCTTTCCGGCAACAATGGCAATGCAAAAGAATAAGCAGCTCTTTCCTGAACCCTCACCATCAAATTTGAAAAAGGTAACTGTCAAGGGGGTAAGGGAAGAGTTTTGCCTACTCTGCTTCAGTATTGATTTAATGAAGACAAATGACCATGCCATGATGTCATCTCTCAATACACTACATGTTCTTAAGGCTCAATGACACTCTCGAGCAAGACCAGAGGAGGCCATGAAGATGATTAGAGGGATGGAACCCCTCTCCTATTAGGAAAGATTGACAGAGTTTGGGGTTATTCAGCCTGGAGAAGAGAAGGCTCCAGGATGACCTTAGAGCCCCTAAGGGGGCTTCAAGAGAGCTGGTGAGAGACTTCAGACAAGGGCCAGGAGTGACAGGACAAGGGGGAGTGGGTTCAAACTGACAGAAGGTTTAGATTAGATATTAGGAAGAAATTCTTCCCCTTGAGGGCAGTAAGGCTCTGGCACAGGTTGCCCAGAGAAGCTGTGGCTGCCTCATCCCTGGAGTTCCAGGTTGGATGGAGGTCTGAACAACCTGGTGTAGTGGAAGGTATCCCTGGCCATGGCAGGGAAGTTGGAATGAGATGATCTCTCATTCTCTTCATGCAACTCTGCTCACAGAGCTGGGGGACAAGATGGCTGTGAGTGTGCATGTATGATAAAAGGATATTTAAAACAGGAAATACCAATGAAATCTCCTTCCATCCATCAACAAAAGTTACTCCTAGAACCACTAACGAAGGATTATAAATTATTCTTCACACCTAGCTTGAAAAATGACACCATATATCTTTTCTTCTGCAAAGTTAAAAATGTCTGCTACTGAAGCAGCTTTTTAACTGTTCTTTAACTTCTGAATTTACTGGCTTGTTCCTGAGAAGATACAAAAATTTAAAATCAGTGAAATAAACATGTAGAATTGTATGTTCCTTCAGTTGATAATGCACAGGCAAATAGGTAATAAATCCCCTTTTAACAGGCTTGATAGAAGGACTTTTGTAAATAAAGTATACTATTAGTTCCTACTTCGAAGGCTATAAGCAGAAGTTGCCAAAAATAGTTTTCATGGTGGCAAATTCTGTCAGCTCTTACACATTCTACTGAAAAATATATAGTATTTTGTTCACTTCCTTGCAAAAACAAAATACAGCAAAGTGTTACGCTCTGTTACACAGCAAAAGAATCAGATTCAAAACCATTCAGGAAATCAAAGAAAGGCTGAACTTTATTTTACTTCAAGCTCTTTGGGTCAGAGAGCAAATAATAACTGAATAATAACAACAATTAAATGCATCTATTTGTTTCATGTTATAAAGTAACTTTCTTACTTGGCCTCCACAGGTCCTTCGTTTTTATGTTTGCTTTCAGAGAAGCTATAAAATCTTTCAAGAATAAGACTTCTCCTTGGCAGAAGTGCACACAAGAGATGGTATCTCTCACTTCCTATTCAGCCTAATCTTTAAAAATTAGGTTGAGACATTTTTTATCTAAAATGAAGGTTTTGAAGCACATTAATTTCAGCTTGAAAACCAGAACTTACTAGGAATTGGAAATATTTGTGGAAATTAATTTGAAAAACTACACTTTAAAAAAAACAACTATTTGATGCTAAAAATGTTTTACCTAAATCTAAATAAATATGAGGATTTGTCTGTCTGGTTTTTTTTTAAGAATAAACTGTATAGGTTTGTCAGTGGGGAAATAGTTATTTATCCCCGTGCTAAGCTCTGCTTCCCTTACCAGGAATGACCTGGTTAGCATAAACTCAGTTCTTGGTAGTTACAATTTAACTAATTTTACATTTGTAACATAGACCAAATGTTCTAAGCCAAAGGAAAAAAAGAGAGCAAACTCATGTATCCAAGTATGCACTTCCAATTTACTCTAAAATCAGATTTCTATAAACAAAAGTCTTGATGTAAAGCATTTCTATAAAATGGATGAGAGCAAAATTGGTGGGTTTTGCAGAGCATAGCAGAACTGGAAACTAAAAATATTATTTTAGGTGGTGAAAACAAAACTTTTTGCATATGTAAGTGAATTATGGTGGGTTTTCCTGTTGCCTGTAATTTAGCTCCAGTAATGAACAGCTTTTTGGGTCTTTCTGCGTTGTGCTTCTTTTTCCCTGGGGAAGAGGGGATTTTAGCATTTCTTAGAAGTCAACTGAGAGGTTGAAAATTATATTAAAAAGATAAAAACAACTACTGATAAAATAATTGATTTGGTTTCAGCACAGAGGCTACGGAAATGCTGTTGTAGAAAATCAAGCCAAATGTGTCTTAATTACAAATCCTAACCCCACATTTAATTGTTTGGGTTCCACAAACTCACAAAGTTTAAAGTACACTGTACAGAACTTTCAAAATTAATTTTAATAACTAGCTTATGATTGAATTATTATGAATCCTACAGTTTATAAATGATGCTACAATTCTTATTTTTTTATTGTCTGTTTCCCAGTATAGAGGTTTGTTTGGTTTTTTTAATTCAATTCACAAGTCTTGGCAGCTACTGCATCTTACTGAAAAGGTTATGTACTTACAATAATTTATCTCCCCTTCTTTAAAAAAATAAGAGTAGGAAATAATAATGATTGTATCTAACATTTCAATTGTGTTTTGTTAATAAGAAAACCACTTTTTGAAGGTGAGCAGTAGTACAGGAAAAGTACTGTGGAATTAAATGAAATTATTTTCTCACAATCATGTAAAAATAATGAAAAGAGAATAAATTGCAAGTAATGTCCATTTGCCAAAACATTTTTCCTTTGCCAAACATAAGCAAAGCATAAAACCAATAAGATTTTTAATGGCCTTTTTCACACTCCTATTTTCAGCAAAACTTTCAGGAAGAATCACAGAATCAACTAGGTTGGAAAAATCCCCTAAGATCATCAAGTCCAACCTTTGACCTGACACCACCTTTTCAGCTAGACCATGGCAGTAAGTGGCAAATCCAGTCTCCTTAAATACTTCCAGAGCAAGATTTTACTTTTAGCAAAGAACAGGGACCATGGCCACAGAACCATCTCAGGTGGCAATAACAGCTTCAAAGGAGCCTTCAAGAAAGCTTGTGATGGAATCCAGAGTTTGCAATGGATAACTGATGAGGGAACAGAAGAGCCGATAAGACTCCTCAGTATCTCGGTTGATCACTTGCAATAGAACTGCCACATTTTGCTACTCCCCAGCAGTGACACGGGCAATTCACCCTTTCCAGTGCAGTTGCATGTTATAAACTCCCTCATTGCAAAGCTCCTTCTGGTGCTTAATAAGTGTCACAGGTTCACAAATCAAAGGGAGAGGTTCTGTACCACCTGCAAGATTGGAGCACCCTTGGTGGAAAAGTTTACATTGGAAAAGTAGTAAAAAGGTTGACTGAAAGTCAGGATTCAATTTCCTTTTCCTCTTTTACAGAACACTGAGAGCCATTAAGGCCCTGTAAAACAATCAATAATCGATGAACCTTTTTGTAAGCAGAGGAAATAAAAATAAATCACAATGGTGAGCAACAATATTCAGGAGTTTTACCATAAGTCTGATTCAGTACAGAGATGACATTTTGCTGCACCTCAAAAACACTGTCTGTACTTCCAGCTCCATGAATTATAGGGTTTTTTAAAAAATATTATTACAGATGTAATTTTAGATCCATCACCTCTGTCCATTTTTATCTCACAGTATATTGCTGCGATTTACCCAAATGTATTCAAAATTTTTGTTTAAAATTACACTTTCTTCTCTAAGTAAACTGTTTCATCGAGAACTGTGTCATCACCCAAAGCAAACACATACTCAGAGAGATGTGTTGATTGTACTCTCAGTGGGACAGTGACTGCCTGAAAATCACAGAATCACAGAACATGCTGAGTTGGAAGGGACCCAGAAGGATCATCCCCAAGAGTCACATCATGTGCCTGAGAGTAAGATGAATCTGTGTAACCCCAGCAGTGGGTGACCATTCCAAATTTCCAAGTGGGAATGCTTTTTTGTATTCAACTTTACCTGAGCAGCAAAATCCTTAAAAAGCTAAAACTTTGACTGTCCACAGCTTAGAGCAAATCTCCCTTTTCCTCTTCTGTGTTGATGTGTTTTAAAGTGATAGTCACTAAGGCTGATTTTGGTCCAGAGCTGCGAGTATTTCCCTGGATTATTTCAGAAGTCATTGCAAGACTTCCAAAGAGTCAAGTTTGGAAGGGCATCCTTCTACAATCTCACAGGTATGCAGAAGTATTCGTTAAATAATTTCCAATTACAGGTATAATCAGGGAAAAAAATCAAAATATAAAATAATGCTTGAGTACTTATCCCGATCAAATGCCCGTATGTGCCAAAATGCAAAATTTCCCAGCCTGTGCACGGCCATCCTTATTGACTGTGATTGCTGCAAGGGTGGCATCAAACCACTGTGCTGAAGCTCTTCCACACTGGCCACCTCAGCTCCGTTTTCGTACCTGCAGCAAATCCTTGCTGTGAAAGAAGAGCTCCCCCAGAGCAGTGAAAGTAGCACAAACTGCAACGGTGGCAGGGTGGGAGCAAAGCCATGGTCTTAGGGGAGGGTCATAAAGAAAGTGCTGCTGAGCTGTTCCAGGCACACAACCACAGCCAGAGCAGCACGTGAGCCTCAGCTCTGTGAGCTGCCCCAAAGAGCCCGTGAGATTTGCAAGTTCAGAGACGGGGATTGGGAGCAATTTTTCATAATTGTTTATGGTAACACTTGATTTTTTTAGAAGCTCATCTCATAGATGTACATCTGTAAAGACTGTTGTAGCCAAGCAGAATGAAAAATGTCAGAGCATCAAAATCTTTGGAGCAGGAAAGGGAGGGAGGAAGGATAGAAATCTCTGGCTCATGTGCCTGATCCCAGAGTGAGAACAGAACAGTTCCACAAGGAGATCTTTATCCTCAGCCCATAATCTGCATCACTCGTTGTGTATCATCACCCAGAGAACAGCATGAAGAAGGTCTGAAAAAGAGCTTAAGCACTTAAAAGATTCTCACTTGTAACCAGTTGTCTCAGTTCATGTAACAAACCACCTCTCCCTACAAATTCTAGTTCACCTAAATCAAGCTCTATAAGGACTCAGTGATCACTCAAACCACCTAATTTATTTCAATCAAAGTTTTGGAAATGGGCCACGATTGTGACTAATTATTATGGCTATTATGGGATGGGAAAAAAATGTAATTCAGAACAAAATCACAAGCAATTCTTATGATTCCTTTTACATTACTGCTACCTAACCATTCTTTTTTATTTTTAACCCAGATAATGTTCTGGTTAAAACCGCCACTGAACAAAGCAGAGTAAAGGGATTCCCAGCTGATTGTTCTGGTGCCCAGCTCTTGCAGGGGTAGCATCTGTTGCCAAAGGGATCTTCTCAGAGATCCTGAGCAATACTTACAGGTGATACAGCAGGTGTGAGCTGTCCCCAGTGCACCACAGTTCTCACAGACACACAGTGTAACTTGTTACTCTATGGTTGATACCTTTGTGAAACTAGTCTTCTAGGACAATATTTTAGATTAGAGAACAATTAACACATTGTCTCTAGTAAATATTTTAGTGGTAAGAAAATCTCCAAAGACAGAAAAAAGTAAGGATGAAGACTGAAGACCAATCTCAGAAGCAAATGAAGAAAATGATGAAACCCCATTTTTAAATTAAGTGTAAGTTTTTCCTTGTGCTTCTATTTTTCTGATTTTTCAAACTCCATGACAAATCAGCTGCCTAAGTAACTATCCATCCATCCCTCCCTGTCACATGCACCCTGTCCTTTATCCTGCCAGGCAAGAAAAGGCATTTGCTACATCTAATCCACGTCACACAGGTGCTGCTGGGCCAAACAAACTGCTCCCTGCCCAGACATTGTACCTGTGAGGGCAATTTAATACCTCTGATATCTTCATCACTCAGCTAAATGTGGTCAAAATACGCTGATGATCTCAGCTGCCACGAGCAAGACAGTGTAGCTGCATAAACTCATCCTCTCAGCACATCACACCAGAATGGAAATTCTTAGCTACAGCCATCCTGCACTGAAGAGAATTTCAAGATTCAATAATAAAAGTAAATAGTAATGTCCTTTAATCACATTTTGATGTATCTAGAAGTAATAACCATCAGTTTCACACACCTTCTAATTTGTAAGTAGTGCTTTTTATACACATAGAAAGTTACTTTAAAGATACAGGCAAACTGTGAAAAACACAGCTGAAAGGTTTGTTCGAGATTACAACAACTACCACCAGCAATGCTGAAAAGACCATATCCATTCTCTTCACACCAAACCACTGCTCCAACCACAAGGCAACTTGTCTCTCACATAACAGTTTCCATTGCTGGACCTCAAGGAGGTTTTTTATGTGAAGTTTGGGCTGGATCCTAAGTACTTGCTTTAAAGAAGCTTCTGTTTTCTCCTTCTATACAGCCTTGTCCTTTGTCACTCCCTAATTATCTCAGTGTATTAATTCCCAGTTCTTTAACCCTGCAGCCTGATCACCATGGGAAGTTGAGGGCAGGGCCAGGACCCTGCACAAGGCACTTGGGGACATGGTTCAGTGGTGGCCTTGGCAGTGCTGGGTTAGAGGCTGATTTGGTGATTTAAAGGTCTTTTCCAACTCAAGAAATTCTGTAATTTCTGTCCCTGTTACTCCACCACCAAACCACAAGTTGTGCTCAGGGGTTTTCACCAGTGAGATGTTTGGAGGAGGGAGAGCTGGGCACGAAGGTTGGTCTATTTGCCTTTTAGAACTGGTGAAGATAGGACTATATTCCACCTAATCTGATCACAAATCAAATTACAATTCGCTTTCAAATGTTAAAACATGACTCTGATACAACTACAGAAACACTGTTGTACTTAAAAGGTTTCTCTCATTTTTGCTGTTATCACACCTATATCGTACTAAGTTAAGCCAAGAAGAATTGCTTGCTATGAAAAATGACCCTAAAACTCTCATCTATGATCCAGTATTTGGGTAAAAACTATAACTAACTAAAAAGATGGGAATGGAAAAGGGATGTCTGTAGTTGCTATTTCTATGAAAAAAAAAAAAAAGTAAGGGCAAAGTCACACACTTTTTTCTTTTTTTTCCCAAACCCTCAGGCATCAGACCACACAAAGACATTTTAACTGGTCAAAGCTCAGAAATTTAAAGAGGAAGTCCTGTGGACCAAAGAAAACAGCACTCCTTCCAGGAGAAACGATGGTGGGTCTAACTGAGGTCCTTAAAGCTGAGACCCTTTCTAAGATGCAAGATTAAAACGATTCTTAAATACCTTCCTGAATTTAGAGATAAGTTTATTGACTTCATAGAACACTTTGTATTCAATGAGCAGAGACCAACATAAAGCCCTTAAAAAACTCTAAGAAATTACAGTTAACTGACCTACAGATTAGCATTCATCAGATTGTGCCAGGAATAAAGACATTTCTGAACCTACCTGTTCGAATAGGACAAAAATCATACCAGAAATCACAGAACTCACACACAAACAAGGTCCACTTTGAGATCACCATGACTTGCTAGATCCAGATTTAGGATTCCCAAAAAAAGAAGGCATTAACTAGATATATTAGGAGAGAGACCAGGATTTGGGATAATGTTTGTTACAACATTGAAAACCATGTGAACTCTATTGGGATAAACAATTTTCAATCACTGCAACAATTCTTATCTTTACAAATCGAGAGGAGTAGGGGTCAGTTTGGTGCTTGAACTCAAGGTAGACCCAGACCAAAGCAGATTAGCTGAGCTGCAGGATCACAACACCTCGGTGGCAAGCACAGGTAGTTAAAAATATTAACATCAAGTCCTAGTAGAGGGTCACTGCCAGGATCACACATCTGCCAAACTGCTAAATTTCTGTCTCATCTGTAATTATGGGATAAAATCCATTTATCATAAGCATTACCTTGGATGATAACTGATATTCACAAATTAATCTAAAATATACACATCCTATTAAGATACCAGTTCTGATGAAAATCTAAATACAAGCTATGTAATTAATTGGCAATTAAAATTAGGAATAGAGAACAAGTTATGTAAACAGAACTTGAGTTTCTACTGAGTTAGTGGAAGACTTTCTTTTGAAGCAGAAACATGATAAAACAATCCGATTTTCACAGTGTGTAAGATCACCTAAACCTTGTCAAATAGAATATAACACAACAGGAATGTTATATCAAGAGAAAGGGAGGGTTTATTCTGTTTAAATATATTCAATTTCTGAAAATTCTTATAAATTATTGCTTGTACCAATTTACTGAAAAATACAGTTAGAAATATTTTTTTTAAATATCAATTAACAGCTATTCCTTTCACATAGGAAGAGCATTGCCATTTTTAAATGACATGCTTTTAACTCAAGATCCAACTTGAATTCTAGGTCCATAGAATTCAAGAATGTCTGGATTTTGGCACTGAAGTCCGAGTGCAAATTACCATAATTCAAAGAGCAGCCAAAACACAGCTGTTCTGAAATGAACCTCCCCAAAATTTTTATATTTTTATATTTGACCATCTGAAAGGTCATGCAAGTTACATTAACACATCTTCCTGAAAATGCACGAAAATCTTTTTGTCAAAAACAGCTCTAAAGCTGCTACACCAAATATCTACTTGATAGTAAATATGGTTTCCATTACTGACATCAACTACTATCAAGAAAGCTTTCTGGAACCTTTTTATTATTTCTGTGAATAATGTATATTTTTTTTAATGAAAAACATTCCTTATGTTTTATTTCTAATGTATTGTTATAGTACCTTTTCATCTGAAGTTATTAACTCAGTAACACATAGATATGTATTTGCATACATATACACACATTTATACCCTGATCATCTAGTGGTTTTTTTAAATCTTGTAATAGATAACACATTCTTTAAATACTGAGGGCTTCATTTCTAATACTTTGGGGACAATGAGAAGGACTTAGTGTACTTGATTTAGGAGGTTCATTGGCAAAGCGAATTCAACACAAAACTTGCAAAGTTTATGTCTAAAATATTATTTTTGGCACAAAAGCTCTTTGATAGGCAGAAGACACAAAGAATTACAAGCACTGCCTGAAGGCCATCTAGAAAGAAATACTGTTTTATCAGTGTTTAGTGGTGATGTGGGTTATAAAATGACTCTCATAGTAGCATGACACTATCTAACCCTACTCACAATTAATCCTTCCTTAGTTTCCCTTTTCACTTTTGAACAGACAGAATTGTTTCTTCCAAAAAAAGTACTCAGGGAAACTTTTCAGAAAAGTAACTTTATCAAAGGGCTGTAACTCAGATGTGAAAGTGCTGTATCTTCCTCTACTTCTTAAAATTAAAAAGTAAAAAATTGCAACATATCCTTTCATCTTGTACTGACAGCAAATACATTGAACACACAGTGTATTTCTTGGAACTGAGATAAAGTGCCATTCATTGTCAGAATTTGACACTAATATTACATTGACCTCAACTTTTGAAAACAAGGGCATATAATTTTTTTTAAATTACAGTATTTTGTTACAGTAAGGTCATTCACAACCTCAGAGAGTAACTGTCAGTGGTCTGCTTTATTTTTATTCTTGGCTGAGTATAATCACACAACCATTTCAACAGAATGGCTAGTCACTATTTGTATAATTAAATATTTTTATGCCTTAAAAACTACTACAGATAACATTACTGCTGGATCCCAAAATACAGCACGTATTCTGATAAATTATTTATGTACAACTCATATTCAAATCCAAATCCCATCCCTGGAAATGTTCAAGGCCAGACTGGATGGGGTTTGGAGCAACCTGGGATAGTGGGAGGTGTCCCTGCCCATGACAGGGGGTTGGAATGAGATGATCTTTAAGGTCCTTTCCAACCCAAACCATTCTAGGATGGTCACCTGAAATCAAAGCTGGAAGGTTGGATCCAAAAGCCAACAAATCCACACGACTCAGGACTACAAACAGAAAAGTAAATAACCCAGGAGGTTACAGGATGAGGGCAGAAAGTGCTCCAGGCACAGGACCACGGCAGGAACAGAACTCAACGTCGTCGCTGAGATCGGAAGCGTAACTGTATTTCTTCCGACACTGGAAAAAGATTTTGCAAAATTTGGAATGGTTATGTGGTTATAATTTGAGTTCCAGAAAGAGCTGACATTAAAAAAGTTGTTATAAATCAGAATTAATTTGATTTTAAATTTATATTAAGTAATTACAGTTAACATCAACGAAAGCCTAGATCAAAGCTCTAAATCAACAGCTGGTTGCAGCTAAAATCAAAAGTAGCAATTAATTAAATTAGCAAACCAGAGTACACATTATGACCTAAGTTATCAAATTCATCAGCCTCCACAAAGGAGCTACCACATTACAATGACACACTTATACAGAGCGTTAAGCCATGTGATCATTTTGGATGCTTTCTAGGCATATAATCTAAACTAATTATGTAATTTAATTACTTGTGTTGAGTAAAAGAAAAAACTTCTGCTGTTGCTGAAAGGTTGTAAGAAAAAAATATTAAGACTTCTTTTTTGTAAACTAAAAAACATTGGAATGGCTGGTTGTTTTCAGAGCACTATATCCAAAGTGTAGCATGGTATTATCTGTGGCAGGACCACATTCACCAATGAAATGGTAAAGAAATTAAAAATATCTATTTTAATCAAATTACTCTAAGTATTAAGCATTGCTATATCTGAATAAGTAATTCACAATACAGGATCATTTTTAGGGAACAAATAGAACTGGCGTGCCAAAATAAGCCAGAATTATAACACTGGATTTCTGTCTTCTACAACCTTTTATTACCTCTATAAATACAATTATAGTTAATTATCTATCTTGTATGACATTTATAAGGAATAGTTAAGCTGGAGGGAACTGGATATACAGAATCTGATATAAGAACTGCTTGAAGTAATTCAAATACCCATAGGGATAGCAGGAAAATATCAGGGTGAAGGTATTCCTGCAAGTAGCTCTATTTGTCCCAGAGTCAGATTATCCCAGACAATGCAGCCAGAGGTGTGAAGTCAACACAATTGGAATTTTGAAAACCCCTCTGAGCTTTCCTGGGCACAGAGACACAGTTACAAGTCTGTCTTCAGAAGGACTCCTACCATTCTAAAAATACTGTCCCACAGCTGTTTAAAATTTATTTTTTTAGACCATAGCACCACTGTTTGGTTGTTTCCAATTTCTGAAACCACAAATAGTAAAAGTGTACTCAGTCTACTGCAAACATAAATAGCAAATGCACGCTTCAGCACTTTTAAAAGGATATGGAAATTGGCAACAAAAATGCAGTTCATGTTGAAAATTTACGAGGGCCCTGCCATATTTCTTCAGAAATACAATCAGGTAAAAATTAGGAAGATCTCTACCAGCTGGGTGGCATTTTTGTGTTTTCTTTACTTATATTTTTTTAACTGAAAGACTTTCATTATGCAACTTCTGGCACTTGATAAAATAGAGCATGGTACCTTTGCTCAAACCACAGCTTCTTTGGTTATGTTTAGCATTACACAAACATCTTTCACCTTAGATATCCTCTTGCATTAGTGTGTTTCATTTCAAATACTCTCAGGCACATTACCTTGGGACAAAATTATTTTAATGGCCATCAGCAAATGAGATGTACAAATTATTCTTTCCCTCCCCAGTTTCACAGGTCATTTCAAAATAATCCAACACTTCTCAATTCTACTTTTGCATATTTGGAGCTTTATGTACATATTTCTATTAAAAGCTGAGGTAATCCAATAATATCATATTTTTACATGGATTTATTTCAAGAATCACAGCACATAATAGCAAAGTATCTTCTAGGTAAAGGTAAGAGTAGGCACATTAACAAATGTGATTACGCTTTTTTTTAATGAACATCAAAAGCCTGGAAACCTGAAGGAAATGTCAATATTTTTTTGCCTCAAATACACTTCTTGAAAGAAGTCTGGATCCCAAGGAAGTTGATGGGGCTGAGATTTCAGGCCTGGCATGTGTAAATTCAAGTGAGCTCACTAAGAAAAATATCTATTTCAAGTGCTATTTGTGAACTATTTTATCCTGACATAAATTCAACTAAAAGTAGAAACAGGTAAAACATAATTCCTTTTGATCAAACATGGTCTCCAGCAACAGACTGTTTCTATCGGTGGTTTAACCCAAGAAACTCGAACCTTTTGGATGTAACAGGCTTAAAAAAATAAATAATTAAAACAAGAGCAGTAATCCATGAGTTCACATCAAGAATTTTTTTAAAGCGTATATGTTTTCTAAAGGATGGAGAGAAAAAATATTTTATCTTTTCTGATCCCTTGCAGCTAAAAAGATAAGCTAAAAATATATACAACTTGTTATAATTTGGGATGTTTTGGTACAGAGGTTACTTACTACAAGCTTTAGTAACCACGCAGTTTGGAGGCAGCATAGGTATATATTTACTTTTATATATTTATATATAAAGTGTTATGTATTTATGTTTACTTCTTGCATATTTGGGTTTTTTTAAACAACTCCAGAAACTTCTGATTTTTTGCCGGAGTAGACATTTTGTGTATTTCTTAATAACCCTGAGTGAATCCCAGCCATATATATATATATATATATATATATATAATTTCTTTATATATACATACATAGATATATTATACATATACACATATATACACATTTATACATCTATTTATATATGCATGATTTTGCCATGTACATTATATAAAAAACCAACCTGAAGATAAGACAATCCCAGTCAGCTCATGGAATAAAAATCTGCCCAACAGGCCACGACACACTGGATAAAAGCCACACACATTAAATACATTTTTGTTGTTGACTTAATAATATTTTTCTTTCCAATTTACTAAATCTGAAATACTGCATGTTTCAGACAGTCAATAGGATCCTGTGATTAAAACAGACCCCCCAAATAATTTTTTTTCATCCCCCAAAAACCTGGAAATGGATAAAATGCTCTTGAACTGAATTTCCCACTGCTACTTGACACAAATAAAAATTCCCAAGCTTGGAGTTAAAGGTTCAAGAGGGAACAACAACAGAACTGGTATCATGAGCCTGTGAAGGCTCCTGCTGCAGCCACGGGGACAGGTCACAACCCTTACTTTAAAAATGAACCACAGCAATTTTGTGCTCTTGGTTTAAACTCAATTCAAAATGAAATCACCAACTGGCACTTATCTCTGTTCTTTAGCCTAGCTTTAAGATCTTTTATATTAACAGAGCCCTACATGTTTTATTTTCTAATGCTGATATATCAAACATGGATTTTTTTTTAAAGCTATCAGTAATGTTTCAGAATGAAAATTATGCCCTGCATAAATAAAGATAAATCACAAAACCCCCTCTTAATTAACTATGAATAAGCTGACATGCACATCACACTGCATCACTACTCAATTACCTGTAGTATTAGGAATTTTTCTGCTTGGGGGGAGCAGCAGTTTCTGAGCTTTGCTTAAGAAACGTTGTGTTACACAGGTATTTTTCATTGGATATTATGCTTTGTGATGGAAAACTTTCCCAACTGCTCATTAGAAGAAAAATATTAGTTTAAAATTTAAACTGTTTGCGAAGTATAATTTTAACTAGGAAAATTCCTGCTGTAAATATAGAACTGGAATACTGTGATGTGGTTAACTGCACCTGCCACCCAAAAGGGTTTTGCAACATTATGCACAGACTTTAAAGGAAAAAATTATTTGAGAGATGCAAATAATGGCAAGAGTACTAATAAATGTTTGATGACATGTCTTTTAAGCAATCGTTTCATTTCTTTTTAAAGAAATACTCCACACAGGTTACTAATATCTACCTGTCCTGACTTCCAGTGCCTGCTTTTGCACTTATATTAGAATAATATTTAAATACATGATTTTCTAAAGTCATCTTCAGTGCTAATGCACACAAAAAATAAGTGCAACACAGAATCAATGCTGTTTGCTCACCTGTTAATATGGGCTTAAAAGATCAACTACTTTTGTAAACCACAACCTGATACGCTATGAAAAAAAATTAAATATTCTCTGACTCCAGAGAAAGTGAATTTTGATGCTTCTAAACATAATGTACTGCACAAGAAAATGTTTTATTCTACAAGCTGTACTTAAATAAATTATACACTCCATATTCACGGTGCAAAAATTTATACAACTCATACAAAGCACTATTCAGAGAAGTGTAGCAAGCATCAAATCTTTACCTTAACTACAAAAATATTCTTTAGAAGTAATAACAGGGCAGAAGAGTAAAGAAGTGGAATGCCACTGAAAGTATCACAGGATAAAAAAAAAAATGTTTCAAGTCTGCCTTATTTCTTACTGAGAAACTGGGGAGACAATATGGTGTAGAACCAGTACAGCCCTTGGCTTTTGCAGTCCATTTTCTAGGGGGCTTTCTTAATGAAAAACATAATTTTTTTGAACTTAAGTCTTGCTTTTTTCCCCTTTATAAATATTTAATTCAATTACTTCCTTCAAGTCCCTATAAACAAATTTAAATTAAAAAACAAACAAACAACCAGCAAATCAACACAAAAGCCAGGAGAAATCTTCATTCTTATAGGAATGGTCAAACATTTGGCTTCTAGAAACATGCAGGCTTAAACCAAACAGGCAGGAACAGAACCATTCTCTGGATGCAGTAAGTATCTGTCAGCAATATTTACAATTCAGGAAAATAAGTTGTACAGTTTTCCTTGAACACTTTTCAAAGTTTCATGAGCAGATTCTTGAGATGCAGCAGGACAGCTCTGCAGCTAAATTTGAAAAAGCTGAATAAATGAAATTTATACGTTGCATTGAAGAGCTCTTTGGTGCTGAATGTCCCCGTAACTTCTACATAATAAATTATTTCCTTACTTTGGTGCATTTGAACGTGCATTCCCATTATTAGCAATGTTCTAATTTTTGAAATGACAGGAAATAGCACAGTCACCTTTAACAACAGGCAGCAGACATGTATTTCCTAATCTTAACAAGATGCTATCTATCCTAGAAGTGAACAAGGTCTTCTTCACTGGTAAACTCAGATGTGGAAGAATTTGGGCTCCGGCCCTTCAAAGCCATCACAGGTCTGTAACAGGAAATAATGACAAGTCCCTCAGAATTTACTGGCACAGCTCCAAGGGTTGTTCCTAGGGATAAACCCCTGCTAACATGTCAGACTTTGCTCAATTTGAGCCATATGAGCTCACCCACCGTCTGAGAAGGGAACTGCTCTTGAGTGTAACATTTGGTCCATGCCAAGGCTTAGGGTACAAACCCTCTTGGACAGGGGCTGTCTTCCCATCTGCATAAAGCCACCATAATCATGACTGGTCTCTTGGAGTGCTCCCACAACACAAATAAATAAAACTATGCACGAAAACTGCATTAAACAACATTAAGAGTTGCCAAAGCCTGCATTTGGAAATGTCAGTCTGAAGGTGGGACTGCTTGTCTTAAGATGACAGGTATTTTTTCCCCTTTCCAGTGGCAGAATGCCTGTCTCTGTCCCAGCCCACTAAAAGGGCCCTGCTCCCACGCCGTTGTCTTCCCGCTGGGTTTCATCCCTCTCAGCCAGCAGAGGGTGGTCCTTGCCCCACCAAACAAGTCTCACTCCCCTCTTCCAGGCACTCTCCAGCTTTCACAAATAATTGCTTACAGCAAAGAAACTGCAAGAATCCAGAGTTAAACCAAAACTCTGGATTATTCCTTCACATCATGAATGGAAATACGTTCTGCTGCAAACAATTTCTTTTGGTCTACAACTTAATATATGATCTTTGCTTAAGCCTGGTCCCATTCCTCATACAGCAGATGCCTTCCCTTCCTTTAATATCCTCCCCATTTTAATCAACTGAGATATTTAAATCCGCTCTCGGAGCACCAAGAGAAGGTGTCACAGATTCTTTGAGCTGACAGAAAAAGCACCTGTGACACCCCAACAGGTCCAGTGCCAAGAGTGCTCCATAGGGATCCAACACAGAGAGCATTTCACTGCCCAGCTGAAACCCTTCATTGAGTGGGAGCAACCAGACACTTTCCAGGACATCTTTTCATATGGGAGTTATCACCTCAAATGGTTGGAGTCTGGCAAAGCTACTGAACCAGAGGAACCACAGCAGGTCAAGGAACCTTAATTCAGGCAACAGTGCTGATCCAAGTCTTCCCAACACCATGGCTGGGTTATTTAGATTAACACATTTATTTGTTTCTGCTGGTTTAGATTATTCAACAACAAAAACAACAAATTTTCTTAAGTGAGGTAGAATCACATACTCGGTAAGAACATACAGGACTGTCCAACTATCCAACTGTGAATGACAAGAAATATGTCACAGGATGAAGCAAAACTAACATTTGGCTAATTTTCTTATTTTTTAATCATAGACATCTTTCTGCCACACAGAGAAGCCTCCAGGAAGGAGTGACACAGAATAAATCCAATATCAGAAATATTCTGAAATAAGTATTTTGTTAAAATGTTGGTAAGATCAGCAAATTGGTGGGGTTTTTGCTTCCTTGAGGGTGGTAGAAATTACAGAGCATATTAAATGCCTAATACAGTGTGAAAGTATAACTCAGTTCTAGTCAAGTAGAAGTCAGTATTTAAAAGTAAAAAGAGAGAGAAGAGTGATAAAGATATGTAATCATTTAACTATACTATTTCTGTCTGGTTTTATGAAACACTCAGAAAAATGCCTAGGTAAGGTATGCACAATATTTTATATTATTTAAAAATTACTATTTTAATGCAGTATATGTTAAGTAAAATCAACTTTGACTAAATACTAGGAATGATGACTTCAGTATTAAAAACTGTACTGTTATCTAATCCCTCATACATTTATCCATTTCTTGTTTCTTCTCAGTTATGCTACAGTTGTTCTTTCAGCAATGAGGTATGTAACACATACTCCCATCTCCCCTTCCCTATTTGTCTTTTCAAATTCCATAAATAAAATGCTTTCTCCTATTAGGCACACAAGCCTTATACAAGTCAGGACTTCTGCAGCTCTGAGCTTTTGAACTCGTATTTTCAAACATCAGCTAAGAAATATGTTGCTCTAAGACCAAAGTCTTATTTATATGAGTTTGTGGCTTAACTGACAAGTATTTTTCTGTGACAAGTAAGGGCAGACAGTTTGTATCTTAAATACCATAATCCAGTTTTCAACCCATGTAGACGTCTGGAAGGGAATCAGTCGGTAAAGTAAATTATATTATATCCCACTGACAGTCCAGATACAGTCCATGAGATTCATTACTTGTACCCAAGACAAAAGAAAAAAAAATATGGGAGAGGTGTGGGAGGGTCAAAAATATTTGCAGCTCACAGGATTGCTTAATCAAAGTAAACAGACTTCTATTTTTAAAAATACAAACAGCAGTCAGTTCTTGGTTTAAATGCAGAGGTGGGATATAAGCAATAGCTTGCTGCATTTTTATGTGAGGCCATGGGCTAACTGCTTCTGTTTTACAAGCTGCCAGGAGTTTGACCTTTTTAATTTGCTGGGAGACAGGGAAACAGCACCTCGAAAATTATATTTTTTCACTAGGATGAATATTTTCTCTCAGCATTTCTTTTACATGAGTTTCTGTAGGATTTATTCCCATGAGATTTTCCAGTTCTTAGATAGTGGTCTCTCACACAGGACAGCCTTCATTGATCTAGAAGCCAAGATGTTCCGATAATTGCAGTCAAAGCTGCAATTTAGACTTTTTAATTCAAAAGTAACATCCGAGAGGGAACATTTCTGCATGAATTAGAATCTGAAGCTAAAGAGCACTTTCTTTTCTTTCAGGAATCTTCAGCTGACAGCCCAAACTGGACATTTACAAACTGGATTTCACCTTTACCTTAAGTGGTTCCATATGAATGAAGACAAATCCACTTCTTTTAAATTTTTTAATAGAAATTATGAATACAGCATAAGTCTATCATTAGTTTATTTATAATATATATTTTCAAAATAAAGCTAAGGAAAACTTTGTGTATATAGACTATACAAAATGCAGACAGTCCCTTCTCTTAGTCCAAATGAGAAAACAAGCAAATGCCATTTTTAACTATAATACTTGGCTGAATTTCCACATGAAGGTCACAACATATCCTATAAAACAAGAAACTGGAAATGAGGCGCTAAATAATCTGTAGCATTATTTTTTTGTCTTAACTATACTCTTTGATTCTAGTCTAACAGTATTGTATAAAAGTTACTCATGTTGTTGCACTTTATAAAAATTACCGATAGTTCCAAAGTTTTGCAAATTGATCTTTTTTTTTCACTGAGCACTATCTTTTCCCCTGAAAATGCCCACAGAGCCACCATTTCAGTTTGGTAGTTTTCATACACATCCAGCAACGGGAAAAAGTTTCTTTGTTTTGACTGAAACTGGAAAGTGAGGAGCTGGGAAGATCTTCCGAGGCAGTGACTCCTCTGAAAACGTTGTGAGCATCGCAGCACTCTCAGCACTTAAACTGAAATTTATTTCCATAACACACAAAAATGTTCCGCTTTCGTGAAAGCAGAAGAAACCTCTTTATAAACTTGGTAGCTACAACTGTAAAAATATTTTAAGTTGATGCAGAAGAGAAACATGTTTTTATTCCGTAGGCTTGTATTATGGGAAGCTTAAATACAGATTATCTCATTCAGTAACTCCCCACTTTACAGCAGTAGCAATTCATTCTAATTGCTTGGGTAGCACACTCAGGAAAAAGAGTATTTTTCCTTTTCACTGAATAATGTTTCATGTTTGGTTAAATGCAGGAAGTTACACCACCGATGGAATGCGATTGTCTGCAACGGCAGTGACTTCTTATTCCTAGGTTTGTGTTCGGCTGAATATCAGCGTGTTGGCCGCTCGGCAGTGCTCCTCTAAATACCTTTAACTTCTAACCAGTTGAGCTAAAAAGGCATCTACCCACCTCCATCAAAATTGTTTTGAACCGTGCATAATCATTTTTCACAGAAATTTTGAGCCTCCTGTATGGAGCGGATTATAGGAAATGTAATTCACACATGCTGTTTCTTATTCAGAGGAAAACACAGACTAAGGATGTGGAGAATTTCTAGCCAAATCTTCATTCAGATCCAAGATCCACGGACGCCACTGTAATTGAGAGACATTCACAACCAGATAGCTGTAGACTTCATTTTTGTTTAAAATAATACCTCTTCTACACGAGCTCCAACTAAAACATTAATGTTATTTAACTTCTAGCAAGCTTCCTTGAGCTGAACCTACAACAGATCACAGTTCCTTGGTTTAATTATGTTCAGAAAAGGACACTGCAAAAAACCATATCCTTATATTCACATCTAGATTATGTAAACGTGCTGCTTCTTTTCAGAACTCCTTTAAAATTATGTGTAACTAATAACATTCTTCTTTCGGAATTTGACTTGCCTGGCAGTTGACAATGGAAAATGAACTATTCCTCCCATACCTCAATGTGTACACTTTACTCTGCAAGTTATTTGAGCTCATCATGCCCAGCCTAAAAATGCCTACTCATAATGCTCAGCCTCCCAGGACCATGAAAGGAGGAACCAAGTGTCCAAGAAGAAGTTTTATTGTCTTCAGAGATTTCGAGAAGCGGTGATTTAGTTCCGCTGTTCTGGCATTCTGCTTTGTATCAAAAATGATTATTTCAAAAGCCACATTTAAAATTTTCTAATAAGAGGGAAAATAGTGTTTAAATTATATCACACTAAAGCATGTAAAGTATAAAAAACCTCCAAGAAATAGTAAAAGATGCACGGCTGCACAGTTTTTTACTGCAGCTCTTCACCTACACAAGATGCTTATTTCAATTTTTAAAGCATTATGAATTTCATATTTGTTACACTTCTACCCACAAAAAAAAGCAACCTGAGTAAAGCACCAAAATAAATTGATTTCCAAGGTGACTTTATTTTAAGATTAACTCTAAAATGACAGCTATGTTAGCTTTTATGGAAAAGCTGCTCCCTCAGCTCTTCCATCCACACTCGTGTGCTTTTGGCTGCACCAAAAGACACTCCCCCAAAAAGCTGCAGCTGCCTGAAGTCACTTCAGTCCTTGGATTTCTGATCTGAAAAATGTACACAACTATTTACTAAGTTCAGTAATGTTAGAACTTTAACAAACTTTCGTTACTATGCTGTGATTGGAAAATGCCCCTAAAGAGAACTGCATTTTAAAACGATTTCAGTAGTTTATCCTGTTCCTGGTTTTTCACTCAAAGAATCTTTTTCAATTTAATTCACTAAATTTCTTTCTGATTTCCATTAACTGTGCCACTTTTTGTGTAACTTTTAAGTGACGGGACACACTTGAAGCTGCTGTTCAGATGCCAAAAGAAGTGATTATCTATTATACAGAGATTTCAGGACAGTTATATTTGGAGTAACAGAAGGATCCTGCCTCTCAGGACCCACAACAAAACCAGCCTACTGCCCAAACACGGTGTCTTCAGATATTCAGCTTCATGTATTTCCAATAAAATAGTATTTAGAATAACTATACTCTTTTTAGGAACAGAATCAACAGCTTTTGACACATGCTATCCACGCAATAGCATTTAATACCTGGAATTCTGTAAGAATAAACTTAAGGTGGCATCGATTTCCCTGAACAGAAAGGCTGAGAACGGGTGAATGATGGAAGGATCAGTGAGTCCACATCTCTTCCTCATGACAACATTAATAGAAAATGAAAAATAGGCTGCTTAAGTGCTATTTTTCCACAAAAATATTTTCCTGCTGTAATAAAAATAATATAAAATTTCTTTTCCGAATTTTAGCGTTATGTCTAAGGTAGCAGTAGCTGGTACTACACTATAATCTTGGCAAATGTTCCAGCACATGTTTGAATTTGATTTATTAAAAATTATTTCACGGGTACTCGCTGAGATAAATTACATGAAGTCAAAGCACTGAAAATTCTACGTTGCTGAAACACTGAAATTGCAAAGAGTTACTCCAAAGAAGGAGCTTTTTTTTTTTTGCAATAATTTTAAGCTTCAAATAATTCCCTACAATTTACTAAATTATGACATTTAAATAATATATAAACTCGCAGTTAAATAACAGAAAGCCAGGCTAGATCTTAATGTTGCTTTACTATCTTGTAATAATCACTAAATAACATTTTTCTCCTCTGTGATTTACAAAGATAAAACCGTAACTATTACATTTTTTAATTTGGATCAATATGGACTATTCCTAATCCATCTCTACAGTATGTTTTTATTATGAAACAAAAGTAAATGGTTTTGTTATGAAGCCTCATTTAAATGCTTTTTATCTCAAAAGACATAAAACTCAGAAGCAGCATTTCTGAGCTAAATATTATTTAAATGAATAGCAAAGAATAAAACAGTACTTGAAAAATCAGTTTCTTCTTTTGCACCTCTTAAGAGAGTTAAGCTGTAAAAATACCTGCAGATATAATAAAATAGCTAAAAATGTATTTAAAGTTATTTTTCCACTGTGATCAGCGATTTTAAAAGTGAAAATAAATGACATTATCACGTGACAGGCCAGCATGAGACATGTAGCTTTAATATTGATTTGAAATAGCCATTTTCAAGGAACAGTTGAAATAACAGGGGCAAAACGTTCAATGTTTGAAGTAAGTACTGCTAGAAATGGCAAAAAAAGTGTCAATGGAAATTCAGTCACCACACAGTCTCTTCATTTTCCAACATCAATATACCGAAGAGAAGGTCTCAACTTCAATACTCACATTCAAAAATTATGTTAACAGCACAGAAACCTATGCATTTTAAATTTCTATATTTGTTAAATTTGTTTTACTTTCTCGGCAGTACGTTGCCCAGGCAGGAAAATAAAATTGGTAACCTCTCAGTACTTTAATTTATGATGCCACAACTCAAATCACAGCAAGTAAGATTTCACATAGTCAGCACTGAAGTAAGATCTGCAGACACTGAATGAAACATGTATTTAAAGAGAAAAGGAAAAAAGAGATACCATGCACAAGGTAAACTTAAGAATTAAATGAAAAATGCATGCTGTTATAAATCAGGCTAACGGTATTAATTACAGTATGTTTGACTGTGAAACACACTACCCAGTGATTTCTGAATTGTAGCATCTCAGAAGAAATTTGAGTTAACAACAACAGAGTAACATTTAGAAGGAGCCAATACTCCACAGAGAATTAAACCACAAAAAAATATCTTTGTTCTTCACAGTAGCCTCTTGTACTCCAGTGTCACACTGGCTCATTAAATGTATTCTATCTTTTCCTCTAATAACTTTATTTCCTGTGATGATTCCACACCAATACTATTCCCAAGCCATGCCACCAGAGATGTGTAGGACATTCAGCTGGAAGGGCACAATCTGTTTCCAAACCCCCTACCAGGTGTAAGTATATTCACTTCAAACCACAGTTGGATAAAACCAGCTCCATGAATAGGACCACAACTCCAGAATTCCATGATTTCTCTGTAAATGAATGTGCCATGAAGGGTCAGGTTCTCAGTTTGGGAGCCAGGACTCCTGTCCCTGGGGGCACCTTGGTCCAGCTCAACAGGATCAAGGAACAGAGCAACTATTAAGACCCTCTGGAGCCTGATCCCCATTCTGTGGACACAAGGCAAATCCCTGGGATACAAGGTCCATCCAGCTGGCTGCAGTCCAGGCAGATGCCATGATGGCACTCTGAAAAAATGGGCATTATTAACAAAATGGTCCATTTAACTTTTATCTGGAATACAGAGGTAGAATTCAAGTGTCTCTTCCTAAAACTGTTTGTAGGTAGGAGACAGCTGGGAGACAGATGCCCACTTCCCAGAACAGGTATTTTTGAGCATATGTTGAGGAAGTGAAGCTAAGTATGCTATAAACCATCAAACTAAATACAACTATAGAACAATTTAGGTTGCAAGGGACCTCTGATCATCATTCAGTTTAAATTTCCACAAGGGATGATAAAGTAATGCTAGTAAAGAATGATAATGTAAGTTGTATAAAAGACCAGGTAGCCTTCAAAAGCTTATAGGACTCAACTGCTGCCTGAGCCTTAGGTGGAATTTGGTGTCCAAATCTGAACTCAGGCTAAATTTTACCTAATACTCAGCTCAATTTTTCATTAAAACACTCTGTAAGCTCACATATATTGGAATTTCCATTTTTCTGCCTCAAGTATTCTTTAGGAAGGTCATTAATGAGAAGCTACTTACTTGCACAGTCCAGTGTCTTGCCATTGCAAATAAACATCAGCTGTAAAACCAGCTGCAATCTGAAATGTTCTACCTTCATTTCCAACAGAGCATAGTAACAATTTGTATATTCCAAAATCCATCTGTCTTTATCCCTACTAGCAAACCATATGCAATTCATTTTCCACCTGAACTCCTTAAATTTCTCTTCTGGCTTATTCTCTTCCTCCAAGTTTTACAAGTGCTGATGAAACCATTGTAGACTTCTATCACTTCAAAGCATCACAGGTATTTCAACTTGTCAGCAAAAGATTTTCCAGTGCTTTACACTCACCTTCACATGCAAATTTTCTTTAATTGACTCTTCCACTGTAACTATGCTCCTGCAAAAACTTGCAACTCACTTCCTCCTCCTCAACACCTTCCTTCTGTCCTATTCTTTCTCCACTACTAAATTTTTTATCATTTCCTTTTCTCATCCACTCCAGCCTCACAATTTCCATGATAACACCTACATGACACTCTCAGGTTCAACAAACTGGTTCTTCATGAAAATACACTTTTTTTTTTTAACTTCATTTTGGAAAATCAAGTACAAATGATTTGGCAAGACTGAGAAATTTCGATCTACCTATGGAGTGTTACACTTCTCATGAGTGGCAGACTCACTCAGCTACTTCCTCTTTGATAAGTGACTGGATTTCTTGCCTACTAGATCAGCTTGGTCAGTAAGATTTCCAAAAACAGGTTATGTCTTATATTTTTCTGAGAAGGTCACAGACTGTAAAGGTACAATGCAAAAATTAGCTTAAATTATTAGGTCTCTGTAGCTCATCACAATAGAAAATAAAAGTGAGAAGAGTCCAGGCCAAATGGACACCATTGTGCTGACAGTGATCAGGAAGAGAAAGTAAAAATCACCTAATGCTTGGCACCTCTGAAATATATTGTTGCTTACAGAGAACAACATCACAGAATCACAGGATGGGACAGGTTGGAAATGACCACAGTAGGTCATGTGGCCCAACCTCCCTGCTCAGGTAGGGTCATCCCACAGGGTTCTGGAATATCTCCAGTGAGGGACACTCCACACCCTCTCAGGGAATCTCAGCAAATGTTAAACTGAAAGTCCTTCATTATACCTCATAAAGAACACCCTACCATAAATTCTGAAGTGTTTGTAAAGGCCAGTCTAACTCTCCTCCTTTGAGAACTGGGTAAGTCAAATGCCAACCAACCAACGTGCCCCAGACCATCCACATCCATCCTGGCAGGGAGCAGAGCATGCAGACAAGGCAAGGTCTTTTCAGCTTGTTTCTCACACTACAGATACAGAGGCAGAGAAAAAAAAGAATTTAAAATACCAGTCTGATCTACTGCTCAATCTAACTATCTAAATAACAATGTAATATCTTTTATGAACTCTCCTAATTACTTGAAACGTATGGTTGATGAAAAGATGCTGCAAAAAGATGAATGAAAAACATATTGCCATCCATTCGACTTAACATCATTTGTTCATTTAAATTTTGCTGTACTGCCACAAATTTAAGCAAGACAAGAACACACTGTCAAAACCTTTATAAACCTGAAAATAAAACCTTTGCAAAGCAGAAAAATGTCAATATAATGAGGGCAATCAACAACAGGAAGGGATTTCAATCACTAAAGTTGTGTATAAATGAGCAGCACGGCTCACAGTGACAGTATCTGGCCACTCAACGATCACCCAAGCACAGAGGAGTTTAGAAGCATGTAAAGTATTTCCTACAACAATCTCAAAACTTTCTGACCACACACAGCCTGTGTGGTAAAAAAATAAAAATATTAAAAAAGCTAGTCTAACAGTTTAAGCAAACGGAAGTTTATAAATGTGTTTTATTAAAAAATCCTAATTGATAACATCCAAGAGCCTGAAATATGAGTAGAAAGCCAGCCATGAAAAAGTGACATTAACATGAGGGTGACATAAACCATTTCTCACTTTTTAATGAAGTCTTCACTGAAAGTATTGAAATGTTATCATGAAATTTAATTACAAGTGAAACTCAAATCTATAGTTAATACATGCATTCTAACTATATGTCAGGCAGATCAACGTCAAAGTACATTGAAATAACACTACATAGGTAGAGGTATCATATGTAGAATATACAAGTTTGAAAATCTGTTACTCAAGAGACCTAAACCAGAATCTCCAAGAAGGACTTTTTTTGTATTACATTAAAAACTTAAGAACTTGAAGGGATCACAAATTCAGAATGGTTTGAGTCAAAAGGGACCTTTAAAGAAGGTACCTTTAAATTATGGCATCATAGAATGGTTTGGGATGGAAGGGATCTTAAAGATCATTGCATTCCAATCCTCCTACCATGGGTAGGGACACTTTCCACTAGACCAGGTTGCTCCAATCCCCTTTCAACCCAGCCTTGGAGACTTCCAGGGATGGGGCAGCCACAGCTTCTCTGGGCAACCTGTGCCAGGGCCTCACCACCCTCATCATAAAAACATCTTCCAATCACAAATTGTTACCTGCCTAATTACTTTCAGCAGCGGCCTGTAGGTATAACAGCTAGGACATCAAAAGAAATTTAATTCCATAAGAACCATCCTTAAAAATATCCATGCTCCTCACCTTTTTGCTGCTTTTAGATGACATCCTTTATTTTTTGCTGCAAATCCTGGAACATTTCTCTGTTTCACAAAACACTTCTATTTTTCTACCTGGATTTCTTTCATTATTGAGAATCTTGGAGAACCCCAATTTCACTGACCATTGTAATCACAGTTTTTATCTGCCTTCATCTTCATAGGATGTCAAGCATTTAATGGCCAATACTGTGTAGCAATATGTATCTCCAATGGTGTTAAAATCTACTTATCACATCAAATACAAATTTCTATGTGACAGGAGCAAACAAGTAAAATTGGAGGGTAGCATGAAGATACGACAGATAAAATCATCTTATACATACTATGATTAAACAAGAACTCTTTAGCAAGCTCTACTTTTAATATACAGTATACATGCCTGTTACAATATATAATCATGTTTCTCAGTCATTTTTCATGCAAAAATTAAGTAGTCAAATTTTGTTACAGATTTCCATGGTGCTGTGAAACAAAATACATCCATATTATATACAGGATACTATTTGTTTCCAAAGTATGGTACTGTAAGTGTACTAAAAAATACAAAATTGGAGTTTACTAATACTTTAACTATACATATGCAGACAGCTGCTTCTTTTTCTTTGTTTAGACTTGTAATTTAAAAATTAGGACTATACTTATTTTCTTTTCCAGCTATATACATTTCATATAACAACATTACACTAACTACATGCAAGCAGATAATTTTATTTATATTTTAAGCACTTAAAAATATGTTTCTAGTTTAGAGTTGGTTTTCTAATACACAGAAATGCCTTGTACTACCTGCAGTACATATTAAAATACACCAGAAATACAGTTCTGTTACTACAGATCACACATGGTTTTCTGGATTGGCCAAGCTCCTCAGAAATTGTGTAAGGATACCTCATTTTCATCAGCATTGTCTCTATGTTTACAAGTGTTAAAAGAACTAAGCTACAATGAAAAACCTTCTACTTTCCTTAATAGGAGAATGCCCTCAATAAAAACACTCAAAGTGCAGGTGGCACAGAAGATCTCCACATTTTAAAAACACTATAAATACTTGGCTTTCAGCCATGAAAGTGCATCAATGTATTGAAAATGGCCGGCATTTAATTGCTACTGTGCTATAGAAACGAACTTTTAAGAACTCCTTTTTTACTTATTATTTTCTTCAGTCTGCCAATGCTGATTCATTTAATTGGTTACAAAAAAACCCAAACAAACCAAACCAAAAACAAACAAACAAACAAACAAATAAACAAGAAAAAACAAAAAAGAAAAACAGATCAAGACTGTTAAACACTGATTTTCATTCAAATCAGGTTTTTTTTCATCCTCACATTGTGGTAAACCTGCTGAAAATATAAACTATTATTTCAGATCACTGAAAAGAAGTATTTGCTTAATTAAATACTTAAAGCAGTCTCCAGTCTTCACAAGTTGGCCATGGAACTCCCTATATAATACTCTTTGCTCTCCATTTCTGCCATGGGGGGCTGCACATTCAAAACCAAATATTAACATAACTCATCAGCAAGATTCATTTCACATCTTAAGGAGGAAGCCTTTCAGGAAAGAAAAATCTCTTATTTTGGCATATTGTCTCTGTCTTAAAATTTACCACATACACAACTCGATCAAAGAGATCCTTCCATTGGCTATTGACCCACATACTTAAGTGTTCAGCATCTTAAGGGGAAAAACTAACAACCTGTGGAGTACTATTATCCACTTAAAATAAACTCCAGACTTGAAACATGCACCAGTATTATAAAAATAAAAGTAGCACTCTTTATTATCTCAGAATTCCAGATGAACAGAAAGCTTGAAAGTGCTTACAGGGTGGTTTCTAAATATCCTGATGGAGCCTATTTACAGGTTAGTTAAGAGCTGATTTAATGCCAAATTTTAAAGAATAGGAAAATGTAAATAACTGAAATGTAGCAATGGTTTTCCAGATAATGATCCAAGAATGGAAATTCTGAATAAGCCCTTAAATACCAACATGTTGATATGTATAAAATATAATGGTCTCTAACAGCCGGTACAAAAAGAATGGAAAAACGTAATCAAGCTCTGCTAAATAAAGTCTCTGAAGTAATCAAAACAGATTTTACACAGCCTTCAAAGGGAAGCTTTGCAAGAATGGATCTTTTATTCAGATTTTTCTCAAATAAACCGAGTCTGGCTAGAAAACAAATTCAACCAAGCTTAAATTTTACCATAAACTTGTAGCAACTCCTCTACAAAATAACTGCACAATAGAAACATTTCTAGAGTGTCTGATAAGAAGTGATGATCACAAACAGAAATGTGCACTCAAGTGTTAAAACACTGATCACTCATGACAAGGAAGTACACCCCCAGAGGATACTATGATGTATTGAAGGACTGAAGGCTCCCAGTTTACATCAATGTCAATTCTGCATCTTCACTTGTGCTTTTGACCCGATACAGACCATCACAGTCAGCGATGTCGTAGAGATTTAGCAACCATTATGTCTTCCCAGTTTTCCCTATCAGAAAGATTTAGGGTTATGAGCTAGTTAGTAGAGAATTTGGGACAGGCTTTACCAAACCAGTCTGGCTTTGCAAAGCAAGGACTTTGCTGCTTTAGAAGAATTTGCTGTAGCCATTGGTGGTGATTTCATGGCAATGGACTCCGGGTACAGAAAACCAACCAAGCACCACCAAAACTGGAACAGGAACTTGGAAAACCAGTACCACCAACACTGGAACTGAAAAAGTAAAATGGTCAGTGGCATATCTGCACAAGTACTAAAGTATTCAATATAAAGTATTAAATATTACCAGAATTACAGGTAGTTTTCTGAAGCAGTGGGAGAGATGACAAGTCAGATACAAAAAAGGCAGCATTGTTTCTTAAAAAAAAATTCTATTCCCATCATTATTCTTGGTAGTTGTTTCTGGCAGAAGTTCAGTCTGGAATAAGTTCTCACTGTTTGCTCTGAGATAATAAGAACAAGTGCATTTCACTGTTTGGCTCAATACTTTTATTTAAGGTGCCAGATTTGGCAGTACTACACAAACCAAGATTCCAGTAACTGACTGCTTGAAGATAATTCACAAAATCCTTTGAGAAAGGAAAGCCACATATCAAGCTTATCAACAGTGTGACTGATCCTATAAATGGCTTTAGCAAAGGCCTGATGGTCGGGTAAGTCAGTGAGATGGGATTAATCCGTGCCAAGGGACTGCTCCAGCTTCCCAGGGCAGCATCCCCACACAGCAGAAGCAGGAATTAGTGCCAGTTCAAGGAGATAAATCACAGTTACAGAGGTAACCTTTACTGTATTATTTCCTAATTTTTATTGTTCATCTTGCAACACTGGTACTCTTTTAATATAGTTCACAAAAAGCAATTTGCCTTTTTTTTTTTTTTTCCCTCAAAATAAAACCTAAATAAATAAACACACATGCTAATCTCGAGGCAAACAATTCCTGCATGTATGAATCGTGAGCAATTTTGGAATCTTTAGAGTCAAGAAATTATCACCTCTCCCTTGATTTAATGCAGCTGTAGGCAAAAATGAAAGGTCATTTATTGCTTCTGAAGATTTTTACATGGATATTCGAAGGATCTACTACTGTTTAAAAAAAAAGCAAAGACATACCGAGACTCAGAACTAATCTTATGTCCAAAGAATGTTCATTAATGGAGAAGCCTTGGGAATCAGTTTATTCCTTTCTGTTTTGATCCACAGAATTGGCAGGTACCATCCATGTTTAGCACCTGTCTTCCCTACAGGCCCAATACTGATTTCTCACAGCCCAGTTGTTACACTTACCATAACTCTTTACCATTTTTTCCCTCCTTATCTTTCTTTCCCATGGCTCACCTGCCATCACGTTATCCTACTTTATGTTCCTCTTCCTCTCCTCAACTGTCTTCCTAACACTTAACTTGTACCATCTACCCCAGAGCTGTCTCTGTGGCACACACATCCCACTGCACCGTGTTCCACGCTGAGATCCACCTGCCTTTGGCTCCAGGTGCTCCTCTCAGATATCACAACCTCACCCAGCTCTCATTTCCACAGTTCAGCACCAGAGCACTGAGAAGGGCCACGCACAGAGAACATGCAGGAATTTACCATGATACCATGCTATCCATCACCATGACTGCTGCCCAAGAATGAAGAAAAAAAAGCCTTATATTGGTACTAAACTTAGAAACTCATTGCTCATAACAGTACAAAGGTCTGAAAGTCATGCCATTTCACTTTGTTCCACTGTGTATTTTACACAGCCATTCCTATTAAGTGACAAAGCATTTCAAATTCTGTTTTCTTGTAGGGTTTTCTGGCCTCCATACCAAATACTTTCTGAAAAAGAAAATTCTGTTATTTCACTTAAAAAACAGGTGTCATCCAATAGTGCAAGTGATAAATTAATTATTTTAATTTCTTGAATCCTAAAAATGAAGATTGGAGCTTAGACAAAAGCACAGAATGGTTTAGGTTGGAAAGAGCTTTACAGATCATGTGGATCCAACTGCCTGCTATGGGCAGGTAACTGGAGGAAGTTCACAAGAGGCCCTACTTCACTTCCTTAAAAATAAAAATTGGACAAAACTACCTCATTACAAGCAGAAACTTCTGCTGGGGGGGGGGGGGGAAATCAAGCTTTTATCCAAAGCTTCTGCTCATTACAAATACTGAACCTTTAGAAAAGATTAGTTAGAAAATTGCTTAATTTCACTGTCTTCTAAATTAAAGTAAATGGAATTCTGTGCCAGTGATTAGCTCAAAATTCAGCCAAATTCCAGAAAGCCAAGGGGTGATAAGACAGCACCTTGAATTACATTTGGGGGAGTACACGAACACTGAACAATTTTACAAGGCATTGGTCAAAGATTTTTGTCTGTGGTCACAGCTGTACTTTTCTGCATGTACATGGTGTTCAAAGAACAGGTTACAAAAGGTACTTTTTCTTATGCTAATTGCATTTGGAAAATAAACACTGAGCTTCAGAGCATTACAGGTGCTTTTAGGGAATTGATATAATAAGGTAAGCAGAACATATTCTAAGTGTAAAGTATTAAGTTCTTTTTCTTGGCTTACTGCCAGCATCCTCCAATTTTTAAAAACATGAGTCAAGTGCTAATGTGGCTTGTATAATTTAAAATATCTATAAGATGACCCACAGACCAAGTGCAAGAGTCATACCGTAGTTTCCTCACATGGTCTCAAAAGACTAAGTAGCTCCCAGAACACTTTCACCCACAGTTGTCAGAGTATATTCCCTGGATTTAGCCTACTCAATGTGAACTTGATGACTACTTCATAAAAGGAGAAATAAAGTCATGTCTACATCGAGAAGTGTAGCAAGTTTTGCACTTTGCTCAAAGTAGGTGGACATGAGTCAGTCCTGGGTCAGAAAACACTCACCTGCATTAACACACTAAGAGTTAGTCCCAGGATATTAAACCTCATGGAAAAATGACATAATTTGACCAGGATTGTGCAACTCATCAGCCACTGACATAGGACAAAACAACCATTTTTTTATTCCCACTCAAGTTTTAGTTGCTTTATTTATCGCGCACCAAACAGACCAACTGCTGTTACCAGACTATCTTACAGAAAGAACAGATAAAACCCATTAAATTTTCCAATCACTCCTCCTATCCAAAAATTAGGGAATTTTTATAACAGTCACACGTTGTGCTGTATAAGCAGGAAGAGGAGACTTACAGAATTAAAGGACTTGCTGCAAGCTACTCCTCAAAGTTTAGGCAGGTTCAAACAGCAGCTGGATAAACTCATGGAAGAACCATTCATGGAGAGCTACTAAAAACAGCCCCAGCTCAGGAAGTCTGAACTCCACGTAGGTAGAGGTTAGGAAAGCATCCTGTGGAAGCATCCCTGGATGTTTCCCCTTTTCTTGTACCCCTTCCTTGAAATCCACTGCTGGCCAGCTCTGGAGATGGTATAACAGGTTAATAGAAGCTTTGAGCTGAACCCAGCAGAAAAATTAACAATCTTAGTTTGGATGCCTCAGGAATAAAGCTTTACATTTCTAATCCTACCTTTTAAGGTAGGATTTAAGCCTATTAGTAAGGTATAATTTTTCTTACAAGGTGTTCTTAATATAAGTTACTTGATAGGTTTTCTCATTCTTGTGTAATCAGTCACTACTGTTTTATGCTCTTTAGTGGTATTTCTAAACAGGATTAATTCAGTGTTTGACTTATGTGTACTTATGCTTATGCTCATTTATCCTTATGTTTTGTCTTTTAATTTGGTCTTTCCCCTGTATTTACCGTCCTTTTAAAACAAATTATGAAAGCACTGAAGACACATTTTAAACTCGAGTTACATACCTTTTCCAATTCTGTGCAATAATTACTGTCATTAATACAGGTAAAATTTGGAGTTCAGTTTTGAAGCTCATCTTCTTCCAAGAAATCTTTGGGTTTCCCAGTCTACACTGGTCTGCTACTCAAATAAATTAACAAAAAACTGCAAGCCTGGTTAAAGTTCTGAAATGTCCCAAACCACTGAGTTTTGAATTCCTGCATTGCACTTTCTGACCAAACAACATGTTTAAATCAGAGCACAAAAACAAAGCCTTTCCTTCCCCAAAGAAAATTTTCATTTGATATTCATTACTTCAGGTAAATGCTTTATTGAGCAATTGAATGAAGAACCTGGTATGCTATACAAAGAAGAAAAATTGTTGAAGGTGTTTTGGAAGTAGACAAAAAAGTAATTAAATCTCAAACCAGCATTAAAAAAATCCTTTTGTACTGTAATCCTATTTGTTAAAATGCATTCAAGCTCCCTATCTGCAATACACTACAGAATCCTCTCAACTGAGATATGAGCATTTTATGAATGAGACAAAAATGGCTTGGTTGCCAAGTGTAATGTCAAAAAGAAAAAAAAGTCTGTAGATCCAAGAAAGTGACCTTTGAGGATTACAGGTGCATGTGCCAGTTCAAAATTCCAAATCTAGAATACTTACAGATATGAGTTTCTTTCTCCTATAGATGAGAAAGAGGAAAGCATAAATACTCCTTGAAGGGTGGGTATGAAGATAGGGCTGGACTCTCCTCAGTGGTGCCCAGGAACAGGAAAAGGGGCAATAGGAAACTGAAACATGGGAAATTTCATCTGAAAAGGAGGGGAAATGTCTTTGGAGGTGACAGAGCACTGGAACAGGCTGCTCACAGAGGTTGTGGAGTGTCCTCTGGAGACATCCAAAACCCCTGGATGTGATCCTGTGCAACCTGCTCCAGGGGAACCTGCCTTAGCAGTGTGGTTGAATTAGATGATCTCCAGGGTTCCCTTCCAGTCCCAACTGTGCTGTGAAGTCTGTAAAACATGTCAGCACATCACAACAGAGTCTGGGTTAGGACAGCCCCTCACTGCAGTCACATGTATCTGACAGCCAGTAGAGGACTGTGGTGGGACACCAATGACTGGAAAAGGTACCAAAGGGATACCTTTCCTTCAGTGCAACAGCCTGTGGGCAAAGGAGAAGCAACAGCATCACTTTGCAAAGGCCTCAGGTGTTGGGACCCACTTGGTGGGGACGAGTTAAAGGAGGGTTGGATGAGCATCACATTGAGAGCAGGACACTCCACAGGTCTGAAAACTGCCACAGAATTAAACAAGCAACTAATTCCAATGCCAACAGCTCACAGTGTTAGCACTTCAGTTTTGGAAAAATACTTTAAACAGACTTCTTCATACTAAATACAAGAATCCTTCCAGATATTAGAAAAAAACTGTTAATAAAGGATAGGTTAGCACT
The DNA here is from genome assembly GCF_003945725.1 of Corapipo altera. Lineage (NCBI taxonomy): Eukaryota > Metazoa > Chordata > Aves > Passeriformes > Pipridae > Corapipo > Corapipo altera. Next base: position 1,887,958 of record NW_020884953.1, read on the forward strand.
CCATTGTATCAATATAGGGTTTAAAAGTGAGAAACTGAAAAACAAAACCTGATTTACTTTTAATCTAAGCTAAATCATTTCTCCTTACTCTCTATACTTGTGGAGCAGGTTATGCCAACTACAGCAGGAGCCAGTGTTGATGTGATTGACCTCATTTAGCCTCCCACTTGTGCTTACATGAACCTGCAAAACAGCAGTCTCTCCACTCACGTGGCATCGACATGTCATAGAATCTTAAAATTACTTTTAAAATAAGAAGAAGAAAAAAAAAAGAGCCACGAGAAAGTGGCTTTTATTTCTGAGAGAACTGTTCTCTCCAAACGTTAAATTGAATTAACCCTAGCAAAAACAGCTAATGATATATAAAAAACTGATGAGAAAACACCACTAAGGGCAAAGAAAAACATTTTAAGCTTTAAAGCATACTTGTGATCTGCCACTTCAGAATACTTTCTTTCAAAGTACCATTTTTGGAGACAAATCACAAACCAAAGCTTTAGAGCTCACATATCAGTTAAATATTCATGTGTAACTGAGATTTTCACATTACTTTTCAAACACTGACTAGTATAACACCACAAAAATGAAGATTAAAAAGATGGTTACTTGTTACTACATTTATTTTGACAAGAACATCTCTTTTAGTTTATTAGCTGCTGTCTTCCCTTCCTGATTATCTGTGGTATCACTATTTTCCACCTCAGTTTCCTCTTCCCAAATCCTCTTCAGAAACAGAGGGAAAATCCCTTACCAAGGGGGAATTCTGTAACAATAAGAGCAATAAACATGAAACATCTTATAGAAATTCATAAATAAAGTTCCTTCTGTTACTCTTGGTAGAACTACAGCTACAGGATTCCTCAGAAAAAGCAAATGCTTGAAAAACTATGAGATTGAAACTATTCCAGAACTAAACTGACTCTAAATTATTGAAGCCGTACAGTGACTAACTTACTTGTGCTCTTCTTATTTCTTACCCTTAAGTTATGACAGAATGATTTTCAGGTCTGATTTTACACATAGTGCCACATTTTCTGACAGTGTTTTGAATTCAAGTGTTTACTTGGAAACTTCAAGGAAGTTTCATGGATAATCCAAGCCATCAGAAGCTTTCCTCATACAGATTTTTGCATTGTTTCAACACTAAACTGTGCAGTGAAGTGAAGAAATACCCAATATCCTCTAAATACCTACAGCAACATTACCAGGACACTGAGCACTGCTCAGGTAAACCAGTGCCCATCTCATCATGATCACAGGACCCACAGCAACAGGATCCACGGGTGGTTACCATTTTTCCCTGAAACACTAAATACAGGAAAGATACTTGAAAAGCAAATAAGCAGGGGAACCAAAAAGAAAGGAAAGATAAGTGTATTAATGCTGCTCAGTTTTGCTCCAAAGTTTTCTCTCAATATATGCAGTCCAAGCGACAGTTTATAAACACCCCGAGATTTTGGGTTTGTATTTGTACAGATTCACTTCTTTTCCTTCTCCCTGTGAACACCTCCTCAACTTCTCTAACCCAAACGTTGAATAATCCTTACTTCAATCAGAAGGTATTTTAACTCTGCTTTTATCACTAGTGTTCCCCCACTGGGAATGCTGATTCTCTCCTGGCCACAGTCAGCTGTGACTGTCACCTGCTTTGCCAGTAAGAACAGTACTAATTGGGATTTAAACCTATGATTTATATGGAAGTAAATACTGTCTTCCAAAACATCATTTACCCCATCACAGTAACGACCTAGGTTTAAATGTCACTCAACTAGTATGTAAAAATGAAAACTGATCAATGAAAAATGACACATTCAATATTACATACTAACAGTCAACAGCTTTCCTAACTAGCATTAATCCTTCCTCCAGCTACAACTAATTCCCTATATTCTCTAAGTGCAACTAATTCCCTATATTCTCTAATTTCTGAGTGCAAAGGAAACCTCAACATTTAAAGTTTTCCAGGCATGTGTTCATGACAGATCATTACACACAGTCACAGCTGGGGAGGAGGGAAACACGACACAGGAGCAACATCCTGTTCCCTAAGCCCATGAAGTCAAGATCTGTCAAAGGGATGACGGAAAACATTGGGTCACTTCTTAAAAGAAAGAAAAATCATTAAACAATATAAGGCAATAAAAATGTTAATGTTCACCTAATCATCAATTCTATTGCCAAGTAGTTTCTTAACCTAAACTAACTTCAAATGGAATATATGCTGCCCTCTATTTACTTCTGTTTATATACAGTATTTCTGAAAGGGGTGTGGAAAAAACTGCTTCAAAATTTACAATGTAATTGTATAATGCTCCCTTCACATCATCCTCTTTTAGTAACTAGGATAAAATCCAGGAGTTTTTACCTTGCAGAATTTATTGTCGATTAAATCTTATCATACCTGCACAGCTATAGAAAACAAAACTGCCAGTCAGGAGCATTGCCTACAAGTATTTCAGCTATTTTCTGCTCTTATTCTTTATTTTAACTGTTCCACATCAAGGCATCAGACAGTGCCTGACCATGAACCAGACAAGCAGTGCAATTATTCCTACTATTGGTAATAATCACGTCTGCAGAGTTGCAGCATAAACCCGTAATTACACAGGCAGGATATCCCCAAGGCTTGGGAAACAGCACTAGTTTTACAATATGGATTTAACAACATGAAACTTATTTGTGATTGGAAAAAAAAAATTTTTCAAGGAAAGCTTAAACCTTGCCAGTTTTAACTGAAAAACTAAAAATATAGTGGGGACAAAAAACAGAATGTGAGGACAATGATCACAGGGGTGTTTTTTTTAAGGACTCAAGGCCGGAGAGGCATCCAAGGGGTGCAGACTTGGAGAGACGAGGGATCCAGGGATCCCAGCTGATCACCTCCTCCAAGCCCGAGAATGGTCCATCACAATGAGCAGATAATGAAGCAAAGGAGGCAGAAAGTCTGTTTGGATGCACAAGGAGCTGCTAACTTACTGCAAACAAAAGGAATCATAGTAATAGAATCAGAGAATCACAGAATGGTTTGGGCTGGAAGGGACCTTAAAGGTCTTCTCGTTCCAACACCTTCCACCAGACCAGGTTGCTCAAAGCATAGCAGAAGTGGAATTAGCACAGGCAATTCAGGAGGAACAGAGAGACGTTACCCAAAAAAGCCAAAACCCAACTGGAGCCATCTGGTGACACAACGGGCATGGACTCAAAATACAGGAAATTTAACTTAAACATAACAAAAAAAAATTGATTTTTTTTTTTTGAGGGTGGTCAACTGCTGGAACAGGTTGCTAAGGATGTAGTTCTCCATCCTTGGAGATATTAAAAAACACAACTGGACACAGTTCTGAGCAACTTGCTCTAACTGATCCTGCTTTGAAAAGGCTGGTTGGGTCAGATGGCCACTGGAGATCCTTTTCAACTTCAACTTTTCCATGATCCAATTAGGCATGCTATAGAAACTGTGGGGATTTTTTTGCCCCAAATAACTCATTAATAATGTGATAATGTGTCTTTTGCCAGCTTCATGCCTGAATTTTTTCTTTTTTTTTTTTTTTTTTGGGCAAGAAATTGGTATTTCATTGGTATATTGAGAATTTATTAAAAAAGACCACACTGAAAGTTAAGTCATGAAAAATTAGTCCATTTCTGTTATTTCATCTAATTCTTCCAGGAAACAGCATTTAATCCTGAAATTATGATCCCTGAAAACCAAAAAAAAAGGTCATAGAATTCAATGGAAAATAAAATGAAGTTAAGAAAGTAAACTATCTTTAGCAATATTTATTTTTGGTTCCTGATATAAAAACACATTGTCCAAGTCTGTAATTCCTGCCTGGAGCTCAGGTATCCAGGTTGCTACAAAAGAGGTCACTCAACACACTGGAAGATATCTAAGCTGCCCGTGGTCATACAGAGACTTAAACCCCAGTTCAGAGCTCCTGTAAAGCCCAGCTCCTGCTCCAGCCTCACCACAAGCCATGGTTTGATCAGTGGTGTCACAGACCATTCCAGCACATGGATATAAACAAAGCACTGATCAGTCCTCCCTACAGCCACTCTGAGTTCACAGGGAGATAAGATGCCATATTTCACTACACACTTGCAGATAAATTCAAATGAGGACTTAGAAGAGTATTCAAATAGTTCTTCAAAACCAAAATCTCCCTGGAACTTTCACGTGTGTTTCAGTCCTATACATGTTGCATTTATACTTAACACCATTTATAAAACCAGATCAAAAACATTTCTAAAGGAAGCCAACTGCCATAAAACAGATTTTACAAGAATTTCATTCTTGCAAAATTACATGTGTAATGTACAAAACTCCTGCAAAAGAACAAATTGGTCTTAACAGACTAATTTTGTTTTATTTTTAAAACCAGTATATCGACACATGAGTAGTTTCTGTCCACAGCCTGATATTCTTCTGTGCATTATAAAGTGAATATGAAATTGCTGAAGAAGAGTTTCCCTTGTATGATCTATTCTTCATATTAACTCCTCTAATTTCTACTGAGAAGTTCCAAACACCTCAGAAATCTTTAAAGTATTCAGACAAAAATTTATTTTATGATATGAGTTTAAAATATCTTCAGTATTGCTGAAAGTTAAGCTGTTCCTATAGCATCAGCAACACTGGTAGGTATCTATGCTACTTGGCTCAGTTTTTTTTGAGCACTGAAGAGTTTTGAGGTGTGATAGGTGTGAAAAGAACCACCAAGCTACCCCATTCTACCTGACTATCACTCCCCAACATCATAAAATCCTTTTTTCTCCCTTAAGTTATTATGGAAATATTCAGGATAAAAATAGTATAAATACAAGAAACTATTAAATGACAGGGAAAAAAACCCTACCTTTAAACCTACAAATAAAAAGCTTCAGGATGCTATGCTGAACATAAAGCAACAATTTACACTAAACACAAATACATTCCAAAGCATTTCAACAGTGATTCAGAAAACACTGAAGTAATTCACAGTTCCAGGTAGGTAATTTTGTCCTTATCTTCTTATTCTGTGAGATGTCTGAGTGACTGTGAAAAAACCACTCCAGTTAAATCACATAAATAAACCCAGCCAATTACAGATTTTCTTCACTTCTAAGAAAAGTTGGTTTTCCTGAAGTTTCTGTACTCAATTTTTAACTTCTCTTACATGTGACTACAAACTGCATCATGTAGCTGACCTGTAGAAATGCTGCTGCTGCAGCCATGGTATAATGGCTTTTTATGGGACTGGGCACTGCCCAACTCCATAAAGACATAGAAATAGTGGTTTAGTAGACATAAAGCCCTTCTTATTAAGATGGAAATAGCCAAACACAGTAGGCGTCTTGCAAAACTCTGTCCTAAACTCCAGAATGTGAAAATTTCTCTCCTGGGAATTTTCAAGATTTAGACATAAGGACAAAGAAATACTTTCTGATTATTTAAAAAAAAAAAAAAAAAAAAACCCACTGTAATTATCCTAATAAAAAGAAAAAAAAAATAAAAAAACCTCAGCAGATTTGAGAACACGAAGGACTTTAAATAACACCACAAATAAGGTGCTGATCCACACCTTTTAAATACTTGTGAATATGAACTTTACCCATTAAAAACTTGAAGAAAATAAAACCAAGATTTCAAAGCGGATTTTCAGAGGGCCTTAGGGTCAATATTGAGTTTTTATGGGGCCACCAAGCTCTGCCTCTGCATGTATGTGTGTGGCACGGAGGTGGGTAATAGAGAGGAATCTGTGGAACTAAATAGATTTCAGATATCTTTAAATACTTATTTATGATCTCCAACTTCTAAGAAGTTGGGACTGTTGATATAGACGGGAGAAAAATGCGGGCTTCAGAAATGGAGTGGGATGGAGCTGTGATCAAAAGCTCTTCAGGATAAATATAAATATTTAATACTGCCTTCCTGAAATTAGCAGCAACTACCACCATAAACCTTCTGAAAGTCTTAAGGCAACAGTTAACCCCAAAAGTTTCACCTATGAATGCAGAAACCAAATGGAAAAATATTATCAACTGGCAGACCCATTCTGGGACAAAACACAAAGACACACTTGCTTTAAAGGGAAAAGCTCACTCCTTTTTCTTAGCCTGGTGGTCCAAAAATATTGAAGATTAAAAACTATTTCTTGGTATGCATGCAACTGTCAGACATAAATCTCAGCAGCTTTTTACATGTTCTTTACATAAATGATTTTTTTTTTCCCTCCAAATTCTGCATTCAAAATCCACTGCAGGGTCAGTAGGTCTATCTACTCTATAACTACCAATCCATCTTGCTATTGGCCCAAAGGTACAATGTGTACATATTACTATGGATTTTGTATAGTTAACATTTTGGCAACGTTCTACCAGCAAAGAAATACACAATCATGTACCTTCTGACTGTTTCATTCTGAGTTAAATGACTTAGAATCACTGGAAAATAGCAAAAACATTCCAAAAAGGAACATGTCCAGCAAGCTTGCTTCTACTTTCATATACAATAGACTTGTACAGGCTTCTTCAGACCTCCAGGGAAAACAGACTGGTTAGTCCATGGGAAATACTGGAGTCAAAGCCATTGCCCAGATATATATTCAAGGGAATCAGATCATTCCCCAGGTGAAAGAACTTCTGAAAACATTCATCAGGCACAGAGAAGGATGAAGTGTACAGATAAGAAGAGATAAAATGATACAAAGTGTGAAGAAATAACAGAAGGATGAGCATCACATTTTCCTGTTCTGTCTCTTACGTCTAAAATATTATCGGTCTTCATTCCAAAAAGTCACAGAGGCACTTTTCTTCTTTCCTTCCAGTCCTGTATCTAAGTCTTATTCAGTAGATAATTTCCTTGCAATATAAAAGAAGTTATTCCATTTATTCACCTGAAACGTTACCAGAGTTTTATTCAAATCAAATGCTAACAGATATTTTGAATATTAAGTGCTACTATCAAAAGCTGTAATACCATCATTATCATCCCCTTTGTAGTATTTATGGGCCAGTTCCTTACCAAGCATAATGAGCACTCTAAGGCACCAATGGCCAGCTCTGAAACTTTAAATCATAACAAAAAGTAGCAAATGTCTATCTATACACCTCCTTAATTCTCTTCCTATCCCTTCATAATTAATAGTTACAGACTGAAAGATTACCACAGCAGCAGAGTCCCTACCACACAACGGTCCTGGTGTCTGCTGAACCTCAGAATGCTACAACAAGCAGCCAAAATCTGCCAGGTAAAGTCATGTTAACAATGTCAACGAACACTAGGATGAACCAAGCAGTATCTCAGAATAAAAACTCAAAAAAGGGAAGAACTCATATAAGATTAACTGAAGGACTGGATTTTCAGTGCAGTATATGTGGATGCAACTGCCTTCTGGCAGCATTAATAACCACATTGTTCTGAAAGGTGGTGAACAGCAACATCGTGGAAAAAAAAATTGATCTCAAAAAAGTTTTAAACTTATCATCAGTGAAAAATTAAGTTGCAGCTCCAAGGATGCTCCAAATTGATTTCAGTTCACAAATAAACAGTTCTGTTTACAATCTGATGGCCCTTGACCAACACACCTGCCCATAGAAAGGTGTCTGTTTCGGGAACATGCTGCTCATCTCTGGATCAGATGAAGATGATTATCTCCTTCCCCAAACCTTTCTAAGGATTTCTGATTACTTATGTCATTGTTGCTTCCAAAACTTTAGTGCTCTCCAGACTCGCTCCTATGTTCAGACTCAAGAGTAGCAGTGATTTACACCTTTATATTCTTCAGGTTTATTTTCTAAGAAAACAGATGACAAATGTATTTATTTTACTACAGTCTTTCTGCCAGCCTCTCCTTAACAACTCATGGGCCACAAGCTGATTAACATCTTATCAGAGAGGCAGAAGACCCAAATAAAATTGAATGCTTCTATAATTTAGCTTAAAACAAAAAATCAGCAGCCAGACAGAGAAGAGAGATCCAGTAAGTCCCAATGCTAAGGGAGGAGCAAGCATTACTCTCTATTATTTTTTTAAATCTTTTGGTCCACCAGTCCAAACTTTGATAGATAAACATTAGATATCTGAATTTACATTAATTGTCCTATTACTCTCAACAGAGGTAAACAACTTTAGATTCACTTCCTCCTAAGACAGGCTCCCTGAATGATCAAGGGTTTCTCCTCTCTTTGCCATAGATCAGAAAGCAAAATGCAGAGATATGGATTGTCTGTATTCAACCTCTTTTACCTTACTTTTAGACAGTAACAGCATGCAGTTTTGTTCTTCACAGACCCAAATACAGTCACACATTCTGGTCCACAGTCACAAATACAAGGTGCCAGAGTAAAACAAGGTCAGTGTTGCTAAAACACAGAATCTACTTACAAAGCCAAGAATTATCTGAACTAGAAAACAAATTACAAGATAGTTATTTATTTTGGCCATCATAGAGGAATTTCAAAATAAGGAGGAGAAAAAAAACCAATGCTCAAAAACTATTGGATGAGATGGTGCCTGGAGATTAAGTTGCTCAGGAAGCACCAGAAGACAGCATAATTCCAGCAGCAGCGAGAAGAAAGCCATGCTTAGAGAGTCATAGAGTCATAGAATCACAGAATCAGCCAGGTTGGAAGGGACCTCTGAGATCATCAAGTCCAACCCTTGATCCACTACCACCATGGCTACTAGACCATGGCACTAAGTGCCACATCCAGTCTCCTCTTAAAAACCTCCAGGGACGGAGAATTCACTACTTCCCTGGGCAGCCCATTCCAGTTTCTGATTACCCTCTCTGTAAAGAAATTCTTTCTAATATCTAACTTAAACCTCCCCTGGTACAACTTGAGACCATGCCCTCTTGTCTTGCTGATAGTCCTGTTTTACCCCTTACGTGTTTTATCTCTACAACATCATCTCACAGCCAGAGGCCACCCCAAATGTCTTCTGCAAAAGCTGAGTTTGCTCCTTGCTTTTGCTCCAACATTCCATTAACATTACAGTCATTACACATCTTTACACAAAAATGTGAGCACCTGTAACTGGATGTGTCAGTCTAAAATTCATTCTCATCCCAACACCATTTCTACCTATAGATACAACTTCTCATGGTGTTAACGAGAAAGTATTTTAAAGAGTTAGAAACAAGGGTCATCACCTCTAGACAAGTTATAATGTCTCATCCAGTTCAAATGCAGCATCAGAATGTATCCCCTCACTTGTACAAAATGCAAATGAAATAATTTAAATTGCTGTACAGTACCTGAAGCCTACCTTGTGGTCACAAAGAAATGCATTTATTTACATGAACCAAAAAAAATCCCCAAGATTCGTTGATCTTCTCCAGCAGTGAGAAATCTGAAAACTATTTATCCTCCTGAAAGAAAGTTTGGTGTTAAGGCAGGTGGCCAGCTAACTGATAATATTAGTGAATGCAGCTGTGATTTTAATGGAAATTTAAAGGAGTTGACTACAGGCTGAACAGTGAATTTCAAAGATACTTTAGTCACACTTTTTTTCTGTTGCATTCCATTGCTGGGCCCTGGTTTAAAGTCTGTGATGATCCCTATAGAAGAAACATTACTTAGACTTAACTACATAAAATGGATCCAGAGAATGTAAACAAAGTTCCCTTTATTGTAACCACAATTTGATTCCATTAAGCCCAGCAGCAATACTTATGGGCATACATCTGAATAATTTATTTTGTCTTTGGAATTTCTGCACCACCTTGACCCCAAGGACCTCTCATGCAGTTCTACTTCTGACACAACTTAACCTAGTTAAAAAAATAATTTTTTTCAATATCTCTGTTCACATCTGAGTTTCAAGGAATGCCGCAACCGAGACTTCCTCAGTTTTTTGGCTGAGAAATGAGGCAATTTTAGCTGTTCTTGGAGCTCCCTTCTCCACCCCTCTCTTTTTTTACCACCATCTTTTCCTTTCATATTTAATCCCTCTCTCTACAGTTTCCTCACCTTCTCCTCAGTCCACACTGCCCCCACAATGTGATGTCATTCCAGCACCATCCAGTACAAGAGAGTCATTTAACATGATGTGGATTACCCAGCAAACAGGAGCCCATTCAAACAAACACCATTTGATATAAATGTCAAAGCAAAGCTACATATTTCAGAGAAAAATACACTGTTCCTGCAAAAGGGGTAACACTTAGAAGACAAAACTAAATAGAAATTAGGATTTAGAGCAGATATTCCATTTATTGAGACTGTCCACTACAATATGAAGTAAAAAACTTTTAATGCAATCACCAGATGTAAGAGTGGAAAGTTATTTCACTTGTCAATGCCTCACTCATGCAACAGATATTAAAATAATGTGCCCAGTCCAAGGATCCATTTTTAAAAATAAGAGAAACAAGTTATTGACAAGAAAATATCGCAAAAGAGAACGAATCCAACTTTCCTGGCTTAGTAAAAACATCAAGAGGTGACTCAATAGCCTAACAAAACTCTATTTCCTGAAGAAAGACGCCTGAAAGAGTGGAGATGGCCAAAGTGACTGGAAATCAACACCAGACACACTCAAATATTACTTAATGCAACTACCTTTTAATTAAGGGATTGATTGATTAAACAGAATACCAAAAGACAAGTACATTCATTGTCTTCTGATGTTATAAATCTGGAAACTGTATTTTGGAAGAAAGGCTTCAGCCAAATATTGGGTAAGATTTTTGGTGGAAGTACTTTTTATCAGGGTTAACTGATAGAGCAGGTTAGGCCAGAGAAACTAAAGTGCCTTTTTGGCCACTAAATGCCTAAACTGAAGATATGTTCAATGGCTGAATTAGAGCACAAGGAAGCCTGAGACATCCATGGATTAATTAGAAGATATTTAGAATGAATACAATACTAAAAGTTCGAGAAAGTGAAATGTGGTATCACTTGGGGAAATCAAGTTGTACTGAGGAAGTAGGAGGAAATCTGTACTGAATTACCCAGAACATGTAAAGGAAGTACCTCATAAATATGGCACCTACATGAAAAGATGGTGGCAAGTTCTGCTTTCTGTGGAAAAATAAAAGAGATGAGACTGAAAATGGAGAGGAGTAGGAGGACACTACTCAAGCAATGGAATATCTTTGACTGTGGTCACTGTACTGGAAACACAAAGTATTTGCAAACAAAAAGAGACTGGTTAAAAATCATTAAAAAATTAAAAACCAACTTAGTATCTCTATTATTAAATTATACATTTGATGATTTTGACATAGGTAAAGATCTCAAGGAATAGCAATTTTTATTAATTATTTTCCTTTAAAGTATAAGATTGAAGGTGTTTTCATATAAATCTAAGCAAGCAACTGCTTACATAGTTTCAGTGTCAAGCAAAACAACAAGCAAATTAAGTAAGAAAACATATTAGCAATAACCATATAAATAAAAAGTTTCAAAATTTTCCATTAAATTTATTAGGAACTGGATCAGACTCAAACTAAAAGGCTTGGAGAGACTTTACAGGACCTTCCAGTACCTAAGGGGAGACTACAAGAAAGACGGGGAGGGACTTTTTACAAGGGCATAGAGTGAAGCTGAAGTTGAAGAAGGTAAGATTTAGATGAGATCTAAGGAAAACGTTCTTCCCTGTGAGGGAGGTGAGGCCCTGTCACAGGTTGCCCAGAGAAGCTGTGGCTGCCCCATCCCTGGAGGTTTTCAAGGCCAGGTTGGACAGGGTTTGGAGCAACCTGGGATAGTGGAAGGTGTCCCTGCCCATGGCAGGGGGTTAGAATGAGGTGGTCTTTAAGGTCCCATCCAACTCAAATCATTCTGTGATTCTAGGGCTCTAAATTTAGCAAGAATTAAATGTAACAAATTAAATTAAGCTACCTAAAAAAGCCAACTGCATTTACTCTTTCAAAAGTAGTTATTCTTATTGATATAATTCTTACCAACTTTAAATCTTTCTGATTTTTCAAATGTTAGTGCCCATATTTAGAAACTTAAATGGATTTGGACCCATTTGCAGATTTGCCATGAAAACAATGTGAAGCACAGGCCAGAGCTCCACACCTATGGAATTCTTACCACATTTCCGTGGATGTCCAACTATGGATTTATCCACTGAACTTCAGGTCCTCACAATTGAGAAATGTGGTTTTTGTTTATAATTCTATTATTATACATTAATTTTTATTGCTTTGATATTATAATTGTAGCTATTATCTCAGCATCTCTCCTGCACTACGCTATCCCAGCATAACTACTGGTTTAAATATCAGTGGACCAAACTGTTTTCATTCACTCCAATATTTCTTTCACATGTTAATACTTTTTAAATTAAATCATTCCCCCTAAACTGACATCACAGATTTAACAGTTACTTCCTGATTAGAGAGGAGAGGAAGATGAATAAGTCAGACTTCTCAGATATGTATGAGAAATTTTTCAAAGTATACCTCTTGAACCCCAAAATCCCAACAGTTAAATAATTATACACCAGACAGTTCTTTACACAGAAGTTTTATCATATAATTATGATGCTGATCATTTAGAACTATCCAAAACGTCTCCAGCATTTTTAAACAGCTAAGCACAGTTATTTTTAAAATCAAACATATGTGCTTTTTTCTGTTTATGTCTTCGGAAAGAACATTCTGTATAATGAAAAACATGACCAACTTTTTCACAGTACATCACTATAAAACCCTATAATTGACTTTTTGGGTTGGTTTACTCTATATCTATTTTTGTCCATGTAGAAAACAGCAATGATGTGGTGAAAAGACCAAAATGTAGGTCCCATTGCAGGATAAGGCTCCATCCTGATTAGTGAAGTATCATGTTTTTCCTGGGAAACATGCCCATTTTGTAAAAGGGAATTCAGTCCGCATGAAAAAAAAAAAAAGGGGGAAGAAAAAAAAAAATCCATCCTTCTCAGCAGCCCAGACTCCAGTGATTGCTCTCAGCTTTGGCTGAGCAGGACTCACAGAGCCTTTGCATTAAACAGAAGGCAGCTCTGAGATTATAGAGTTATCCCAATATGAATTTTATGCTTTTAAACAATTTTTTTCAAAGCTTAGGGCTAAAATTTGTTTGTATTATTATTTTACTTCCACCTGGAATGACCAAATATTTAACATCACCTATTTTCTTAGAAGAAATAAACTTCCTAAAAACAACACAAGTTGTGCAGTGAGAATATATTCACTGTTTCAATTGCTATTGAGAGGACAATGGACATAATGCAAACGAAAATGAACTTGAAATAGTAACTCAGAAAAAAAGTAACACCTGCACTAAAAGAATTTCTCATTTTAAATGTTATCCACTCACAAACATTAATTTAGATGATGTATTTTATTTTACATACTATTCTCATTCCTCTTGGAATGGCCTTTAATTTTTATTATCACAGATTACTTACATGGTCCAATGACAGAGTACAAAGAAGCTGTGCAGACACATTTCCAAAGGACTTCACATGCCAAAGAAAAAAAAAATCTAAAAATAATCAACTTCTTTCAGAGTTAATTAAAATAAATCACAAGGCATTAAACTTTGACTTGAAAGTTTGAAGGAAATACTGTTATCTTGTAAATCGCTCAGCATCAAGATATGCCATAATTGCTCTGAGGTAAATCTTGGAGGAATTGAAGATGACATCTAAATCACAAACTTGGGAAAAGGGGAACATATAATCCACTATCAGGAAGAGAGGAGAGGTTTAAGAGGAAAGGTAAGTATTGCCTTTAGCTCAGAACTCAGTTTAACTGCAGCTGCAATCACTAATATTGTCACTAATATTACATTCTCCCAAGATTTCAAAGAATCGAGGGTGTGAGTGAAAAATCGGAGGTTCCAATGAACCCAAAAACTGCTGGAAGTCAGGTGTAGTTTCTCTGTTGGGGTGAGAGTCTCTTCAACAGGCTGCTGTTAAATTTGTGATGCCTCAGGACACGTCCCAGCCAAGCCTCTCTGAGTTACTTCCAGAAGCAAAGATGCTGATTTACAAAAGTGACTGCAGGATCTGCTTCAGAGAAGAAACATTATGAATGTTATAAGGCCTTAGGATTGACTGATGGATTGTTTTTATTTCTTTGGGGTTTTTGTAGTTACTGAAGGAAAAAGAAAGATGACACAGGTTACCCTAACAAAATTTAAAATTCTTAGCTGTCTTTATTTAAGGAGTTTTAATGATACAAACATTATATGGAAAAGTAATAGAAGTATACAGTCAATTTGAACTAAAATATAATAGAAGTGGTTGTACTCTGAGAAAAAAAATATTAAATTAGCACATTAAAAAATAAAAGAAAAACACCAAGCATATCTGAGATTAAGGTCCAGCTACACAGCCTAGAAGAGAAGCTTCAAAGTCAATAACAACACTATTATACACCATTCACACAAAACAACAGAAAAAGTACCTTAAAGACCTGACCCACCAACAAACACAGTGTGACAAGTCCAGCAGCACACATTTATGGCAAAAATTCTGACAGTAACATCCAAGTAGACGACTGCACCTCCTGGCCCTGCTCTCCATCAGCACGAGTATGAAAAGCACTGGCTACAGAAAGGAGGGTCGTGCTCACTCGCTCAGGTGCATTTGCTGACAAGCACAAATGTGAGGTTAATGAAATGAATCCCTCTTGCAACAACTATTCAGCCATAAGAGAACAGGAAGAGAAGATTCATGCCTGGTTAACACCAGAAATAAAATGTACTTAAGAGTTACAACAGAAGTTTCTGCCACCACTGAGAGATTTACCACCGAGGAGGGACGTGGGCTTTCACCAGACCCATCCTGGTCCAGGGGATGCTGTAATGAGAACCAGCAAGTTCAGACAGACACTGCCCTGGGACTTGAAGGCAGCGAGCAACCCTCACCAAAAGACCCAAAACATTTTGGAACTAACTGCTCCAGTTTTTAAAACTCTATGCAACTCTATGAGGTTAAAATATTCTGAGTAACAGAAAGGTTCGGAGGCAAAACATACTAAATGTTTCTCTTCATCCAATGGAAAGAGTGTACTCAGTCCTGCTCTTACACAGGAGACATTGCTGTTGGAATTCACAGCCAAATCTATTGATCTGTGGGTATTCTCACTCACAAGCCTTGAAAGCTAATCTCTCACTTATCAATACCAATCTGAAACATCTGTGTGATGGGTAAAACACAAAATCATTCAGTTAACAGGAGATGTAAGTGCTGTAAATCAACAGGAGAAGGATGATACCATCAAAACCATGAGAGATTATGTCATTGCACATCACCTGTATGTCATGGCCCTGACAGAAAGCAGAAAGGCTTCGTGGGGCTTTTCTCTCTCTGTTGAGTTCCAAAGAACAGAAATGCTTATTCCCTTCTAAAATGTAGCCCAACTCTCAGATCATCCATTAACAATGTACTCATGTTGTATAACTCATTTGCAGTCGACAATGCTGAGGACAAATTAGCAAGACAAAGATAAGCAAAGGGCAGCCTTAGAAAAGACTAAATGGGATAAGAAAATTTCCACAAATCTGGAATGGGAGGAAGGGGAAGTTAGAAATTTTGACCTACTACCTCTGAAAATAATCATGGTTCAGAGAAAACAGGTCTGTGTTTTATGCAACCATTAAAGAACCACTTACAGTACGTGTGGTCCTTCTGCAATCCCAAAACACGGTACCAATGCTTTTAAAGTGAGTTCTGAATATACTTCAGATGTGATCAGATACATTTGCACCAATCAATCCTTCAGAAGGAAGTCCTGATTTACTCGTTTACTGTGTTGAAATGTCTGACAAAGAAAGTACTAAGTGTTTGGATATGATCATCATAAATCTGTGACAATATGAGGATAGATCAGTCCAGGTGGCAATGTGATACCTTCTTGTGTTTCTACTCCATAAAAAGAGGTATAAAGTTCACCCTCAGGCATATATAAAAGTGTGGCTGAAATCTAAGATGATAAATGCTGGATTCAAAACTGAAATAAAAGAAAAAATCTCAAATTAAGCATTTAATAATAGATGTACACATTATGGTTTCTGTGTATTTTGCCCATCCAACATGTTAAGACATAAATTATCATCTGTAATGTTATATCTTGAAATGTTTTTTTATTATTAATCCCACCTTAAGGCTTAATTTTTTTCATACCTAAGGATGAAATGGAATCAAATTTATGCCCAAGGGGGTTCATCAAAGCACACTTTTAGGGAAAAAAACAGGATATAGTAAATACACACATGAATCTTTCCCAAAAGTCAGTCATTTTAGATGAATTAGTAGAATTTTAGTAACCTTAATATCATGGGTATTCACATAACTTTCAGTGGGGTTATTTCCTTCAGAAAAGAACTGACACAGGTTGCCCAGAGAAGCTATGGATGCCTCATCCCTGGAAGTGTTCAAAACAAGGCTGGATGGGGCCTGGAGCAACCTGGGACAGTGGAAGGTGTCCCTGCCCATGGCAGGGGGGTTGGAACTGGATGATCTTTAAGGTCTCTTCCAACCCAGGCTATTCTGTGATTCTGTGACAAGATTAAAGTGCATTATTTAAAACCAGCATTTTTCAGAGTTTTTGAAACAGTAATTCTTTTCCCATTTAAACCCTCACTTTTATTAAACCTACAGCTATGATAAACTGAAACCAGAAAACACCTTATTGATTGAAAAATTCACAGTGAAATATTAATGTTTGAATGATGAATAAATTACAAATCAAATTAATACTATTGAGGTTACATGCTTTTAAAAATAATTCTACAGTAAGGTACAAGGCCCACTCACCTTTACAGGCATAAGCAATTAAAGTTCTTAAGTTCCTGCATTCTGATTTTACAGCACTTACTCATTTATGCACTAACACCAGATCTTTGAAGATCTGGTGACTTTTCCCCCCGGTAAAACACTGTTCACAGTGTGTAGCTCTATAATCTCAGTGCTGTTATCATCTTATCTGTACACAACTCTTCAGAATAGGAATCTGCACAGAGATCAAGTTCTCTCCATAAAGGCCAGTACTGAATTCTTAGGGAAAGCCCCAACTTGGTTTTCTCTCCAATAGACCCGAAGTTTTCCCTGAGGTTACAACTAGAAACTGTGTTTTATAGCTATAGATAAACTTCACCTGCATGATTTTCTCTTAATCCTTTTTAAGCTACTACATTTTTTGGCTTCTTCAGCACCTTGTGTCAACGAGATGATGAATTCAACACTAATTATGCACTATTAAAAAACTGCTTCCTTGTGTTCATTTTAAGCCTGCCATCTGATAATTTAATTAGGTGCCCCTAGTTTTTGTTATGAAAAAGGGAAATAATTGTTTCCATTCACTTTCTCCACATTGCTCATAATCCAGATTTCTATCACATTCCCCTTCCAGTTGTGTCTTCCCAGGCTTTTAGTACCCTGCCAGTTTAGTGGCAGTGTCTCCTCCTTGTACAGAATTCATTCAGTTCTACAGCATTGTTTTTTATAACGGGGTGAGCACAACAGCAGAACTATCAGTAACACTGTTTTCCTCAGATATTCTTAATTCCTTTAAAATCTAATCAGTTTTTAACAACTACTAAGCCTCAACCACTCAAGGTTTGAGAGGTCTCCAGTGTAAATTTCTTTTTCTATGAAAAGAAACAGCACAGAGTTCATGCAGGTGACATTGGGTTTATCAGCAACAAATTCCACCTGTTTTATCACCCAACCTATTCTGTGCAATATCTTGGCTGGGTCTAGACAACCAGCATTTCACCTTCCTAAATAACTTTGCCATGAGCTTTCTCACTTCTCCAGGATCCCTGGTAGATCTTTCAAGTAACTTTGCTCTGGTGTGAAAATTAACTATTTCTACCCTTAATGTCTCATCTATTATTTAGCTGGTATCTTACAAGAAAGGATCTCTTCTTTATATCCCACTACATATTGTAAAGCTACTGAGACACTAAGACTACTAAAAAGCCACTGAGCAATTTACCAGATTAAAACTACCAGGCTTCCACCAAATTCCCTGACAATGTTGCACTTACTTCTTAGCAATAAGACAGAATCTGTAAAAACATGGTTTTGCAGTTTGAACAGATGTTCAACACAAATTTTAAGTTATTTTGTGTTGAAACAATGTGCAGTATTGACATTTAATTAATAATCACTGATTTTAGACATTTATTCATTCTCCCAAGAAATCTTATTTTTAATCAATAGCTGTAGTCATTAAATAATCAGTCACAAAATCCCTATTTTGTGCTCGACACAGAACAAGCAATAATAAACTACACTGAATACTGTTTGAATAAATCAAGTAGCAATACTTGAAAATAATAAACATTTCTGCTCTTCACATTTTTTTTTTTAATTCAAAACACACAAAAAGGAGCCACATATCACTGACACAGGATACAAAAAAGAAAGGGGTGATCAACTCTCACATGACGACTGAATTTTGTGTTTAGTCATGAAAGATCTAAACTGAAGTTGCATAAACAGAAAACTAATGCCACTGGCAAACAGCCCTGGCCTGTAACGTTCTGTTTGGGATTCACTGGTTAAAGCAGAGGAGAGCTGAGCTCTGACAAAGGACGAGATGGGAGATGACATCAACTTCTCTCGGCAAATGAGCTCAGCGTGCCAGCGAGCTGACAAATTAGCCTCCAAAAACCACTAACAGTAGCTTACAAAGTCACAGCTGTTATCCTGTTTTGAACAACAAAATGTTGATCTGGGTTGAAATGTCTAGTTTTACAGAGGATTTGTAAGTGCCCTGGGTTTTTTTGATTTTTTTTTTTTTTTAAACAAAGCAATAAGTTATACTGAGAAAGGCACGAGGGACAGGCAGTGACTGTGCTGTGGTGACTCCATGGTGATGTTTAATCGACAAGATTAAGCAGAGCACTTGCTTATGTTCTGCACCCTCCTCAAATTTGAAAAAAGCCCCTAGAGCTACAGACTCAATAGCAACATAAATCCAGTAATACACAATACTACATTCACTAGCAATTTCTTCAGCTAATTCAAGCAGTTCCCAGGATATTAACTCCGATAGTGGGAAAAAGAAAGCAGAAGAAAACTTGGCATCAGAAAGCTTGTAGGAGATTTCATTAAGGGGGTTAAATCAACTGAAAGATGCTAATACTCTACTAAACAAATCTTCTTCAATGCTTCAATGCAAATATTCTTGCAACAGATAAAATAAAAAAAAAAATTCCATAGTATTACTTATCAGTTCAACTATCTAATGTAGAACTGATACTAAGGTATCAGTACTTTTATGGCAAAGTATCAGGTAGCTTTCTCCATTTCTCAGTAAGAAAGAACTAAAAACTCTATTAGACACAGCAGAGGCAAACTCAGTTCTAGTGCTGGTACTCCTATGACCCTCATCACTGGTACCTAAACAGCCCTCAAGTGACAAAAATTAAATTTATTGATTTAAAAAAAGAAGCTGAAAAAAACACCAGACAATTACCATTCCCATTTTACAGACAATAAACTAAAGGACAGAGGAATTTACTCCCATCCTGAAGGTTCAAGGAGGAGCCTGTGGTTCAGCCCCACAGCTCAACTCACCTTTCAAGCACCAGATTACAGCCCTTTGCCATTCTCTCTGGTTTTTTTACAGCTCTTAATTCCATAAAACTGCAACAACTTCAGCATAGTCATTCCTGCTTTATGGTAAATCCAGCCAAGACAAATGCACATCAAGTCCAAGTGACCAAAGGCAACAAAAAAAAAACCACTGGTCAAAAGCTTGAACTGAAACTTTTAAGATCCAGTATTTAGACATCTAATAAAGACCTTTATTTAACAATGCTACCTAAGGTCTGTTTCAATGACACATTCCCATACTTTTTTATCATCTTTAACTAAAGTGGAGATACTGTAACAGTGACCTAAATAAGACTGTGGGTACGTTAAGAGCTGAACACAACTACCTATTTTCAAAGGGAACTAAATCAATAACTACAGGGTCAATGTGTCAGGAGTTAAGGCCACATGAAGCTCCTGATACTCAAGTGAAGGAGACCTGTATCCTCAATCTATCACTTTCAGTATTGTGAAGGAATGTGGGCTCCACAAAGCTACTCACTGGAACCTAGAGAAGGTTGCATAGGCTCTTCATCATAAAAGTGGATACACTGAGGTCCAAACTGTTAATTTTATTTTGGAAAACACACACAATGAAGCTCATCTATGTACAAGAACACAGAAACATCACAGTAGACCAGAACACTCCTCTCAACTGCACCCTTTCTTAGGAAGTGATCAGTAACTATCCATTCCCTGTTTAAACTGAGGTATTTGATTTGTAGCATTGACAACATTATATTGACAACATCCATCACTGACAACATGAGCTCCTTCACCTTATAAAGATGTAGAGATAAAGCTAAGCCTTTTCACAAAAAGCACACCTTTACTTGTGTACTGCAGAATGACTAAGAAGTTTGGGGGTTTACTTGCCTTTTATTTTTTCAATTTTATTCTCTGCACCTCCAATCAAACTATATATATATATATATATCTGATACAGACAGTAACATATTTCTCCCAAGAGTACTGTGAAGAGAAGAAAATTATTAATATTTGTTAAGTATTCTCATAGTGTAACACGTGCCAGCAGAGCACATGAAAGTTAGTAATTCTTCATACTAAAGTTTGAATAGTGTGCAGGAAAGATGGCAGAGAGCCAGAATGAGCAATTGCTAACGAGAAAAATCTCTGAATAACTAACTCTGAAGTTAGCAGCATTCCTTCCACGCAAAGAATGAGTCAGGAGTTCTAGGGATGAAAAAAAAATGCAATCAATAAACACTATTGTAATGTACCAGACACAATGGGGTTGGAAGGAGGATCACTGGAAACTTTAAGAGTTGTTGTGCTCTTTTAATCAACTTATTCTTACAGTGTAGAGGTTTAGCTAAGCTTCCTTTTTTTTTTTTTTTTTTAACAGGGGAAGACAGATATAGAGAAAAAAAAAACAAAGCAAAAAACCCAAACCCACTATCAGCTGGGAATAGTTCTGTTTACAAGTTCTTCAGATTTCACCTCTAAATAATTAGGCAACCTTGTAGAGAATCTTTACTGTTTTAGCAGCAGATCTGTCACATGTCTAATCCAGGAATAGCTACTGATGAGAGTAGCAAAGAAAAGAACCTAAAGAATAAATGTCCTGTAAAAATCATGAATTCTAAAAAAGTGTCTGGGCATAATAATGTCATATAGTGAATGTCTGACTCTCAGTTTATTTCTGTTATTCAAAAGGAAAAATAAAGCTTGAATTACTGTAGCTTCTATACACAGATAAAACAGATATTTTCTACCCACATCAGAAAATGAGAAGATTGAATTGCATTCAGTTATGAATTGGATTTGTTCTTCAATTAAAAGAGAAGAAAAATAAATCATACTGAAGCTAAATGACAAACCAAAGGCTATTCCATTGTAATTTTGTCCAAAAGACAACTAAATTTGTTATTTCTTCAACTCTTTGATCATTATGTTTAGCTTGTAAAGATGCCACTTACTACTGCAAATACTCCATTTCTGAACAGACTGGTATCATTTTTCCCGAAACTGAAATACAAACATTCAGCTGCAAAGCTGCTTCAAACCCACACTGGGCAAAACTAGACTTAAAAAGCAAGAAAACATTGAGATCTTCATTAAAAAGAAAAAAAATTAAAAGACTTTGAAGAAAGTGCAACAATTAGCCATTTTACCAAATGAGCAGGATAAAGATGGCAACGTAAAACAGCATAGTCTGCCTTATTCCCAAATCCCAGCAGTTACTGAAGTTTCTTTTTAAAATAAGATATAGTCCACCTATGCAGCAATAAAGGCACAAACTCTGAGAGATAAAACACTAGCTCATTTTATACCTTGCAGAGATTAGTTATTTCTGAGGGCCACAACCCTACAGCCCATGCCATGGGAATGAACTCTGGCTCATGAAAAGCCACATTTCCGTTATCATTACAGTTTTTAGCAAAGCAGCAAGTGCCCAGAGCACTGTTTGAGCCATGGGAGCACCAGCTGGGACATCCTCAGGGGTCTCCCAAAGACACAAAGAGCCTGGATACAAGGACCTGCTCTGGCATCACAAATATAAAGCACGGAATCCAAAGGAGACAAATGTCATAGAGGGCAGAACTCCTATAACCAACCTCATCTAATGGATTTTAGTACAAAGTAAGTGTCACAGGAAATAATCTGTAATGTAGATCCTGCACCCCTAAAATAAAGCTTTCTTTAAAATACCAAGGTCATAAGGTACAAAAAAAGAATTCCATGCAAATACTAACCAACCACCACACTCTTTGATATGCAAGCACATGAAAGAGATCAGTTTGAGTCATGAACTACTCTTCAGAAAGTGATAACCTTGGTTCCAAAGTCTTTTCAGGGCTGGAACAACTGAAACACTACACCAGAAGCAGAATGATTTCAGGAAAGAATTTAAAAGATACAAGTGAACCCTATTTCTTTTTCAGCCTGGACCGATTTATGACTATGCTGCCAAATTTTCCAGCAACAGTGGGTCCTGTTCCAACACACTCCTATTCCCTTCGCTAACAAGGAATTTGGCCATACAGCTCCAAAAACAATTCAGGTGCTTAGTAACCTGTCCTCACACATGCTGTAATCAGGAGGCAATTCCCAACAGTTTCTGGGCTGTCCATCAGCATCTTTTTGTGACAAAACAGAGGATTTTCATCCTACCTAGCACCTCTGACCCCTCACACTAAACATAGCCGAGCAGCAGAGCCAGAACCTGTGTCCTGAAATGGAAACACAACAATTCACTTGATTATAGACTGAGTCTCAAGTTAAAAGAACCCAGTTCACCCAACTGTCAGTGCTCCAAAGAGCCAGTTCCATTGGGTGCTCACTAGACACTTCCCTCATGGAGCTAACGAGTGCATGCAGCGATTTATCTTCTTAAAACAAATGACTGTTTATCCATCTAAATAGAACAGAAACAAATAGTTAAAGTGATAAAATAGCTAAGTTTTAACAAGAAAATAACACATATACTGTCTTATCCACACAGAATATTTCATCAAAGCTTGTATTATTTATCTTACAAGCTACAGGTCTCGATTCTGGCGACCAATCCACAAGGTCTCTCTAAAAAGAGCTCTGCTTCCTCACTTCCAGGGTTGGAAGGTCAGAGGAGGAAGAGCTGTGACTGGAAGGAATGGTGCCAATTCATTTTTGTACTTTTTCTCTGTTACCACCACTCAGTTACCAAGCAGTTTGTTATTCTCAAAGTATGACACAAAAAAGAAAAATCTTAAAAAGAATCGACACCTGCTTATCTGGCCAACGGTGAATGTCCCATCTATAAATGCTGCCTTTCTCCTCCAGGTGTGAAAAATCAACTCTGCACACAACCCAGCACGCCTTGGAAATTTCACACAAATATCTCCCATGCTCTCCCCAACATCCCTCAAGTTCCACTTTTCTCTAGGAACACCTGCCTAGGCCATTTTAAGTGCTGTGCAGAGACAGCCCAATTCCCTCCAAAGGAGCTCAACACCACCCTGAACCCAGTCAGACACTTCAGAACAAACTGGGTTTCACAGGTCCTGGGAGACCAGAGGGCAATTTTCTCCTGTGTGTGCTGACCCCATGAAAAGAGGGACATCTTCTTGTTCTTCATCCTGTTCCAATGCCTGCATTTCTCCTCACCTTCAGTATTCCTTCTCTACAAAACTTTTGTTTGTTAAAAGCAAAACTCATTCAAACCCAAGATTTTCTTCTTAACTCTCCTTCCAATTTTATTCTTTCCATGCCCTTCTCATCCTCTTTTCAACTCTTTCTCATGAATGATCTTCAGATCTCTTCTCCAACAGAAAACCACAATACATTTTTAATTACAAGGAAAAGTTTAGACTGTTGACAAGCTGTGACAAAGTAGTAAATCCAGGTATTAAACACTTTAAAAAAAAAAAAGAAAAAGAAAAACACACAAAAAAGGAAAGATAAAAAGACATTGAGAGATAAATGAAAGAAAGGATGGAAGTATCTGATTTTACTCTTTTCCTCCTAGAAAATACTGTTTACAGATCTGAGGATCTCAAACTTATGTAAGTATCACAAACAGCACAGAAGTATTTCCCCTTACATTCACTGCATAAGGAACTGTTATGGGGTTGGGGTTGGTTTTTTGGGGGGTTTATTTCCAAAAAAATTAAGAAGCAACTGTGATGATCAGCCATCCTGCTCAAGTTCAAGCAGAAACCAAGATCAGCCAATTGCACACAAATAACCAACACTTTTCATGCTGGAATATGTGGAGAAAGTTAATAATAAAATTACAAGTAACTACTCTCCCTACCCCATGAAGTTCTTCAAATCACTCATTTTTTATTACACTTCATTATAATGGGGTTTTTCCCCTCCCTCTTTTTCATACTTTTCTTAAATGGTTGGCTGCATATATTTAATTGTATATTCCTCAGGGCAGGGACTATTTCCTTAATTGTCTGTAAAGTCCACTGTGATAAACAACGCTCCTATGCAACGTTCAGTAATAAAAAAAATGAGTAATGTTTTGCTGAGAAATAGTCATGCATTAATTATGCAAGATTATCTGGAAAATACAGAACTAGGGAAAAAAACATGTCGTTGTGGATCCATAACTTTTAAGCATCACTACCCAATGAATGGTTTATGATATTCCATTTCAGTATTATATTTAATTTCTCTTGGGGTATTTAAAAAACATCTGTTCTGAAAGCTACCAAATGGGTATTGTTTACTCAGAAATTCTACAGGGTGCAAGGCCCTTCTACACTGTCAGTTAAACATACAGTATTTTAAATACACATTATGGAGCCAACTGTTGAAGTAGGCACTTAGAATGCAAAGAATATTCTACACATTAAAATATACATGAAAAATACTGTCCAGAAGTTATAACATATAAAAAAATACAGATTCTAATTTCAGTATTTAATAACTATGCAATTTAAAATAAAAAAAAAAAATTCGTTTTTATTACTTACTGAACTAATTTCATGTCTTAAATCTACATTGCTGCAGACTTGTACAAGCACAGAAGCTACTAAAACTGGTATAATTTTAAAACCAGAAGCAAATTTTTATTGCTGAACTATGCCCCTGAAAATGGGGTTGAATATAAAAACACTGACACCAAATCTGAAGTGTGAATACTCTGCTTTAACATTTTTTTAAAATCTGTTCTCTAATCTTGACTGAGGTTTGAAAGTAGCAAGTCTGTATTTTTCCAGTGTAAATGTTGTGCAAAAGCTTTACAAACATAGATCTAAATCTGCAATTGCCATTACTAAAATAAATGAAAAATTCTATAAGCAGCAGTGAAACTGGCATGCAAATAAAAGAACTGTCAAGACATATACTGCCTAAAAATAAGCTTACAATAACTATTTTAAAGGCTGTGTGTGGTCTTACCCATATATTTTGGCAAGATGCACTTTCTCCAACCACAGCTAGATTCATCCAAAAGCAGTGGCACTGGAGAGTCTCTGTCTCACCTGTCAAACTTGAAGAACGTTGTTCAGCAGACCACCATGAGTCCATGGATAGGATCCACAGCACTCCAGCAGCTGTTCTTGATAAGTGTTCTCTGACTATAGAGGCAAGAGCTTCAAAAATGTTCTGTAAGAGGATCACCCTTAACATACATGCATTTAAAACCAAACAGAAACCAGAATGTACCTAGAACAAGATTTTCAGGGCATTTATGGCACAGCAGCATCAGTGACCTCATGTATCTCTGTCCAAGATTTGAAAATATTCACAGAAGATTCAAGTCTATTAAATTTATCTTAGAATTCAACTTAATTTATTTACCTCTCACAAACGACTACACTCTTCAAACGGCAGGCAATCAAATAACACAACTAGAACTCTTAAATCTTCACACAGCCAAGGAAGATGAACTTTCCTCTTCTCAGTTCCTTTCCCACACACGATATGGAAAATATTTTCACACCAACCTACAAATAGATTAAGTAGGAGGGAGAGGTAAAATGCTGCTTGGCTACAGTAAAGGTAAGATTCACTGAAAATGGGATGGAGCACGAAAAGCTGCCAGTTTTAAAACTACATAAGAGGATATTTTGCCAACCAGAAAAATCTAAGGAGAGAGCTTATCTGAATTCTGCCTATATAAAATAACTTTGACTGTTATTAAAAAGCACATAATCACTAATTTCCAGAGCAATGTGAATATTTTCTAAAAATAGGTCACTACTTTTCAACTTCTGAGATCTACCCTGGTTTAACTACCAGTAGCATTGTATCCCAGAAGCAAGAAAGGCTCTGGAGAGATTACTTTCACTTTTCCCTAGATATATTTAGTGTACTAACTAGCATAGTTAGGATATTATTTTTCTTTGGTTTTGTCAGTAGCATGTTTGAAATAAATTTTATTAAGTGGTAGTGTATGTAACATTGCATTGTGGGTAGCAGTTTCCTGCCTTAACCTAGCCACATCCTCAGCTGTTATATGAGACAAGTTTCCCATATTTTCTGCAAGTTGACTTTAAAAAAAAGAAAAAAGAAAAAAAAAAGACACGGGAGAAAACAGCTAGAAGGTTAGGATGATCTTAAACACCATATATTGGCTGTTTAGAATGGGTGCATTTAACCAAAGGGCTTTTTCCTCAGTTGCTGTACAATCTACAAGATATGTATTTGAGGAACATAAGAAGAGTAATACTTGCCAAAAAAGAATGTCTGAGCAGCAGGAAGAATCAAGGTGAGACACATCTGACCATTAAGACGTAGCCCCTCATTCAAAGCCTGAGCAGGGGTTAGATTATTTCACTAGAAAACATCTTTGCTGTGCCATGAAGAAGTGAGAGAGCTGGCAACTCAGAGGAAATGAAAACCATTTTTACTACTTGCTATGACATAACGTACTCACTGGGTAAGAGATGACCATCTTCTTAATTTAAAGAACAGCTCAGTTTAAGGTTTAATGTGATCTTCAGTAGCCTGATTGCACTGTACAAAAAACAGACAACACTTGCTTACCCTAGAAATGTAACAGCACTTTTTCCCCCTTTATGTGCTCAGTGGTCCTGGGAACTGTCCACTTCAAACTGTATCTTACCTAGAAAAAGGTTCTAAGGCAGAGAACACAAAGTCATCACGGGAAGGCAGCAGTAACACTCAGATGTTCATTGCTCTTGCTTGCAGACACCAATAAGTACCACTTCAAAATGAAGGAATGCTAAAATAACTTTGCTGTTGCAGGTTTTTTTTAATCAACTGGCAGTTTTAGCTTTTGCTTTAACAGATTTGTATAAAAGTGGTATCAGCACACTTGAGCTGTCACAGAGATGTTGGAAATGAGAGGTCTACAAGACATCCGAGTCTAACAACAAAAGTTTCCTAAAACGTGCAAGTATTTGAAACTGAACAGTGTGTTAAATGTATTGGCTAAGAACCATCAGAAAACACAGTCCTCTTCCTCCAAAAATTATAATTACTGCTCAGTTTGAAAAACAGAGCCAAGGGGAGAGGTTTCACTCCTTAAAGGAAAAAAATAGAAGCTGCTCTAGTGGAAACAGATACATTACCAACACCCACAGGGAATACCTGCACCTGAGGAAACTGCACCAGGACTCTCTGTATTATGAAAATCAGGATCTCGTTACAGTATATATCGTAAAACTTGCAAGCAAATGCAATTTAACAAGTTTGTCATCACACTGCTCTAAGCAGAATATTTATACCATTCCAGTTGCAGCATAGAAACAAACACTTAAGTACAAATAAACTTTCAGCAGGGTATCACACTGTTTATACGCTGGATGAACTTTTGAGTGACATAAGGCAAAATGTTTGGAAATAAAGCACAGCTTAAAAGTCCCAAAACACGTTTCAAAACCAGTGAAAGATGTAATTATCTTTTAGTGTTGCATTACAATTGACTTTTAAGATTTCATTTGTCGTCAAAGATCAAGCTCATAGTTTACCAGAGACATTCCTTAGCATAATACTTCCTTTGTGAGTGTAATTGTGACTCAAAGCATCCCCTATGGAACTCAGAAGTGAACTTCCATTTTTGCAGATCTACCTTTTAAACAAGAGCCTGTCAGGAGCTCGTCTGCAATCAAGGCACTGGTTTATACAGTGGATTTTCAGGATTCTTGCATCTGCTTCATTAGAAGTGCAAACCAGACCAAAAGAAGCCACCGGTTTCACAGGTACTTGGTCTCCAAGTTTGGCTTTAAAATGTCTCTATACTAAAAAAACAGCCTTTTTTTCAGTGACACTTTCTATAAACTACATCTCCCGTTATTCAGTTCCACTATTTGTTTTTCTGCTTTTAATGGATTTTGCCTTACTAGATGAAGACATCGCTGTAGTGCTCTTGATCTGAACAGGTAAAAAAGTACATACATTAAAAAAAAAAATCTTAAAGGTATCATATCAAACCAGCAACAAAGTTATTCTCTAACTTTGCATACACAAGTGAAAGCACAGAAAAGCCATTCCAGAGAAAGCCTGAGCAGAGCATTTCAATGCAATAAATTTTTAAATTCAGACTTCTCTAGGAAGTTCAATATTTTGATACTAAGGATGTGAACTAAGAGTAAATTGTGTAGTTTTAAAAAAAATCAAACAACTTTTTTCATATAAATTGAAACAAGTATTTTAGATCAAGACATGAGTTATCTGTTATATAAAAATACTGCACCTACCTACCATCAAACAGTTGATAAATATCTTCAATGCACAACTGTAGCTGAAAAAACTTTTGAGCTCACAATTAAGAGTTCCACAAATAACAGAGGCAGCAACCTCCAAAAGCTTTTGCTGTATCACAAGCTGATTAAAACATAAATGCACACAAATATATTCTGTATATATGAAAATACTATCATTCTTTTTTTTTTCACTGATGTTCTTAACCATACTGTGAAAATACAAAAAAATAAAAGCAATCCATGGTTAGGAGAATTAAATATCACCTTTATTTTCAAATGAGATAGGTTATTTGCAGAATTCTTCTTTTTCATTTTATGGTAGAATTGTATAAATTTGGCAATATCTAATAACTTTCAAGGTACTGAATTAAGAACAACGCAATTTACCTTACAATAATTATTAGGAAAGCAGTTTTCATGAACAGTTTCATGTTGTTTTGATAAATATATAACAAAAATCAAAACACAATCTGTATTTTTTTACCAAAAAAAAATAAAAAATTCCTTTCTCATTTTTCTCATTCCCACAAAACAGAGAACCTGCTCCCCACCCACACCTCCAGCTATTCATATCACACCATTGCTGGCCAATTTCCTACTGAGAAAGCTGAGGACAAAGGAAAATAATATAAAAAAAGGAGGGATGGCAGCTTCAAAGAGACGTATTTTATTTTACAAATAAAACCTGAGCAATATCTAGAAAATGTTTTACACATTTCTTCTGTCCCCAAAAAAACATATGACCAAAAAAAAGGAAAAAACTAAACTCGCTCAGCTAAAACTTAAAAACTACAGTGCATCTGTGATACAATCGGGATAATATGAAAAGTTCTAGATATAATGCCCCAAAGAGGCAAAAAAAAATGAGATACTTTCTCAAAGATGTTTCCAATTTTGTTCTGAATCTGAGTGAGCAAATCAAGACTACTAATACACACTGTCTGTGCCCATTATTCCTTACTACACACAGCATTTTGCAATTTATTTCAAAGCCTCTATTATAAACAAAAAAATACTGCTTTTGTTAACCCACTCCATTCCAGTACAGTCAGGGTTTATGTTACACAATCAAAGTTACAATATGTTAAGTATATGAAAAAGTATTACACACACACACACACACACACACACACACACAGAGATGATATGAAGTATTTGAACCTTACATATGCATCAAATTTATGTTTCATTTTAAAACTAAGTGTTAACATTAGCTGGTGAATTAGCAGTTATTTATAGTCTCCCCAAAAGTTTGAGACTGTTCTATTTCTCTTAAACACCCAAAGTATAATAAGCAATAATTAATGTAAGAGCAATCAAATCCTCCCAACTCTCACAGCTCACTCTGCTACACAACGGCCACGGAAAATCCTCCCAACACTGGGATTCCAAAGCATCACTCAGGCTGCAGCACACAACCACTTATGATATCCAAATGACATATTTTGCCCCAAATATAAAGGAAACATAATTGCCCTTAATTTGCATTACATAAAACTGCCAAGTAGTTTTGAAGGCATGTAAAGCAAGGCAGTCATGATTTAGGATTTGCAAAGGCATCCCCAGACTAACACTCCTGTGACAGCCAATTACAGTAAAAAACACAAGCCCAACAAGCAGCCTGCTACTAGACCTTAGCAAAGGTAAAGTTTCTTACAATGAGTTACAGATTCACAAGTATAAGACGACAAGGAGAAAAAGTAAAACAGAAGGAATCCAGCCACCCAGCAAATATGAAGCAGACCCAAGATCGTGATACAATCCAAAGATGTAAATTATTGTAAATCATCACTGTTGTTCAGAATTTCACACAGCCACTTGTGCCAATTTTGCTCACTTTTCCACAGACACAATAATGGAGGAGGGAGAGGGAAGGGAGGGGAAAAATAAAAAGGGAAAAAAAAAAAAAAGGAGGGGGAAGAAGAGTGGGGGGAACCTGAACTGAGAGTACAAATAAAGTTCTGCTGTCCATATGCTTTAACTGTACAGAAGTTTGGGCTCTTACAGCATTTTGTACTCTCTCCAAAGCCTCATGAGTCACAAAAATTAAAAAACTATATCCCTCTTGATGCCAGGAAGGGCCTTACCACGGGCCTTTTGTCAAAATACAAAAAAATAAAAAAAGAAAAAAAATTAAAAGAAAAAAAAAAGAAAAAAAAAAGAAGAGAGAGAAAGAAAAAGCCACAGTGTAGGCAGTCCTACTTGGAGTCCTCTGATGTCACAGCCACATGACTCGCTCGCTCCAGTAACAGTGCTTGCAAAAAAAAGGAGTTTTAAAGCTTTTGCTTTTTTGGATTGTGTGAATGCTTCATTCGCCTCACAAACAACCACAGAACCACAAGTGCGGTGCAAACTTTCTCCAGGAGGACAGCAAGGAAGCCTCTGGTTTTTAAATGGTTAATCTCCGCAGGTCACTACCAGCCACTGAGACCAACAGAGTCAGTAAGTGCTCTCTAACCACAGTCTATGCAGTAATAGTAGGTCCTTCAAATATTTGCTCATTCTCTTTTTTTTTTGTTTTGTTTCCTTGCTTTTCACATGTTACCAGTGCTACACAATTTTTTGACAGGGAAAAAACCAACTCTAGAGCCCATGCAATCCAGGGACACAGTAAAACTAAAACAAGGTTTGGCTATGGTTTGTGTTTTCAGTTTGAGGATCCAAGAAGTATTTACACCAGGAGGTGAAAGCTCCGCGTGAACCGACAGGGACTATGGCATCAAACAGCCTGTTCAGCTCAGTGACACCATGTCAGCAAAACTTCTTTTGGGGTAAGTGCTGCAATATTTGAGCTTCTGTTTGCCCTTGTCGGGAGTTTTCTTTCAACAATGCTGGTTTATAGTTATCTAAACTAAGAAATGCTGAATGGGATGTTAGTGTTAGAACAGTATACCTGGTTGTTGGGGTTTTCTGGGGAGGCAGTAACTGTAAATAACTTGTGCAGATTTAAGAACAAATTTGTTCTTAATAGAGCTGACAAGCTGAGCAAAGGGAAGTCGGTGGCTTAGTCCTTAGTGTTTGACAGCAGGTGTGTGCTCAGCTGTCACCAGGGTCAAGGTGTAGCTGCACAAATCTGGAAGGCTCTGATGGGATCTGGTGAAATGTTTAATATTATCTTAGGGCAAAAGATAAAGTACTTTGTGAGCTAATCAACAACAGCACAGGGAATCTCATTAAGAACTCTGGTAACACTTTCAGATGTTTCCACCACGACTGGTTAATGAAAGATACTGTAAAAGATTTAGATCACAGGAGTTCAGGCTGCTTGTTCTCTAAACTGGATGAAAATGAGAAGTGTGGAACATATGGCAGCGTATCCTACCCAAAACTGCCCTTTCATTGTTCTAGACATCTGATTTTTAAGCATATATCTCAGATAAAGTTATCAGTGCAAATCTGCAGTTCTCTAGTCCTTAGTTGCTCTCATTTCACAGCAAAGCTTGTTTGATAATATATTCAATTGTAAAAGCAAATTCTTCTCATTGCACTTATTATGAACAAGGCAAAACATTCATGTATTAAAATATTAAGCTATGAAATAAAAAAATACATGATCCAACATGCTGGTGAATTTTAAGTTTAATTGAAAGTGGGATTTTAAAAACTCTGTAGAAGAGCACTGCCAAATATTTACTTCAATATTCTGAACTGTAAACACAGATTCCTTTAAGAAATCATATATGTATATTGAGGTAATTATTTATACACACTGTACATAGAAATGCTCATAAAAATCATGAATACACTATAAAATTGCACCTCTATCATTGCTTACTTTGAAAAGTTTCTTTATCTCAGATACAGACTTAGAATCAATAGAGAGCATCTCACTCATAAATATTACATAGAACTGAACATGACTTTCAGTGATTCATCTGCAAGTAAAACGAAATTATATTTTAAAGTGCATTGGTAAATGCTTTATTCTGGTCACTCGATGAGTTGCAAGAAGCACAGTCACAAAATTTTTTCAAAGCATCTTTTACTGAAGCAGATAAGGAAGACTAACTGAAAACTCTGAAAGCTCTAGGAAAAAAAAAATAGTGAAAACTTACAAGATTTTCTTAATGGTGTCCATCATGGTGAAATTATATTGGGACCGTAGCTAAACCTGTTTCTTTTCCTCCCTTGCCCCCCTTCTAAGAAAAACAACAATGCTAGAACCATTTTCAGTTATACATCCCCATTATTGTAATGAATTGATGACTGGGGTTCCTTTTACCCCTCCTACTTCACACGCTTTGACTGGTTCCCAGTTAAGCAGATGAATAAGCTCTAAGACCGTGTGTAGGAACAGAAAGGAAGAATAGCTTCTGCCAGGAGGAAAACCAATTTAGTGTGTGATCTATAGATACCAGAGGAGATACCATGACCCATGGCTAGTCATGCAGCTGTAATACCCTGAATATTGAGCTGAAATGCAAACACAAACCCGGTAAAGTAGCTTTTCTACCCAAACTGGTGTCTTAACGAAGCACAGCAGAAGCACAGCCAGACCACATTATCCCAGTGTTTACAACAGGAAATACAGTTTACATGTATAGGGACTTTCTTTTGCTTTTACTTCCAAAAGAGATTAGAAGAAACTCAGTTGGCTAAAATTATCAAAACACGGAGTCTGACTGTTTAATTCACCTAATTCTGATAATTCCTAAAGCGAGTGGGAAGTACTGTGATACTGTGATTAATACTTGCCCCAAACTTCACTAAATAGGGCTGGGTACCCAAATTTCACTTTGGACACAAACAACAGATGCAAGGGACTACAAAATCTCATCAACTCTATCAGCGTGTAAGCAATATATCTTGAGCTAAAGACAGTGTTTTTAAAAACCCACTTTTATAAAAAGGGAGACAGACTTTATTTTTAAAAGAAGAAAAGTCAGAAGACCCAAGTTACTCAAGAATTTGCTGTTCAGTGATACAGTAGCACATCAGAACCCACAATCTGTTCTTCCTTTCTGTACTGTCTACATCTCCTTCTGCTCCCATGTCCTCCTTTCTCCTTTCAGGACTTTTGAATTTAATTGTTTCTCATCAAGAATTAACTGATGAAACGTAATGACAAGTCGTAACAGGGCAGGAAAACAGCGCTATGATTAACCCGCACGGCTGCTAATCTTTGCCATTAACCATATTCCCAAAAATTTTTATTCCACTTATTTTTGTCTGCGTGGTTTTGACTTCATATAAAAGGGAAAAACAAGAGTAGCAACGAGGAAGGATCCTTTCCTATTCATGTGAACATACATATTCCTCTCCAATTTAGTGCATTTGCATTAATTAGATACCGTGTTTCACTTCCAATTTTTCCTGGTGTCAGTTATACCCAGGCTTTGACTGCACCAACCCTATGTAAACCTTCTCAAGCTTTTAAAAATAAGTGGATTCATTTCAACCAGCAAAGGCTATTGTCTTCACATCCATAGTGTTTCAAGGGGGGAAAAATGGTTGAAAATAAACATCAAGTAGAAAAAAAAAAAAAAACCAACCGAACAGCCTATTTATTATAAAATTTGGGAAACATTGCTTATACAAAGCATTTCAGAGAGTGAAATCTTTTTGAAATGCCTCCAACAACAGTTACAATTTAAAAAAAAAAAAGCATTTTCAATTCTATTCTGTTGAATAGGAGGATTTCTCTGACGAAAGGAAATCAGATCCCAATTTGGCTCATAATTCAATCAATTATTTCACATGTAATTTCTGGATGCTGATCCCAACAGAGAGACACAGTAAACAAACAAAAAAATTACTCTGCTTATATTAAAATGCTCTACAATACCTTCTTATTTAGTCATCAAAAAAATCCAAACCTTTTGTACATCTCTATTCTTAACTGCTTTATTATTTGGTAAGGAATCTTAGGGGTTTGTTATTTTAATTAGGATATTGATAAGAGAGAAACAAATCATTTCTGATTATCTATGTATAGAAAGCAGAAGTTTTCTCTCTGTTCCAGCTCTGTTTAACAGATCCATATTATTGTGAATGCTAAACAAAATCTCAGGAATCACTGTGCTTTGCATAAAATATAATTTAAAATACCAGGACTTTAAAAAAATAATAGTGCAAACTCTGCAATAATGGCTACTCTCATGTGCACCAAGAAAGTGGCAGCTTCACACCGAGGCTTTTGGTATCTGAGAGCCCCAAACCCTGCAGAACTGCACTGCACCACTCACAGGCTTCTTGGGCAGCAAAATGCACTGATCTGTTTAATAATCTGTCTCAAATGGACTATTAATAGCCAATGTTATTTAAATCAACTAAATCGATGTAAAATTTAGCAAGATCAAAATGTTCCAGTTTGTTAGAAGAACATTGAAATATCTGATGGTTAAATAAACTGGGAGAGGGAAAAAAAAACCCAACCTCATTAGGGGCACTAAGATTTTATCAAACATACAGGATTAATCTCTATTGAATAGAACCATTCACAAATCAAAACTTACTCTACTTCAATACTTTCATGCAGTGCTAATCAATTACAACCTTTTCTAGTTATTCGAAATCCATGTGCTTTTAATTTTATTCACTGGTGGTCTAAAATATAATATTCAGGCCAAGCTAAGTCATTTTGTATTGCAACTTTGCTTTTTTTCAATAAATATTCATCTAGAGGTTTTCTTAGAGAGAACTGCTCATATGAAGACTGTGGTAATATTTTTATACTGTACCTCCTTGTTGAAGCAAAAGGTTAGGGGTTACCTAAATACCTCAACTGTATATACAAAAAAAGGAAAAGGTAAGTATTCACATGAAAAATCCAAAGGGACTATATTATTTATTTTTGCATTTCCTATGATTAATGATGCACCAGTGCATACTTGAAAACTGAAGTCAAAATAGGGTAACACCTCAAATTCCTTTACAAACTGTACAAATATCAAACTTCCATGCTGTATTAACTACTCTACCAGAAATATTTAAAGGCTCTGCCACCCCACATTAAGAGCATAACAATAATACTGAAATTCCTCTCAAGCTGTGTGATTTCTTGGTCATGGTCAGGCTTATATTAATCTTAAAGCTGCACCTTATACCTTTATTTTTCTCGGTTGTTTTTCAGCAGAGAGTCACACTTTATGAACAACAAGAAGCTCAGAGCGGTCTTAAGTAAATAACAAAACATCTAATAATGCATCCATTTAAGTGAAAAGGGAAAAAGAAAGGAGCAAATAACACTTGCAAAAGATGCTAATTAGGCAGCGCAGACAGTTCAGGAGAGCCAGATAATTGTGTGTAAGGACTGTCACACCTTGTGGCAGACACCCATCAACGGGGCAACATGAATAACAACTAAGAAGATATACTTTCTAAAACTCTAAGTGCGAGATGCTGAAAATACAAGCAAAATTTGGCGTTATTTTGTGCTCGAGTCCAGCACAGCGCAGTGGAAATGAAAGCAGAGAGGGAAGGGAGGAATTATCCCGTGCTGGCCAGGCTGCAAAGGTGCTGAGCAGCAGCGCTTCTCCTGCCCGGCTGTGACAGGAGCCAAGGGCAGCTGTCAGTGCTGGGCACCTCCCG
Organism: Corapipo altera; assembly: GCF_003945725.1. Taxonomy (NCBI): domain Eukaryota; kingdom Metazoa; phylum Chordata; class Aves; order Passeriformes; family Pipridae; genus Corapipo; species Corapipo altera. Next base: position 1,924,120 of record NW_020884953.1, read on the forward strand.
AAAAATCAGACCATCAGTATGTTTTCTATGTACCCAATAAAAATCAACATTGTGTGTTGTACGCGAAGGAGTTGGTTCTGAAAACTCATTAAATACACTCCATTAATAAGAATTACAATAAATTGCCATGTTTAATATGCCCTAGAGTATATAATATTTTAATCAAGGCAGCCTCAAGATAAATAGTGAGTTTGAGATGGTAAAACCTGAAGCATTTTAAGGTCTTGACTTCAGCACTGAGAAAATCCAAGTTTCATACATACAAGCAGTTAAGAAACTGCAACGGGAAAATATACAACTGTTATTTTCAATATAAAAAGTTAATTTGCCTAAATGCAACATTTATTCTGATAAGCATACTCAGAAATAAATTAGTAGACTGAGCTTTATTTCAAAGAGATTTTCCTTGTAAATTTTGCCAGACTTAGGAATTAACCACAGATTTTCATCCGGAGAAAGCAGCACCCACAAAGCGCAGAAAACATCCCCCTCCTCCACCACAGAACCCCCACAAGAATCGACTGTTATTGACAAAATTAATTTTGCTCACATCATGTAAAATAGCTTTAATTTCTATTAGATATCTTAATTTCAAACTGCCTTCTAAAGTCTTATGGGAAACAGGCTAAGGAGGTCTATCGTCTGCTCTCAGGTGTTTTTGTTTTTAAGTTAATAAAGCTTAAATCTAAGAGCAGGTTTCCTTACATAAACACGCTCTCTTCTACAAATAAATATAAGACCTACCACTTAACATACTGAAAAGCACACCCTAAAGAGAATATTTAAAAGATGAGCACAAAGACAAAATAAACTCGAGTTACTGTATCGTAAAACAGTTTAACACTTCCAATTAAAAAAAAAATCCATTATTCATGCATCTGTTTCCTGTATATTTTTTATTCTGCTTGTTACCATACTGTGTACTGTTCTAGCCTTCCTCTTCTGTAGCTATAAGTTTCCTATTTCACGTATGAACTTGCCCCAGGAGGCAAAAATCCATAGGTTTTCTCCTGACTCACTTGAACTGCTGAAGTCATTTTAATCAGAGCAATTGAGTTACTTTGCACAACTTACTCCTTATTAAATGTTTTTATTTATAAAAATTAATTTTAGGATAGTAAAATATTAAAGGGGAAAAGGCTACATTTCTCCTTTAAGTAAACAGAGTGCTTTAAAAAGTAAGGTATTTTTGCTTGATATTCACTGTGTTAACAGTTCTTCTTAAGAAAATTTTTTCATCTCTAGTAAAACTACCTTTATTTTTAGAGCAAAGGATAAAACAGTTTCTTCTGCTGTCTCTTAAAAATGCCACATTCATTAGGGTCAGGCAGTTCTGGAATTAACAATAGTTTTAATATATTATAGCTAAAAACCCCATGGCAAAATTTTTTGGCAGGAATTCATTCAAATATGGTTACTATATTTCTGATACACATAGCTTATTTTATGTATTAAATTGCATCAGAATTGCTAGTATTTCATAATGACTTAAAATTTATTATCATTTTCTTGATTAAGGAAAGTTAAAAGCTGATGACCTTACATACATTTATTTTCCCCTGAATTTATTTGAACAGTAAGTGTGCCAAACCATTGTTTACTTATCCCTCATGGTCAGATATCTTAGATCTAAATCTACTCTGTGGTTTACTAAAACAGAAAGACAGAGCCACTGCCAGTTACATAATGTAATATTGTTCAGAAGAAAAGGACCCGGCCCCGATCCCAATGACAATTAACACTGCCAAGATGAGTTTTACTCTCTATGCACATACACACACTTACATCAATCACCATATGCTGGGAAGTGGCTCCGGGGTAACAAATGGGAGCAGGGTGATGTTACAAGTGATTAAACTGAATTTCTCTGTCAGATGCATTTAATATGTATGACCCTATATATACATGTGAGCAAAAGAAAAGGTTGTTTGTTTTTCTGTTAAGGAAAAACAAGATAGATAAATGATTACGTCTAAGTAGGTTCCCTACCAGAGAGTGTTAATCCCGCAGAATACCTGTAATTCACTTAAGCACAAATCAGAAATGACAGAGTTAAAAACACATGATATTTTAATGTATCCATGTGTGGTATTAGAACAGGGTATTCTTTCTTTTAAGAAATGTTAATGAGCTGTGTATGTGCAAACACGCACATGTAAACACATCAAGCCTCTAATTCCTACTAACTTCTAAAATTTTGAAATTCAGGTTAAAAAAAAAAAAAAAACAAACCAGTAACAGTGTAAATGTAGAATACTTCTCTATTGGTACAATATTTTCTACCCTAACACTGAAGTTGTAAGGGAGAATGTGCTATTGTGCTCAGATTTGCCAGCAGTACCCAAAGAATGTTTACCACTCTTCACATCTAACTCTGCTAATATGCAGTGGAGGAACTTGCCAGGGTCTTGTCTTAGTATTTGCAAAAAAAAAAAAAAAGTCTATTTCTTGTCTTAATATTTGTTTAAAAAACGTCTATTAATGCTATTATCGTGTTCTACATAAACTGTGTTAGTGCCAGTAGTAGATGGCAGAAGTACTCCCTTTAAAATACTTGTGATACTTCAGAGAAAGACATCTGGGAGTCAGTCTCTTGGTATCTTCTTGCTTCTTCTCATAGTCCCAGGACGAGAGAAACTGCTTTTGTGGACATTAGACTGGCCAAGTTTTAACTCACCTCAACTTTCAAAGTGAAAACACACATTTTAGCCAAAAGACTCTTATTTGTAGGTCAGCTGGTGTTTTTGACACAGTACATTTCCACTGAAAGGGTTCAAAAAAATAAGGCACATCATGCCGGCATTGGAAGAACTGTGATACGAATGTAGAGTTGTTCTGCCAAGGACTGGTATTACTTCACAACTGTATTTTTGTATTAATAATATAATAGATCAGTAACTGCCTACAAACACAAATCTTTATGTAGAATCAGCAAGAATAATTTTACATGAATTAAACAGGATTCAAGAGAACTTCAGTAATTTTAAGACAGGGGTAACAAAAAAAAAATTCTGAAGACCATGTCAGAATTTGCTGTTTTAGTTTATCATGTCCCCAGAAGCCTTTTAGGTGAGCCATAACACTGAACTGCTGTGGTATCTGTGTCCTGGCAGCATTTTCTATGAGTTCCATGAGTAACTTTCACTCAAAAGCATCATCTATTCAACTGAGAATCCTTCATCTTTAAACAGAAAACTTTTAAGAAAAAGTGTCACGTTAGCTCTGTAACACTGAGGGGACACATCTGCTCCAGCTTAGTGAGTCTTTATTAACAAGAGTTTGATGAATTAATGTTACCAGCTCTTGTATAATACCCAGCACAGGAGCAGCTGTGTGACAGAGCATTACAGCCTGCACTGTACTCACTTCCTAACACAAGCTGAAAAACTTATTTCCTCCCAGTAAGTCCATCAGTATAAATTCACATTAGGAGACTCCATCATCTGCATTTTTCCAATCAGTGGTATCAAAGTTTAACTCTGCAGCATTTGGGTATTTGTGGAATAACCAAGCCATAACAATGACTGGTTTATTTAAAACTGACAGCACCAGAAAGCAGCAGCTATTTACTTAGGCGCCGTACCTTAGTGTACACCAGTAAAAATGTTCCCTTTTCCCAAAAGGATTTTCTACATAAAGGGCATTCACTTTGCTTCCTTTCCACCCCTCTTATACCCAATTCTGTACGTTCAAAACTAAGTGCTGTATTTTTCTTGCTATCCAGCATATTTTTATTTTCCCCCTTTCTGATTAAATAGCATAAACAGAAACACTAAAACAAATTCAGAAGTTACACTCTTGATACTGACATTTTATTAAAGAAACCAACATTCAGAAGAAGTCCAGTTATTTGTCAATAATAAAGTTATGTCTAGGTAATACAAATTTAGTTTAGCCTCAAACGGGAACAAACTTATCTTCCACAGTGCAAATCATTTTCATACTGGAGCAGGAATAGTTTCATTCTAGTGCACCACTGTGCATTGCATATGCAAACACTGGAACAACTTTTAATTTTACAGCATTTCAGGAAGAGGACCTGAAATCATTCCCTGTTATTCCATAGAGCAATTAATTCAGTCATGACCTCATAATAATTTGGGGTTCTAAGCTCATTAAAGTAACATTTTAATATTACCTTTAAAAGCAAAAGCAAAATCTTAATTACAGCTGAGCTACCTAACTGTGCATTAATGCATCTTAAAATAAATGAAGACTTGAGCTTGCCCAGATAAAAAGATAAATTATAATAATACTCAGGAGGTACAAAACAAAGGCTTAAAAGAGTGTAATTTTATTACTTTGAATTATAATATTAATTCACTAACTAATTTCAAGGCACATATGTAGTGCACATGTGTAAAACCTACTCGAGGGAGCCAGCTTACATACACATACACACGAGCTGGAATGTCCCAATTCTGATCAAAGATGTTTGTAGCCGGATGTGTGGTTAATTCACTGATCAAATTTTCACAACTGAAAAACATCTTGAGACACATAGTCCTGGTTACCAGGAGTGTGGGCTTTGTACTTTATCATCAGAATTACTCTTCACGTTTTAGGATATAACTCAAGAGTAGTATAACCTTTTTCACACACTGAAAAAAAAAAAATAAAATAAAAAAGGAAGAAACAAAGATAAAAAGGCACTGGTTTTCAGTTCCAGCATTCTTAGAGGGCATAGTAAGACTGAGTGAAATAAATTTAAAATACCCATAGAATCTGCACTCTAATCTTAGTGACACGTTCTTACAGTAAGCTTGTGCTCCATAAAACCTACATAAAAATGTCAGGAGCCTGGATGCACAGCACATACACTCAGTGTAAGACACAAATCTGCCCTGGAACAATAATATACAGTAGCTCCTCAATGTGAAAGAAAGATTTTAAAATGCACTAAACCTATAAAAACAGTCTACTGTGAGACTTCAGCACTGACTACTGAATCAACCAGATGCATTGAATAAACACTGTTTAATAGCTACTAAATTTTTATCAGCTTTGTATAAAATTAGAAGAATTTGAACTACAAATTGTTGGAAGTCTTCTACCATTACATTTTATAATCTTACTTGCTTACTGAACTGGCCAGATATAGTAAATATACATAATATAATGGCTTTCTTACTTGATCAGATATGCATAAAATAAGAATAATCTAAACAAACTAATAAAGGTACTTACACGGACAACAATTTTACTAGTCTCAACACTGATTCAAATCAAAGATGCCTCTTTCTCTTCTTTACATACCTGGTTGTTATCAATTACTGATGTGTCTTCACCCCTTCTTGTTGCAAAACTTCCTTTAAAACTTAACAGCACACACAGCACAACATTTGAGACCTCTACACTTAAAAATACTCTTATTTTTCAGTAGCACAGAAAATCTGAAGGTTTTTTTAGGCTGACGATATCTTCACACAGAAACACAGAACGTCTGCAGACAGTAAGAAGCCTTTAGTAAGGCTTTTTGCTGCACCATAATAATCTGATCCAGAAATTCAAGGGTACCTTAAACAACGGGCTACCTGTTCTAGCCACGCTTAGGAATGTGGCCAAATCATTTTTATTGATTTAACCTTTATAGGAATGCTACATATCCTCAGAGCAAAACATTTCTAATGCATTTATAATATGATATACCTCTGAGAAGTTATGAAAAAAAAAAATCTTATGACAGATAGGCAAATGCCCCCTCCACTATCCTGTTCATACCTATTTAGTAATCGATAGGCATTTGCGTGTTAGATTATTTTCTGAGTTTGTATGTGTCTGTATTCACAGGATGAAGGTAGAAACTGTAACACTTACAGAGGACAAGACTAATATCTGACCTGTCTTTGTTTAGGGAACAAGAACTGGTGAACTGATAGCCAAGATTCTAAATACCCCTTTCATTCTAGAGTTACACATCAATCATGTTACCTGCAAACATATCAAGTTAAAACTTCCAGAATTTACAGTCCTTTTTGAATAAACTAAGCAGCATGTTAGTTATATTCAAAGAGCTTACAGAAGCTGGTTTGTGTATCTCACCAGAATTTTTAGAGAAGTATTTCTCAAATTCCCTCTTCATTAGAAATCTATTTCATACATATTTCAAATCAGTATTTCTTGATGCCAGATCCATATTCTATTATTTTGAAGCTCAGGTTGGAAAAAATACTGCGTTTTAGTATTTGCTGTTCTACGGAATGTTAGAAACCACACTTGAGCATTACCAGGAGTCACTTGTTTTTCAGAAAGCAAACTGCTCCGAGCTGCTCATTATGGTAAATCTCAGTGTAAAGCAGAAGTGAATACAGTGACTGCAGAGTCAGTCAAAGAAAAGCCAGTACATTTATGTTATAATGAAAATGGTGTGAGAGGTGTTTGGTATAAGGAAGAAAAAAAAAAAAAGGCAAAACACAACCAGAAACAAACAGAAATAGTTGCCAACATGAAATTCTAGCATGTTAGTCTTCAAAACAGAAAGAAGCACAGCCAGGCACGGTTTCAGTGGGCAATACACTGTAACACAAGTCATCAAGTTTAGGAAGATTTAATGCTACTGGAGACAACAGTGTCTAGGCACCCCTGATATTCTGTCTCATCTACAATGAAACACGAAGCAATCCTACAAAGACAAAAACCAGTTCATTAGTGAGATAAGTGCTCATCTACACAAGGTAGACAAGTTAGGACATCAAAGCCATGAACTGTAATTAACACATGGCAGTGGACAAAACTTGGATCTGCAAATTCGCACTGACTGGTTTTGTCTTTTCTCAATAAGAGACTGAATTTTCATTATTACATGACTAATGTGACTGCTAAGTTTTACATCACTAATTTTGCTTCTTCATCCACTTTTCCTAAGAAATATTCCAAAGATGAATCCACACCCAAATACGCAACAATCTACACACAAAATATCCCTTGATGGGAGCCTTACTCTTTGCTAAACCTGATGAAACTAAGACCTTAATGTGACCTGCAGTGATTTCTCTAAGAGCAGTCTAGTTCTACCTTCATTCATGGTTCACATGAAGATCAAGTGTGACCAGTAAGTGCCTGCCTTCATGCAAACCCAGTCTGCTTTGTTCTACCACAGCCTGAGAACACTCAACCACTTATCACACACAGACTGGGGACAATATTCATGAATAAATAACTATTAACTCACACCAGATCCTATAAAGATCATTGACACAGATTTTAGTTACTTGACTTCAGCTTTAATACATGTAGAGTAACAGTTAATGGAGCAAGAGGAAGACACAACAACTTAATAGATTTTACAATAAAAAACATCCTTTAGATGATACACATCCCAAAATCTTTATAACTAACAGCCTGGGGCCCAGAGTTGTACCTCTCTTCCACTGGGACATTACAGAACAGAACTGTTGTCACCTGCTGTTACAGTGCACCTTAAGGAAGGATTAAAGTGATGCTGAAAAGCAGTGGAGTACGTCAGAAATGCAAATTTTTACAGACAGTGATGATGGAAAAAGGCCTAGTTTAAATGCAGTTACAGTAATAAAACTACTTATGGTAGCACAGGGTTTTTTTAAGTAACATAATAGCTACATTTGTACAAGAGGATTTATTAGCACAGTTACCCTGGCAAACAATAACATCTTTTGATGCTACAGAAAAGCTGCTGTGTGCTGGCATGTGAGAAAGGTCAGATGGTGGAAAACTAACTTCATGCTCTTAACCTGTAAACTCTTTTCCAACAACCATCCAGGCAGGGGAGATCCACAGCCCTTCCAGGAACTCACGTAGGGAACCTTTTGCTCTGTTCCGATGGAACAGAACATGTGCATGTTCACCTTCAGGAGCTCTGAGGGAGTCTGTCTGCACAGGTCTGACACAGAAAAACTGCCTCCAGATTTTCACTTAATTACAGCTTTCTATACTCACACATATATATCCACAGATGTCTGTAAAAAGCAACATAGTTGACTACTCAAATTTGCGTACTATTAGAGAAGCAACTGTGATACCTCAGGAACCCTAAAACTTGATTTCAGTGTTTTTGAGTAAGGGAAAACAAAGGAGGCAGCAGCCTTTGGGTTGCTTTATATGAACTTCAGTAGGAAACCTTAAGAGATAAGGAAAAGCTATCTTTGACATGCAACTGGGATTATACAACAAAGAGAGGAGCACCAGAAAACCCTCGTCCTTGGTGACAGCACAGAGGCTCAGGGGGGCCGGAGCACCAAGTATCAGGCAACGCACACGTTTTGGCAACACATAATCTGTGTAACACCACTTGTTTTCATGGCAATTCTGATAATTCTGCCACATTTCCCAGCAGATTAATTTTTTGGTTTAATGATTCTCCACGCATTTTCTCACGGTGGAAGTAGCAGGAGAACGTCAATTCACAGCCAAATATTTTGACTTTGGAAAACTTCTCTGGTAGCACTCAGCTCTCCATCCCTCACGTTTCTGATCTTCTCAAATCTGGAAAGAAAGGAGCACAGGTCTGGCCCCATTTTCAAATGCCAGTTCTTGGCCACTGGTGTTCTCTTTCAAGGGTGTTTCCCAGCATCTTCACACTAGTCTACCATTTGCTCTATTTTCTGATAGAACAGGGCACAGTTCCACAACAAGCCGATTCCAAACCTACCTGAAGGTGTTATGATCACAAATCAGATTCTTCTACTTTCAAAGTGAGCAAAAAGAATGTGAGCACCTTACTAAAGGTTTTTCAGCTGTCTGATTTTCACATAGCAGTGGTTATCTGGTAAGACTTTGAGAGGTCCTTGTCCCACACAGAAGCCAGAGCCACCTGAAAATTCTGGACAGCTGAAGAAAAAACTGAATATTTCATTTCTTTAACAGGAATTTTGAAGATTATGTTTTTGTTATACATTTGTTCAGTGCCTGCCATAAAATACTGATCCATAGTTATGACTCTTACACAACAGAAATCAGTAACAACAGCAGAACTTTTACAAACAGCACCATCAGTTCAGCCTTGCTGAGCATCTGTGTGTTTTAGCCCAAAGTAAAGTTGTCCTCAAGGTTAACTTATTTTGATGTATATTTGAGAACTCTGTTCTAAAAAAAATAAATATTAAAAAGGCACACTGATGACTCACAACGTCAGGACTCGGTAATTTTGGTTCTTGCTGGAAAAATGCTTAGCAAATACTGTTAGCAAAATGCTTCCATTTTCTTTGTGTAAGCATATTTTAAACCTGAGAAAAGCAATGCTAACAGTTGTGCCATCACCAAATATAGCTGTTCCCTTCTTTGGGTTGGATCCTGAAGGTCTTTCGATCAGAAAACTGGTTTTGGCTGCAACTAAAAATTCAAAAAAATTCAAAACATTTTAGAAAACTCACTGACTGGCTTGGTTGTAGCAACAGCACCACATGGGATTTTGAACAAAAAGAGTTGATTACTGCGTTTTCTCAGCCAGTTTCCTAAAAGCAGAGTTGACACTGTATACAAAGTATTGTCCTGCATCTGCCTCCATACAGACACTCTTCACTGAAACCACTGCCAGAACTGAGATTCTGAACAGACTGAAAGAGTCAACCCAGAAAGATGCAGAGTAGCAAGGTGAAAAGACAAGCAAAACGAATTAATTAATAACAAATAATTCCATATCAACGTAAATTATTCATTTCACAGAGAAACCGACCTTCTGCTGCCTAATTTTTACTAATAATCAAAGCAACTTGGCCTCAGAAAAAAAAGTTATGCTGCCTACATATTATCCAAGGGAACCTGAAAGGCAGAAGTGAGTAAGTGTTGCAGTACAGAGCGTTGCGAACTGTAGCTGATAACAATGACTCCCAAAAAAAATACAAGATATTTTAAGAGTCCACAGAGATATGCTATGCTCAGTTTTGTTTAGGTTAATATACTCAGCAGAGATGAGAGAACAGAAACTGTATTTATTGTAGTTTACGATGACATCAAGCTGGAAGACACAAACATTTGAAGACAACACAACAGACTCGATCAATCAGAGAAAAAAGGATTAAACCAACAGGATTAAACAGACCAGTGTAAAAGTGCAGACTTAGAGAATCAGTTGTTTGAAAAAAGGTGAATAACCTTCTCAAGAATGTTAACTTTGAAAAAAATCTAAAAATTAAAAAAGGTCACAAGCTAAATGGGGGCCAGGTGTTCAGCTCATTCTCAGATACACCATCAGGTCTGCCATACACAGAAAAAGTAGGAAACGGTTTCTGCATGTTTCACTGATGAGAGCTCAAAAAGAACTCTTGTCCAAGGCCTGTTGGACATCACCTTTCAAGGTAGAAGGGAATAAAAAAAAATCCCAAAACACCGGGAGAAAGTAAGATATTAGTAACAGTTTTAGAAACCATGATCAACATGAAAAGGTTAAAGGAACTGAGTAAGCCACTAAAAAGTTACTGGTAATCAACTCTTCCTTAGTACTGTGGTGAAAGACAAGGAGAAATCAGAAGCAAAGGAGTTCAGTACTTCATGGCAGGTTGCAACTATGCCATGTATGCCACAATAGGACTTGCCAGCCTGGATTAGCTGGGCCTGTTAGGTCTGAGCCCTACCTATGTAGTTTCTAAAGTCTATTTGTGTCTTGAGACATTTTCTTACTTTTTAAACAATTAGGAAGTGATAAAATACATCCTCCACATCCAACCTGTTTTCACATTATATCCAGAGTCACTGACACTCATTGCCCCTCCTCTACTATTTTGGACAACACAAAAAGGTCTTTTTCACAGCATCATTTCCCTAGAGAAACAGGGAAGTAACTCTCCAAAAACAAAGTTAGTTCTGTGGAAATTGCCCAAAAATCTCCTTTACTAGGGAGTTTGGAGCAGATCAGACAGCTGGCTGTCAGGAAGGTGTGGTAATACAGAATCCTGTCTCAGTGATCTAAAATGGAAAAAGTAGAATTTTTAGTTCCCTCCCAGTCCTAGACCTCTTGTATTCTGTGACTAACAAGTAACACTCCCTGATAAAGGTAAGAGCTTTGGTACATAATCAACTTCCCACACAAAAATGTAGGATGGAAACCTTGCAGTGACTCAGCTGCTCTGAAGGATCTATTCTGAATGAAAAGGGAATGAATAACTTTCCATTTAGTATGAAAAAGAGCAGATATAAAAGCAAGTGTGGCAGAGTGTACAAGGCAGTACAAGCTCACATTTATCTATAGGGAATCTGAATGCACAAAATCTGGCAATAAGAAGTATGAGACTTGGTATCTCTAGATTTCAGTGACAGGTTTTATTTACAAATAAAGAGGCCTTACTCAGTAAAAAGCTCAAGTACATGCACAGTTATTTGTATCTCATTCCCAGCAAAGCCCATGTTAATATCCTATTCAAAATCCAGAATAATCCAAATAATCTGCTCACAGTCTGTTCTCACCATGTAAAGTTCTTTTAAAATGTTCCAGTTTCTATTACTGATTTTGGTAAGTGGTGTACAACTCATTTTTAATCTGCAATTACAACAAAAAGGTCATAGAATGATAGAATTGTTTACATTTGGAAAGACCTCAGTTCACCGAGTTCAACCATTAGTTGTCAAACAAGTCAGATAAGAATAGGAATCACTTTCACCATTATTTTTTTCCTGTTAAGACTAATATTTAAATGTCTGCAAGATAACTTCAGTCAAATTTCAAAGCACCCAAATGTCGACTTCACAAACAAAAAGGAGTAAGGAAAAATAAGTAAAAAAAAAAAAAAAATTTAAAATTGCACTTCCTAATTGTAAAATACACTGAACAATGAGTTGGGTTTTTTTAACATTACACATTACTAAAAATGAAAATTCTAAACCTCAACTAAGTTACTTAGGCTTAGTCCTGCTTTGGTAACAGATGAACTAGTTTAACTAACTAGTTAAGTTGTGTTTACAGCTGCTTTTTTACAGTCAGATGGTAGAAATGGCCACAAGAGTCAACTAATAGACTTCACTGCAAAGTGGTTCTGTTCTGGTTCAGATAAAATTTAAAATTTCTATTTAAAAAATAAAATAAGACATTCTTCATCTTTGGTAAAGGGTATGCCTTGTAAATTTTAACAAAGTAGCTCAGATGTCTGAACACTGATAGCTTTACAGGTCAACTACTTTCTGGCATTTCAACTCTAAGTAGATTTGAATTTAGTCCACCTTACTTTGGTTTATAAATCAAATTAATTACTTTAAGATAGAGGTGACTCCAATTCTCTACCTGAGACTCATCCCACCAATCCCTAAGATTAAGAAGATATGAAGATAATCACACAGATCCTTCTACCAACAGTCTCAAAAGACCAGCACTTAGACTTACTGGTGAGAGGAAAGACCCCCAACTCAACAAGACCTTTTTGAAAAAATACTTGACATTTCCATTTGGCAAAAAATAAAGACTTCTTGCACATGTTGCTGCATGAGCTATAAGCATGTATATCAGAATAACTTCAGTAATTTAGATTGTAAATCCTGTACTATGTACAAAAACTAAACTGCAGAGCTTTAGAAGTATGCTGACACTTACTCATTCCTTCAGTCCAAAAACATTTAAGTTTGGGGTCTTGAAGCTTAAAACTCCCTGTAGTAAGTTCTTCTCCACCTTTGGCTATAACAGGTGGACTTGTTTTCAAATTTCTCCACTGCAGGAGTGACAGCCGTGTTCTCACAATCAGCACTAAAACATTCCCAACATCTTTGTTTTCACCTCCAACAAGAAAAAAAAAAAATGAGTCTTTCACCGATCACAAATAAAAACACATGAATATTACCTCTCTTAAAGGATTAAAGTAGCAGCAGCTGTTCTTCATGCTTTCATCACCCCACATTTAAAGCAACAAAAGACTACCAAAATAGCAGCGACAGCTCTCATCGGCTGGAGAGGATGTTGCTTTTCACTGTAGTGCATGTGAAGTGTTAGTGACAGAGCTACCAACACTTGTCTTTAATAGTAGATGCTTATACAAGAAACATGTGGCACACATGGAAAGCCACATGGCAAACTTACACGTAACAAGGGATGATACAAAAAAAAAAAGTCTAAGTCCTATTTTATTTTTATTAAGACAACTATCTTCACTTGTGTGTGAATGGAGGAAGCAGTGTTGCCAACAGAGAAATCAGACATCCTTACAGATACCAAACACATTTCACCATCACCTACATCAATCAGTGTGGAGAAAGCTTTATTAAAACAGATAAGGAAAAGACAAAGAGCTCCATTTAAAACTAGATGGTGTCCAGGAGTTTCTGCCCAGGGCCTCAATTCCCAGCTGATAAAACAGTGTTATGACTTCCCTGTTTCAAAAGGATCATAATGACAAATCAATTAATAACCTTCCCTGAAATCCTATGTCGCTACACAGAGAAGTCTTTTTAAGAAGGAAATTAAACGCCCCTTAAATCGTTCAATCAATCCATGTTTAAATAAGCCATTTTCAAATTTTGGTCTATTTTTCTGGATTAATCTAAACATTCAAGAAAAATAGTTAGTGGTTTGGACTTTTGATTTTTATCTGTCTTAAGAATTCAAAGATAAATATTGCCATCCTAATCCTGGCTCCAGAAATATGCTTGACTTTGATTATTCAAACACTGAACTGCTTTTTCAAAAATAATTCTATAATTCATTAGAAAGAACCCCTAGAGCTTCATCTCCCCTTCTATAAATTGATCACTTATCTTTTCACTCATCTGAACCATAACAGGACCCAACAGATACTGAGTTGTCACTAAAGTCAGCACTGGGCACACAACTGCAGCAGTATGTGAAGGTACTACCTGGGCAGGCAAAGTGAAGGATCCTGCCAGTGCAAACTCACAGGCAGAGCTTGTTTTAATACATTTCTTTCCAAAAGAGAGTTTCATTCTTGAAGGAATAAAACTGGCATTTAACAGAGAAACAGAGAATAGAGAAGTTTGCCAACCTCTACAGAACCTTTCTCTTGAAGTCACCAGATATGCATCGAGCCCTGTTTAACTTGTATCAAAGCTGGTTCAGTTTAGCAGATTTTCAGTATTCACTACATGGGGCTGTTTCCTTGCAATTCCAGGGCACTTGGCATGAACAGAGCTGCAAGTGCCTAGTCCAGGATCAATACTATTTCTGTAACTCTCCTAATTCATCCCATTCACAGACAACCAGCATTTATGGCTCAACAGTTTTCAAAATTAATTTAATTACAGCTACATTTAGCAGCATTATTTGTATTAAATGTTTCAGAGCTACATGGAATTTGATTTCCACAACTGATCTGTCCACTATCAAGAGCAAAGTGGAATTACCAAGGCTCTAAATCAAGAGACAAAGTTATTTGTCTGCCTTCACTGCTATTGACTGAACTGCCTTACCAAATTATTAGATAAAATGTAGAAGAAATACCTGATTGTAACAAATCTATCAACTATATAGTTACACATTCAATTTAAAGTTAGTAAGAGGGAAAAAACACTAAAGTTCCTTAAAGTAATAGAGGAGTGGAAGGATATTAAGAAAATGCATTCTCACAGATCACTCTCTTCCTTCATGCTAATATTTTTATTCCCATGTTTCCTCCTAGATAGCCAAGTAGATTCATATTAACTGGAAGTCAGCAAAATGTTATGGTTGTACACAAGCCTACACACACACATGCAGAGAAAGGAATAGACAAAATTTATTTTAATGAAAACATGAATACTTTTTTCTTTTTTCCTAAAAAGAGAGGGCAATAGAGGGGTATTTTTTCATCCTTTCCAATATTCCATCAAGTCTCTAGGTTTGCTCAAACTCCTTACTTAAAAAAATTCCTTTTCAGTAGCCTTCAGCACTGTTGTGGCCATATATAATATTCTCTGGTTATGACAGTAACACAAAACATTTTATCATAACTGAACAGCAGGTCTGTAAAATAGTAGTTATCACTGGTTTTTGTGCAGGTTCTCCAATAATCAGAAACAGGTAATAAAGAGTGTTTGTGGAGGTGTGGGGGGTGTTTAACATTACATACATTTTCAGGGAAATATGCAGAATTACTCCAATGTCTACATTTTAAAGTACAGCTTTGCAGTAGCTTTGCAGTTCAGCAGAAAAAGCAGTCATAGGTATGGAGTCACATATTAAACCACATTGCTACATACCTTCCATAATGACTATGTATTTTCTCTTCAACTTGGTTAGTGAAAGGGACTTTCCAAAAAATCAAAATCTAATATTATTTAGTAATT
Organism: Corapipo altera; assembly: GCF_003945725.1. Classification (NCBI taxonomy): domain Eukaryota; kingdom Metazoa; phylum Chordata; class Aves; order Passeriformes; family Pipridae; genus Corapipo; species Corapipo altera. The sequence continues at coordinate 1,939,291 of NW_020884953.1, forward strand.
TTGATGCTGCTTAATATTAAGGTCTAGTCTACATTTAAAAATATTTCCAGAGCAATTACAGTAGCTTGGCTATACTGGAAAAAGCAGTTTACTACTGTAGGCTACAGCAGTTAAACAAGGTAGACTATAAAATAAAAGCACATCTTTCTCATATAGTTGTGGAGCAACCAGATCTAAGGTCTGAATCTGGTAGGCTGGACCAAATGACCTCTAGACATCCCTTTTAACCTTGTTTTTTTCTATTATTTCATTCTATGTTATTATTATTTAATTGGTGCAGAAATACTGGCAATTTTGGGAATGAGTGTGTATGTGTATCCATTTAAATGAAAACCCAGAAAATATAAGCAAACAAAAAAGCACAGGCCAACCCCTCAGGTTCTTGATTTCCTGTGAGTAATTCAGAATGTAAGAACAACACAACAATTAAGACTACAAGGTTGGTTTAGAAGGGATCTACTTTATTTGTAAAATTAACAGGGATCTTTTCTAATACAAAAGTATGAACTACTTTAATAAGAAAAAATAGCTTGCCAGGAAATTAATTCGTTTTCTCCCACTAAATAATAATAAAGCCAGTTACCTTAATTTATACTTTGTGGAATTTATTACTGTAAGACTTTTTTTTAATCAGTATTTACACATCACATGTTCATGTTATCTTGCTGTGCTTCACCAAGAGCACAATAACAGTACTTAAGACTTGTACTAGATATACTAAAGGCTTTACACCCAAACAAGGAGCCAAATATAGACTGATCCATAATGAAGTATTACTGCAGTTTCTAAATGGATAGTCATGCTTTATTCAGGACCAAAATACACTCCCTCAAAATGTTTTATCCAAATGGCTCTGAATCACAGTAAAAGGAAAACAAAGGACATCTGCTAGCAATATACCACTGGGACAAAACTACAGAAGTATTTAACACACTGTCCTCTCGAGGGTCACAATGCTGTCTACAAGGGGTCTACATCTTTCCTTCTTTCTTTCAGGGGTAGGACTGTCATGGCTGTTGCCTTTTTAAGTAAGAAAAAGGCCCACTCATAAGCAATCCTGTGCTTCTTCAGAAATACTCATTCAGTCTAGAAGCGGAGGATGATTCAAAACCACAACTACTCAATTTTTTAAAGGTTGTACAAATCATGTTGGGGGAAAGGGGAGAAAAACAATCTGAGCTAAAAATAAGTGACAAAGAAACATTATCGTTCAGACAAGGGTACATTAGGTCAGATGCTGCTTTTTAACACCATGCAGTCTTTAGAGCTTTCTGTTCGAAAACTGAAGAAGGAAAAAAAGCCACCAAGTCAGGAGAGCAAATAAGTTATTTGCTCAGCATTTTCTGCAAAAGAAAAAAGCTTTAAACACAAACTACACATCCCTGGTAGTGGTGATTTTTAAAGCTAAAAAAGGCTCATCACTGCTAACATCTTAAAGAAATGGCCAGTGTTATTTTGTATAATAAACTAGCACATGCCCTCAGACCATTCTCGTTCTTTAACCTTCTCCACCCACTTCCCACTTAGCCATTGGTCTTACTGCCATTTCTGCCATCCAGTTTTATCACAACTGCAAAATTATTATTTACCATTTCTACAGTCAAGCGAAAAGAAACACTGTTCAGTTATTTCCCAGCCACAGGAGCCATGGAGGGGAGGGTGGGTCCCCTTCTGATCACTGCAACACCTTCAAGCATCATTATAGAAGGCTCTACAAAAATACATGAAAAGATCCAATACTGGTCTATGGGATTTAAAATCAGCTTCATAATATAAAGAGACAGTGAGATTTAAATGTATTATATATGTAATAAAGTCAAATGGAAGAGTAAGTAGATTAACCTGATGAAAATTGAGTGTACAATAAAGCCATTTATACACTTGTATTTATAAAGTGCTAGAAACTATGCAGGAAGAGAAGTTATTCCATCTATCATTATTTAGCTGGTTCATTGTAGGTCCCAGAGCCACTCTGGGATTCAGGGATAAACTAATCACCTTACAGACCAATTTAGGGAGAACGTCATAATCTAAATTACTGTGTTAAACTCGCAGTGACAGAGAAAAACAAGCACATTTCTCTGACCACTAAGGACTATCGTGTACCTCCCATGAGAGCACGGACCAGACTTCAGCTTCAGGCCCGCAAAACCTGGGAAGGATTATACAGCTTTTGTGCTTTAGGAAAAAATTAAAAAATAATACTTAAAAAAATAACATAAGTGCTGCCCTCCAAAGCCATGGAGCAGAGAGCTGAATGAGCCAGAAACAGCACCTAGACGAGGAAGATGCTCCAAGTTTGCCACCTGCAATCTGCAGTTTCCTTCTCCTTCTAACTCTGGTCACTTACATTCCAACTTTAAGTTTTCAATTAATTCTCTAATGCAACTGGAAATATTTACCCAGGATGGAATGACTTCAGAAGAATGAAAAAGGCATTAATACCTATAGTGTCCACCTCTCTTCTGTTCTGTATGGATGAATAATGTCTGTAACAATACTGCATGCTGACATGCACAACCTGTAGTGTTGAATTAAATGTGTGATGCCAGCAGCTGCAGTTTAAAGACTTCAGCAGTTAAGAACAGACATCTGCCAGTTATGGTCATAGCTGTAGTTAAACTGGATTTTCAGGTTCAGTCTGCTAGAAATAATGTATTACAATTTATTACACTGGGGAAATAAAAAAAAAGTAGAAAACGCTGAATTTAATTAACATATTAATTTATGGCTTAAACAGTATCTGGTTACAATATATGTACATCTTCACTCAAGTAGGATAGATCGTTTCCAAATTTTATAATCTTTTACTTAGGTACTAGATGATACTTTTAAGCAACCTGTCAAAACCTAAAACCAGAAAGTTTCAGGAATCTAAGCTCAGAATCCTGGAACCATATATCGTAAAATATTTCAATTCAAAACAAAATTTCAAACACAGGATCTGCTTCAGAAGCCGCGTGCAACTCAGCACTCAGTAGAACTGTGCATACAGTAACCTTAGAGGAACTGTTCTCATACTTAGCAAATCTGATTTCACAAATGAACTGCAAAACCTATATTACCTTTGAACTGACAAGAGAAAAATAAAGTACTAGTTGAGCAGAAACACAAGATACACATAAACCCAGACTAATGCTTGACTTCAGTTAATTTTGTTTATAGAAAAAACTGTTAGGCAGATTAATCTCTTCAGTCTTCCCTCATAAAAACATCCTTCTTGTGTTTCTCTTGCAGGCTTTGAGTACGAGTGTAATTTGGAAATTAGTTACAGGAATGTTCCTTCATAAGTCTGTACAGACACTCAACAATTTTCTTTGCTCTGTGTGGGTACTACTCCATACGTTAATTAAGATCCTCCATTGCCTCCTGCCCCTTCATAAGTAGGGTCAGGATACTCTGTAACAAAAACAAAGAAAGAGAAGCAAGAGATAAAATGAATGTATTTCAGACTGTTTGACACTAATAAGGTCAAGTTCAGGCTGTCTTTCAAGTGAACTCTGCTACTAAAACGTAAAATGAAACTGGAGTGTTACAGAGGGGGAGGTCTAAAACAACTACACCTTAAAACGCAGTACAGAAACACGGAAGTCTAGAAAATGAATGTCCAAATAGCTTCTTTGAAACTCACTCCATTTTCAGCTCTTACATCTTTTATTACCAGTTGTGCAAATCCTTTCAGGCCTCCTCAGCAAAATCCTGTTGAGCTGTGCACAGAGGAGACTCTGCCTTTAAAAGCTTAAAAATACCACATCCGCATCAGGAAAAGCTCTAGTAATTTCTCTCTCTAACGAACGTCCTTCCTGTATTCCATCCTACCTATAAAAGGAAAACTCAGCTCTGCTCATTGTTTTCTCTCTCATACCACTCTCACCTGATGTATTTGAGGTGGACAGAAACAGCCACACATGATCTTATAACCATGTACCACGTCTGCTGCCACTGCCCCGCTGTCATTTCACTACGGAAAGGGGGGAGAAAGTGCCCTGGGCATGTTTGCAGAGAGGGATTTCAGCTCAGTAGGCTAAACTGGTTATTTTTGAACAGTGCAATCTCAGCACAATTCTGGGTTCAAATATGGTAAACAAGTATGGGATAGAATAGAGAAATTCTTGACAGTCCCAAATTACAGTCTGGTTAACCAAAGCACTCCCTCAGCCAGGTCATTACTGATGTTTTCTTCCACCATCATTCCAAATGAACCATCCAAAGTCAGATGATTTTACTGATCAACTTCAAAGCAGAGAGGGATAAGCATACAGCCAAAAGAAGCCATAAGGTAACAGGGTTGTTTACAGAGTACTACCATACCTTATCATACAGTAAGATACAATAAATTATTAATAATGTAATATTATATTAATATTCATATTCAGGCCCATTATGTTGCATGCTAGACAAATTCTGGACCATTTTATTAAAAACAATCATCTAGACTGTCTATTCAGCATAACTTCCTAGTCACTATAATCATTTACTTGTTTCAAGTAGAATCAGGGTCTGCATGTGCTCAGCATTCCATGAAACCTAAGACATATGAAAGCCAACACTCTAAAACCCTTTTTCCTGGGGAAGAACTGAGCCTGGCATGAGGGGAAACTCCACAAGGAACCTGGCACGAGGGGAATGGCAGCTCTCACATTTACACTTATAGCTGCCTCACAAGGGCCAGTCAAACTGATACATCTGAGTATAACAGAAAAATAAAATGGTAAACCACAAAATAATCAAGGGCATGGTTTAACAACTGCAAGATGGACTTAGCAACAAAATCCACTGTCACAAAGAGACATAAGAAAATTCCTGTTTTGAAGATTAGGATAACAAAGTTAGATGTTTATCAAAAATCAAATAGCCGCTGACTGTAACAGCGAGGAAGAAAGATTTTGGACAAGATCTAGAAATCAGGTAGAGAATAGATTTTATAAATATCTTAAGTAATATAATAAAACACTTCAGGTAAAATATTCAACAGTAAATTATGTCCTGCAAATATCAGGAAGTGCATATTGTGTATTTTTTTTTAGTTAGCGTGTAACCTGACTGACTTGAAGTATTTGGGTGATACTTATTCTGATATTCAAAACTAGACTGACAAACACCAGCCAGTCTGGCACAGCACACCTGCAGGAATCACAGCATTGCTTTACTGTTACATATGGTGGGCATCTCTTCAGCAGTGAGTGACAAGTTCCCTGAATTTTCTAACTGATAAGAAAACACTTTTAGCACATAAGCACTGTTATTATCAAACACAACTTACATTTCTGTGTTTGAAAAGAAATTTAGCATCAAATGCTAGGGGGAAAAAAAAAAAAGAAAAAAAAAATCAGTGAGATCTTCCAGGGCATTCAGTGCTGAACAAATTGTAATTCAGGTCAAGTCAGCAGGAGTTATCCAAATACACCAAGGAGAGAAAGGATCAGCTCAGAGATCATATTTCTGATAATTTCACTTCACATTCAGAGATTTAGAGTGCTATTCCTTAGGTTGTTGTCATCTCAGAATGGAAGAGAAATCCTAAATAATTAGCCATGAAATAATTTATTTGATTGACAAGGTACAAGGTTGCAACACACAATTAAGACTATCACCGAGTAGATTGTATAGATCCCACTATATGGAATTTTATTTCCTATACACAATGTTTGTAAATCTGAAATAAAATATGCTCAATCTAGACACTCCATGAGTGACCAGGGTCTAGAACCACTCTTTACTACCCATTCTGAACTGGAAAATACTACTGACAATATTGAGGAACCATTCAAATGCTTAGTAGAAGAGATCACATTAAATATCCCAAGAGTCAGGCAGACAGGTCCAAAGACTCTTAAGGAAATAAAGGTTAAAAAGAACTGGCCCCAGTCCTTACCAAGTCTCTCCCATAATTTGTTAGATGTTAAAAAAGGAAAAAAGTATTATTTAGAATATATTCATAAAGAAAAAGGGAATATGAAGATTTTTGGTTTTTTAAGATCTCTATTGCACACTAACACAACACTGAAGTATATCAGAGATGGGTATAAACTACAAGCTGGAGAAAACTGAGTAAACACCCAAACCCAATTTCACTCTATGGAAAGACATAATCAATTAGCAGCAACACTAAATTTGGTATTTTATCAATGTATACTATTATTTTAATACAAACTACTGCAAATATAATAGATAACCAGAAAGCCTTACAAAAATCCAACTAAAACATTGTTTTTTCCACTACTTCCATCATTAAAGTTTACCTTTATAACCTTGTACCATCAAATTTTGATTTTTGGTATGAAACCTACCTTAAGAGCTAATTAGAAATCTAAGTTTGATTCACATTATATATATCCAAGTGACATACAAAGAAGAAGAAAAAAAGGCAGCTTTTAATGCACTTAATTCCCAATGTTACCAGACAATTTGGGCATTGTGGTTGAACATAGTTCAGCCCCTTGATTCAGTTTAAATAATGTATTATCAAGCTGATCATTCATGTTGCCACAAGCCTGAAAGATAAATATGATCACTCATTTACCTGAATTATGGATTTTTACAGAATTTTTATATCAGAAAAGAATCCAGCAGGTATTTAAGGTTTTCTTCCAACAACTGCATCCTCCACAGCCACTTCCCTGCACATCAAATGAATTCCAGTAACTTCAGGAAGATTTTATGTGTCCCATTCCTGCATCCACACTGATGGGCTTCAACCTGTTGGTTTCAGCCAAAAATAAATAGGTTGCTCAAATATTTTCATTTTGCTCTGAATTAAAGCTAACAGTATTTTCTACCAGCTTGCATTGTTGTGGTAATACAGCCTACCACTACCAAATGACACTGAGGCACAAAAAACTGCAGTATACAAAAAACCCATGCTCTTTCACATGCAAGTTTAGCCAACTAGGACTTCATACAATAGAATTCAAAAGTTTATCAATCTGGAGCCCAATTCTACAAATGTTCAGCTGCCATAAAATTACTGGCTCACCCACAGGATCAAGTGTAGGGTGTAGGAAACTGAAGTGCTTGATTCATGTCAGTTTTAAATATGTTTGCCATCAGAAAATCTTATATGATTTTTAAAAGTATTCCTTTGATAACTTAAACTAATCTTGAGTACAGTCTCTGTTCCTTCTGTATATGAGTGTTCAGGGGGAAAAAAACACAATGAATCAATAAAAACAATTTGTCAATTACTTTCAGATCACAATAATTAGTATTTTTGTAAATACTTATAATAGCTTTGAGAAATCAAGACATTTTACTGAGAGGGGAAAAACTTCCCTTTAAATCAGCAAATTGTTCAACACAAGTCTGTCAGGGTTTCCAGAAATTCACTCTGTAAGTAGTGCTTATATTACAGAATAGATGATCTCTACCAAATCATGAATTTTAGTGCCTAATGTGAAATCATCGTGGTTGTGAATCTACTGGGCAGAACTATAATTTAAGCACAACTCACCTCACGTTAGCAGTGAGTTTGGAAACAGGTTGTAGATCAGCCAAACAAAGTTATAAAATAAAACTTGACAAAATGCACTAGATGAAAGCTTTTTTTTTTTTTAATTATTAACACTTACTGCTGTACATTCTGTGGTAGCACAATAAAACATTCAAATACAAATGAAGGATGTGGAAGTTAAAGCAAGATCTATACAATACTTTGCTGTTTTAAATTGGTACAAGAGAAATATCAGGTAATTCCAAGGTCTTAACGGTTAAAAGCCAAATATAACCATGCAAAAGGTGCACTGTAAACTGATGTGTTTGGGTGATCTGTGACAATCTGACTAAGAAGTATTCTTTTTAAGGTAATCAGTACATTAAGCACCATCACAGTACTATTTAGACATCAAAGATTTGTTTTCCTGACAAACACAAAAATTTCTTCAAATCCAAGAACATATCTTAAATATTCTTAATGGAAAACCAGAACCATTTTATTAATAAAATATCTAGGTATGCAGTGAAAAACTTGTACACAATTTAAGAGAGCTTTTCTGCAGTATTTTATGATTTCAAGACTCCTATACGTTTCCTGCCTTCTTAAATAAATCAGAAAAACATTTCAGAGCTTATCATAAAAACATTTCCGGGTTTATCATAAAAACACAGTTCTACAACAGGATTCAGCTCATTCCCTAATAATGCTGTGGTTCAGAACCAGGTGTAGTGTATTTAACAGATGTAATACATGAATAAACTCTTCACCTTAAAAAGGATCAACCACAAGCTTATCATTACACATAAATTTAAGCACTCCAGGGAATCAAACCCTGACTCAGTACTTCAGTGCTGCAAATTATAAACTAATCAAGGATCTCATCTTCCAACCATGAGATTCTTATCCACAGATTTACAGATCTTGCTACTGGGTTATAACAGTATTCTACATTCTTCTTCAAAAACAGTATTCTTCAAAAATACTGTTTCCTGTGTTCCTTCTGCCTTTCAAATCCTTAAAATCCAACAGCCCATTTTTAAAATCAGCACAAACTACGACATGCCATTCTGGATTAGCACTTAATGTCTCCATAGGATTTATTTCTCACAAGTTCATCCTCTTGCTGCACAAAAGTTTTTGCTGAGAAAGGTGGGACAAGTCAAAGTTACTCTTCAGAACAATCCACAGGGATGACAATCAATAGGAAATAGGTGACCCTACTCAACTTCACAATAACAAACTAGGCAGACACAGCCTTTATTTTCTTTTCTTTAAGATGATGTTACCTTTCTTGCACTGTAATGCTCCAGTCTTTACTATCTCCCACGATCTTCGGATGTCAGCATGTCTTTGTTATAAATTGCCTAAATGGGAGAATCTGTAACTTCCTAAATCATGTAGTTTATAAAAAATGTCAGCATAGAAAGTTCTTTTAAAGGCACAACTTCATTTTATGGCCCAGGCCAAAGGAAACAGTTGTCTCTTTTTCTCTACGCAGTTCATCCCTGGCACTTTATCATTTTCAAAAATCTCTTTTTTTTCCCCCCAGCAAACAATAAAAATGTAACTCTCAATGTTTTCATCACAGTCAAGGAATTTCTTCAGTTCCTGCTGGTTTAATAAAGCTTTGAAAACTGTTACTCTAAAGCACAGCAGATCTATTTGCACAGCTTTCAAAGGATAACTGCACCAGTTCTGAAGCAAAAGGAAAATGTCTATTCCTTCCATTTCTATGGCCAACAATAACTTCTACGTTCTGACAGAATCATGTGTACACTGGCGGGGAAGGTAGTTTCAAAACACTTTATCAGGAAGTCCACAATTCAGTAAAATCCAGGCTCCCCAGACACTGATCCAAATTGATGCACGGGCTGCGACTCTGAACTTCTGGGCTGCTGTTCTGTCTTTTAAGCACAGTTACAGTTATTTTCTCCACCAAGAACAACACTTATATTTTTCAGTGTAGATCACTTTAATAGATGTGAACAATAGCCAAAGAGAATTCTCTTGAAGGAGACCACTGATCTTGTTGTACCTGAAGAGAACTCGATACAGCAGAACATTGGGTTTGTAACAACATACTCATCTACTTTAGATGATTCAACACACAGGAAAAAAAAAATAAATCAGTATCCCGTTTACATTGAACTGAAAAATACTTCAGTGGAATGTATCCCATGCTCCATTGGACAACAGTTTCTTAAGGACATTTAACTGAAAACAAATTGCATCTTCATTTTTGAAAAGGGAACTCTTCATGGAATTTCAGAGCGGGGAGTAACTCCTTAGGTATCTACGGCCCACTTAGCAATTCAGAGCAGAAATTCCTACACCACAGTGAAGGTGAATCTACATGTCACTAAAAGCAAGGCAGAGTTGTTCTCACCACCATTTTACCTGCCTAAAATCCTGTATCTCCTAAAAGCAGCAAAAAGAAGCCAGAGGGATCTAGTAGGAACAGGCTGAGTGTGAGTGCAAGGCAGGTGGGGGACTTGGCACAGGACGTGGAGAAAATCTACCATTTTTCTTATTTAACACTGTCATGCCTGTAACTGAAACAAAAAAAAGGTAGTGCTAATGTAGCCTGAAGTGACCTAAGACACCTTTCTGGTCCTAAATGAACTCCTTGACAAGTAAAAAAGAAGGAAAAGCAAAGAGCATTTCTAATATGATGCAGCAATACTAAGATATTACGTTAAAAAGCCAAATGCAGTCTTTATGTCAGTAAATTATGATCTGTGGAGTTTTGAAATACTTTAACTTCTTTATGGGTACAGGAGGCAACTGGCACAAAAAATATTCATATACTTATAAATAAAAATAAAGCTTTGACATTCTTCCTCTCCTAATCTTTAGCTCTATCATAATGGAAACAGGAAGGAAGAGAGTAGAACATTTCAGATAAGACTACCGAAAAATGATAACTCACAAAGGTAATATATTAAAAGCCACATGCAAGTAAATTAATAGATGATTCAACAATTCATGACCTAAAGTAAAATGATCAAAAGGGTGGTATCATGGTAACATGCAGGAAATATCTGTAATTTTAATAAATAAGTTGTCCCTATCATTAAAACAATTATAGATCTATGGGTTAGAATGTGGATGCTGTAACTATTTTGATTTACACATGACTGATTAAAAATTAAAAAAATAAGAAGCAGCAACACAGTAAAAAGCAGGTTTGCAATACTGGCAAGATTACTGAAAAGTAAATATCAGTAGTCTAAAAGTCATGGTTAAGTTCATCCTTCCTCAGCTCATCCTATCTGAAACAACATTCTGGACAATATTTCAGAGCCAAGACTTTAGTGAAAAGAGCCAATGATTACCACTATCCTTTGAAACTATGGATTTACGTGTCAGTACTCTGGGAGTAACTTTCTCCATTTCATTTTCAACTCTGACAAATGAACAAAGGCAAAAGTCCTGTAAGACACTTCTGCAAGATTTCATAAAGCAAAGCTCCCTTTAATGTGCCGCTGACCTCAGCAACTGCCAAATGTGCATCCTCTCCCTCAGCTCCATAATTACATTCACAATTATACATTTTTTAAATGTGCACTTTAGACACGAGCCCCTGCAGCCCAGCTCCCCATCTGCAGCCTTGCTGGTTAGATGTCTCTTAGTTTTAAGCTGAAATATTCTTTAAAGTGTTTGATAAATCAGAGCATGAAGCCACATGGGAACAAGACCATTACTTGCCATCCCCATAGTGTCTTGGATACACATAGAAAGGGGAAAATGCTGTGTAATGTCAGGTCAAACTGTCTGATCAACTTGTTGCTTTTTTACAAAATGAAGATTTGCAGCCAGCCCAGTGCAGCAGATTACCAGTCAAGATAAAGACTTCTTCTAAGGAATCCCTCTGATTATGCTAGTATCTTTAAGACTGACAAAACCCACCTGTTTAAACAGCATGCAAGGCTTTAGAAGTTACAAACTAAAAAGAAAAAATATAATGCCACAGCCTGGAACTGGGTTTCTAAGAATCCGTTGCTCATTTAAAAGAATAACCTAATTTTTTTAACAATTTTACTTCCTGTCTGCTAAAACCCAAGCATTCCATATCAAAATTGCATCAGCAATATTATGATCTCAGCAGTCTACATCTCAGTATTAGCACTGAAAGATGTTAATACAAAATATTTCTTTGCAAAAGTATATATGGCAACAGGAAGCTCAGCTTTCTAGGATGAAGGACTGAGAAATATAGGTCTCTAAAGACTTCTATAGTTTACATTAAAAATGCATTTCTTTACTCAGTAGCATTTTCTCCCCTTTCAGGAGAGGGTGTGGTTTTTATTTATCCAAGTCACCTCTGAATGTTTTATAAATCAGAAGTAAAATACTAACAGCTCCATCACTAATACCTGCTCTTTTTTCCCCCTCATCACCCTTATTTACACATTCTAAGAAACCATCTGAAAGATGAATACACAAGGCAGATGTTACCAGATATTCTGACTGGTTACTCACATCATACTCTGCAATTCAGGAGTAAAGCTGGTCGATTTTCTTCCACTGCTCGAAGAGACAACTGTTGACATTGGGCTGGCCACAGTGCTGCTCATCTGAGTAAACAAAGGAATAACAGCACTTAATACTTGTATTTCATTTCCAAGAGAGCACACGTAGGTTTCACACTACATATTCAGAAGGGAATAAAAGCTATTTGGGGTAGAATTGCAGGTAAAGGTTCTGCACGCTAAAAGAATCCCCTGTGAGACACTGCAGAAAATGTAAGAGTTGATATTTACAGTAAGCAAAGTGTTGGAAACATGCACTATTTCTGAAATACCAATTAGAGGTATTCTAGGAGCACCACTGGAAAAGCATTAAGATAAAAACACCACTATTCTGGAATAGATGGTTCTCACAGGCACCAGTACCTTGCTACCCAAATCATTCTCTTATATTCCTGCAGTATCCTCACCATTAGTGAATCACACCCACACCATCTCCACTGAACTCACAGGAGCAAAAGAGATTCTCAGAAAAAGCTAAAACTTAATGAGCACAGACATCACAACCTTCCTTTCTAAAACACCAGCTTTATGTACACACACTACTTAAAACCTTAAAAATGGAAATGCATTAAAAAGAGTAAGACTTGAACACCATGATACTTATAGGACTGAAGGGACTACACTTATTCAAAATAGATTACAGCTTTTCTATATAAATTTCTCATTCAAAAACTCCAAAGTATAATTTTACTCTTATTCTATGAAGAAATTAGTGCATTTACATTTTCCTCTTTAATAATATGCAAGTCAAACGCCTTTGAACTATTTCATTTTAAAAAAATACTTAATTTACTAAAACACTGACTAAGCAAAACTGAATTACGGAAAACCCTATAAATATGTAAAAGGGAGTTTCATTTTTCCCTTAATGTTTTAAAAAAACCCTGCACATTGTGTAAGTCTCCTGATAAACAGGATATATTCCCACTACATTTCTTCCTCTTCTAGTTTGTTGCACACTAGTAACAGTTGAGTTGCACTGCTCATTTTTGTACTATTAGTTGTAGCAGTAGTAATGACAATAAAAGCTATATGTTGGTATAGTTTGCTGTGCTGTAAGAGATCCTACCTTTCTCCATTTAAAAGTTCTAAGGTTAAGATAGATTACTTTTCTAAAAAGCAATCTTAAAGTACAGGACCAGATTTAAATTAAATGTCATTAAAAGCATTGCAATCAATCCCAAATATTCTGCTTTGGTTGAAGAAAACTTATAATAGTCTAAACACAAGTCATAAGATACCTTCAAAAAGTCACATGTGTTTTGAAAGGCTAATGACACAAGAGCAGCTGGACAAACGATGAAAAATAAGAAGTTCATGCTTTAGACGGAATCATAGAATGGTTTAAGTTGGAAAATACCTTTAAAACCATTGATTCCAACCATTAACCTGGCACTGCCAAGTCCATGAGTAAACCATGTCCCATGCCTTTCAAACCCCTCGAGGGATGGTGAACTCCACCACTTCCCTGGGCAGCCTATCCCAATGCCTGAGCACCTTCTCCATGAAGAAACATCCTAATGCCCCATCTAAGCCTCCCCTGGCACAACTAGAGGCTGTTTCCTCTTGACTTGTCACCTGAGGCAAGAGCCTAATCCCCACCTTGCTACACCTTCCTGTCAGGGAGTTGTAGTGAGCAAGAAGGTCTCCCCAAGTCTCCTTTTCTCCAGGATGAGCAACACCCCCAACTGTTCCTCATCTGATTTGTGCTCCAGACCCTTCCCCAGTTCCTTTGCCCTTCTCTGGACTCATTTCAGCACCTCAACATCTTTCCTGTATTGAGGGGCCCAAACTGAACCCAGGATTCAAGGTGAGGCCTCAGCAGTGCCCAGCACAGGGGGATGGTCACTGCCCTGGCCCTGCTGCCACACTATTGCTGGCACAGGCCAGGTGCCATTGGCCTCCTTGGCCACCTGGGCACACGCTGGCTCATGTTCAGCCATTGCCAACCAGCACCCCCAGGGCCTTTTCCAACAAGCAGCTTTCCAACCACTCTGTCCCCAGCACTGCACGAGGTTATTGTGATTAAAGTGCAGGACTTGGCCTTGTTGAACCTCACACACCTGGCCTTGGTTGATTGATCCAGCCTGTCCAGATCCCTCTGTACAGCCTCCCTACTCCCACCCAACTTGGTGTCATAAGTTTACTCATTTTTATTAATGCTTTCAAGTAGATTTTCACAGACTTCTGTTCATCTTCAAGCAGATTCTAATTTGGGTCCCCATCCTGCAAGCACTTATGCACATGTGTAACTTTAATCACAAGTTTGCTCTCACTAAAGTCTGATTTTAATCACATGAGTAGTTACACACTAGGCTTCAGTGTTGTCATAATCAGCAATTACCAGAGTCATATAACCTAAACAGTCAAATTAGTTAATTTTAAAAACAAAAAAAAAATGTTTAAAAACTGAACAGCATACAAAGACTTAAGGGGGTTTTAGTTTTAAGTTTAAGGTTTTTTTAAAACTAATATAATTTAGTATCATATAAATGGCTATTTCCTTTGACCATCCATAACAGATATTTTACTTTATCCATGAGGTTCTTTTCTACTAACTTATGAAGCATTCTCCCAAAATTCCCAAAAACCTTGGGACAATTCCACAGTTGCCTCCTCCTAGTGTAAGATTTGTAATTCCTGCAAGTCCTGTCTTGGGGTAAATCCTTTCCTAGGTTCCTGCCCTCCAAGTGGACAAGAACAGTTTAATTAAAAAACACTCCCAGGGCTGGAGATGTGTGTAAGTATCCGTAGGCTTGAAAGCTGAAAGCTTATTGGCTATTGCTTCACTAAAAACTTGATCTTCCTATTGCAACCAAATGATTTAACTTTCAAATCAAGCAGGTGTACAGCATTTTCTTGACATTAAAAACCAACAGCTTGTCAGGCTTCATCAGACCCTTTACAATAATTACTTCCACAGCCCACGTTTTGTTTGATGGTTTAGATAATTAACTTCTTTACACATCAAAGTCCCATCCTCCGTATGTTCTATTTCCTTTCTTCCGGACATTAAAAAAAAAGAAAAAAAAATCATTCAAAAGCAGAAGCACTCTCAAATCAATTTTCTTCAATAAGTACAGCTATCATGGAACTGAAAAGCCTACAGTAATCTTCAATGGGTCGATATACTGTATTTGTTTTAACTCCAAACTGAAATGCAGCTGTTCGCCATATTCTACAAAATGAATTCAGATGTTCAGATTAGGTCACAGATTATTTCAGTGTGCTGTATTTTAATCATGAACTCTAGAAAGAAGACAACTTCTGATTAACACTATCTGGACTGGTAATTATGAGTTTGTATCCAAAGAGGTCCAGCTTTTATAAATTCTTTTCCCATAAGTAAAATATTACAATCAAGGGTATGGTTAAAAATGCATATTAAAATGTGTATATAATCATCAATATATTTTAAAGCATCTTCTGCAATCTCAGTGTCTTTTACACTGAAGAGTCACAACAGAAAACAGTACTTGTTCCATATGAATCAGCAGAACAAAAGAGTTCTCAGCTGAGGGAAACAAATTTTAAGTCATTTCTCATCAGGTTCAGGCCCATCCCTCTCACCACAGTAAGACATCCAGGCAGACTTTCATTTCATAGCCCTCCTTCACTCCCATATCCACCCTGAAATAACCAAGTAGTACTAACTCACACTGACTCTTCTACAATCAAAGAGATATCTGTATAACCCATCTACTTATTCAAGAGCAAGCTGAGAGATGTATAAAAATTGAAATTCCACTGCTCCTAAAACGTGAATTTAATATACAGGCTATACATTTAGCCAATAACAGTAAATCACAAAATCTGCAAGCTGACTCATATTATTTGGGACATACATAAAGCAGCCTTAGCATACATATATATACACAGAGAGACAGAGAAAGAGAGAGAGAGAAATAGTGTCATAGAATAGTTTAAGTTGGAAGAGATCTTAAAGATCACTTCATTCCAACCCCCCTGCTATGGACAGGGACACCTTGTTGCTCCAAAGTTGCTCCAAGCCCCACCCAGCCTGGCCTTGAACACTTCAGGGATTGTGCAGCCACAGCTTCTCTGGGCAACCTGTGCCAGTGTCTCACCATCCTCACAGCAAAGAACTTCTTCCCAATATATCTAATCCCACTCTCTTTAAGTTTAAAGCCATTCCCTCTTATCCCATCGTCACACACCCTTGTCCAAAGTCCCTCCCAAGCTCTCTCAGAGCCCTTTTAGGTACTGGAAGGTGCTGTGAGGTCTCCTCAGAGCCTTCTCTTCTCCAGCCTTAACAACATATACTCAGTCAACAAGTCTCTTGAAATATTGCTCAAATACTTTCACCAGCCACCATTTGCCAAAATGTCACATGAAGATCCAAGAGAAAAGTGCATCCAAACAATCACTAGAGAACATTCCTCTAAACACACAGTTTGAGTGACCTAAACTCACTCAGGAAGAGCAAACATTAACAGTAATAACAGCTGTCATTTCACCAAAAGAAAACACCTAAGTCTAAACTGGGTCTGTTTAAAACAAAAGTGGATTTGCACAGATAGGCCAACAAAGGTGTAGAATTACCCCAAAAAAAAAAACCAGCAGTGTCCTTGCATAACTTTTTGCACTGAATAACACAGAGCAGAAGTTACCATCACAATGACTTAATTCATAAACATACATCTAATGTAGTTATCACATCAGTCCTCTTCTCTTGCCTTTCATAAACCCATTTTGCATATAAACTGAAACCATGCAAAAATTTACAGACTGACAAATTTTCATTTATATAAACCCAAACAAAACAGGAAGGAAATAAAGGCCAAGATGACCATGAATTAACACAAAATTAAAATGAATGCTTTTGTTTTCACACCCTTTACTTCAGAGTAATTAGATTAACTAGTCTGCTGCCACTGAGCATTTCACTAGATGCATGGCCTCACCAGCTGACAAGAGTGTAAAGTAACAGTTCTGGAATTGGAGATGTAACAACTTAATTAAATACAGGAAATACAGATATTTTTTTTTTTTAGTGCATTTCTTTTAAAAAACAAAAACACAGCCACAACCCCTGCTGAACATGTGCAAGACCAGCTTTCTGAGTGTGCACTCTAAATTATTAAAAAATAAGAGAAGGTTAAACAAAACACCAATAATTAATTACCAAATGCGTGAGTACATATATTGTTTTGCTTATCACCCACTCTCCCAGTAATATGGGAAAAGCAAAAATGAAAACACCAAGTCCTTAAGAACTCCTGAGCTGTTCAAGCAGGTTGGAACTAGAAAGGGTCACAGATATGCACAGGGCATGTATGGTCTGAATTTTACAACAAATTAATGATTCCAAGTATATAATGAAACTAGTTTATCATCCTCAAGCCTGTCCAGGTTAAAAAAAAAAAATCAGCTTTTTTGTGCAACAATTAAGAAATGGCTTTGCTTACAGGCAATAGGATGAATAACTTCCATATTTCCTAAACACCACCTCTTCAAAAGCCAAGTACATAAAGCAAAGGCCCAAACTTTCAGGGAACAGTCAGACCAAATCTAGGATTAGGAGTAATCTGTGGGCGGGCAGTGACACATCTGCACCAGGTCTGCACACAAGAATATTGTTCAAAGCTGGGGATGCAATCTCAGCTTGCTTTAATTTTTAATTAATTAACAAAGTATCACAAAGCGAAATGCATGCACTACTCATGCTAAGGATAACACATTACATCTGCTGCTGCTGCTGCTTCCATTTATTGCTTCATAGACTAGTTGCTTATGGTAGTTTTATTTTAAAGTGAATACCAAAAAGAAAAATTCATCTTATAGCTGTCAGTGCCCAGCCCAGCTTTCACCACCCAGACAAATAAGCATCTCATCTTTAACTGTGACACTCCTTCTTGGAACAAAACATGCTTGAAAAGCCCACACGAATACAAGGAACACAACTGAACATCATTGCCCCCTTTCCATTTAAAAGGCAACTCAGTCATTCATTCCCATGGAGAAGTCACAGAAGAAACATGCATGGCTGATAACAAAGGGAAAAACAAATTTACTAATGCAAGTAGGCATAGATTTTGGTCCAAAGAATAACATGCATCTTAGTGATTTTAAAACTGTTCAACATCCCTGGAGATAAAATAATCCTTCACGTTCATTTCTACATTTCATAAGGTATCTTTGTGCATTAATTTTACTGAAGACCTTAAATGAAAGCAGTGAACAAGCACAATGCTCTCACTGACTTAGCTGGGAAAGAAAAGTCACTAACCAACCTCAGACTAAAATATACCCTTCTGACTTCACTGTGTGTAACAACTGCTGTTTTACTTGAAATTACTCTACATGTCCTCATATTTTAAGCTATTATTTGTCCACCCATGAGCTAGACAGGACAATTATTTAAGCTTCTTCTGAAACAGACCACAGAATGGTCTGGACTACTGAAAGAATACTAATATACAGATGTGACTGTTTTACTTGAGACTGGCAAACACACAGCGCAATCTTACATGAGAGAGCTCTGCCTCCACATCTGGAGATGTTTACAAACACTTCTCTCAGCATTTCTAGCTCCAGTCTAATCAGAGCTCTGTCCTTCCCCAGAAGTGATATATTTATTTTTAAGAAGAAAGCAGGGAAAATTAATCTAATGTATATGCCCATCTCCCTCTGAGCTGAACACGCACACTTTTTGCTCTGTGCCACATCTGGCAGTTAATGGCACTGCAAATTAAACATCAATTATTTTCTTTCCTTTATTTTGTTAAATGCTTTAAAAAAACAGTGTAAAGACCAGACAACCTGTAACTAACAGCAAAGTTCCCACAGCTTTCAGGAGCTGGCTCCTATAACCATAACTTTATTTGGACTAGCAATTGTTTTTTCATAAAACATAAGTACTCTCAACTTTCCATACTAATTATTTAATAATTGTATAGAGATGCAATTTAGCGACCATGATCTTCCTGTGGGAACCACTGACAATTTTCAGTGAAGCAAGCACAGGTCTGGTGATAAAGAACACCTTCAAGTCACCAGGAACTTGCACACTTGACTCCAGCATGCAAAGATGAACAGGCCCCAAACTGTGACTTGCTCAGTATTTTGCTTATTCTGACAAGTAAAACACAAAATATTTATATGCAAAGGTCAAATTAGTTCTGCCAATATGCTTTACTGCTCATTTGCCAACAATGGTTCCCATCTACCTTTAGTTCCATCTAAAGTAACTTAAAGTTTAAGGTTTTACTAATGCAGGTAGATTTTCTACAAAGCACAGCCAAGTCACCATTAGCCTTAAACTATATTTCCTCAGTATAATTTCTCTCTCTAAACCTTCACCTGCCTTCAGCTCCTTCAAGCTGGCATTATCTTCTCAATCTGTTACACTGCTCACATTGATCCTCCTCTTTTCACATCACTCTGTGTTTGGTTCACTATTTGAAATGCAATTAAAATAATTTCTTAATATATAGTACCACCCTAACTTTAATTGAATATTCTGCCATATCAGGAATACCATCAAGGTAGGGCATCGATGTATCTATCCAAAATGTCTCATCAAAAACGAGCAGCCAGATACATAGGTGAGATTATATAAAATTTCTCCTGATTCTTGTTGTTAAGCTGTTGCTCTCCATTCAGAAATCAGTGCTAGCCATCAAAAGTAGAAATTCTCTAGAGGAGAAAATGTCTACCTCTGTTGTTCATTTGCACAACAGCTAATACAAGGAAAACTACAGAAAGAACAGCCATGGCTTTAAAGTGTAAGTTGCAAGCACGAAAATTAGCTCTTAAAAAGCAGGTCTAACATATGTCAGTAACATTCAGGCCCACCAACCCTTTCCAGAGATCTCAGTCACAGGTGATGTCCAATAAGTGTCTGTTAAAATGTATTCCTGATCAGTCAAAAATACACATTTTTCCCAGGTATACTTAGGAACTGGCTTAATTCTTGCTATAATCTCTCAAATAAATCATAAAAATTATCAATATAGCTCTTCAGTGTTAAGTGCTTTTAAAAACCATGTGCTTAAGTAGCAAAGAAAAACGTGTGTTTTCAATAAAACATTTCAGCAGAAGCCTACTGGAAATCACCTCTTCCATGCAAGCTCCTGACCTCTTTTTCCATTACTGTTACTCCTATGACAGTTTAAGGAGCTGTGTGAACTAGAAACTTTGCAGCTGACTCTGTGAAAGTCTGATTGTCATCAAATGCAATACTTCAAACGTATGTAAAACACAGGGGTAGAGAAGAGCCAAAGATTATTTATAAATAGAAGTTTCACCAGTGTTAGCTTGCAAAAGAACACTTACTAAGGTTGCTTCAAATTAGTAACGCCTCCCTGCAGCATTGTGAGTGCCAAGTATCTGAAACACAGATTACAGACCAAATCAATACCCTTTTCAGAACCTTTGACAGGTAGTTTTTCTGATCAGCTCCAGATAAGCTCATAACTGACTCACCACCATGAGAGCAGAGGCCTGACTAGTTTCCTTCTCTGCATACATTTGTGTATCTACACATTTGGATATTTCACAATTGCAACAAGAGCATTAAGTCAATTAGTTTCTATGGTATAATTATACACTGCTTGGGTTTGGCCTCATGCCTCAGAACACTCTTGCAGTGATGACCTAGAAAGACACTGTCTAGCTGGTCTCACGGCCCGAGGGCATCACATCAGAGCAGCACTAACAAGGTGAACAATACTCACTGTTGCTCTACACTATTATATGTAGGCAATTCTTAAAACACTTGTAGCTTGCTAAATTACAGTTTGCTTACACTGACAAGTTACTAATTGACTAATCAAATCCCAGCCCCATTCTGCGCTACTCAGAATTGAGCCCATGAGAGTAATTCAGCTGGTTATGATACTCAGAGGCTCAGCAAATAATCTAAATGCTACTGAATTTTTTTAAACCTTAAGTAATGTCTCCAAATCCATGTATTTTAAAGTCACAAGTAAAATGCCACTAATGCACTGAAGGATTTGTTGTTTACTTCTCAGAGACATGACTTGGAGTTCTTCCTCCTGCCTTTTTAGCATATTTTGGCAAGACCTCAAGCTTTTCTTCAGAACATCACAGCTAAGAATTTCTTTCTCTAACTGAAAACATTTTCAAACTTTCACAAGCAGAGATGAGGCTTTCAGAAAAACTGTTAGAGTTGGAAATGCTACTTTTTATATCAACATTTCCACCTACATGGCAACAATACACGGGAGAAAAAGGAACCAAAATAAAACAAAATGTGATTTGCATATTAGTAACATGCAAATACGGGCCTGTGCAAAGTCCACTGAAGTTAACAGAGGGACTGACACTGCCTTCCACACCACTTGGATCTGGCCAGCACTGAAGAAAGATATGCAAAAAGAGAGAGAGGGAGGGTGCACTGTATCCCGCCAAGTAAGCACTGCTGCCTTAAGCCAAAGGGAAAGCAAGGCCTGTATCAAGAAAGAGAATGATGTGGGAGTTAGATCAAAGACTTCAAAAGAAAATGTAAGCGTATCACCAACACTGCTGCAAACCTTGAAACAGATTCACTCGTAAGAAATCAAATGTCTCACAATAAATCATTAGCGCTAATGCCATACAGCAAACTTGGTTGCCCACAACATCAGGTTCCTGCCTCCCCTTCACACACACAGTAATATATGTTCTGCATGTATATTGTGTTTTGCATTCATCAACTACAAAGTATCCATTTGTGTAATTTCTAGGAACTTAGAAGCAGTTGATCTGTACACAGGAGGTACAGAAACACAGTGAGTGGAAAAATCACTTAAAGCTAACATAGGGAAATATGCTTCTGGACTGTTATTCCTAGGTTTTTAGCATTTACCATTAATTTCTGAGAGGACTAATAATTTCTGTAAGGAATACCATAGACCTTAAGTAAACATTCTGAAATATCAGGAGTTACATCAATTTAGGGCATCAGTGTATGTATCGAACACTTCAATTAAGAATGAACAGCCAAATACATAGCATTACAATTAATAAACCACCATAAATGTTTGGGCAAAATGAATAAAATCCACTTCCTGTAGACAAAAATTACAAACTAGTAACACTTCATAGCATCAGAGTGACACGAAGAAATTAACAACTTGCAGCGTACTGCAGGCCAAAGCCTGGCCACTCTCACATAATGTTAAGAATATTTTTTAAAAAATGAAAAAGAAGTCCTAGAAACACCTTCCAGATTAGCTGCATGACGACAAACCAGGCAGGGCAGGGTCTGATGTAACACCACCCAAGGACACCAGAAAACCCCCCGCCCCCCCCCCCCCCCCCCCGCGCCCCGCAGGTACCGCGGGCAGGAACCGCCCCGTTAATGCTCCTGAAGGCCCCAACAACGAGCAGCCTCTCGCCAAGTTAATTAACAGCAACACACTGCCTAACAGCGTGCCCTCGCTGGTGACTCACTCAAAGGCTCACCCCCGGGGAAGAATGGATGGATGGAGGAGGAGGAGGAGGCAGCTGAGATGTGCAGGGGAGGAAGGATGGGAGGAGGGTGGGAGCAGCTTGTGGTGCCCGGTCCCCCCACCCCGTGTGCGGAGAGCCGAGAGGGGAGAACGAGGGGCAGGAACTGAACCTCGGTCTTTCCTTCTCGCCTGGACCGAGGCGAGAAAACGAGGGGGACGGAAAGCAGCAGCAGCAGCAGCAGCAGCTTCGCGCTGTTCCCGCCGCCCACCGCCGCCACGGCCGCCGAGGCAGGCAGGGAGGGAGGGGGGGTAAAATGGCGCCGCCCGCGCCGGGGAGGAGCCGGTTCCGCCACAGCGGCCGCCCCGCACATGGAAGGCGGCGGCGCCTCCCAGGGCGCGGGGAGGAGCCGGGGCGAGGCGGGGCCGCCACCGCGTCCTCCCGCTGCCGCTGCCGGTGTTCCCCTGAGCCCCTCACCTCAGCTGCTCCCCTCGCTTCAACTCTCTCCTCAGCAGCTCCCCTCAGCCCGCCCCTCACAGAATCGCAGGATCATTAATGCATATAAGTATCTCAAAGGCGAGTGAGTAGAGGATGGTGCCAGGCTCTTTTTGGTGGTGCCCAATGACAGGACGAGGAGCAGTGGCCGTAATCTAAAAACACACGATGTTTCGCCTCAACATGAGGACGAACTTCTTTACAGTGAGGCTGGCAGAGCACCGGAACAGGTTACCCAGGGAGGTCATGGAATCTCCCTCTCCAGAGGCATTCCAAACCCACCTAATGTGTTCCTACATCACCTGCTGCAGGTGACCCTGGTACCAATAACACCAAGGTTGTGGGTTAATCCCTGTATGGGCTATTTACTTAAGAACTGGACTTGATCCTTGTGGGTCCCTTCCAACTCAGTATACCCTAAGAATTCTGTGGATCACAGAATCCCTTTGGTTGGAAAAGGCATCTGAGATCATCTAGTCCAACCTATGACCAACCACCACCCTGTCAACTAGACCATGGTACTAAGTGCAACTCCAGTCTTTCCTTGAACACCCCCAGGAATGGTTGTTGCAGGTGCTGCCCAGTGGGCCATGGCCACCCCTTTCTTCCCTGTCAGCGCCAGGCAGTGCCGGGCAGCAGTGGGAAGAGCTCCAGGGCTGCTGTGAGTGCCAAAATCTGGGGGATTTTGGGAAGAGGCGCCTGGATCCCCCTCAGGAGGGAGATGTGGGCTTACACAGGTGTCTGGCCTCAGCACAGGTGCCAGCCCGCCCTCATCTCTGCAGCTACAGCCCTGTACAGGTGTTCAAAAATAGCACAGTGTGAGCAACAGCGATCCTGGTTTGTCTTTAGCCTTGTAAATACCACTGGATCCTTGCTATGGCATACCAAGTTGTACTACTTCAACCATGCCATTAGTTCTTCAAAGCTGTGCCAGGGAGGTTTAGACTGGACATTAGGAAGCATGTCTTTACTGAGAGAGTGGTCAAACACTGGAACAGCCTTCTGGAGAGGTGGCCGATGCTCCACACATGTCAGTGTATAAGAGGCATTTAGACAATACCCTTAACAATTTGCTTCAACTTCTGGTCGTCCTTGACATGGTCAGGCAGTTGGACAGGATGATCATTGTAGGTCCCTTCCAGATTAAATACACTGTTCTATGCTGGGATGATGAAAGGCGTTGAGGTGGTTATATGTCTGTGTTTTCCTCTGATTCCTGGCAATGCTGGCTTTCTTCTTCCTGTGTCCTGTCAGCTCAATAGGTTGATGGGGAAGGGCATGACTAGGTGAGCTGGAGCATTAAACCACCTTTCCTTTCATCTTTTAACCCTTCCTTTCTCCTTTCAACCTTTTCCTCCTTCGACACCTCCTAACTGTAGGTTTCTGTGAGTTTAGTTTGGTCTTTTCGCTCATCACATGCAGGTTTGTTAGGAGACAGGCTGATGTGTACCATGGTATAAACTGGAATTAATAAGTGGGACCAATAGAGGTAAATGGAATAACTCTTAGTGCTTTTTTCACCACCAAAAATCTCACTTTTCTTGGCAGTTTGCAGGGTGTATAAATTCCAGAGTTACACTCTGTCTTCTTCTTTGACCTTCTCAGTCTGTCTCAATTCAAATTCCTGCCTACCCACAGAACAGGGTTCATATAATTTCTCCTAGGACTCATTCTAAGAAACTGACATCATAGAGACTTCATAATTTTATGCAAATCTTAGTATTTTACTTCTTTTTTTTTGGGGGGGGAAGGGAGTGGAGGATAAGAAAAAGAGGAAAAAGAAAGCTCTGGTAACCACTGCAATGATCTTAACACTCCAGGGACTATCTGAATTCCAGTTTATTACAAAGCTGTCTTATTTTCTGTCTTTGTCTCTTAGCTTCCTTCTGCTACTCTCAGGTTGGTTTGGTTTTTTTTGGCTACCATTCACTCCCTGTCCTTCTTACTGCTTCGTATAAACACTCTGCCAGTCCCCTCTGCGTTGCTTCCTCCCTGTTCCCACCTCCCACATCAGCTTCAGAAAGACGAGGTGATTCTGTGGCTGGCTGCCGAGTGCTGCCAGCCTCCCTCCCTTCTGCTGCTGCTTACGATTATGGAAGTAGAGCTGATACCAACCCGAGCACTGACAGCAACAGGGCAAAACACCAAGATATTATCCTAGAGAACGAGAGGCCTTATGCTGCTGATTCTTGCCTGCACTGCAAAGTCTAGTGAGTGCTGCGAGGAGGATGGACTAAACTGTTCCTTCCTGTTAGACATTTTAAAATATCTGGGCAACCCCAGCCAAAGCAGGGTTACTGATGAGCATCCTGGCCAAAAGAAGAATCAAAGCGTTCTGTCAAGTTGTGAAAGGTACTGCAGAAAAACTCAAGGCAACTTAAGTTTTTAGCCAAATTCTGAGATTTGTCAAAACTTTACATTAAACTGAGGAAGGCAAGGCAGCATATTGCTGAGATTTCTATGCATAGTTTCATGTATATCAGAACTGGTAGGACATACTAATATGAAAACATAGAAAAATAGAGAAATTACTATGCCAGTTCCATATGGTAATTTTAATAAGGGGATTACTAGGATAATGTGGTTAAGCATGTCCACTGTGAACTACATAACTTCCAGGAGCTTGGAAAGAGGCAGTGTGACTTGGTGAGGTGCCTGAAAAAGCACTGACAGAAATATTTTCTGACAAACTGTATTGCTGTGCAGAACCCTTTTGCCTGCAGTGAGAGGTTACCAGTTCAGAAGGGATTGAAGCTGCTGCCCAGTGATGAGCTGGACTGATGAAAGAACATTCCCCCTGTTGCAATTTCTGTAGGTAATAACTCCTGGCAGAATAATTGGGCGAGATAGATACCTACTGGCTATGAAATCTGAAATCAATACAAGAAAATCTGCCAGAAGACAGGAGGAAAGAGGAGTGAGGTGTCCTTTCTAGTAGTGTGCCTTTCTCTAGCTCGTAAAAGTGCAGAGGCTGCTCCTTGCTTGGGTCTGAATTCTTACAATACTTCACAGAGAGGAAAAAAACCTGATCAAGTTTTTGTTATGCATTGTACAGAACCAAAAAAGGACACATACAAAATTGTTTCCCTTTCCAGGTCACCTTTCAGATCACAAGGTCATTATAAACTATCTCAGCACTTTTACAAGCTGGAGTCTGCTCAAACCATAATGCTTACAAAGTTTCACTTTGAATAAGCCTGATTTTCTCTGTCATTTGTTTTCACTTTTTATTTCTCTGCAGAACATAAAAAGTCAGAAAAAGATTTTATTTTCCCCCTACATAGCATATAATTTACATCAATCATCCCAGGAGGTCAGTACCACTGGGGTGTCATTTAAATACAATGAATATAAAGTAATGAAGCTCTTGCTGGAGTGGATGGCCACAATTCTCAGAGAGAGAGAGAGTTTCCAAAGCATGTGGAGAAAACACAACGGGAGACCGAGTGAATTCATCACACCACAAAAATGTCTCCATCCTGTCGACAAAGTCATTAAACGAAAATGAACCATTGTTACTCTAGACACTCGCATTCCTTCGGCATAATAACCTCAGTATAGAAGCACTGGGGCAAGGAGAATTTGCACACACAGGAGAAAAAAAAATTCAATCTATTAAAAAAAAAACCATAATCCGGATTATGTAATGAAAGAAATCCTCCTTGCTCCAAAGAGGAGACGGAGCCTCTGCAGAAGCCACAACTAATAAGGAACCGTATGCAGTGGTACAGGGCGGTTTCTTCTCCTCCAGCCAACAAGTCAAAGTAAATGCCAACCCAGACAATTTTTTTCAGATAACTCACAAATTATGTTCTCCTTTAATTACACAAATGTTTCTACCCTTTGCTGATCCATAGCCACCCTGGTTTTTAAGATCCCTTGTTGAGATTTCCCCAGTACCATTTCCTTTTTTGTATTCATTTACTTCCAATAATTTCTTCAGTCTCCATTAAAGCAATCTGTGAGGAATGCAGGGATTAGAAGGGTTTGCTGTGTTCAATTTTATTTAATTTTTTGGCAAAGCGTGTCTGAATAGGAGAAAGTGTCACATGCCTACAGTAAATCACAGCATATACCAGTTTATGAAAATAGATTGTACTTCTGTGGATCTCCCTCAAGGAAATACCACTTTAAAGCAAACCACCATGCAGCCTCTGGTCAGAAAACATAGTGTTAGAAAGCTGCAGCAGAGATCCCTCCCTTTATTATAAATTATTCCATAGTATGGCAAAGTCCTCTTTGCCATACTAATTAAACCAGAAACTTGCTAATTAAATTACCACCTGTAACTGTCAAAACCATAAAGGAATATAATATATAGATTATCTTTTTTTTGGTTTTGATACAAAAGCACTACCTTGATTTAAGCAAATAGTGAAAAGGAAATCTCTGCTTTATTTATTTTTAGTAACTGCACGGGAACAGGGAACCTGCTCCAAAGCGAGCAGAGCTACTGAGGTAACACATGCCAGCAAACACCAAATCATACCTGTTAATTACAACAAATATGCTCACAGACAACAGCAAGAATGCTATTTATCCATCATTTACAGCGACTGAAGTGGAGGGAAGGGAATTGGTTTCCTGGCAAATGTCCCAATTAATTGAGCATGCTATTTATTAGGGTGCTGATTAAAGTGTACTCTGCAATATAATAGTCGAGTATGAAGTTGCCAACTCTTATTCACTCCTGGCTTGTATGGATGAAAGCAGGAGAGTAGACTAGCACAATATGAAAATAATGATGCATTCCATGCCAAAATGGATTTAAGGCAATTCCAATGCCTGGAAATTAAAGACCTGGAGAGACAGAATTAGGCAGCACCATGATCTTGAGGATAGAACCTTATGTTGTGTAATCCAGTTGTGTGACCAAGACTTTCAATCTGTAGTAACCATTTTGCACATGTATTAACACTCCTCTCAGAAGCCAACACCGTAGGCACGCCCTTAAGTAAGCAGCATATGAATTAAATATAAAGCAAGATAAAAGCAAGATAAAAGCAGAGTTTTGTTCCTGACTGATCAGGAACTACTTTAGAGGGGTCCTTTTCCCAGCCACCGACTCCTCCAGCCTCTCCAATCAGCTGCCCTAACTGAGACTGTGGCTTAAATCGTTGTTGTTTGTTGTACCCTTTTCAAAACCATGGCTTCCACAAATGAGGTTGGGAGTTTCCACACACAATCAAGGAGGCTTATGCTAATAATTGTATATATTATCTGAAGTAACGCTTGAGGTTTGATCTCAACCAAGATAACCACCAGAGCAAACCAAAATCATGATTTGTACCAGCGAAGAATTTCTTGGTCGTGGATCACTCCTAACTCACCTTGTTAGCACTGATGCAAGATCTGGGTAGAAGGCCCAACTGGCCATGATTATTAATTAACTTAACAAGTCTGTACACGCTCTTTTTCCTACATTCTTCCCACAAGGGTCACAGCATTTTGGCAACATCCTGCATTGCACCTCTATAGCCAGAGATATTCAAGGGTGACCTCTATGGTTAGAGAACTCTAAACCTCTATGGTTTAGAGCCAAAAGGTGCAGTCTTTCTTACAAAACTGACTGTGCCCAAAAAAAACATGCAGCTTTGAAAGAGCACTCTGACAGTATGCCGGATATCCTTGTCACCTAAAAATGAGAGCAGTAAAGAAGAGGCAAAGCTCCAATTCTCCAAAGCAAGGGAAAGAGCCAACTCTGTAGCCAGAGACTCCTCCAGCTGGGGAGCAGGTAGCAGCTTTAGCTAATGGATCTCAAGGAGCTCACTGAAGCACAACATCAAGAGAGATTCATGACCCATGTAATCGCACCTGCCCGTCACTCTCACTGTCCTGACTGTCAGCATTTCACTGAAACCACTGTGCTGCACAAAATGCACAACCAGGGTTAACCCCGACTGAACCAGAAGCACAGAGGATACTCTGGTAACAGGAGGTATTCTGGCAAATATAGTATCAGGAGTAGGTTTCACTGGAAGCCCAGTCACCACGGTTAGTGCAGGTTTCTGAATCCTTCATACCCTTAGCAAAAACACTTCTGGGCCATTTGCCACAGAAAACAGGTGGGATCCTCAGGTTAACCATTTCCAAATGACATGGTTAGATTATTATGGACTCCAGTCATAAGCCTTGGGAAGATAAGTGAGAATTAGGCAGAAGACTGAGCTTTCCTCTACAGAAAAAATATAAACAGAGGATATTAGTTCTTTCTGGATTGCATATTCATATAATGAAAGTTTCCAGAATCAGTCCATTCAAAACAGTAATTTCTTGACTTGTAGGAGTAGTGCCAGCAATTTGCATCAAATTACTACTGGACTGCAGAATAAATAACATCAGCCACAGGTTGCTAAAGGTTTAATTTCCTTAATGTTCTGAAACATGTTCATGTTATTTGACCATGCAGAGCAGGTAGAATGCTGAGTTTATGGTTCCCCAACACTTTTTATGCCTCAGCATGGGTGCCCAGGGGTGGTAATCTGTCTACATTAGATATGAGATACAAGTGTATCAGAGAAGCTTTTTTTTCCCCCTCTGAATAAATGTTTAAATATTTAGGGCCAAATTCCATTGCTAAACATATGAACACAGGTCTCTTTGAGCTCATTGGAGTGCATGTGTATCTAAGAGCAGGACTTGGCCCTTACGTTTTAGATTTTAGCAGTAAGCTTCCAATGTAAAATAACGTGTGATCTGTAGCACACAGGAAAGCAGCAAGAGCTAGTTTTAAAGGAAGGGTACAATTACATATTTCCATCTTTCTTTTGGATAAGAAGCACTGCCTTCAGCAGAGTTCCTGAGAATGTTCTTACCTCTGCTCCAGACAGTCTTCCTTTTGTATAAGGTGCTTCTCTGGCAGCTTTGATCATTCCTGTAGCTGGGAAACAGAGCAGGATACTTTTTTTTTTATTTCTTTACTACTTCTCTCCAATTTCCATTCTACCAGTTTCAACGTAGTATCATGATGGAAAATACAGAGCCATTTTAAAATACGCTTACACTAATGAATTAGATACGTTTTTTAAATTATGAAAAACTCAGGATGTTGATTTTAAACTATAGGCAGTGTGTTCAGATCAGCCAAAGGACATACCCAGTCACCCTTTCCAACGAGCCAATATTACAGCTGGGATCAGCTAAAGCATTTTTACTGGGAACTGCTGCAGAGTGCCAATACAAAGCTCTTGAATCTGGAGAGTTTCTTTCTCTATTCTTGCTGTGTCCTTTATCTCTCTGTTTAAAAGTAAATTATCTACATTTTTGAGTGTCCATTTTATTTTTTAAGGTTCACATTCACCTAACATCCAGGGCCAGGAAAGACAAAGTATGACTGCATGGTCATGGTCCTTGGGCAATATTGTGGGAATGCCATGGGACATGTGGTCTGACAGAAACCTGTACCAATGCCAAAAAAAAAAGAGATAATTCAAAAAAAAAAAATATTCCCTGAGTATAAGCACAGTGATTGATCCCTCTGAATTTTCTCCAGGGTTTCAAAATTCCTCAAAAATTACTTTCTCCCATCTAATATAGCTCTGGAGTTTATCATTTTCAAAAAAATACTCTGTTATCAACTCTGTGAGCGTACTGAACAGTTCATATATTATAGGGGGTTTTGTGAGAGTCGAGATCTTGTTGAGGATTAAAGTTTTTGAGGGATGGAAGGTTTTTGGAAGACTCCTTATGAAGTTCACTGTCTACCTTAGGTTCTTTTTCTGTGGTAATCTGCTAATGCTAATGGCATCCAGCACAGCAGAGAAAGATCTTGCACAGTTTTAAAGTTTTACAGATGCAATTATACGTGAGAGTGAGCTGCTAGCTTCCTCCAGTCTCTTTAAAATCATGCACAGATAGACAGACAGACAGACAGATTAAACATTAATCCTCCTAAAAATGTTGTTCCATTTGTGGCCAAAATAGTATTTTATGGCATTCGTTGCAAAGGTCAACTAAAAGTTATTCTGTACAAAATAGCATCTTCTTTTATCTGTTTGAAAAATAACTTCTACTTCAGTTTCCTTCCTCATATGCCAGCTTATTCTTTTTGTAATTGCAAAAATAAATGCCACAGAAAAAGAAAACCTCTGGTACAATCCACTTCTTTTATGTTGGTTCCACAGATCTGGTCAATTATTAATGAACATCTGAGAAGTAGAGATGCCTGATCCAGTCTGGTTTGGCAAAATAGTTCTTATGCTTTTTCACATGAGCTCAAAAGAGCACATAGTGTGTGAAGGGGCTGCAAGATTTGGCATTATTTATTATGTCAGCAGCTTCACGTGGTGAGAGTATTGATCACTTGCCTATAACGTGGGTATTTTCTTCCACTAACTGTTCTTGGAATTAGGCAGCATAATCTTTGACAATTGGCTTGTGGCCTTGAATTCTGTATTTATGTCGATGATTAAAAATCCTGCTCATCATCTGGCATCCTGCACGTGTACACCAGCACAGAAAGTCCCAGGCCAAGCTGTCATTGCAGACTTTGCCCTGTTGCAGGTTTACTGAACTGGTCCTTTAGGAGCATTGATATTTTAGTAGGAGTGTACCTACCCCAGAGAAACAACGTGTTTTTGACAACTGCTGTCAAAATACCCACCCACTCTCCACACATCTTGGAGTAGTGTTGAAAACAACTTCTCTTCCAGTGCAGACAAAGTCAGTGAGTTCAACACCTATTGTAACAAATTCTTCTCTGCACTCCAGGGCAAATCCTATGCAGGCAGGTTGTCCCATGAGCCCTCAACAGGCATGATTTGCTACAGTAAGCAATGAACTTACCTGACCTTGTCCACACCAGTGAGGCAGCTATTTCTACTAGTACTTGAGTGGATCTGAGGGTGGAAAACTATTTTCGACACCCCTCATCAGAAACAGATCATTTTTCTAGAGGAGGCAAAGTCCCAGTGACATTACAGGGCCCACATGCTGAAGTGCAGTGGGGTGAGTTAAGGACATGGGATCATCACTCAGGAAGGCACTTGCTTGTTTTAAATTCAGATTATTTTTGTTGTGGAATGGTATTTCCTAAAGTTTGTATTGATAATTTCACATATGATAGAAGAAAATAAGCAAACATATTGTGTGCATCTATTAAATTAGGCAGACTTAATAACAGCCCAGTTCCCCTTTCACACCAGTGCAAATCAAGAGGGGTACAGCTAAAAACAGCTGAGTTACTTGCACATGAGAAACACTCGTATTTCTGAAAACATTCTATAACTTCTTCTCACTTCTTCTCACTTAATTGTCATGATTGCTTAAAATTGCCTAAAAAAAAGTTGTGTCTCTATTGGACCCAGAGCAGAAATCAGGGAGAGGGAGGGCAGCAGGGAAGGAGCATAATTATGGGAGTACAGGATGGGCAGCCAGGAGAAGCAAAGTGTCTGTCTCATTTACTCTGAGATAGAGAGCAAACAGCTTTCAGACTTACTAAACGTTCTGGACACACTGAGAGCTCTCTGTTTATTTCAGATGTGTAAAATGCCATAACTTGCCAGTAAATGGAGCTGGGCATGCAAGTGCATGCATGAAGATAACATATTAGTTACAAGAATTATAATTGTCCTATCATTATCTTTTCTTTCTTTCCTGAACCAGAGTGAATGTGCCATAATCTCGCAAGAATCTCATGATAAGTAATGTCAGAAATAGCTTTTTTTTTCTTTTTTAGTTGCCAACTGTCTATTTAGAAATAACATCACCCCTTACTGTAGCCTTCCACATAAAAGCAACACGAACAGTAATGTCTCTAAGCAAGAATGAATGATTGGCTGCAGATTCTTTACCAAAAAGGGAGTTTATTTACTCCACACAGGTCATAAATTTCCTTAGAAAAACTATCAGTGGTAATCTACATGTGGTGTTTAGTAAATAGAGCTTTCCTCTGCTTCCCTCAGTCCATGTTCTTCAATTGTCAGAAACAGTGGAAGACGGTTTTCTTGTGCCTAAAAACACAAATTATTCCAGCTCTTTAAAATGTAGTGGAAATAATGAGCTGAAAGGCTTGACATGTTCTGCACCAAGATGGACATTTGGACATGAAAATATGAAAGGATAAGGCAAGTAACCCGAAGCAGCAAGTTAGCTAAAGGCTTCCTCTGCTTCTCTTAGGTGAAGCAGCACCTTATTCCATAAAGTCTCCCATTGAAATCAGTGGAACTGCAGACAGAATAAGGCTCTTCTTTCTTTCTCACCAAGGAGGAAAAAAAAAAAAGAAAGAAAGAGGGTGGGATCTGCCTTTTCATGTAACGGGGCTTTTATCTGCTCAGAAATCGCACTAACCTCGGGGTGCCAAGCACAGTATCTTTGAAAGCATTCCAGGGATGGGAAGAGCTTCTCTGTCTTCTCCTCTACAAAGAGAAGCTTGGTAGTAATGAGAGCTGCTGTGCTCTTCCAAGAAAGGTTTTATATCTGCTTTGCCCCCTCTGAGGACCTCTTACTTGTTCCCCCTGGATACTTCCAGGTTATGCTGTTCTCAGGCACATGGTGTGACTCTTGGGGATGGTCCTGTGCAGGGCTAAGAGCTGGACTCTTAACCTTAGACTCAATGATCCTTGTGGATACCTTCCAACTCAGCATTATCTGTGATTCTGTGATTCTTATGTTTAAATTAGGAAAACTGCTGCGTGATACTCCATCCATCCAAGTGACTGCCTTCACAATGAGTTTTGCCATGAAAAGACAGAAGGATTCCCCCTTGCTTTTCAATATGTGCATTTAATAAACTATCTAAACATTTATAAGGTAAACTAGAATAATAAGTTTTGATATTGCATCACATAAGCTCCTAATATCATAATATCCTAATATCCCCAGGTCAAAGAACCTCATTCACATTTGAATGTCTAGTGTTAATGGTGAAGATTTTAATTATTCACATTCCTTCTAAGGCTTGACCAGCCTTTGAAACAAATTGTTTAAAACTTATCGTACTTTTCATAACTGAATGATGAAGTGTGTTGTGAAAGAAATGTCCAGAATTTGTTCGTGTCTTCTTTTTTCTCTCACTTCAAAACAGACTATTTAAAAAAATCTGTAGAGAATTTTGACTTCTGAACTGAGAGTACAAGCCAGATTTCAGCCTGTAAGGAATTTTTATGGTTGAATTATAGACTTCTAAAAGACACAATTTAAAACTGAACTGCTGACAGTCATTCTGATCGTATTTTTTATAAGCCACTATTAACTAGGATGAGACCTTAAAGGAGGAATAGATCCCATCTCTATCTGCTGACTCAAGAGTTTCTTATCCTTTCTTCTAAAACAGTGCAGCCTACTGTCAGGGAGAATGTTGGTCAGACTAGACTGACTACAGATCCAACCCAGCAAGCCCAGTGCTATGGAGGCTTTGCAAAATTTAGCTGCCAACTCCTCCGTCTGGACTGAGCACGCGCGAGCAAAACCTCAACAATTTTCAGCAGCTTCTAACGCGACCAAGCCCAGGTGGATCCTTTTGGTCAAGGGTAACAAAAGGAACTTATCTGCTTTTTCCTCTTTATTCTTCTCTTACTCAGTAAAACTTGCCTGAAATAGGTATTGGGATGAAATCTTAAACTGTTGTGAAACAATGTGTTTTCTCTTAATGCCGATCTTAGAAGCAGCAGAAATATTTCTGCTGCAAGTTTCCAAAAAATTCAGCTTGAAGCAGACTCAGGATTGAAAAGCTCATCCCGAACAGCTAGAAATTGGCAACATTACATGAGTGAAAACAAGGTCTTATACTGGAAAGTGGCAGACAAGCTTAACTGCAGATACTGCTGGCAGCTTCACCTATAATATTTTTTCTGCCAGATCTTTGTCTTTTATTACTAGAGAGAATCATTCCTGTGATGTCTAATGTTTTGTCATCTGCCCTTATGCCTTGTTTTTGGACTGATGTTGTTGTCTCCTGTGACTTGGCTGCCAATTCCACAACAGTCCACTAAGGGATTAATCCTGTTCTGTCTCCAAACCCACGGTCTTAAGGCCACACCTGATGTGGGACACACACATATTTCTGCTCAAATGTAAGCAGGATGCTCAGCATTTTCAGGATTACAGTATGTCATACCATAAATATGATTATATTCTTGATGCTCTGGTCTGACCTGAGTGAATTTTCAGGAAAGAAAGGACAAAAATAATTTTTATGGTTCTCAAAGAGTTGGTTTGCTGTGTCCATTATGCTTATTCTGTATTTGCCATTACCATATGCTTCCTTCTTCTATTTCACTCCTGTGAAACCTGTACCACTTCTTCCAAAGTTATGTGTTTTCATCCTTTTTAGAACAAGCCTGTCACTATTTGGTGTTTTTCTATTGTCTCCAGTCTCATGTTAGTAACAAAGAATTTTTTTCTGCAATCCATGTTATTCAGAATAGATTTAGAATGGGAATCCTCACCATTGCAACACAGAGGGAGTAAATGCAAGGATCTGGTGCTGTGCTTGTGGTTGGAAGCATTAAAAACACCTCTCCCACTAAAAATTGACTTACATCTTGTAGTATCTTCTGTGTGAGCTTTATGGAGCTTTTATCTGGCCAGAGCGCACTTCATTAGACTCTTAAAAAACAGCATGCAAAATTTAGGGACTCTGCAAGGTTCCAAATATATAAAACCTTTTTAATTACAAACAGTTATACCACCCACTTTCCCCACAGTAAGTCAAGGGAACCAGTTTGCACTGTCAACAGAAAAAATGGCCACAAAGTTTCTGGCTCGTGCTGCTTTTATATATGCTGAAATAAGGAAAAAAAAATAATGTAAGTTCTCATTTTTTAGCCTTTGTATTTCTAAAACAACATACTGCTTATATGTGATTTCATCCAAGGGAAAAAACCTGTATTTTTCCTCTTTATTTACACAGAAGCTGGGAGGAGGATTAATGGAAAGGGACAAAGTTGGTCTTACCATGAAAAAAAGAAAAGTTTGTCCCTAGCTATGAGGACCTTAACTACTTTCTGCAGTTAATTTTTAGTTTGCCTGTTGTAAGCAAAAAAAAAAAAAAAAAGAATATAATATATAATTTATTTGAGAGACAGGCCATACATTTTTCTAATCCTGCTACACATCCAGGTTTTTACTGCCAGAAAGCACAGACCATACTTTCTCTTTCAAATGCTGTTACAAGATGACAAGTGGGCCGAGGTTTCTTTCCATCCCGATGATGACATGGTCGTTTGCTGCTTTAAACCTCACTGAAATACACGCGATTCCAATGGGGCATAAGAGGCTGCAGACAGGGAGGGAAATGGGAGAACTCCACAGTAGGACCCACACCTAGGCTGGAAGTCCCTGCTTATTAGAAAAGCAGAAAATACATCATTTAGGAAAAATTCAGAAGCAGTAAGTATTTACTTTTTTGCTTGTGTAGAGTGTGTTTCCCTGCGTGCCGTGGAAAAGCCGACAGCTTTTCAGCAGTGACACGGCAGGTTTCCTACCAGCTTTCAGAATTCAAACATTTTTTTTTCCTGGTATTACTGAATGCTGAGCCCTGCTCATCTTTGGACTTCTAAGAATTCAACACGTATTTTTCCATCTCAAAAGGTATATGGTCATAGCTAATACCTTATCTTATACTGAAGGAAAACTTGCTAGAAGTCTCGTCTGAGATCCCAGAGCATTCAGATCAAATCCTGAGACAGAACACAAGAGTCACAGCTCTCAGTCCTCACTTCCTACTGAAAATACTCGAGGAAAAAGTAGTACTCTCAAGATTGGGGTTTTTTTTAATGTAATCATTTTCTAGCCTGTCTTTCAAACATTTATGCTTCTGTTTGTATTGGGCACTATAAACACTAAAAACCTGTGCATGGTGCTGAAATATTAAATGCTTTTGACTGATTTCAGGACACAAACTTCTTTAATCTGGGCTGTAAATCAACGGGGCAGGGACACAGTAGTTAAACAAACCGTAGTAGTCCATAGTCTGAGTAAGAATGCTGTAGTTACAGAGCTCATTACCACACGCCTACTTAGCAGACCGAGTAACGTGCTAATCTAGAATTACTATTTGTCATACTTAAGAAAAAGCAAAGAATAGCTGGGCAAACAGTCAACTTCCAACCAAAGTGAAAGTAAAGCACTGCCAAGAGACACTGGAGCTTATCTCGCCCCTACTGAAATGAATGGAAACTCGGGCAAAACCTGCTCTAGCATTAAGTTTACTTAAGTTCACATATTTTGGCTCGATGCACTCTTCACGAGTGAATAAAAAACTTTGGGAAGGTAGATGTTGGAAAGGAGAATACTGGCAATTCCTTCACTATAGTAATAATTGCTGACATTGCTGTAGTCGCTCTGGCTAAAAATATCCAATACAATAACAAACCCAGTGAACCCATTCATTTATTCCCGTTTCACAAAGGCTATTTGCATACATGGAAAGGCTCGAAATAAATTCGGTATTCCTCATATTTCCAGCACATTCCAGCCCACCAAACTGGCATCGAAACTATTTATTTAGGGAACCTCATCCAGGTTAGAATGTTTCATATCTGATAATTATTTTTCATCTGAGCATGCAGTGCTTACAACTGGTGCGTGCTGGGCCCGTGCTTTATAAATGTGATGGTAAACAAACTCAGTTTGCTCTTTAAAACATTATCTTTTTGTCCAAAAGCAATCTAATTACGGCTGTATTCACAACACAGTTAAAAGTGAAAAAGCTAAAAGAAAATTTAAATTGCAGCAAGGGCACCATACTAATGAAAATCCGATTTTGTAAAGTGGATCTGAAGGTGTTTGTGAAGACGCAACTTGCAGCGCAAGCACATTTTTTTCACCAACCTCCTACAATTCTCTGAGATCTTAAAATATGACCCATTTTGCAACTGGTGCTAAAATTCCGAGAAGTTCTGAAATAAAACCCGAGGAAAGTCGAGCAGCAGGGTTGCTCTCCATTTCAGCCAAATCCAAGCCAATGTTCCAGATTATATATATCATAACTTGAATGACTTCTTCTGAAAAATGCCATCCAACTTTTATGTAAGTCCATAAACATTACTGGTACTTTTATTAATTTGTCCATAACCATTTAAATAAAATCCTAGAGCTCTGAGCTGTGATCTGTTCCAGGCTGTAGTAAGTTCCTGTTAAATGTGTAAATGTTCAACAGAAAGATATTTTTGCACAGAGACTGAAAATCAGCTGTGCCAGATACCTGAAACTTTGTTAGGGCGTTCAGTGGAAAATTTTATTTCGACATTATAAATAACCCTGGACTATTTTAAGTGACCTTAAACTGGTAGCTTCCAACGACTTAGTTTAGTTTATCCTAATTAACTTTTTATTTTATTTTAGTAGGAAGACAGGCAACTGTAACATTTTTGGTGCGACTAATTAAAAGTGGAAACGTATCTTCTAGTTTGAAATGAAATAAATCACGATTGTCAGGCTTATATAGCATTTGGTTATAAAACAATCTCTCGCCTTCTTTCTAGTGCTTTTGGAATGACTCTTACGGAGTGTATTAGAGCCAGCTAAGGAGGGGGTGGAGAAAGCCAGAAGAATCTATGGACATAAACATTTTACCAAAATAATTATGAAAAAATGTATTTTCTGTATCGCAGCCGTAGCAAACCAGAGCTTCTGCATATCTACCAGTCCGTATAGGTGATGAGTAATTGTGCTTTGGAGACGCATGTGGCCACTTCTGGGGAAAAGCGGATCCCTGTGGTTGTCGGGGGAAGCGGGGCGAGCTCAGGAGGGCTTTGCAGCGTTATCCGCAAGGATCGGATTTTCACAACGGGGTGGAAAAGTTCCAGAGCCCCTCCAACCTTGGACCGGGGAAAGAAAAAAAAAAAAAAAAGTGGGGGAAAGAAAGGAAATAAAGAAGCAGAGGGCACAGATCCCTGCGGGGCAGTGGGTCGGGGGGTGCCGCTCCCCGGGGGAGGCGTGGGAAAGCCGCGGGGCGCAGGGATGGAGGGAT
Source organism: Corapipo altera (assembly GCF_003945725.1). Lineage (NCBI taxonomy): Eukaryota > Metazoa > Chordata > Aves > Passeriformes > Pipridae > Corapipo > Corapipo altera. The sequence goes on from NW_020884953.1 coordinate 1,978,079, forward strand.
GTTCGCGGAGCCGGGGCTGGGCGGGCGCGGAGCGGGGCCGCAGCCGCGGTGCGCGGAGCGAGAGCTCTCCCCTGTGACCGATCGGCGGAGCTTGCGGCTTGTTCTGCTGCTCCGGAGCCGAGCGGAGCAGGAGCCGCTGCCGCCTCTGCTCGCACCTCCCCCCCCCGGCACAGCCGGGGTTTGCCCGGGGGGGGTCAGAAATTGGGGGTAGGGGGTGTAGGAGGGCGCGGGGGGCAGCGCTGCCGCACGGCGGGAGGAGGGCGCGGAGGCTCCGCGGGTGTGGAAACAGCCCCAGAGGTGCTCCCACCACCCACCCGCACAGCGACACCCCCGAGAGCAGGGTGGCCTCGCCGGGCGTTTGGCGGAGGATCCGACGGCACAAACCGGCCGTGCCGGGCTTGGGGCTTGGAAGGGCTCCGCGGAAGGGCCGCATCCCGCGCACCCCTCAGCACAGACAGGCACACACACACCGCCCCGAGTCACACACAGGCGGCGAGCAAGGAGCACACACGCAGCGCCGACTTTTTACAAGAAGGTGGAAGTAGCAAGTCGGAGTAAAGCCTTAGAAATTAGAGGGCGGGTTGTGATAGGCTGTTATCTGCGCGGGGAGGCGGTGACACTTTCATACCATTGGGTATGTAAATGGTTTTTAATAAGATCTGCCCTTTTTTTTTTTTTTTTTTAAGGGAGAAAACAAACCAGACTCCCTTTACCTTAATAGTCTGAAGGGGGTTTTATAGCTTTCATTCATTCAAGGAAATGGTTTAGGCTTTAGACTACCGGAGACTTAGCAAAAAACCCTTTGGCACCAGATTATTATTACTATTATTTTTTTTGCAAACAAGATTTTTCATGCCTTTTTTTTTTTTTTTTTTAAACAAACAAGCCCAAAAGTGTTAATGGAAAAAACCCGGAGAGAAGTGGAGATCCGAGACCGTCTCCTGCTCCCCCCCTTCCCCGTTCCCCTCCCCGTGGGTGAGAGTTTCTCCTCCTGGGGGGGATGCACATTGGTTTATTTATTTTGAAGGCTGCAGAAGTCTGAGGACTGAAGCACCACGTGCTGCTGACTCTCATCAGCATAATGATCGCCTTAGCCAGAGAGTCCTGTATATATAAACCACAAAAACCTAATCATTAGAAATCCCAGCCTCCAAAAACCACATTCAGGACAAAAAAACTGTGGCGTGGGTTTGGGTTTTTTTTCCGGCTCCTTCATCTTCCCCGACCTCAACTTCTTGGGACCCAAAAGAAGTTTGTTGCTTTTGGTTGTTTTTTTTTTTTCATTATTATTATTTTTAACCCGACTTTTCAGAAAGAAAAATAACTCAAACCAAGCGACATTTTAATGATTTTTTTTGCTGCCGTTGTTCATCAAGGGCAAAAAAAAAAAAGCAAGATTTTTCTTCGCCTGTTCAACTCAACGGACTTGGATCCAGCAGCGACTTCATGTGAAGGACCGGGCTGCACCGAGGCTGCCTTTTCCCAGAATTTACTTGGTCATATTTTAGAAATCAGCCTAAGGAGGGGTGTTTTATTGTTGTGTTGTTTGTTTTTTTCCAGCTATGCTCTCCGCTTTTTTTTCCCTGGGAATCCGAAAGTTTAACTTTTCTTAAGTCCTGATCCTCCCAAAGGAACTGGCTAAAAAGTCTCTCTTTTAATTATCAGCCCTGTGACTTTCCTCTTCACCCCAACAACCCCAATCACTTTCTTTCCACGCCGAAATCGCTTCGGGAGCACCTTTTTTTTTTGGAGGGGGGAGCCACTTTTCCCAAGCCCCTTCCCGAGTTCCCGCTTCCTGAAGCCAAAGGCAATAAGCGGGAGAACTCAGCGGCTCCTCGCTTCTGTCCCAGCGAGGCTTTTTGTTTGCTCCTTTTTTTTTTTCTTTTTTTTTTTTTTTTTCTTGTGCGTGTGTGTGTGTGTGTGTGTGTGTGCTTGTGTGTCCGGAGGAGGAAGATTTCCTCGGAGGAAACCGGGACGTTCCCCTGAACCCCCCCTCTCCTCTCCTCTCCGGGGCTGAGTTACGCTCCGATTCTGGCGGCCACCAGCAGCAGCAGCCCAGGAAGCTGAACCAGCAGCGAGTTCTACTTTTCCCAAGACAATATTTGGAAAATCCGAAAAGGAAAAGAGGACAGGGAGGGAGGGGAAGAAAAAAGGAAAGAAACTCAAGCACTTGAGGGAAGAAGCGGTGGCTAGAAGGAGGGAAAAGAGCAGAGAGACTGTGCGAGAAGGAAGGAAGGAAGGAGGAGGAGAAGCAGCAGCGCTTTGCAGCTGGGCAGAAGCCGGGACCATGCAGTTTCCAGCCGGGCTGTGCTGAGAGGGGCAGCCCCGGACCAACCTCCAGACTCTGCCTCCTTGCTGCTCCGGGCTGCAGGCGCCCCCAGACCGGCATCACCTCCGCCCTGTCCGTCTTTCTTTAAGAAAAAAAAAACCAAAACAAACCAAAACCAGACTGAGATTTTTTTTTCTTCGTGCTTTTAATCCGCTCCTTTTTTTTTTCTATTTTTTGCCTGTTTTGCTTTTTTGACCCTTATCCTCACCCCTTCACTTTTTCACTCACCCCTTTTTTTCGCTACATATATATATATTATTTTTTTTACAACCCCCACCCCCCACTACACGCCTCCTCGACGAGAGATCCCCCTACCGCTCCCCCCCCCCGCCCCCCAATTCGCTAACTTGTGGCTGTTGTGATGCGTATTCCCGTAGATCCCAGCACCAGCCGGAGGTTCAGCCCCCCCTCCAGCAGCCTGCAGCCCGGCAAGATGAGCGAGGTCAGCCCGGTGGTGGTCGCCCAGCAGCAGCAGCAGCAGCAGCAGCAGCAGGACGCGGCGGCCGCCGTGCCCCGGCTGCGCCCCCACGATAACCGCACCATGGTGGAGATCATCGCTGACCACCCCGCCGAGCTGGTCCGCACCGACAGCCCCAACTTCCTCTGCTCCGTCCTGCCCTCGCACTGGCGCTGCAACAAGACCCTCCCGGTGGCGTTCAAGGTGAGACACCCCCCTCCCGCAGTCGCCTCTGCCGGGGATGCTCCCCCCACGCCGCGCCGGCTGCGCTTCCACCCGCAGGGGCTTCTGTGCCAACTCCCGGCCCGCGGTGTCTCCGGTGATCCCCGTCCCGCAGGAGCTTCTGTGCCCCTCCGGCCCGCAGGGATTTCTCTGTGTCTGTCTCGCAGTGTCGCCGGTGCCCCCTCCTCCCCCGTCCCGCAGGGGCTTTTGTGCCCCCCTGGCCCGCAGGGACTTCTGTGGCCCCCCGCCCCCCGTCCTTCAAGTGCCTCCTGTTTCCCCTAGGTCCGGAGGGACTTTTGTGTCTCCCCCTCACCCTGACCTGCAGGGATTTCTGTGCCCCCCACCCCCCCTCCTGCAGCGTCTCCTGTGCCCCATCGGCCCGCAGGGGCTTCTGTGTTCCCCCTTCTGCAAGGGGCTTCTGTCTCCCCCCGCCCCCCCCCCAGCAATGTCTCCGGTGCCCCTCGGGCTGCAGTGCCTCCTGTACCCCTCTCCCCACTCCAGTCCTGCAGTGCCTCCCCGTGCACCCCCATCCTGCAATGCCTCCTGTTCCACCCGCTCCCGGCCCGCAGGGGCTTCCCTGACCCCCCAGTCTGCAATGACTCCTGTATTCCCGCCCCCCCCCAGTGTTCAAATCTTACAGTGGCTTCTGTATCCCGTCCTCGTTCTGCTGTGTCTCCTGTACTCCCCGTCCCGCACTGTGTCGGGGTGCACTCCCGCAGTGCCTTCCAACTGCAGTGGTCCCCGTGCCCCCCGTCCTGCTGCGTTTCCTGTGCCCCCTGTAGGTCTGCTCTGCCCCCCTCACCCTTGCCACGGCCTCCGTGCCCCCGGAGCCATCCCGTTATCTCCATCCCCGCGGGGCACTGCCGGCGTGTCTTCCCCGGGGCGCCCTGTGCCCCCCTCATCATCCACCCCGGAGACACTCCCTGCGCCCCCTGTCTCTGGGCTTGCCTTTTTTAAAAAAAAAAAACCAAACCTTGCGTGCCCTCCCTGAGGAAGGGGCGAGCTCAGTGTGGCAAAGTGGGTGCCCCCCCTCTCTCGAGAAACCCAGTCCCTGACCCACGGGAGTGGGACTGGGGGATTTGGGGTGGCTCTGAAGCGTGCGGGAAGGCGGAGTGGGGTCCGAGGTTCAGGCTGGGGTTGCAGAGTGAGATCGCGGCTTTGCCCTCCAACATCCCGGGCTGAGATGGGGCTGGGAAGGGGGACACAGAGCTCCTGGGTGGGGGGGACACGAGGACCCTTCACTTCTCCTGGTGGACATGCGAGGAAGTGGCTGCCCAGAGACGCTCTCCTTGGCAGAGTCGCACGTTTCCATAATAAATCCCACCCTGCTCTGCACCGGGGATGCTGCTTTTAATTTTCTGTCTCCATCCCCACGGTGCACTAATGAGAGGAAACGATTTTTTACAAAAACTGTAATAATAACAACAGTAATTGCATGCTTTAAAACAAGCCTTTTTCCTCCTCTAGCAATACTTCGAAGCATGCCCCTGGAGTTTTTCCCCCAGTGGCCTTTGGTAGGGAGGGGGCAATGGCTGGGGGTGTCCCCAAACACCTGTCTGAGTGGGATGTGGGGTCGGAGCGAGGTGCGTTGGCCCTGCGAGGGCCTCATCATACCAACATTTTCCTGTGAAAAATAACGCACCTGGAAATCCCTCAAAGGGCAGAAAAGTTTGGAAATGGTCTCACCCAGCATGTTCCAGAACACAGCCTTGTTCTTGTGTTTCCCCACTGCCGTTATCATGGCCGTTTATCCGGGAAAAAATTGTAGAAGTGGTTAAATGAGCTGGTGTTAAAGTGAGTGGTGATAAAGATAGAACTTTGCTTTGAAAATCTTACGGGTGTGCGGGTGAGGGTTCGCTAAAGTGCCTGTGTGTGTGGGAACAGCTTGGAGAGGCTGGAATTACAGGAGGAACCCTTTGCACAGGGCCTGCTTATGCAGGACAGGATGGTTGGACTCAGTAGAAATGGCAGAACAATGGGTTGTCTTTTGACTTTGTGACTCGGTGTAGCACTCACAGTCTCTCTAGGTGTGGATCGCGGTGATTCTGATTCACAGGGGCTGCAGGGTGAGGAGGAGGAGGAGCTTTTGCAGAATTGTGATTCTAATTTAATTGAGAGTTAGATTAAGTTGGCATTATAGTTACTCTTTAAAGAAGGGACGCGAGAGCTGTTGCATTATCGTGCTCGCATTGTTCTCATTTGAGGTGTCTGAGCCTTCTCCTACCTCACAGCAATTCAAAGGATGCGGTCGCAGCTCATTAGGATAAGGGAAAGACCTAAACTAAATATTAGAATATTTAGAATATTATTACAATAAGAATGCCTACGTGTGATAAAAGGATAGAAAAAGGATTAGACTGTTTCCCAATATTTTTTTGTGTTCATATATATGTATTTATTTGTTTGTCTCCTATATTTGTCTGCTGACAGGGCAGTGCAGATCTGACTGATTTACTGATGCTTTAGGGCACATGTTGCCCCTTGCACCCTTCCACTGTGGGTGCAGCTGTGTTTTCGCATGCAATACGTACTTTTCAAAATTATTCCTAAATTACATTCACCCTTATTTACTGGTAAATTAATTTGAAACTCATTTGAAATACTTTTGACTATTTATTAAAAATTTATTTCATTTTTCAAATGTAATTTTCATGGAGTTGCTCAGTAGTTTTAGACCAAAGAAGCTGCATGTATCATCCAGTGAAACACTTGACAGTGTTATAACAGAATGGGAATTAGCTCTGAAAGGGAAAGAAAAGACAGATTTGAGCTATAGAAATCTCAGCTAAACATAACTTGAAAGTGAAATAGCTCACAGACAACACACTTTATGAAGTTTTATTGGCAATAAATAATATGTTGATGATAATGTTTTGAGTGGTGTGTTAAGTGTGTCATAATTCTCTTGCAGCAATCTCCAGTGAAAATGTACACTCAATATAGCACTGTTTTAATTTAAAAAAACAGATATAAATCATATGCAGGAGAGGAAGTATGTTATAAACAGTGCTGGGTTTGATTATAATTTTTTGAAATAGTGTTGGCTTAGCATTAGGTTTGAATTTTAAGTATTAATATTTGCACACACTGGGGAGGGAGCCCCTGTCGTGTGCTCTCTAATAAGATTGTTAATGCAAACTGGTTTTGTGGGGAAGAGGATTAGATGGGTACCTATTATTACAGCTCTAGCTCTTCATATTCCAGCACAAAATAAATGCACATTGTGCACCTGGGTCCAAATCATATTCACTTCTTAATCTCAGTAGCCAGTGGTACTTTATTTGAGTCAAGTCATCAGAACTTGGCCCCTCTGTGGGAGTTTTTACTACAAGTCATAAAGATTCAAATTGCCACGTTAGAGGTTACAAATGACTTCTGTATGATGCTAGTAGTAGCAAAGAGTCTTAGTGGACCTAAAGGTAGGGGGAAAAACGGGACATGGAGTCTAAAACCTCTCCCCAGTAGCACCACAGTAGTTCTGGGTCTGTCAGCATTTCCACTCCAACCCCCAAATTTCAGAGTTTATAACTCAGCTGTTTTAAATAGCTTCAAGCTGAAACCTGCTGTATAAATTGTCAGCCCAGATGTACATTTTGAAACAAAAAGTAGCGCGAATCAGTTATTCTGTTTTAAGTTACAGAACATTAAAATATTTTTAATAGTATCAGATGCTCTTTTGGCAATGTCTGGAAAAAGCATTCTCAATACAGAAGATTTTGCATTCAGAGGCAGTTTGACTTCAGTGTTTCGCAAGAAAGTTGTTGAAGTGGCAGATACCAATGTTTGGGAGGAACTATTTAGCATGTACATTGGTGGGGTTTTTTTAAACAAGCTTTTTACTCTGCAGAAAGTCTGAGTACCTGCTGTTGTGTACTAGTTTTGCTTTGTGCCTATAACTTCCGTCTGTAGGGTACATGCTTTGGCCAGTTCAAATCCCACTGGACCGAAACTGGGCAAACAGGTTGCCTAACCAGATGAGAATTGTGTTATGCAAAAAACACATAGTTATTTTCAACTTGTAAGAATTGGTTTGCTTTTATTTTGGGGCTTCATTTGACTTTATGTACCGTTTTGAGCTTTGGTTTAAAAAAAAAAAAAAAAAGCAAAATCTACCTTTAGTCCTAGAAATGTGTAGAGAGTTTATAATAGAAAATAAGTGTATTGAAATAGTAGAGACACTGAGACAAAGAATAGGTAAGGAATGCACTGTGGCTACTTCTCATCACTTCTCATCTTTAATTTTTTACACAGTCTTTACTCATTTAACAGTGCATTTACAATCCTCTTTCTAAGAATATGTCATTAATTTTGTATTGACACCTGGTATAAAATTGCGAAATAAAGATTTATGCCAACAGTCTTTCAGCAGGTACAGTTACTTTTTAAAATTCTCAAAATGACGTGTATTTCTCCAGGTTTCAAACTTGTTTTGCAAAGCTTTTTTTTTTCATCCAGATCTACTATGTACCTGTGCAGTAGTCCTCTGGTATTTTGTGGCAAAAAAAGTATCAAATTATGAAAGGAACACACATTTTACTCCTGTTGGCTGGCAGAGGAGCTTCCCACGTTATAGGACTTTATTTTATTAGCCAAAGATTTTATTTTCACCTCTGATTTCAGTTTGTCTTGTCCTTCGGTCTCCCCTGAGTGAGATGAATAGTGATATTGCATCATGCTGCATCCAAAGCCTCTCAGTACCGATGCAGCTCTTGGTTAGGTGCGATTGTCCGGCGACGGCAGCAGCACGTGCAGCTCTGGGCTGATGGCTAAGCTGACAAATTGAACTGACATCCAGTGGAAGGGGCAGGCAGGAAAGCTCTGAGAAGCAACAGGGGACAGAGGGGAGCTTTTTAAGAGGTTTTGCTCCCTCCTACCCAGGTGTTATAAACTGTAACTGTGTTTGGGGCTGTGATGGAGCTGTGATGGCACTGCCTGTCTGTGCTCTGGGTACCTGGGGAGAAAGAGGTGAGCTGAGGCTGCAGGCATCTTGCTCCCTCTCCCGAGGCTCCTGGCGGCCTTGTGCTTCCTCCTGAGCTCTCAGATTCTTTGCATTTCTGGAGTTAATGTGATTTTTTTGTTGTTGTTTTGTGAGATATAAAAAGCGTAGGGTGCAACTCCCCGGGATGCTGATGGGCGAGACAAGACCGTCCAGAGATAACGTGGTGTGTCACAGGCTGGGAAGGGAGTGGTTTATAAGTAGTCTCAAGCCCCATGCTTTAAAAGCCAGTATCCATTTATTAACTGTTAGAGTCAGCTCTATAATCTGTTCAGCAGATTATTATTTGTTATTTGATTATTATTTATTATTCCTTACACCTGGCTTTGAAGCTGTCAGATCTGGTGCTGCCAGACCCAAGTCAGAGAGTTAGTGAGACCTCAGATCTTACCCACAGCAGTGGTTCCTCTGTTTTTATGTTGAGGGACATTCATATCACTTTAAAGTAAAATCTCTGTTTGATAGATGAAAACCTCACACTAGTTTGTGGCAAAACTCAATTTTCAGTTTTGGGTGGTATTACCTGGTGTTTATGGGAAAAAAGACTTTCAGCTTTGCTTGCTTTTTTCGATTCAATATTTCTTTTAAATAAGACAAACTGTACTTTTCAGTAATATGGTCTATTTCAAATATTTTCATATTTGTTATACCTTTGTAATTTGTTTTTATCATTTGAGAGAAACATTGTACAGTGTACTGGGCCACATGCTCTCCCTACATATCCAGAACTACTCCTAATTCTTTCCACTGAATTAATATCACCGTGCAACCTGCAATTATTAGTTTCAGCCAGGATCATTTATAGAAAAGACATTTCAAGCAGGCTGTATCACAAAATGTATTATATGTTTCTGGAGACAGAATGAATTACTCTGAATAATATAAAAAGTCATATCTGACCATGTAAACTGGTAGAAACTGCAAGTGGAGACACTTTGTAGCTCAAGATATTTTTTCAAGTTTGAGTTCGGCCATGCAATATTTCTGAATCTCTTTTTGTTATAAATTTATTTCCATAAACAGGGAAAAGGAAATTATTTTATTCATACTTTTGTGGACTTTTTTCCCCATGTGTATATTTATTTTCTTCCTAGTCAGTTAACTCCTGTTTACCTTTATTTTTAATTTAAAAAGTCACAGTACACTATAGGAATCCCTGGTGTTTTCAAATTAGAAACCGTCTGCTCTGTGACATTTATCTACTCAGATGCTGGAGCACTACTCAACCACTGAAGCAGAAAAGTGAGACTATCAGGTAGCTGGAATGTAAGGAGAAGTGAAATACTTTGATATCTTCTGTTCACCCATCCTGGAATTTGAGGGAGGTATCAGCACTAACCACATGCGACTCTTGCGAGCGCTACGAAAATTTACATGCCTGCAAGGAAATACAGCTTTGTTTTATATTGCATCTGAAGAGTTTGAATTCCAGCCACAAAGTGCTCCATCTCAGAGCGTGCTGGGCGTAGAGCTTTGTCTACTGATGCCCCGAGTGCCACTCCTGGGATGGGTGGATGTGGGGTTCTCTCTGGCTTGAAGTCTGAGGAGCTCGGGGGTCGGGGTGATGGGTGTAAACAACAGAGAAGTAGAACCGATTCTGGGTGATAAGGCTGCTAATAGTAATCTCCAGCTTTCCATTTCAAATGTTCCCATGTATAATTTATGGATACGAGCCGTGCCTCGTGTTCTCTCGCTGCTCATTTGTTGCTAAGAACAAAGTTGGCCTTCAGGAAGCATTAAAGCAAACACTCTGTATAAGGACACTGAATGTTTCTGAACAAATGCAACAAAGAAGAAACTCTGTGTTAGGCTCTGAGAAAGGGAGACAATACATGATGTTTCTGTGTTTGATGTGGCACTTTGTTCTGTGCGCAGCGAGTGCAAGACTCCTCACCGCAGCGGGCTGGAGAAGCTGCCACGGAGCCTCATAATGAGCGTGGCAGCCTGGAAAGCTGGAAGGGAGACACACGCTTCCAAAGTGTGGCTTCACCAGTTGTGGTTGTCTTCCCGCTTTTACAGGTGGTGGCCTTAGGAGAAGTGCCCGATGGGACAGTGGTCACTGTCATGGCTGGAAACGACGAGAATTACTCTGCAGAGCTGCGAAACGCGTCTGCCGTGATGAAGAACCAGGTGGCCAGATTTAATGACTTACGATTTGTGGGCAGAAGTGGAAGAGGTAGGCCACTGCCTTTTATGTGTCCATAATGAAGTGAAAAACAATGTCTGGATGTCAGGCTTACTTTGCAATGAAATACTGATTAATCCGTAAATCCATTGTTCATAGAATCATTGAAAAGTTTGGGTTGTAAGGGACCTTAAAGGTCATCTAGTTCCAACCCTCTGCCATGAGCAGGGACACCTTCCACTAGACCAGGTTGTTCAGGTTGTCAGCCTTTCATTTGGAGGGGCGTACACGTCTTTCGGTGGCAAACTTCAGCATTTGCACAAAGCAAGTTAAGAGTTTTCTTCAGTTTTTCTGACTCCTCATGTCTCTGTAGTCTTTTATCAGGCACAGGTTTTGAAAAATGATTCACAGAGTACCCGCTTTCCTGTTTTAATCACACAGGAAGGGTGGAAGGAGAAGGGCATACGTGTGATCTGGGTTATGTGGAGTCAAAAAGTGTATCTCAGTCCATGGCAGTGAGAGGTGAAGAATTCCCTTTAGCAGTAAAGCTGCTTCTGAAATTGTTGTAGAAGACCTGTAATTAGGGGGATTTTGCATATCACATGTGCTATAGGTTGTATTCTTTAAGGACTTAGATCTTTCAAGGCTTAACAGCTATTGGTGGAAAATTTACTAGTGACTTCTCTGCCCTTTACGATCACCCCTGTGAAAATCACCCCTGTGAAAATCTTTTTAGTAAGCTGGTTGACTTTTTATGAATTGCTGGTAAGTTTGGGCTTGAACTCGGTGATACCTTTAGTTTATATGACATGGTAACTTCCAATTTTATTTTTTTTCTGAAGTTGCAGAGTGCTGTCATTGTCTTCCAGCTGTTTAGGAGCTTCCTATAATCTGGAAAGGGCACTGTACTTACAGAAAGCCTTTGTAATCATTGCAAGTTTGCAAGAATTCCTCTTTAAGGGTCTCATGGCTGCTTTCAAACTTCAGGTAGTGATTGAAAGGATATCTTGAAGGAGGCTGGCAGTGCAGTTCTTACTGCATGAATCTTCAGAATGTTTGGTTGTATCAGTCATTGTTTCAACCTACAATTTTTTTTCCTTTATGTATTTGAAGTAATTATTCATTTTTCTAAACTAGCCCTGCATGGGGCAAACCAAAGCAACAGAAGCAGAACAATTATGCTAGGAAATTAGCAATAAAGCTAATTTTACAGTAATATTCCTTAGAAAGCAGTTGCAATTCATCTTAAAGAAGGAACGAATTTTTTTCCAATAAGAAATTAAACATGTGACAGAGGCCCAGATAGTCTAAATCTGTGAGCACATTTTTACAAGCATTTTGTGAGAGTGAGTCCATAAGCATGGCTTACAGTGACTATTCTTTATTTTAGTGGCCTGGCCCAAAATTCTCTTTATCATTTTAAAACTTGAAAAGTATTGATAATAAGGAATAACTTGAAAGACAGAATAACTTCTGCAACAGTAATGCAGTATAAATACAGAGTTTATTCCCCTTTTGAACAAGGAGTTATCTATCTCTTCCATTTGTCTTCCTTTCTTTTAGAAAAAGAGTTTGCTTTGTTATTCTGCTGATGGATTAGGTTTGAAAGTTCTCTGGCTCCATCTCTACTTCTGCCTTACAGTAGAAGTTCAGTGGTGTATCGGTTTTTCAGTAGTGCTGAAAAAGGATGGAAATGTGATGTACTACCTCTGATCTGTGAATTTAATTTCAAACCCACGATATATACTTTTTATTGAAGCATAGGAAATTAAATAAAGGCCTAAAGCCTCCGTAGATACAGCTACAGACACAAACACAAACCTAAAATTTGGTTCCAGTAGTTTAATTTATATTTTTATCTAGCAGACTTGGAATAGACTTTCTCTCTGATCAATCTGGGTAGAATCTATGGAAAAGTGATAGTGTACTTTTCAAACCCTCAACATATTTATTTAAGAGACTTCAAAGAAAAACAAAGGGTGTGCACTGTTTTACTATATTGGCTTTCTGAGTTTTGGCCAGTTTCCCAAATAGCAATTTTTATATTTAAAAAAAAAAAAAAGTTAAAAAAAAAAAAAAGGAAGAAAAAAGACAGACTTAACTGCTTGCAGACTTTTCACGCATGGAAGATGAAGAAAGCTTCTTTTGATGAAGTGTAATTATGTCCAAACAGAGCTGACCCCCTCCCCCTATATTTCTTATGATCTTAACGGAAGAAAGTAGGGCTTTTCCTTTGAAGCAGCCGGGACTCGGTGGAGGATCTGAAATGCTGCATTCTGCTGCCAGAGGCAGGATGGAGAAATTGGTCCAGACTTGTCTTCCAGACTTAGAACACAGAGGGGGAGAAGGAGAGAGAGAGAGAGAAGGAGAGAAGGAGAAAGAGTTATCATTAATGATAGATTTTTAGAACTCTGCTTAAAATACCAGGAAAAGAAAGCAGTGGTTGCAAACAGAAGTGAGAAAGCTCCTTACATAGCCAAATATCGGTAAACACAAGTCTTGAAGCAGAACAGGAAAAAATAAAGTAATAAAGAAATCCTTTTCTGGTGGCAAGAAACTAATCCACACCTGTTCCTGACTTCAGATTTACATCTTTCTAAGCAGCTTGTGCTTTGATCTCTGTATCTCTAAATTTGATTGTGAAGTCTGAATCATCAACTTACCACTTCACCTCCTCTCCCACGTTTTTACTTGCTTCCCATGGCTCAATGGAGAAACTCGATTTTTATACATATTTATGTTGCTTGCCTGACAGAAGCTTCACGTTTCTGTTTGTATAATTTCTCCTAAACGCCATTTTTGGATTCATAAGAATAAGTAACCAGAGTGTTTGATGCAAATGCAGCAGTTGTTGTATGTGGTTTTCAGGCAGTAGCTCACTTTTACAAGCCTGATCCACAGCGCAGAGAAGAAAGAATTCCTGTCTTCAATAAGCAAAGGATCATAACCTTAATTTTGTTGTGTCCCGATACTTTAATCACATTAGCATCTAACTGAAAAAATATGCAACACGCACACACAAGCTGCTGAGTCTCCTTTCAAGATCATTTCTGGGGTTTACCTTGTGCTTCAGCATATGTCCATCTCGTCCTCCTCTGTGTCAGCTCGGCTCACATGTGTGAATAACAAAGAATGCACAGTTTAGACACACTGAAGCAATAGTGCCAGATGACTGCTTGGCTGGGGAATTTAATAAAAGAGAACTACAATTAGTCTTTAGCCTCTGAAAGTGGATAGTTGAAGTGACTAAGGGCAATAAAGAAAGGTGATAAAAAGTGCATTAAAGGATTTTGTAGCTGAGGAGGGATAGCTGTGAAATAGCTGTGGAAGGCAACAGCATCACTGAAACAGTGAAGAACAGTAAAAATTTATTTCATCCTTAGTCCTGTAATATGTAAATCATCTCTTGAAAGCTCTGGAGTGTGCTGGCAGGGCTGTGCAGCTCCCCACAATGAAGTGCTCTGTGGTTTATGGAGTGTGAGGGGGCTTCGTCGGTGTTACTACATCCACGCTTTGGTTTGGTAAAATACCAGTTAGGGAACAAAACCAGTTTCCCTTTCAAATTAGCTGCTCACCTCTTCAGCTTAGGCTGGCTAAGAGGTGACAGTTCAGAAATTCTCACTGTTGAGGTCCAAACTCTTCAAATTAAGAAACTCATTTTTTTCTGGCCACTATAACCTGTTGAGTTACATTTAGTGTAGAAAACTTTGCACTGCTTTTCTATAGAATGATTTTACAGCATCTTAAAAATAGTATATTTTGTTGAGTTAATTCTTTCTGTCATGATAGACTTTTATATGGATTTGACATATAAAGGGAATGGTAGCATGGAAGGCCAAATTCTTCATTCAAAGGTATATGGAAATGCCCCTTTAACATCTTTGTTACCAGTAATATTCTACTGATTTTCCAGAGGTAGCTGTGATCTGAATGTCATCAGCATAAAATTTAATGGTCAGAACTTTTTGACATGATAAGCTGGTGCCAAAGGAAGCCTTAAACCTGTACCTAGAGAATTATATGTGTCCAAGCAGTAGGCTGAATTCATCCTTGGAGAGGGATAAAAGGCACAGACTCCCCTCAACCCTAAACAAGCAGGCACGGAGGCACTGTGTGCTTGAGCAGGGCTGTTGCTGCCCACACACCCACCATATGAGGGCAGGACACACAGTTCACCTCTGGGACAGCAGATGGGCAAGACTGGACAAAGACTGGACATCCTACACATACCTAACTCTCCTCCTGTGATGATCTGAGAAATAATCCCTTTCCCAGTGAAACTGGGGAAAACCACCTTCAGCTCTGGCCACTGGACAAAGTTCAGACTCCTGAGATTTTTGCACGCTTAAACTGAAAAAGAACAGGGTTAGATTAGATATGAGAAAGAAATTCTTCCCTGTGAGTGTGGCAAGACACAGGAACAGGTTGCCCAGAGAAGCTGTGGCTGCCCCATTCCTGGAAGTGTTCAGGGCCAGGCTGGATGGGGCTTGGAGCAACGTGGTCTAGTGGAAGGTGTCCCTGTTCATGGCAGGGGGGTTGGAACTAAATGATCTTTAAGATGCCTTCCAAACCAAACCATTCCAAAATGCTGTTATTTTCTGGGGTCCTGACCATCCCTCTGACCTACATGTCCCAGAGAGCTGGGCACAGCTGGAGCACAGCTTCACCTGGAAAATCATTTTACTCTAAATGACAGTTATATTTCCTTTAAAAAAAATTCCATGTCACATTCTAGTTCATGAAAATTATAGCCAAGACAGTTTGAAGTTGCACTCCTGATAATAAATGATGCGTGTCTCAGGCAGGTTTGGGGGATATACGACTTGGACCAGAAAGAAAGACCAATTACTAGATTTGACAGCCAAAACTCTGTTCTGTATTATGCCTTATATATAAGCTGTTCTGTATTAGGCTTGAAAAAACTGCATTAAGTTTGCGCTGTTACATATCGTTTAAGATCTGTGCCTTGATTGAATGCCTCCAGAGTTCAGCGAGAGGAAAAGCCTTAGCAACAAAAATGCACAAATACACCCAGGGAAGGGGAGGGGGGGTGGGAGGGGAAAGAGTTTTAAGTGTCTGGTAAAGTAGCAGCTTAAATGAGCATGAAGGCCAAAGATTGCTGACTGTTTTATTGAGTCACTGCTGTACGCCCACCTTTTCCTGTCTTGAAACAGTTTTCAGTTTTGACTATCTGACATGACTAACCGTTGCATATCTAACAGATTACAACTGTCAGTGAGTCTCCCAAACAGGGGCCAGTGCCTGTGAGAATGTGTGCTCAGACGCAGGCAGCTCCCTTTATTTATTTCTTTTTAACGTTTTCATTCAGTTAAGAGTCTGTGGATGATCTTGTGCAATCTCTGCCTGAATTCGAGCTTTGTAAAGTTAAAAAAAACCCAAAAACCAACAATGCAGACTGACGATAGTAACGTACGTGCACACAGACATTTCTCACCCTCACGGGAAAGCTGGGGGCTTTCTTAGGATTTCATAGATGGAATATATATATAGGGAAAAAAAGGTGTGTTCCAGTAATAATGATATCATCATATTAGCTCTGGCGTATGAAGGACAGAAGACACTGATTCGCTGTTAAAATATCTCCCAGGAAGAAAATATATTCTTTCCTCATCTTATTGTAGTCAAGTCAAACAAATGAAATGATAAAACTGTGTGAAGTAAATAACATGTGGTCACATTCTGCTCTCTGTCACACAGCTGCAAAACTGGAGTAAATTTTTAAATTATCTGACTTGCTTTGGATTTACACCACTTTCAATACAGCAAAGAATTTGGCTTGTCCTCAGCAGTGAATCACTTTTGTTCTGTCATTGTATGATGACCCATTATTAAATAAGAAACATTTAGATTGTCAACACATGGACGTATTCTTGACATAGAGTAAAACTGAAGGGGAGGAAAACTCCTATGGTCAGTTATGTTTTTAATTTTCACGATTGTGGTAACGACAGGGAATAATTTTAAGCGTCTCTGATTCTTTACTGAACATGCATGTGACTGTTTTCATGTTGTAATCACTCATTCCTTGTTGTTTTTTTCCCTTTGTAGGGAAGAGCTTTACTTTGACAATAACTGTCCTGACAAATCCCCCCCAAGTCGCTACATACCACAGAGCTATAAAGGTTACAGTGGATGGGCCAAGAGAGCCTAGAAGTGAGTATTATATTCTTGCTTTCGCTCTTAATTTTGCTTAACAGAGACCCATAAATGAAATACGTATATCTTTGTCAGACTTTGGTTCTTGCTCAGCAAAATATGTGAGTGCATGCTTAATTTGGAGTCTATTGGACCACACACATACTTGCATTAAACACACACTTAAGTGCTTGGCTGAATTTGGGCAATCCCAAACCTGATTCTCATTCACATCAAGGTCTTGATACATTATCTGCCAGTGCAAATGAGAACTAAACCCACTGTATTTATATGTAATCTGATTTAGGCATAATAGATACAATCCTGCAACGTGCTGGATTCCCTGAACTCCTGTAAGCTTCCAAGTGAAAACGTTTAGAATGAAACAGGAGCCTGATCTTTCAGGATCAGTCCTAGTGCAGATAGAAAATATATAATATAGTGCCTTTTTGTTTGCCCTTAAATTCTTTTGCCATCAGATAATTAATGCACCTGGTTAATCTCATCATACCTGAAATTGGTTTTCAGCTATGGACTCATCGTAGACCCCGAGGGGCCAAAGAGAGATAAAAAAAAGCAGTGTATCAGCATGGTCTTCGTTTCTTATTTGTACACAGAAAGTTTATTTTATTTAAACATGGTCCAGCAGATCTTCACTCAGCACATTTATCTCATAGCCTTGCAAACTTACTAAGAACATATTTGCAATGATTTATCTATTTTGCAATGGCTGTATTGTTATGACAATTGTGTTTTGTCATGTTTGAGCAGTTTTATGGGTAGCACTTATTTTTAGATGCAGTCAAGCCTGGTTAATCCATCAGGATTTATCTGGCTGTCTCTCTGTCTAGCACATTTAGCTGGTAACCAATCCCACATCTTATGGGTATCACTGATGAGCCAGTTCTGGAATTTTTTCTTAATCTGACTAGAATGACTCTTTCTAAATTGATTGGATTAACCAGGTATAGCGTTATTTAAATTACACTTAGAGATTGAGAATTATTTGATGAATAACCACATTAAAAGCATCCCTATAATGGAAGCATCTCAAATAATTATTTTACCTTTGATCTGCACATACAAACGAGACCTTCAAGGAGCTTTCATGGTGTTTTGTTTAAAATACCACAAAGACAGAAGTAGAAAGACGTAGACAGAATTCATGCAGTTAAGTGTTTCTCGTGCTAATACACGCTGCAGCGTCACCTCCTCTTTCATAGAGACAGGACTGAAATGCCTCCTGTAAGAACTGCCCAGGCTGTAGAGTTTCGTCTTGAATAACAGCTAAGAAAAAGCAAGTAGCTATGAAAAAATTTCATTACGTAGATCCTTGTGTTGCTACCTGCTCACAGCTGAGGTGTCCGGATGTCGCAGAAGGGGGATTTTCGTTCTGTCTTCTCTCCGAGCTGAATCAGTTCCCATTTTCAGTTTTCACTTGCAGTTGTTGCTCTGTCTAGCTTACTTGGGCGACACTGGAGAAGCTGCATTCATGGAGCAAAAAGCAGGGAATAAGTTATTTAGCAATTCTCATTTGGAGTCTGCTTCTATGTAGGAGGCATTACAAAAGAGGTGGTCTGCCAGCAGAGGACAAAACCACTATGAAAGAGCAGAGAGGTTTGAAAGAGTGTGTGGTGTGGAGAGTAGCATGGATTAACCTGTGTAGCACAGAAAGGGAACCTGCTGGCATGGGGACTAAGTGTTCTGGTGATCAGTGGATTGAAAGAGAGGCTGTGTCCAAAGAACTTACGAAGATAAGAACTCCAAATTCTACTATAGTTTTTTAGTTTACACCTGAAAGGCCTCTGTACATGATATCTGTTGCTGTTCCCATTGAATAGCTGAACCTAGCAATGCTTAGTAACTGAGCTAGTGTCTTTCTTATATTTTTTCTTTTTTTCTTTTTTCCTTTTTTTTTTTTTAATTTGTAAGAAAGTAAATTTTTAGCTTGAGTGTCCATTTGAATCTTAATGTTTCAACAAAATACTTAGTGGAGCTCTACTCTAGAGTCAGTTGGATTCTGCAGCTTCTCTCACTGCAGTCTGATACTTTCAAGGCTATGACAACTCCAAAATGATTCATTATCAAACTTGAATTTGTAGGTAAAGAGTAACTCCAGCGAGCTGTGGGAGTTTGACCAAAGTTCTGCTTCCTTCTTAGAGCCATTGCATTTGTGTAGATTTATTACTGTTTGGTAATAACCATTTGAGGAGTGTATCTGGCATTTATGTTGCTTAAGGGAAATTAGGTGGTTGGGGGCAATAAGGAATTCAAGGAGTGGCTCTGATACCAAAAATGTTTGTCTTAACAAACTATGTATCGGTAAATAGTGCCCCTCTCTGCCAGGATCTGTATTTCACTTCAACATCTCAAGCATGTTATCCTAGTTTTCCTCTCTCTGGCAGCTCAACCAGAGCTGTCACATCACAAACAACTTTTTTCTTAATATACACATCTGGCGTTGGCAGTTGGAGCAACTTCATAAGAGCACATGATCATCATTCATTACAAGATTAAAAAGTACCCCATGGCATCATTGATGTTTTTTAACTTTGATCTTTTGCAGTTGTGATTCATCTCAGTTATAAAACTTCCCTTTAAAGGAACACAACCAATGACTTATTAGAACCTTCATTCTAAGGAGCGTAAACATAAAATTATGCACATCTTTACAAAATGTCATTTACTCTGTTGCCAGCTTATCATTTTAAGACATGACATCATGCTTTAGATCGTGAATTTGTAAGGCTTGTTTATAGGCAAGGCACCCTGACCTTCTCTTGGCAAGTTGACTTGAGTGAATGAACGCTGTGAGATTCCCAGCAGCAGTAGGAGTAGCAGCAATGCCATGACAGATATCACAGTCATTTAGAGCCTCACTTCAAGAGTGCTGAACAGTCGTGGCATGCAGGGACTCCAGTTGGTGTTTTGGATGCTCAGCACTTCAGAAAGTTGGGTTCTTAAATGTAAGTGCCATTTAGTCGTATTAAACATCTGCTTGTAGAAGCTTGCTGCCTTACCTCTCTGTTATTATTTTAAAATATTTTAATAGAGACAGTGATGCCAGGTTGCTCTGTTAGGAAAACTTGCCCATTTCTATATGAGAAAAGGTCTTCTGATGATTTTTTTTCTTAGAAAAGAGTTATTTAATTTTACTTAAATCTCTTCCAGTCTATCTAGATTACTATCAGGGACATCTACTGTGTTGCACAGTCTCTGTGCTGGACTGAGGCAGAGCATTGCACTCTGAGTGATGGAGTCTAGAGAGAGGGTTGTATAAGATCTTTGGGAATCATTAGGAAATCCTGCAGATATTTTTCTCTCCTCATATCCAGGATAAAACCTCTGCCATATGCACATCTTAGCCAGCAGAGCTGCCTTCCAGCTGGGAGGGCTGAAAGAAGTTTTCCGGAGAAGTTGTCATGAGGTCATAACTGACGGACAGATAGCCAGAGATTACTGTAAAGGAAGTAAAGGAAGAAAAAAAACAGAACGAAAAACCGCCTAGAATCTTTACCTAAGACACCCTTTAATGCCTTTGTCTTACCTCATTACAACCACAGAAATAATGATTTGCCCTTCCAGAGCAAATAGGAGACACATCCTCCTTTCTGGCTGTTTTTGGGGCAAACCTAGCCAGGAGGGAAATCATGAGGAAGGAGGGAGGAGAAGTCTATATTTTTATATTTTGCCCGACTTCCAAAGACTTTAGTTCATCTCTGATTAAAGGTAGGCTCTAAAGTCACCAACCCCAATTTTCTTTATCAGTGTGAATGGAAAAGCGCTTTTGAGCTTTGAGCCGAAGCGTTTCACAGGGAAGAAAACTGCTCTGTTTCATTGAGCTCTCGAATATTTCTCTGCTGCCGCAGCTTGCAAGGTGCACACGTGATGAAAGGTATGAGCAAACACCACATCGCCTTTTTGTCTGTGCACGCTGCGGAAGGCAGCAAAAGCCAGCCAGGGGTTCTGCTCAGCCTCCACATTAACTGTTTGCCCGACCCGGCTTATAAAACGCAGATAAGTGATTGAGATTTTTGAGATTCCTCGACTTAAAACCATAACAGTTTTTAGGAAGTTCTCCCTCTTTTCTTTCAAAGGCAGAGTGGGTGGAGGGATAAGTCTGGGGCGAGTGGAATGTGCTTTGGAGTAGAACAGCTTTAAATCTTTCAGTTTGCCTTCTTTTTTTTTTTTTTTAATTTTTGTCTCTTTTTTTTTCTTTTTTTTTTCTCTCTCTT